>NC_085140.1:453924076-454528298 GCF_024139115.2 Armigeres subalbatus
GCTCAAATTCCGAAGGATCTTCAGATGGAGCGTACAACGGCCGAGAGTTGAGTTGAGCCTCGATCAGGCAAAGCAGAGTCGAAAACTCGGACATCGTTAGGAGGCTTGACTGACATTTCTTCTTAAGGATGGTCTTGACGCTCTTAACACCTGCCTCCCAGATCCCACCCATGTGTGGGGAATTCGGTGGAATCATCTTCCATTGAATCTGCCGAGGTTGGCAGAATTCAAAAATCTTGAGTTCGGTGGCTTGCTGCTTGAAAAGCCGATAAAGCTCGTTCAGCTCGTTGCGAGCACCGATGAAATTTGTCCCATTGTCGGAAAATATCTGCTCAGGGACACCACGACGAGAGACGAATCGCTGCAGGGCGGCGATGAACGCATCTGTAGAAAGGTCTTCTACTACCTCCAAATGAATGCCCTTGGTGACCATGCAAACAAAAACACTCACGTAACCCTTTACAGGAGCCATCTTTCTTCCTCTTTGTTTAATGAGAATGGGACCCGCAAAGTCAACTCCAACCTTCATGAATGAGGAAGCCTGGTCGCACCTTGCGACGGGAAGATCCCCCATGAATTGACTGGCGCACGGAGGGTTGAGCCGGAAACACCGCACACAATTTCGTGTCACCTTGCGTACAGCAGAACGGGCTCCCAGAATCCAAAATTGCCGGCGAAGCTGGGCGAGTAGCGCCGACGGTCCTATGTGCAGGTTCTCTCGATGCACAGTTTGAATTAACCGTTGGACGGTTTCATCGTTCTTAGGTAAGATCCATTGATGCTTTACACCATAAGGCAAACTTGAATGTCGTAGTCGTCCACCGACACGAATCATTCCATCGTCCAAAAAGGGATTTAACGTTTTGAATCTTTTACAGTACTCACCGGACTTGATGATGGCTACCTCGTTACCAAAATGCTGTAATTGTATCACCCTGACGATTACCTCCAACGAGTGGCGCATTTCCAGAACGGTGGGAAATCGCTCAGTAATTCTCCTGTTATGCACCTTCTTCTTGGCATTTTGGCAAAAACGCAAGACGTATGCCAGAACTCGCTGCAGCTTCCTGAATGACTCGTACTTGTAGAACATCGGCAGTTTCTCCAATGAAACCACCGAAGAAGATACAGTGGTCTGCCGCAACTCAGGAACATCTTCCTCGGATAGTGGTTTCGGGACCACCATCTGATAATCTTCACTGCGCAAAAACAACGGACCATTCCACCATAGATCGTTCCTTTGAAGAGCGTCGGCAGATTGGCCGCGCGACACTACATCGGCTGGATTTTCCAGCGTACTTACATATTTCCACTTAAATTGATGTCCAGTAGAGTTAATCTCACTAACCCGGTTCCGAACAAACACTTCTAAATGTTCCGGGTTCTTCGCTAGCCAAGCTAGCACCACTTGATTGTCCGACCATAACAAAATGTCTCGAAAGCACAACGCTAATGCTGCAAGTACCTTCTTCACCAATCGGTGCAGCAAAAGGGCTGCTAGAAGTTCCTTTCTTGGTATGGTCAATACAGTCTTCGGAACGATCTTCGACTTTGCGCACAATAACTTCAGTACTGCAGCTTGACCAGGTACAATCGACCTGATGTACACGCAGGCACCATAAGCTTCTAATGTTGCATCACCAAATCCATGTAACTCAAATGCAATGGCCCCAGTGGCCACCACGCGACGAGGAATCCGAAGCATAGTAACACCACTCAACGCGCTTAGGAATTTGTCGTACCTTTCTTCAGCTCTCCCTTGAGCTCTTCATCCCATTCCAACTCTTCCTGCCAGATGCTCTTCAGTAAAAGTTTACCGATCACGATAACCGGCGCCACAAGACCCAAGGGGTCGAACATTCTTGATATAAGCGACAGTATTTGTCGCTTGGTTGTACTGGTTTCACACACTGTTCGAATGGAGATGAATTGCAATGCGTCCAAAATTGGATTCCACATTAGTCCCAACGATTTTATTATTTCTTTAGAGCCTTCATCGTCGATGCTAACCAACTCGTCACGATCGCCTTCTGGAATCCGTTCCAGCAATGCAGGATTGTTGGAAGCCCATTTATGCAGATGAAATCCACCCTCCTTGAGCAGACCAATTAACTGCACCTGAGCTTCGCTTGCTTCATTCAAGTCATCAAACCCGAACAATGCGTTGTCCACGTAGAAACTCTTCTTCAAGATGTCTGCTGCCACAGGATACTTGGAACCTTCGTCGATAGCCAGTTGCAAAAGTGCCCGCGTTGCCAAAAACGGGGCGGAAGCTGTGCCATAAGTGACCGTTGTCAGCTCTAAGACACGCAGCGGATCGGAAGGATTCTTCCTCCAGAACACACGAGATAGCGACGTATGCCGCCGATCGACGAGGACTTGCCTGTACATTTTTGCCACGTCAGTAGCCATAACATAAAGTGGGAGACGGAACCGAAGAGAGATGGATTGCAGATCACTTTGAATGATGGTACCAATCTTCATCACATCGTTAAGCGACCACCCTGACACTTTCGCCGATGCATCAAACACCACACGACACTTAGTAGTGGTATTCGATGGCCGCAGGACGGCATGGTGAGGTAAATACCAGGTGATGATATCTGCCTTATCCTTACTAACATCAACTTCTTCACAGTGACCAAGAACTTCGTACTCGTTCATAAACTCCTGATATTGTTTCTTCAAATCCGGGTGCTGCGAAAGCTTTCGCTCCAGTGCATGAAATCTTCGTAGTGCCAACGGCCTGGAATCTCCTAACTCGCTGACACACTCCTTTAGAGGCAGCTCTACGATGTAACGACCAGAAGCATCTCTACGATGAGTCGTCTGGAAATGACTTTCACATTCCTCTTCTTCACTGTCACGCTCTGATCGGCATCAGCGATATCTTAAACTTCCCAGAAGCGTTGAATAGACTGGCTCAAATTGTCCATCGTGACTGTGTGCGAATAAACTACTCCATCAGAAAACGCACCTTCTTCAAACACTCCACCAACAACCCAACCAAATTGAGTTTCGCGCAGGATGGGAAGACTGTCAGACAATGCAATCTCTCCGAGCAACAATTTGAGGAACCATTCGTTACCCAGGAGCATATCCACCTTGCTTGGATGAAAAAACTTTGGATCGGCTAGCTGAACACCAGCGGGAAGCTCCAATGCACTGATATTGATAACCGATGATGGGAGATCTGCTGTCACCTGGTCAGTTACCAGACACTTGACTTTAGCGTGGAAATCCCTGTACCTCGACGAAAGATGAATCACACCGCAACTCGATGACTGGGTCTTCGTTTTGTTCACCCCGAACATCGTGACATTCGACGAATCCAGCTTCAAGCCCAATTTATCAGCTACGGCTCGTGTAACCAAATTGACTTGGGATCCACTATCCAATAAAACTCTACATGGATGGGGCTTATAGGTCTTGTCCAATACATCAACCACCGCCGTGAGTAACAACACTTGTTGCGTGTTGGTAGCCACGCTTGAACACGTAGCCGGCGTCGATTCCGATGGTGAATCTTCTTGCTCAGTCGCTGGCTTCGAGGACGGCTTGCTTGACTGATCTGTAACTGGCTTGCATTTTTCTTCGGCGTGTAGTAGACTATGATGCCGACGTTTGCACCTTTGGCAGCATCTGTCCGACGAGCATTCGGCACTTCGATGACCTTTTCGCAAGCAATTAAAGCACACATTTCGTTCTCTTACCTTGACCAATCTTTGCGGAATCGAGAGCGCCTTGAACGCAGCGCAATGGTAATTAGCGTGTGAATTTCCGCAAAAATCACACTTCATTTCCGTCTCAATTGATGAAACGGTTGCATGGACTTTCTGTGCCGGCTTATTGGCTGCAGGCACCGACTTAACGGACATCGAGGATGACTTCGGGTTGCTTGCTTCGACTCTCTCCAAGATGAACGTTTGCTCCTTCAGGAACGTCAGCATCTCATCGTAATCGGGGAGCTCACCGTGTTTTATAGTGGACTCCCACATGTGGCGTATATCGTTGTGCAATGCTGCAGCCAACAGATGGATGACGAAATCCTCTCCTACTCCCTCGAACTCCCGCTCCAGAAACTTAAGGCCTTCCACATGCTTGCTGCACTCATCCACCAAACTCCGTAACTCCAAATGGCTCTTCTTCGTCATGCGTTTAAGGTTCAGCAAGCCATGAATATGAGAGTCGATAGCGTGACGATTATTTTCGAACCTCTCTTCCAATATTTGCCACGCATGAGCGTAATTGCCCTCGTTGATCGTCCTGGCGTCGATAAGACCCGCTGCACTACCAACCAGAGCCTTATCCAGATGGTATAACTTAACAGCCGGCTGATCTGGACCCTTGTCCACGAGATCTTTGAACATAGCCTTGAACTTTGGCCAGCTCTCATTTATTTATTTAAGGCCTACATCAACAGACTACTTAAGTCCTAATGATGGTAATAAAAAAAAGATATAAGATATAAGTATACATATCGTCAAAAACTTAAAAAAAAAAATGGACACAAACACTAAAACAGCTATCTATTGCGAAGTGAAAAATTCTTTGAATCTTCGACGCAGCGTCTGACGAGGCAGGTTGAAGTCGAATATTGTAGAAACCCTGTTGAATATACGCTGTAATCCTTCAATACTACCGTTCATACTGTAGTTAGTCCGACAAAATGGCATTCTCATAGCGTTATTGCGAAGTGTTCTCGGCTGTACGTTAATATTAATCTGTTCCAAAATGTCACTACAATCTCATAACGGCCATCGAATGTGGGAACCGGCATACGAAGCGGTTGATGCACAACAATCGGTGCTTGCTGGTTTTGATTACTACGCCCTACGTTTGTGGCAGCATCAATGACCGCCGTAGCTGCTTTAATCTTGTTGAGCTGCTCCTCCAACAAAATGGAAACAGTGTCGTGAAGAATATCGAACTCTTCGTACTGTGGCACATGCTGTTCGTATTCATCGTCCACTACTACATCCATGATTTTATCGTGTGCATCATTGTAGTCCTTATACGCTGCTTCCAATTTCGTCATATAGACCTTTACCTCAGCTTCCGTTAGCTGAACCACTTCATCTCCATTTGGGCGGATAGTATTGAGAATGCGAGACACCTTACCTTTCGCTGCGCCACGACGGCGGACGAGTCGTTGGATGTTCTCCATGGCAGTTAACTTTTCCACCAATTTCAGTTTTCTCTTCTGCTTCTTACTTAACGGAGTGGAGGAATCTAGAGTAGACTGCCCAAGTGCAGAACTAGCTCCAGAGTCTCCGGCTTTTTGCTGCTTCGAAACACTTTCTTCCGGCATGCCACTGTAGACACTACATCAAGCCAAGCCTTATGCTCGACGGTGGTTGGGAACACAGCCAAGTCTATGTTCACGCAACCGGTCACTTGCTGATCCAAGTGGGCAAACCAGATCACTAGCTTCGAAGCAACTATCTTCACTTATTTCGGGTTTCCTTACCCCACGTGTTAAGCACTTAATTATTAGCTTATTTCACTTCTCTTATGGTTTTACCATCATCACTTTTCAAAATGGCGACCGCACACCGATATTTAAACTTCACAAAATGGCGGCGTCACTCTAGTACTGTACTTCCTCGATGGCGGCCATCTTGCTCACACCATTATCGTTTGAATTTTCCGACTTTTTCGGAATACACTTTGAGTTTTGCACTTTACGGTTCTTCTTCCGGCTCCGGAACAGGAGATACTACATTATGCACGATCCGGTTCGACTGGACCAAAATTATGTTCGAGAGTGGACTGTATTTAAAAAACTCAACATAGGCGGACCGACGGAACTCTGGGAAAACCAACCACGAAGTTCGGATACCGGATAAAGAAGTCCTTTGCTTAGTTTAAAACAATATATTTACACTAATTACATTTCTTTGTTATCGAATTCACTTCAAGCTTATTATATGTAACAAGTCTAAACGAGTTGAAGGCACGGCGTACAGTGATGGCGTCTTCCTTCTCGGTTGGAAAAAACCATCGCGTATGCTTCTTTGGTGCGCTCCTTGCGCGCTCGTTTCGTGCTGCTGCGTTGTGGTTGCGTTGAAGCGATGCATCCTTCGTGCAGCTGCGTGTTGTTAGACAAAGAGCAGCAGACTGTCGTTGAACGATACACTCACAAAATATTTTATTCGTGACGGATGGCTCGAACACCCCTAATACAGAGATGACGAGTGAGCAGTGTTGGGAAAAACTCAAAATCTCAAAACTCATCAAATCATGCGCATCCAACTCAGCACATAAAAAATCATGGATGAGTTGAATCATTCATTTGAATCATCGTAGGTTTTCTTTTGTTCTCCTTCGTAAAATAACAGTAAATTAACGTTCAACACATAGAACAATGGATAATCTTGCGAGTGTAAACAATAAATGATTTTGAAATGATTTTTTTGGGAAATGAGTGAAATGATCCGTTTTAGCATAAAAAACTCAGGCGTGATGCATTATTTTAAAATCGCAAACGAGTTAGTTCGCGCGGGAGCGCTCAATGGTTGATTTTTCTGAATGATTTTACCAACACTGCGAGTGAGTTTTTTAAATTCTGTTTTGGATTCAAACTTTGCTCTGCTTTAACGTCGACAAAGGGACAAAGGACGACATCTCGAATTGAAGCTTTGTATTTATTGAGTTACAGTTACAGTAAGGAGAATAATTGACTAATCCGAATCAGAAGTCAATCGTTCAGTTGATTCAGTGCGCAATTTTACTGATTCTAGAACTTGATGACCCTCCAAAGATTGCAATTACTGTGTTTTCGTCATCATAAAATAAATTACTGTTAATTTAATCCATGTGCAGTTAACAATATTTGTCACTTTATTATAATTGCTTTATAAATATAACTTTTTACACGTATGAATTAAATTTTGAATAAACAGAAACCAACTTACCTATGAGAAATCCTCACTCACAAGCAAAGAGTCCCAATCGATGTTGTTGTTGTAAACCTCTTGCTGGAGCCACAGTTCATAGTTTTGCTTGAACTCCTCGCTCAACTCAATCTCATCTGATTTTCGTCCATTGGATCCGTTGCCGCCAGTGTTGCCACTCCCGTTGACCGTGTCACCTTCGATGGGGTCGTCGAACTCGCTCGCAATCAAATCCGGTGCATTTATCTGCAGATAACGCCGATTATTAAACCGATCGACACAATTTCTCAATGCGCATTCCTCGGCTTGAAAGTCCCACGGTCGAGCATCCAAATCGTTTCCAAAGGCCCAATCATCATTCAATCGGTGCCGCACTTTGGCGTAGATGGCGCTGATGGTTTTCATGTTGGACTTGCGCCACTGCCGCCCAAGATACTTAGTTTGCATTTTCAGCAGTTTCAGAACGTAGAGCTGCATCAAAGCATGGCGAACCCTGAGTGTTCGTTTGAGGATCGGTGATGACTTGAATACCACCAGCATCATGATTCGAGAATGCTTCCACTTGGTGAGTTTGTTTAAAATACGAAGCAAATTGATGCAGGAGAACACGTTCCGCCATGAATACGGAGCGGAATCTCCTATGATCAGCGATTCGGAGGTAAGTTCCGGTTGTTCGCCGATAACACAAGACGGAAAGTCCATAATCGGAATTACGTTCTTGGAGCCAACATAGCTCATGATGTTCTGATTGAAAAATTTCAGCACAAGCGGAATGCAGTTGGCAAACACCAGGTGTTGGGACATGAACTCGAACTGATAGATGTGATTGATTTTGAAATGTTTCAGATAGAGCAGCAGAATGGCCGAAACGGCCTTAACCGTGATTTCCTTGTGTCGACTTACGTCAATGCCCAGCTTGGTGGATTGCGTGACGGTCATTCTGGGGGAGAAAGGAATAAAAAAAATAAGAAATAATAAATATAGGACTAATAGGTGGCAGGAAACTTACGGCATATCCTCTGGCAGTACGTCAGCCATTATGTTGATGCTTTCGGTTTTGGCTTTGGAGGTTGGCGCCGCAGCTAGCAGTATCTTGAGCAGCGATATCATATACTGTGGAAGATTCGGCAGTATTGCTTGATAGAGTATCTCGGTTGGCGTTTGTAGAATTTCGCCTTCAGAGGTGGAAATCGGATTTCGGGTAATATCTTCTTCCTTCTTGATCTGAACGTCTGCTAGGCTGATGTACATGTGCTGTGAAAAATCGAATGGTTTAGAATTGAAAGGTTGAAGGATAAATATTAATGTGTATCAACCAACATTATAGATTGACTTAAAATTCCGAAGCTTGTAATTTATATTGATTTCGAGCTTTCATATGCTAAAACCTTACCTTTTTCAGAGTATAGAATCCTTCCTGTATGGGTTGTGGCAGTCCAGCCAATGTGTGGTGATCATCTTTCAATATGTATCCGATGAATTTACTACGGGATGTGTTCAGGAAAATCTCGATATCTTTCCGCCGAATCTTAGGTACCCAGGGCAGTTTGTTGGTCAGTTGTTCTGGGGTGTCGTTACTTTCTGCAGGTGGCGTAGTTTCATCTACACAAATAAATACGTCACTATTTTATATCACTAATATAACAGCTCTCAGAAACATTACCTTCCGGCCCAGGTGCGTCCGGGTTTAAATCGTTGGTACCATTTATCGGATCGCACTGTCGAAAATACTCCAATAATTCCTCGTTCTCGGTTGAGGGGGCTTCCATTTCCAGTCCGATTTGCTCTTGCTCGTCGAGGGAACTTTGCTTGATGAGACTCTACTCGCATGAGTTTGTTCGGATTGCGCGCACGGTGAGTCAATCATAGAATCCAGAAAGAGTTAGTAACAAATTGGTTTCGAACGGTTTCTAACACGAAGGGTAAAGATATATACTGATAATACTGGTTACATGACACGAACTATTAGATTGGTAACCATTTTATGAAGTGTATCTAACATATATTATAATAGGTAGGTGACAATCATATTTATGTTGAATGCAGAAATAGTGGTGAGTTTAACAATCAGTTTTTACTAAAGAGAGATAGTGTCGAACACAAGCATTAACAGATTCGTTTTGATGTGGTAGATGTGCTACGATGGTGATATTAGCGAAGTATGTAGCTCGGATCAGTGTATGTAAGCCATCGAAGAATTTAAAATATAATGATTTTTGATGAGACTAAATTAATCAGAAAACCATATTTTTTTCCAAATGTATCTAGTCAACGAACGATTCAGGTTAATACACTACAAAAAAGCTATAATTACAGCTCTCTTCCTATTTTAATTATTATTGAGCAACATTACAAATTTCAAAGGTGGAACTTTTATTTAAAAAAAAAACAGCTTTTTAGTACCACACTAACATTAATATTACTTATACTGTTTCAACAATCGCTAATTTAAATGTTAGCTAAATGTTAACTGTAAAATAATTAAGTTGTACAGCATAGATAAGCATTGGATTTATTTTTTGTTGCAAACATCTAATCGAGCACACTTTTATGAAAATACAGAGCTGGTAGCGATGGATGCCGTTCAAAATAGTGGATTTAGTGACCAACGATTACGAGAAAAGTGACCAAATAGGGACTTTCGTATGAAGCTGTAGCAGGCCTATACATGTAGACTGTGCCTTGAATAAAAGTTTTATTATTTGTCATTAGGGTAATGGTACCAATAGTGGAGGTATTAGTAGATCCACAAAAGAAAATATTTTAAAAAAATTGATAATTTTGGGAAATTTACTGCATTATTATCTTAGTCTAATAAATTTGCTAACAAAAATGAGATAGATGTCATTTAACATCAACAATTACCAAATATTGCTTGCACCACTATGTGTACCCATAGTTCCTTTAGTGGCGGTAAAAAATAATTTTAGTTCCTATACTGCCGTTATCTGAAAAAGTGACGTATACGCCATTTTACAAAAATGGTGTTAACGAGTAGTATTCAACGAGCTCTTTAACAGAAAAATAGAGAACATGTATGTTGTAAATTGGCGCAAACGTCACTTTTTCAGATTACGGCAGTATAGTTGTGCTATCCATTAATTTCTTATGAGACTCGCCACTATTGGTACAGTTGCACCACTATAGGTTAAGGAAAGTTGGTTGCGACGAGACGGACGCAATGAGAAAACAGAACTGTGCGATAAAAATCCTATTCGACTAAATGCTGATGTCATATTAGAAATTTGGAGACAGTACTCGTCGATAGAAAATCCTTCCGCACGCGATGGCACATGAGCAAATCAAACCACCTTCCTTTTGCCAGTGGAGATATATCAGCTTCCACACTGATAGGGGCAGTAGGGGCAATATGAACATACGGGGCAATATGAGCCACCCTCAATTTGAACTTATTGACAAGTTTTATCATGTAAAAGTTATATGATCTTTAAGAGAATGCTCCAGATATGCCTCAACGTGAAAACCGCATTAAAATTTAATTCAAACATGAAAATACACTTAAAAATGTAAATTTTCGCTGCATAGGCAGAATTATTATAAGATTTGAAGTTTATAAATAAGGTTTTGACACAAAATTGATACAAATACAGGTCGAAAATGCATCTCAATAAAAAGATCTATTATAATTGAATATTGTGCACACATGTTGCTGCCGTTGGACGCATAAATGTCACATGTTACATTTTAACATTTTTGAGGTTTTGATGTTCAACGTCATAATTTGATACGTATTTTCAAAATATTTTGTCAAAACAGAGGTTTTATTCTAGAAAACTCGAAAAAATGTGAAGTCAATTTGTCACATTCGAACAAATGGACGCATACTTGTCACACCGGGATAAATGGACGCATATTTGTCACACTAAAAAAAGGAGATATAACAATCACACAAAAAGACACATAGCACTACGTGATGTGTCCTGAGGGCCGTCCATACAATATACCATGCATTTAGGGTCATCGACAATCCACGTGGATAATTTAGAAGGGTGGCTGGTAAGCATGCAAGGTAGGATGTCCCAAAAAAAATCAATGTTCGAAAAGTCATGGTGCTCAACCCTGAAATGAAAGATATACCTGTCTGGATAATTTTTGTAGAACAAACCGAATTTCTAAAAAATCGTTTAGAGGTCGCGCCAGATCGATTTTTGAAAAATGAGCCTTTTTTAGGTAAAAAATCAAATATTGGGTCCTTTCACAATTTTTTTCAGGGTCACTAGGGTGGCTCAAAAAACACTTTTTCAAATTTTTTGATGGGCCGCCCTCTTATTCGGTTCTATTTGATGCCCTGATGCTCTGGACAAAATTTCAGCCAAATCGGTCAACGTTTGGGCAGTGCTAAACTCGTTGGAAGTTTATATGGAAACATGTATTCAGAAATATCCAAAAACAGTGATTTGCAGTTAGACGGTACAATTTACGATCAAGAACCATGATACTCATTCAGATCTTGTAGAATTAAATACAGAATGTTATGCTGAAAACCACGAGAAGATTAGAGTTTTTTAGGCAAAGATATTAGCATTTTACTGGAGTGTTGTAGGGGTGAATTTATTTCTTTTCAAAGGTAAAAGAAACGAAATTTGCTCAATCCCCACTTCAAAGAAATTCTAATAACTTAGCCAGGCAAACTCTAATCTTCTCGCGGTTTTCTGCATAGCATTCTGTATTAAATTTTCAAGATCTGAGTGAGTAGTATAGTTCTTCATCGTAAGCTTTGCCGTCCAACTGCAATTCACTGTTATTGGATGTTTCTGCATACGTTTTTGCATATAAACTTCCAACGAGTTTAGCTAGGCGGTGCTACGTTGACCGATTTGACTGAAATTTCGTCCAGATCATCAGGGCATCAAATAGAATTGAATACAATTGAAAAAAGTTTTTCCCATACTAATTTGAGTCACCCTAAGTGTCACCCATTCGTTTTATATTTTTTTATTTTTCTGTGGATCTTTGCCCATATTTTCCATGAATTAGTTTTTTGAATTATGCGTTTTTACAGTCTGCAGAACTTTTTAAATATCGAAAAATACACATTTTTTTGACGAATTTTTGAAGTTACTTCATCCTAACACAAAAAATATTTTTTTCTCGTTCGGAAAAACTTACATACTATAAAGAGCTATTTATAACGAGTATTTTCATAAAAAAATATCCAAGAAATGTTGGGGCTGAGATATTGCAATTTTAGTAAATAGTCAAAAAGTGTACAAATTAGATATTTTTTCTTTACATGTTATAATTTCATCAAGATTGCACCAATATTTTAATTTTAATTAAAAACAGTTCAAAATCAAATAGATGGGAATATTTTTTAGTTAACATAGCTTTTCTTTCCGATGGAGTTGGTTACCTTAATTACAGGATTTGGTCGGAGTATATGGATGGAGCCAGTTATAAAATGATATCACACCCAACAGTTAACATGTAGCAATATACAAGTAATCAGGTTTACTATAATCTCTTTATTAGTTTTGATTCAATCATAGGATGCTTTTCACGGTATACAAAAAACAAGGCAAGCTCAGCACGTATGTAAACATTCAGTTTGAACGTAAACATGTGTCGTCACTACTATCTTCGCCCAAGCTGAACTGAGACGCTCATTTTTCAAAAATCGATCTGGCGCGACCTCTAAACGATTTTTTAGAAATTCGGTTTGTTCTACAAAAATTATCCAGACAGGTTGAGCACCATGACTTTTCGAACATCGATTTTTTTGGGACACCCTAATGCAAGGTCTTTCCCTTCAGAATTTATATTGGGTTGTCCATGAAAGAATAGGGGAGGTATTATATTGTCTAGAACCTCTCCAAGTATAACGTGAACGGCCTCTTGGGAGAAGACGATATGAAACTGTGACATAATTTAAATTTTCAAGGCCTGTAAAAAAGTGATAAAGAGGAACCCTTTAGCAAACCCGTTTTTTTTTCTAAAACTCATAATTATTGTGACATGTTATGGCGATAAAATTTATTCAAAGTATGAAACGAGTACAAAGATTAGTCAGACGCTTCTTGCTTCGTCTCAAGATCAATGAAAAACGATTTTTCCTTTTCGGTAACAACAGGTTGAGAGAAGTTTTCTTTTCTTCTTCAATTCCTAGAGGAGCATTTTGCCAACGTACATTTGTATCAAAAGAGGATGAATTCTTTACAACCAACTTAAATTCAGAAAAATATATATAGCTCTTTTAGTGGAATGTATTCAACCGTCTAAGACGAATTAAGTACTGTCCATTTAATTCCACCAGTTAATTTTCGTTATCTTTGCAGATACGTATTTCGACCACAACTGTGTGGTCGAAATACGTATCTGCAAAGATAACGAAAATTAACTGGTGGAATTTGGTGGAAACTTTCAAACTAAGTCAATCATCTTGCCTTTCGACTTGACAGTCAGCTGAATTGGAACTTACATATTGAAGAAGCGTTAATAAAAGCAACAAATACTTTAAGGATAAGTAAGGCGACATTCGGTAAAAAGTTGGGACTTCAGCCAAAAACGATTCAATGGATTTATACGGCGGTTGTGAAACCTAGAATTTTATACGCCGCATTAGTATGGTGGCCAAAAACAAAAGAAAGGGTGGTACAGAAGAAGTTGGAAAAACATCAAAGATTTGCTACTCTTTCAATAACTGGTGCAATGAGAAGCACGCCGAACACAGCACTAGACGCTTTGCTCCACGTGCTACCATTGGATCAATTTATTCAATTAGAAGTAGATAAGAGTGCTTTGGAGATCAAAAGAGATTCAAACCTCTTCGAAGGTGACCTAACAGGACATCTTAGTATTCTAAACAAAATAAGTATCAACTCACTGATCACAAACAACGATGATTGGATGAGAAGAAGATACAATTTTTATCGATGTTTTGATGTAATTAATCTTGAGCGAACCACATGGACAAATGGTGGACCAAATCTTCGTTCAGGATCGATTGTGTTTTTACACCGATGGTTCAAAACTGAACAATCAAGTTGGAGCAGGCGTGACTGGCCCAGGGACGAATATTTCGATTCCCATGGGAAAGTGGCCATCTGTTTTCCAAGCTGAAGTTCAGGCTATTCTTGAATGCTCTAATTTATGCATACGTCGAAATTACAGGCATTCAAATATTTGCATAATGTCTGATAGTCAAGCAGCATTGAATGCTCTGAAATCAGCAAGATGCACATCTAAACTCGTTTGGGAATGTGTTCAGTCACTCCAAACCTTGGGTAGTCGTAACAAAGTGAACCTATATTGGGTTCCTGGTCATTGTGGCATTGAAGGCAATGAACAAGCTGATATGCTGGCAAGACTTGGTTCATCTCGACAATTCATAGGTCCAGAACCTTTTTGTGGTGTATCTGCGTGTTCTCTTAGAATGGAACTGAAATCTTGGGAACATTCAAAATAGAGGACATTTGGAAGAACATCTTGATTGCGTTTCATCACACCAAACGTATTTATCACTCGCAAAATCTTAGATCTTTCAAAAAAGATCTTAACACATATACAGGTTTTGTAACAGGCCAGGCGCCGTTATCACTTGAAGCTGCTAGGAAAACTTCAAGATGATGTATGTCGCTTCTGCGGTATACATGTGGAAGACTCGGAACATCTGTTATGCCATTGTCCGGCAATTTTAGAAAGAGAATTCAGTTCTTCAACAGGGCTGATAGAACCCTCTGAAGTTTGGAGAACAAGTCCCAATTTGGTAGTGCGATTCATCAGAACCATAATACCGTATTGGGAAGACGCTGGTAGTCAAGGTGATGCAATTGCTCTACATAGCAATGATGCGTCAACTTGACAAAGCTATATGAAATGGGGCATATATCACAATAGATCTAACAAATGGTCGCAGTGATTAAAATACCCAACAGGGGAAAAAATGGACAGTACTTAATTCGTCTTAGACGGTTCAACTTAAATTGCTTCTTGGAAAACAACTTGCAGTATTTAAGGTCTTTACTGTTGATATTGTTTGCGTATCCAATTTCATAACTCCACTATTTGCATGGAGTCCACATACGGGCGTGGCTTGCAGTGGTTTATCGTATACTCCAAAACGGTGAGCTTTGAAGAAGTCAGTTGCTTGCATATCAAGTACGTCAACATAAGTCGAGTCAAGTACGAGACACTGAAGACGGCCTTACTGTTGAGGTCGAAATACGTATCTGTCAAGATACAATTAAGTGGTGGAATTCAATAGGATTGTTTAAACTCGTCTTATGACAGGTGAAAACATTCCACTAAAAAGCTCAACATAATTTTCTTATTGTTCTTTGCATTGCCAACCACAGACTTGAAGTTTTCATAACGGACGACATGTTCATCGCACATTTTGGAATCAAACGCCGCATGGAAAGAGTCATCGGTCATAAACGTATGTCCCGATTGAAAGTTCTCCAACAGTATGCGCTTGACCTGAATTTCATTATTCTTTATCGGTAGAGTAATGTGATGGGATAAATACCAGTTCATATTTTGCGAACAACAATTATCCAACCAAAAGATAATTGTCTTCAGGTCAGCGTACTTCATAATAACTTTGAAAAAACAGCTAAGGATTTCTTTGGCTGTACGACCATTAACTGACTCGGACCAAATGCACGCAGACAATGGGAATGCTCGTATGTAGGGGCCAACAGACGCAAAGCTCTCATTGAAGAACAGCAGCCTTTACGCTAATGCTCTTGAATCTATCCAACCGTGGAAGCCGTATGACCTAGAATATAATCTATAAACAATTAAGAACTTTTTGCAAATCCACAGAAAAAACTATTTCACCTGGTAGCACTTTGTCAACATCATCTCGATAAGACAGTCGTGATTCCTTTGGCCGTTGAGGATGTTGTGCATGTCCTTGTCCAGGGCAAGGAAACTACGCCACTGCCGTCAAGAATCGGTTGGTCAACCTCTGGGACCGGTAATGGAACGTTTGCCGGCTCCGCAAACAAAACACGATCACCTGTGTCATTTTTTAAATCGAACCCGAGGAAGTCCTTTTCCGATTCCAGCCACTGGATTGTCTGTATTGGATATTCCATTTCCGGTTCCACTTCTACCGACAGCAAAAATTCACACCAAAGAAATTCAATCGTCGCTCGCGAAATGTAAAAACAAATTAACAACTACTATCTCTCAGTTCACAGTGTGACAAATATGCGTACATTTTTCGCAGTTTAAGTGTCACATTCGGGTTT
This sequence comes from Armigeres subalbatus, assembly GCF_024139115.2. Taxonomy (NCBI): domain Eukaryota; kingdom Metazoa; phylum Arthropoda; class Insecta; order Diptera; family Culicidae; genus Armigeres; species Armigeres subalbatus. Next base: position 453,940,191 of record NC_085140.1, read on the forward strand.
TGATTGAAAAACGTGGGAAAAATAGTTGTTCTTGGCAATGTTTGAGTCCGGCCCAACGAATATGAATGTTCTTCTATAGTTTATGGGGTTAAAGTCAATGAAAAAGCAAAATTTTGCGATAATAGGATGAATGTAATTTGAAACTTCAAATGGAGTTTTTCTCATTTTTCTCGTTTGTAACATGTGACATTTATGCGTCCGACGGCAGATTACTGCCTTCAGGAATAAATTTATACTAAATAGTTTAAATGTCATTCTAAATGGCTATTCGCCTGGTTGACCCCACACTGGTATTTGATCCAACAATACCGGGATAGTATAACTTCGAAAAAATCGTTCTTTAGTATAAGTAAGCTTAATAATTGTTTAGTTTATTTTGAATTTCATGGAAGGTTTTTAGGTTATGTTCGTTTGTTTTCATTTTCTTCTGATAGTTGGGAAAATAAAAGTAAAATGAAACTATGTTCTTTATTTTAATTTTTTATTGAAAACCACTTGATAGAAATGGAAATGATATGCGATTGCTTAGGATATCACATAAAGGTAAGGAACCGAGGCCTTGTTGACTCACTGAACTGGAAGTGAGCTCGGATGTCTTCCACCGAAGATGGTGGAGCTCGGCGATGTGGGAAACGGGATCTGGTTCATTTGCTGAACATGAGGTGGATGTATGCGGCTTATTTTAGCCCTGTGCGTAGCTATTTTCTGCCGAGAATGGTTTATTCAGTACCAGATAGAGTGGTCATTTCATTGGGGTGAAACAAGCGATTTAGGCTTGACGATCTAAAAAAAATAATAAATTGGTTAACTATAAACAACTTCCAAAAAAATATGCTAACTTACCAAAGTACGTGCCGACACAACTGGATATATACTTGATGAGGGCAGATTTTTCCGATTGGATGATCCACAGAAAATACCAAGTGTAACCGTCCCGCCTAGCTGGCTGGAAAGTCTTCCAGCGCCGAACCTCTGTGATCTAGTAGCGTACATCCGTGAAACAACTTGCTATAATTATTGTTGAGCGCCAGCGGCCTTTCAGAAATAGTCGGGTAATCCAAATGCTCCGGACCATGATACTCGTGTGCATGGCACAGATTCAAAACGGGAGCCAACATGGTCGGAGTTCCGTGATAATCGACGTCCTTGAGGTTCTGTTTTGGAACCTACCAAATTGGCCAGCAAACGATTGTAAACCGTGTAAACTTTTTGCCATGCAGAATACAGGGAAAAGGTGAATAAACGGAGGATTTTGCCCCGTATAGTCGGGAGCACACATTTAAATCAATACATTTTCAAAAGTGCATTCCAACAATTTCCAAACGTATTTTTCACCATTCATCGACGTAATATGAAAGGTAACAGTCTCTAGTATAAGTCAACTACATTAGAATGATTATTTTTTCAGCTTTTGAGCGCTTCTCCGAACGATTTCCTTAGGTGGCCCATATTGCCCCGATCACCCCTATTCTTCCCTCCCCCTTCATACGGGAGCTTGGCAGAAGGAAGGTCGTGCGATATGTGCCATCACAAATATTGCCCTCCGCTCGCTTTCAAATCGACTTCTATAAAAACATTCTTCATGCTTGCCGTATCCTAACGGAACTATCAATTCTATACTTTCGCCTCTAATTCTATCATGAACATGTACGACACGTCTAAGTTTGGTAGATGATATTAGCATTTCCATATCATTGTAAATCGTTTAAGTAATACACTCAAATCATTAATTAGTAAATTATTGACAATTTCTTTGGAAGGACAATGCATGCTTAGACAACTTGGTGATGCCGTGGTTGGTGATACGTTTGCGACTTTCGCCATTTGGAAACAACAATGTCGAATTACGAACAATATAAGAGATAATGCGACTCGATATAATCGGCAAAGACCTAGGCGACGAATAAAGGATCACGATTGGAAGCTTGGAACATGGAACTGCAAGTCGCTAGGTTTCGCAGGGTGCGACAGGATGATCTACGATGAATTACATCCCCGCAACTTCGACGTCGTGGCGCTGCAGGAGATTTGCTGGACAGGACAGAAAGTGTGGAAAAGCGGGCATCGAGCGGCTACCTTCTACCAAAGCTGTGGCACCACCAACGAGCTGGGAACCGGCTTCATAGTGCTGGGTAAGATGCGCCATCGTGTGGAAGCTGAGGATAAAAGGCCGTTTCTTCAATTATAGCATCATCAACGTGCACTGCCCACACGAAGGGAGACCCGACGACAAGAAAGAATCGTTCTACGCACAGCTGGAGCAGACATACGATGGATGCCCACTGCGGGACGTCAAAATCGTCATCGGTGACATGAACGCACAGGTAGGAAGGGAGGAAATGTATAAACCAGTCATCGGACCGGACCGTCTGCACACCGTATCGAATGACAACGGCCAACGATGCATAAACTTCGCAGCCTCCCGCGGAATGGTAGTCCGAAGCACCTTCTTTCCCCGCAAAAATATCCACAAGGCCACATGGAGATCACCCAACCAAGAAACGGAAAACCAAATCGACCACGTTCTAATCGACGGTAAATTCTTCTCCGACATCACGAACGTACGCACTTACCGCAGTGCGAATATTGAATCCGACCACTACCTCGTTGCAGTATGCCTGCGCTCAAAACTCTCGACTGTACAACACGCGTCGAAGTCGGACGCCGCGGTTCAACATTGGGCGGCTACAAGACGGTAGACTAGCCCAAGAATACGCGCAGCAGCTGGAAGTGGCACTCCCAACGGAAGAGCAGCAAAATAAGTAAAGAAATTCTTAGTCTCGGCGGAAGCGCAAAGAAATTTAGAAATTGAATTAGGATTTTTTTAAAGCAACGAACACTTTTAGAAATCTAATAGTTCCTGTGAAATTCAAAGTACATTGGACTAATGATAATTAAATGGTTGAAATTGAAGCATACAGTATGAAAATGCAAAAACCTCAAAATTGTGGATAAATAGTTACACAGCTAAAAGACTATGTTATATAGTTATATTTTTTTCTTGAATACATTCACTTTATATAAATGTTGTTTTTGTGATACTTTCACAAATAAACATAAAGATTAAAAATAACGCTTAAGTGTGCACAAACTTGAATTTTAAAAACTTTTGCATTTTTATGGGCCACATTGTGTTTCAAATAGAGTTTGAATTTCCAGCGAAAATTCCTGGGGGTACCTCAAGCAATGCCAAGGCCTTAAGGTGTACCATTCAACAAAAAGGTTGAGAACCGCTGCGCTAGAAGGTGTCATGCGGAGAGCCGGGTGTAACAGATTTTCAACAGATACAGTCAATTGGTTTCGCGGATGGTATGGACATTGTCGGCCGAACATTTGAAAAGATGGCGGAACTGTGGCGCCTGAAATCTGAGATAAGATAAACGTTTATTAATTACAACGTTCAAAACTGCAATTTTATGGTTTTTTGTCTTTCTCGTACAACAAAGTTGTACCGAAAGGCTATCATTTCACTCCCAAATCGAACTTTTTATAGATGTCTCGGAGTCCCAAGATGTTATATACCAATCGACTCAGCTCATCGAACTGAACAAATGTCTGTCAGTCCGTGTGTATGTGTGTGTGTATGCAGACGAAAGCCGAAAAACATTAGCCACTTTTTCATATACTAATTCTTAACCGATTTTCTCGCAACAAGTTGCATTCGACGGCAACCTAGTTGATCACTATTGCATATAATTACGATCGGTCATTGCGTTCAAAAGTTATGAAGAAAATGGTGTGTTGTACCATATAAGTTTGGTTGGTTGATTTGCTATACAGCGTTTGCAAGAGACGTTATGTAGGTCATTTTTTATGATGTGTATCACATTAAGGCGAAACCAAACGATTGAATCGAGAAAGGCATCGTCTGGGTTTTTACAAAAAAATTAGCATAAAAGGGATACAGAATAAACGTAACAGAATTTTATGTAGGGGAAAGTGGGGCAAGATGGCCACCCTAAGCGGTAACCCTTGTAAAATAGTGAAACTCTTTCAAAATCTGCTGATTTGTCCATGAAACACCTTCATGATGACCCTTCTTTGACATAAGTATCAATATACACTGATTAATGACGTTTCAGTATCTTATAAATTGGTTTTAAAAAAGGTGTTTTTATGATGCATATATTTACCATATGGGGCGATATGACCACCCCCTCGGGGCAAGACGAGCAAGGCCTAAAAATTATATAAAAAATTTGCTAAATTTATTTAGAACAGGGGACTCTTTTCCTGCACTTCTATGGATTATGTACAAATGATGTTTCGCTTGAAAATGCCGAATTCCATGTTGATTTGTTGACCACTGGCTCTACGACAATATCAAAATTTGCCAAAAGCTGATTTTTACGATTAAAACTATATTCGTTATTATAAATCATCTCTGATTCAGGCAGAAACTCTTTTGATCATTTTTGAAATGCATTTAAGGGTTAGGCGACTCTTAATCCTGAAGATGACCTTGTTTCTAATACAGTTGGCAATACCGCCCCAAGCCGACATATATACAAAGATTTATATCCTATCGATCATTATGACTGTGAATCTCCTCAAATTATTATTGTAGATAGGCTATAGTTATATAAATGCCTTGGTAAATATCAATTTGTGCTAAAAAATCAGTAATTTAGGCTTCAATCCTTAAATAATGTAACCACAAAATTATAAGAAAAATCGAATTTCAACTAAACCATCTTCAAATCAATATTACAAGAACAAGTGAGGTTGTCAAAGCGCGTTTTTCAGTTGTATAGCCCTTTTACATTATTGTTAATCATCCCTCGTAATAATAATGTGAATATAATGCTCACTTAAGTCATACTTAACGTTGGCTGTCTTGCCCCATATGGCGATCTTACCCCACTTTCCCCTACACATCTTTAAAAGTGATTGAAATTAAATAAGGGAAGATCCATTAATTAAGTAACGCAAAAAATGGCCATTTTCAACCCGCCTCCCCCCTATGTCACACTTTTTGTATGAATCATCGAAATTTTTATATGGATTGTCACACTTCGGTCAATCCCCCCTCCTCCCTCTAAGCGTTACGTAATTTATGGATGCTCCCTAAGTAGTATGGAAAGCAGAGAATGAAATTGCAACAAGAGATGAATATTTACATCGGTCGGTAAGTTTATAATACAGCTACTAGGAATGTACACGCAAGCATCATGAGGAAATTTACTTTTAGAGAACAATAATGAATATGCTACAGACAAAACCATATATAGTCAAACTAACAACTCGTTTGTAGATGATGGAATATGAGCAGGCACGTTGCATACAAACAACTACAGGAACAACTCTGGCATTATGCGCTCAGCTGATGATTAGCTATATGTGACAACGACTAATTGATTATAATCTTCTTCGTAATTGCAATCGAAGGTAGCAAAAAGGCTCTCCTGAGTGGGTGTGATGGAAAAAAGTAAAACAGAAAAAAAATAAGGCCGAAATATACAGAACAGAAAGTGCAATGGAGAACGAAACATAAGAAGAAAAATAAAACGCCCTCTGTGGAGAAAGTAGAAATCAAATCACTGATTCTGTCGTTCTATGAGAAGCAAAAAGGCGAGTTGATAAAGTGGTTCGCTGTTGCTGTTGTTGATGTTGTCCGTTTTCGAACGGTGGGCGGAACGAGCATTCACTAAAATCAAGATTCTGTCTCTGTTGGGAAGATGTTTCTGCTTTGTTCGTGCTTCTCTTCACTGACTCTTCAGTCGCTCATACTTTATATTATCTTGAGGAAAAAACAAATCTCGAAAGAATGATTCAACTCTTGAATAAGATCAATTTTGATAAGAAAGGAAAAAATGTGAGCAAAAGTTTAATCTTTTTGGGGAAAATTTTAAAGAGAATTGAAATTGGAATAACAAAAAAAATTGAAAACTGTTGTTTGTAATTAGAAAAAAGTGGGGAATCAAAGAGAGGAAGAAAAAATAATACTCAAGAAAGCTTTACTACCTCTTGCAACTGACTAGTAGTATTCGTACATACTCTTCGGAACGGCTTGTTGCGCTTGGGATTTTGATTGTCCTCGTTCGAGGGTGCCGTTATCGGTGGCGAACTGGCACGCATAATCTTGGAGATTTCGAGCGTGTCCTCCTTGTTTTGAGGAAGGCTTGCCTCTGCGCGGTATGTATCTGTGGGTTAGAAGTTGTAATTTCTCATTAAAAGTTAACTAAACTTATTACCGATATTCACCTTTAAGAGACTTGAGGGTATCCATGCCACCCAGCGATACGAGAGACACCTTCCATAGAAGCAGTAGGACCTTTTTCATAGGAAAGTGCGGAGCTAGGCCACTGCAAAACTTTGTTATCATGCCTAACAGTTTAACCGAGAGCAGCTCATCTCCGATTGGATATGCTGAAAAAGGGAACACAGCCTTTTTATAGCCAGTGTCGTGGCCTTATATATGGGATATATGAGAACTGATATCAATTATGAAATTCCCTGAAGGAAGCGTCAAAATAGATTTGATTTGAATATTTTGAAATGTCTCAAACAGCATACCAATCATAAATCATCACACTTACTAATCTCATTGGTAAAGTTGATTACTAGATGAGCGAACTCTTCGCTGTCACTTTCCTTCTCGGCCCGCATGACTTCAGTAATGATGTAGAGAACCGACAAAATCACTCTTAGATCCACTGAATCAGCCAACGAAACGGCTACCTTGCGGATAGCAATGCTCGCCGTTGATGAATTGCTGGAAAGACATACCATACTTAGGATCAACATTTCTCACACATTTCTCCTAACAAATCTTACTCAATTTCTAGATTCAAAAGCTCGACAAAGGCTCCGAAAACGCCTGCATCGTACAACAGCATGACATTCTTCCGTGCAATAACCTGCTGTTCCTGGTCACACTGCACCTCGGCCCAGCATCCTTGTGCAAGATAGAGAATACAGCGGGCGGCTTTCATCCGAAGGCTTTTCTTGGACATATCCAGCTGGTCCAGCAGCTTCAGTATGATTCTGCGCTGCTCTGTTTCCGACAGTTTCTGCCAGCTAGGGGGTAACTGATAATACTCCATTTGGTCTTCGAATGCCTGAATACAAATACAAAATCCGTAGACATTTGTGAATTATAATACCAAGATTCGCCCCACCTTGACATTGTGCTGGAATTCGGCTTGCTCTGTGTAGCTGTACAGTTCCGCAATTTCGTTCGCATGTGAGTCTGCGTCCGCGTAGATGAAATCTAAATCGGGAAATTCTGAACCACTGCCTCCCTGCAAAATAGCGGTTCATTCGTTCGGTCAGTAATTCAAATCTCAACCAGAGCGCGTTAGGACAACGAAAAAACACGTATAACAAGCGGTCAAAACTATAAGAATGTCGTGTTTGGAATTAGAAAACAAAGATGACAATACAAAGAAGATTAAAATAAAGAACGTCCTCTACGCTAGCGTTTTTGAACTAAACTATTGACAAGATGGAAAGGTGATAGAACAAAATGATTTCATTTTTTTATAACATTCTGGTTGGCAGATTTTGTGGTAGTTGGACAGATGGTGGATGGTTAACAAAATAATCTATTGTAGAACGATATTTGTAGTAGAAGATGTTAGTAGTAGTAGAAGAGGTACTCATCGCTTTCGTTTAGTGTCTCGATATGCGGTTTTTTTGATCAACTATATTCGTTGTCTTCAATCGCGTATCGTATGTAGTAGTTTGTTTGCTTAAATATAGTTTGTTCGACATTGCAACTCAAAATGAGGAAGATTGCGGAAGTGCGGCAGCGGCGGCGGCGGAAGGGATGCTGCTGCGCCGTATTCGCGCGGTTTGTTTGGCTTAGTTTTGGATGGTTGAGACCAGGTCACTTACATCAAACTATATAGTAAAACGGTAGCACGGCATTATTATCGGAAACATAAAATCAATATAAAAAATGGAAACACGGCTCAATATTCTTTTCAGACAAACTCCATCTCCATTAGGCATGGATAATTTTCCCCACAGTGTGACAAAATCGGAGAAATAAATATTTCGTTTTTTAATTAATTTCACAAATATGAATCAGTTTATGCTCACAGAATCCTTCACAGGTATTCAGAAACTTTGACTACTCAAGTAAGAAACAGTTATACTATTAACTAACTAATTAACTTACAAATATTAATTTTTACTAACCTTCACTGTTTCGTACTCGACTCGATTTGAGTCAAGGAATGTTTTCAATAGAACAAGAGTGAATTAAAAAGAGTCACCTATATTCCTATGAACTCCTTGCCCTGAAAATAAGGCCTGTACCTAGGGACCGTACACATATTACGTAAGCACTTATGGGGGGAGGGGGGGTCTGTCAATATCTTACGCGCCTTATAAATAAAAAATCTTTTGTATGGAAAAAATCTTACATGGGGGGAGGGGGGGTCGAAAATCCCAAAAAAATTGCTTACGTAATAAGTGTACGGCCCCCTACAGGATCACGTTAAACTGAATGAATAAAATTACAACTTACTTGGCTTGCTTCATAATTTTGTAATGACAATAAAGCTAGATAATCATAATTGCGTAGAGTGAAAATGCTCGCAACATTTTTTAAGATCAGTTACTGGCTATCGCACTCTGTAGATCACCACCCAACCCACCCAGCATGAAGAAACCTGAAGTCTTTTAAAGGCCCCTGATTATTGTATGTAAACAAAAATAATCGCCTTTCCACATCATCCGCTCATCATGGGATCATTCTTTCCACCAAATAATCGTTTTTTTTCTGTCTCATTCATATTCTTACCTACAATCTCTTTCGAGTCAGATTTGTGTGATGAAAGGGAGGTGCTCGGCCCTAGGGATCCTATAATGAGAGATATGCAAATACTTTTCCAGACGATTTAGCAACGCTGTTACTTTTGTTAGCAAACGCTTCCAGCACTTGCCGCAGAGCAAAATGTTGAAGCTTCTATATGACTTTGCATTTCATAACAATTTGGAATATGTTGTCTGTCCACTAACAGTGTTTAAATAAGCATTATCACTAAAATAAAAGTGCAATTCAAATAGGCGAAACACGATACATAAACTAGATTACTTCTACTCGCGAAAGTAAAACAAAATGTTTAATCGATGAAACTTTTCTTGAAATCTATCTCAATACCTCTCAACCTCGTCTCAATCTGCAACAATAACAACGTTCATTTGGCTCACGTTTTGACAGTTCTCAATGCTCGATTGGCTTACAATGGCCGCTTTCGCATATCTCTCATTATAGGATCCCTACTCGGCCCCGACAATCGATTTTTTCCAAACCAACTTGATGTGGGGACAGAGTGGAGTAGTCGCAAATTTTCAGCCGTGTTTCCGAGCGCATTTTTCCTACTTACATCCAGCATGTCGTTCTCGAAAAAGTTGTTAATCGTCAGCATGTCCCCGGAAGTCTCCATGATGGATGTTTTTGTCCCGTTCGGGGACGAATTTCACTGCTTATTATTAATTTTTCACTTGGAGTATTGTTTTCCACGCACAAGAATGTCGTCCATCGAAGATTTTGTGTTGTTTTTGTTTCTTTCTGACAGCTTCTTTGGAGCATGGTAGCCAGATTATTTTTTGATCACTCTGTTATCTGTAGAAAAATCGGTAGTTATCGGTAGACCGGGAAGTATGGATCAAATCAAGACAAAATTTTCAAAACGACTTATCTGCTTTTGTAAACAAAGATTCAAACGACGATTTGACGAATCTGATAGCTCTCCCACGCAAACCAACACGCTTAGTTCAGTTCACCCAAATATGGGTGAACATTACCTATAATCAAGAAAAAGTGCACATACGTATTTATGGGTGAAATGCCATTTACCCATATTTGAGTAAAAGTAGTTCATAGAAATATTGGTAATGTTTACCTATTTATGGGTACATCATTATAGGTGAAATTTACCTATTTATGGGTATTATTTTTTTGTTTTGTTTTTACAGTCACATTGAATAAAATTCATATTTCACGTATAAAAAAGTAATAAGTAATATTAGGCCAATTATTTTATTGGAATAAATAAATACATCTTTCATGTAATAAATTTGCCGGAAGCCTGAATATTGCTTCAATACAAGCAGCTGCGGGAGAAATCATTTATGGCATCTGATTGTAGCAATTCCAGCCGAACCGGAACATCCCTCAGCTTCTCATCACTGCGGTGGAGGAAACATCAATCGCAGCAAGCACCGGATCACAAGTTAGCTGTGCGGAATTTGACGCAATACAATTCCTGAACTGGTGATGGTATCTGAAGATAATGCTCTTGGATACATTGATGAAACGTCGCGACTAACCGTACTGAGATCTGAAAAATATCAAAATCGAACTGTTATTTATTTCATCTAATTTAAAATATTTATGACAGGGTAAGACAGTTACAGAGTTTTCATATTTTTTTCAATAAGTGTATAAAGTTTTCTCAGGGTCTGTCTCATTTGGAGAATTAAACTTAAAAGTGACAGTTCGAAAATTAAAAAATCACCCCGTTATAAGAATGGCTGGTGCTACCCAGCAATTCCAATAGGACATCGATGGAAAATGATTCGATATCTGTCAAAAGTAATCTTCACTCACAAAAAACTCCGCATTATATTCATGAGTTTACACATGGATTTTTGCAATGGGGGTTGCCAAATGCATTCCATATTTTTGACACATATATTTCATGCGCCCGCATGAATTACATGAGCGTTCATACATACTATCTATGTGGGTCATCGTATCCATGTGTGAATTTGTATGCAATTTGGTATGTGCCGACACATGATATGCATATTTCAAAATACATGGATTTTTGCCATAAAGTATGTGTCGATTTTCCTGAGTGTTGCTCTGCGAGCAGGGTTATTTGAGAATTATTGAAATGTCACTTTTAAGTTTAATTTCAGTTTAATTATCCAATTGAGACAGACCCTCAACTAATTTCTGAGAAATGATTTTGAAGCAAAAGTGGGCGAAAACTGGGTTCAAGGGATTTAAAAGGCACCCTACCTAACCTACCAATCTAATAAAAAATCTGCGATCCGGATGTTGGAGCAGCAGCATAAAACAGCAGCTCTTGGTACACAAAAAGAATAACTCCTCCTTGGCTTACGTTCCCTCTGGCGATGCCCCCGTCGATCGGTTGGCCGGTCCGACTGAATTTTTCTCCTTCCCCTTTTTCCGACCTGTTCTTCTTGTCGGCCACTTTCGGGAGCGAAAAGACGAGGCAGCATGCGAATTGAACTGAACATCGAGAACATCTTTACGTTGGATGATTCTTACGTCCGGAAATGGTTTTTACCAGGGCTGACAATAGTCATTCTCGTCGTATGAAGAAACCGAAAAAAAATTAGTCTTCGTCATAACATTGCACGACGCTACACCTATTCGTTTTCTTCGCGCCGCATGCGTACCACGACGATAGTCGCGCAGCCAAAAGTTATGACGATTTTCGTCGTCACTTCTTCACACAATTGATTGCACGTCATTATAGACGGACTGATTAAAAACATAATAGCGTCTCAAATAAACAAATAGTAGCAACTTTTGTAACATAAATGTATCGATAACATTCATAACGCTTTCATACGTTGCTTCAAATCCATTAGCCCGAATAAAAAAGTCCAATAGAATTACAATAGAAATTATTGTAACAATACGATAAATTTAATTGTAATTACAATAAACTCTATTGTTGCTCACAATAGAATAACAATTAAGAATATTGTTTTCCACCATAAATCCTATTGTAAATGGCAGTTTTACAATAGAAAATAGGGGTTGTTAGTTACCGTAACAATAAAAAATCGTTTTTCCTCGAATATTTTTTTTCCATTACAATAGAATTTGGTGTAATACTATTGTCAACATTTTTTCTGTCAGTAGATTTTATTGTACGTCTATTGGAACAACAATAAGGCGATTTAATTGGTACAATAGAAATACAATAGAATTGAATGTTCATCAATAAAATGTATTGTAATTTTATGATATTTTAATGTAATTCTATTGTAGTTTCTATCCGGGAGTACAAAGGATTAGTAAAAATCTTCGCATGGCAGCTGCCGCTTAAAGAATAACGGTATGAAGTCTTCGTTCTTCGATGTCGTCATGACGATTTGGTTACATGACGAAAGCTAACGTCGTGCGCGTCACTGACGATGTGTAGAGTAGCAATGAAGACACTGCAACTCGTCGCTACTGTGGCATTTGGTGCTATGACGATGACTATTGTCAGCCCTGGTTTTTACGTTCGGTGAACCTTTTAGCAAAAGATCGAGTACTAAACCGGAATCAGAGACTCGCAGCTGTGAGTCGTTCTCCACCGATGGTTCAGGAGGTAGTCCTCTTTCTCATAATATAACGACGATCACCTTTTGCGAGGTTGACATCCGACAGCAGCTCAAAATGATCGGAACTGGTTAAGAAAAGCTGTGTGAAGAAAATGAATGGTAATTAAATAAATATATACCAATTTTACTGAAAGATAACAAAATGTTTACCTCACATCAAGAACTGCACTCGGAACTACATGGATATTCGTCGATTGTGACGGTATCGAGCATTAAACAGCGAAAATTTCCACACTACTGCGACATTATCACGGTGGCCCCGGTGGTGCTCAGTACGTATTTGTTATGCTTATTTTTTCACCCAAATATGGGTAAATACGATCACTCATATATAGGTAAGGTCGGTTTCTCCAGAATATCAGTAAATTTAACCGATTTTTTAGGTAAATTTTACTAATAATATTGATATAATTAAATTTACCCATATATGAGTGAAGCAAGTACCCATAAATAGGTAAATCAATCTAAGCGTGAACACCATCAATAGGTAGGTGAAGGATTCCGCTATACCTGTTGATGGTGTTGGTTTGCGTGGGAGAGCTACAGTGATCGTTCGCTAATTGGGGCACGACCTCACCCCAACTAGCGAATGCCGTTCGCTAATTGGGGTGTTTTGACAAGCGTCAATGTTGTTTACTTTTTGCGTCGAACAAAGGAAAATTTTACGCGCCAGAAAATATCGATCCCGCCAAACACGGAAACAAAACGTCAACGCGTGTTTGACATCACATTCTGACGTTTGACTGCTTTTTAATTGGGTTTCGCCCCAATTAGCGAACCCCCAACTAAAAAGCGCCCCAACTAGAAAAACCCCAATTAGCGAACGTTCACTGTATCAGATTCGTCAAATCGTCGTTTGAATCTTTGGGGACAAAAGCAGATAAGTCGTTTTGAAAATTTTGTCTTGAAATCCTATCCAGTTTTCCGCGAGCGGTAATGGCCGCCAGCTTGCCTGCGGGTCAGTCTCTGATTTGACGTTTGTGGATGTTAACTGCACCCACCGCTCCGAGCTTTCTGACCAATGTGGCATATAAGAAGGTACTGATTCAGTAAATTCAAGCCTTGTTATATAACACATTGATCAAACTGCTCGAATGGTGGGTGCAGTTGACCTCCAGAAACGTCAAATCAGAGACTAACCCGCAGGCAACCTGGCGGCCATTACCGCTCGCGGAAAACTGGATACACGGAATAAATACCTTTACCCGGAGAAAATCATTTACACACAGATAAATATTTAATAAGAAAAACAGTTCTTTCCATCATACACAGCAACAAAAAATGTAATGCGGGTCGACGTAATCATATCGATTTACCGTGTATTTAAGTAAATCGATATGATTACGTCGACCCGCAACCAACCAACCAAAATTTGTTATGCTAAATAACGTTAATTTAATATAATATTACACCACTCTTTAAATTACATAAAACCTGAATCATCATTTCTCTTTATGCATAAAATGTGTAATTTTAAATGATGAGATAAGTTAAAATTACATCAAAATAAATGCACATCGTTGGTTCTATCAGTTTTTTGAATTCGAAGATTATACAAGTGTTAGTTTCTGTTTCGGTTCTGACAAAATTTCATAATGCTAATGTATTCCTGTTGGAACTTCCGGAGGAATTCATGAAGCAACTTCCTGGAGTAATTTCCGAAGGAATTCCTGAATGAACTTCTAGAGGAATTCTTTGAGGATCTTCCGGAAGATTTCTTGAACGAATTTCCGGAGGAATTTCTGGAGGAACTTTCGGTGGAATTCTCGGAAGAATTCCTGGAGGAGCTCCCGAGGGAATTCATGAAGGAGCTTCCGGAGGTATGCCTAAAGAAACTTCCGGAGAATTCCCTGGAGAAGCTTCCGGAGGAATTCCTGGAGGAACTTCCGGAAAAAATGTTGGAGGAGCTTCCGGAGGAGGAACTTGCGGAGGAATTTCCGGAATAATTCCTGGAGGAGCTTCCAGAGGAATTCCTGGAGCAACTCCCTGAGAAAATCCTGGAGGAACTTCCGGAAGAACTTCCAGAGCAATTCTTAGAGTATTTTCTTGAGGAATTCCTATAGGAACTTTTGGGGGAATTCCTGGAGCAACTTTCTGAAGAATTGCTGGTGGAATTTCCAGAGCAATTGCTGGAGAAATTTCCGGAGGAATTATCGGACGAATTCCTGGAAGAACTTCCACAGGAATCCCAACTAACATTTAATGTCAATGTAAATGTTATTTCAACTCGTCTATACGGCTTCAAGCTGAATATGTGTGCTATACATATGATCAAGAACTTCTATTCAATGCTTTTACCAGCAAATCTGGCGAATCTATTCAGCTGTTTTTGGCGTGCCTGCACAACTACTTTACAGCATGTTACACAATTTTTTCTCAATCTTTATTAAACCATTTAGTAATATAATTCGCTTCAATGGCGCTTATTCAGATTTTTTAAATCTGGTTAATAAGTTTTATACAGCCACTGAATTCATTTTGATTAAATATTATTTGAGAGGAGAGTAAATTTCGGAGTTTATTCAATGTTTTTTTTTGTGAAAACTCAAATATCAATTTTGATGCTACCTAGATTCGAACTCCTGATCTCCTGATTCAATGGCCGCTGCTCTGTCATCACCGTCACTTTGACATATGTAAATAACAAAGAAAATTATGGATGTGCTTCTTCGCATACCCTATAGGTTGTTTAACTAACGCAATTTTCAGATTCATGCTGTATAAACGTTAGAAAGAGGCATACATGCTGCTTTCAGCACATAAGCTTAAAAAGTATGCTTTCAGCATTATTTCAACCATTATTCAAACATCTGTTAGCATGTTCTGTGGGCTAACTTTTATGCATCATCAATCGCTGAAATTGTTTTTAGGCAACATTTTCTCGATCTGTATAGATGTTACTCTGCTGCTAATCGTTTAACAGTAGCCGTCAACAGCAATATCGCTTCTAAATGGCTTGTTTTCTAACACTATCTGCTAGCATTAATGACAGCGCTTTGTCAGTTGCTATAAAAGCAGGTGAATACCTCTGTAGCTGCGTTACAGAAATCAATAGCTCATACTTAGGGATCCTATAATGAGAGATATGCGAAAGCGGCCATTGTAAGCCAATCGAGCATTGAGAACTGTCAAAACGTGAGCCAAATGAACGTTGTTATTGTTGCAGATTGAGACGAGGTTGAGAGGTATTGAGATAGATTTCAAGAAAAGTTTCATCGATTAAACATTTTGTTTTACTTTCGCGAGTAGAAGTAATCTAGTTTATGTATCGTGTTTCGCCTATTTGAATTGCACTTTTATTTTAGTGATAATGCTTATTTAAACACTGTTAGTGGACAGACAACATATTCCAAATTGTTATGAAATGCAAAGTCATATAGAAGCTTCAACATTTTGCTCTGCGGCAAGTGCTGGAAGCGTTTGCTAACAAAAGTAACAGCGTTGCTAAATCGTCTGGAAAAGTATTTGCATATCTCTCATTATAGGATCCCTACTCATACTCAGCTCCGGCAACAAAAATCAAATGTAAACATTGCGGTTTTGACGTTCCATACTGATAAGCTATTAAAAGGAGCAGTATAAGGTTTACTTAAACGTTGTGTAATCTTCAAAGATACAGAAGTTGCCTAAAAGCTTCGTTAGTTCATTTATAGCGCCATTACGCTATATTGTTAGTGCTATAACAACAGCGAAAGCATTTTCATTGTGAATGCTACTCACCGTAATATAGGAAGTTGCTAACAAGCAACTTAATTACATACATGAGCTCTTAACCGATAAGCTTTGTTGCTAATTCAAACAGAGCTGTTATATGACTATATGAAAGCTGCATAAACGATAAAAGATGAAATATATTTGGCACAAACTGACTAGCTGATAGATATTTGGGTAATAGTCGAGTTGAAGTTTAAGGGATTATTTGCGGAGGCTTTTCTTTTATTCAGCATTGGCTGCTTTTATTCAAATATTATACAGCGAAAGGCTTGAAGTTGAAGCTTTTAGCACCAAAATTGTTAGTTGGGATGCCTGGATGATCTTCTGGAGATATGGAAGAACTTTCGGAGGAATTCTTGGAGGCACTTCCAAAGAAATTCCTGGAGGAACTTCTGGAAGAACTTCCAGCGCAATTCTTAGAGTATTTTCTTGAGGAATTCCTAGAGGAACTTTTGGGGGTATCCCTGAAAGAACTTCCGGAAGAATTCCTGGAGGAACTTCCGGAGGAATTTCTGGAGGAACTCCCGGAGGAATTCCTGGAGAAATTTCCGGAGGAATTCCTGGAGAAACTTCTGGAGGAATTCCTGGAAGAACTTCGGAGGAATTCCTGGAGGAACTTTCAAAGGAACTTTTGGAGGAATTCCTGGATTAAATTCAGGAGGGATTCCTGGAGCAACTTCTGGAGGAATTGCTAGAGAAATTTCTGGAGGAATTCCTGGAAGAACTTCCACAGGAATGCCTGGATGAACTTCTGGAGATATGGAAGAACTTTCGGAGGAATTCCTGGAGGCACTTCCAAAGGAATTCCTGGAGGAACTTCCGGAAGAACTACCAGCGCAATTCTTAGAGTATTTTCTTGAGGAATTCCTGGAGGAATTTTTGGATGAACTACCGGAGGATGTAGATAAAAAGATAAAATTTCCAATTATTAACAACCGATATATAAAACATGTTTATTAAAAGAAATATACATAATATCATTGGAAAAGTACGTCATAGGCAAGTAGAATTAATTCTTTTCCATTCATAAATTAAATCCAAAGTGAAGTAACTTAGACAGTTTATATAAACAAACTATTTCACCAATATATGTAGCCTAAAAGAATGCATAACTCATCGACATTTCGCAAGCTTCGTCCGTTTTCCGCATTGCCGTTTCTTGATCCTCCGAAGATTTGTCGTTTACAATTGACATGCAGCTATCATCGTCCTCATCGCTGCCGATACTTGCCGTTCCGGATGGACTTATCTCTTCGCCGATAATCTTGCGCAATTCTGTGTGCGGTTCCTTGGACATTTCGAGAGTTTTCTTCACCTGCAAGTAGATACTCTCGGCTTGTTCGAGAACGGCGATCACATTCAAATTTCCCGACAGTTCGTTAACGTGCTTCAGAATCTCGGTGAACGTAAATTTTCCGTCTATGAAGACATCCATCTCCTGGTCGAGGATTGCTACACAAACGAAGAGATGGAAATTCGGACACGGCAACCCAGTCCAAAGCACTTCCCACAGAAGCATGATGTCGGAGTTGGAAAATTCTCGTTTGAACCAAACCAGCAGCCATCGGAAGCAAAAGTACATGTTCTCCGATTGGTTGTCCTTAAGATATTTGTAAAGCTTCTCGTTGACGAAAGCTAGCAAGGTTCGAAGATGTTCAAGCTGTTGCTTCATGCCTTTTTGATCAATATCAAAGTTGTTGAAAACTTTCTGCATAAAACCGACGAAACACCAAAAACTGTCCGCCTGGTTCTGAACGAGGCACAAAATCGGGGCCAGCAGATCACTCATCCCCTGAACATAACCCAAGTCAAAGTTGTACATCACGTAGGTCATCAGAATTTCCTGTAGTTTGTTGAGATTGGGATTGTCGTCTCCGGCGAAGAAGGCGTACGTTCTGTCGGTTCGCTTCACATCCTTTTCGATCTGGCACTTGCGCTCGCGGTACCCATTGAAGTTGTGCTCCTGTATAGGACTGATGGTTTGCCATTGCAGTTTCATAAGGAAGTATTCCTCTGTCTTGCTGCCTCGCCTTTCCTCGCGCTGGGCGCTGGTGTGATCCCAAATATCCAATCCGAGTAGATACTTCCAAACGTCGGCTCGAATGTCATTGGAGATGCCCTGCAATGAATGAAAGAAAAAATATTATTAAAAATAATAAATCCACTCAAATGCAAATATTAATTCTCTTACCCCATAGAAGATAATATCCTTTACTCGATCAGCATCCGTAATCGACCCATTAGTTGCTCGAAATTCGGCCCATTTTTTGGCATCCAAAGGTTCACCCCGATGCACGTCCGGCCTCGGAGCCAACTTTCGGCATTCGGTTTCCTTGCCATGCTCAACCGTTGTTCCCTCCTCCATGGTGGCGGATCCATTGCAAATCGGTTCTCCTCCCGCCGACCGGGGAGGAGTGGTGCGAGTCCGAGCTGTTGTATCCGGTTGTTTGCTTATGGGCAAGATTTGATGAGGCATACTGGCCAATTTCGACATGAAGTCCATGTAGGAATAGGTTGGGCGGGGTCGACTTGTTATGTCTTCGATATTGAGCTCTGAGAACGATTTTTGTAGCTTGTCGTTATCGGTTTCCTCCAAGCAGTGATAGATGTTCTTACGCCGGGAGCTTCTACGAACAAATCTCTTCCGCTCGAGGAAGTCTACGAACGCGTGAGGTGATCCGTGATTGAACAAATAAAGACTGTGTACGGTCGAGTCATTATTGTAGAATCGGAGTTCGGTTTTTCCAAACTCTATGTCTTTGATGTCACGAAAAAGAACTCGGATTGTGACTTTGGAGCTCTTCTGCGAATCGCTATCGGAAATCGCGTTCTCATCTGTGGATTTGCTGGAAGAATCTGTTGTGTGTACTAAGGACCAGTCACTGTCCTGGCTGTCGGTATCCATGATTTCGCAGGTTTCTGACATCTTCCATTCAAAGTAGTGGACATTTCCTTTCTTATATTTTCCGAACAACAGCACCCCAATCGTATTCAGAGCTGAAATGTAACTTGCGCTGGCCTTTTTCAAAGTTACACCATGCTGAATGAAAATCTCCTGCAATAAGAAACATTTTATATGAATTTTAGGAAAAACTAAACTCACCAGCACGGAAGCGCTCCAAGGCCACTGCAGTGCAGTAAAAATAAAAATGTCTGAATAAGAAATTCTTCTAGCTTCAAGCACGTACTTCAAATTCGTTTTCGTTGTCCATTATTCGAAAGTCTGGCTACCGCGTAATTTGACGATTTCGTGGTGCTCCTTAGTTGTAGGATGATGACACCTTCTTTTATGGGGTCGAAATAAGTCACGCCACTTAAGTTGTGGTGCAATCTCCAGCTGCTTCCTTCTCTCCACGTCACTCTTGCGTGAGGAGCAGAAGATTCTAATAACTGGCAAAGTAGTTAAGAATGGGTTGTTTGATTTACCAAATATTTACTTCGCACAACGTCACAATAACATTTCCCCAGAATAATCAAAATGGGAGTGCTTTTTTCGCGATTTTTATTGCTATGCACACAATAAACTTCGTAATCAAAATATTTTTCGTTTGTTTTCTTTTCATCGAGGATCAGTTGTTGACAAATTTTGACATTTTGACGTTTGATTTTGACGTTTTAAAACGAACAGTTTACTACACACTGAAACAAAAGATATTTTAGTTACTAGATAAAGACAGAGTCTATTATATATACACGTAAAAAAATAACCTTATATGTTTTGGCAAAAAACCATTCGAAAATACTTATACTCTTTATTATGCCACCTAATGAATGATCCCATACCAAAAAGCTAATAACATTTATAAGTTAATGAAAAGTATAAGTTTCGGAATGTATGTGACTAATGCGATGTATAAGGTTTTTCTTATACATATCATTAAGCGCCTGCTTTGGCAAAAAGGTATTAGAAATATTAATAATAAATAACATTAAATTTTTTTACGTGTAGAGTTACGCAAAGAGTGAAGCCAAATCTACCTATTGAACTGTCAAACCGTCTACCTATCGAGCAAAGTAAACAAATGCTTGTTGGTAAGGCGGAAGTATTGTTATCGCCTGATGATTATTATGGCGAATTAAAACTCATGAATTGAAATGTATTAGATTTGTTCTAGGAACAGTTTCAAAAAACTTCAATACACCCCCCAATAAAGTTGCTTCTTGTTGCTCATGTGTTTCACTCTGTAGGTGACTTTGGTTATCGAATTAAAAAGTTTTAGAAGTGATCACTCCCGTGAAGTCACTTGAAGGGTTGAACAAAAATGAAAGATTTCAAAATAATAACAAGAGCATAATTCAGAATAAGAGTAAGAAGATCCTCTTTGCGCAACTCTATATAATAGACTCTGGATAAAGATTGTCGCTTCTATAGATAGTGGAATATATAGATGAGCGAAGATAAATCCACTGTCTCCAAACGAACTGTCAAACGTGTCTCCAAACGAGCATGACGTCACGATTTCAATGGAAACGTTAAGGGCTGTGACGTCATATGCGCGTGTGCACGGGCAAAAAAATTGACTCAGCCATGCTTTCGCTCATCTATAGATTCTACTATCTATAGTCGCTTCGGTTCCCTTTGTTCTGCTGTCCGAAACATGTGTGGTACATACCTGTCAAATCGTATGGATTTTCCTTCTTTGACATTTAGCTCCCCTATCCTCGCCAGCAAAAGATGTTCCGGACAGCGACGACAGCGACAATCTTTATCTAGTAACTAAAATATCTTTTACTGAAACGAAAACTTGTAACATATCACGCATCACATTACAAAAGAGTCTAATGTCGTTTTCGGTTATTGCTGGGTCGAACCTAGTTCTGCACCGGATCCGCTCTAACTGCTGTCAAAACGTTCGGTTATTCGTTCAGGTTGGATCGCGATCCGCACCAGATCCGACCCAAAATGAATAAGGTTCGCTCTGCCGATTTATCGAGATCCAACCTAGGTTCACCAATACATTCGAACACAAACTGTCAAACTGGTGTTTATGTTTACGCTAGAGGAAAATGAAAACGTAAAAGGCATGGATGGGTATTTGATTTTGTTTGTTTCATTTGTTAAATTTATCAATTTTGTTGCTGTTGCTTCTCTGATGGTGAATCTCATTCAGATATCGACATATTTTCGCTGATTACCTCAGATGGTAGCTCCATTATAAACAAAATGAGGGTTGAAAATTTTGTTGAAAATGTGATTTATAAAATGCAGAGACGAGAAGGTAGCTGCTATTTATTCACTATTACGTTGTGTATTCGAACATATACTTTAGGTATAATTGCTCTATCAATGGGAAAATAGCGTACCAGAGTATCTGCCGCTATGACGTTATTTATACCAAAATGTTCATACCATTATTTTATTCATTATTGCAGTTCTGTACATAATTTGTTCAAGGTTTTTGAAGGATTTGAAGAATATAAACATAATGTATTAACCCTGGCATTAACCATTTAGGCTGTGAACCATTCCACCGATTCGTTTAACTTTTGGTTAGAATTTGACAGTTCGATGGTTATTTCGTCGTGGTTAAAAATAACCCTGCTCCGGAGCATGGTTAGATTTGACAGTTTGATAGTTAAACTTTGTTCGCGAGAAAATTGGCGCCAAATCCATTTCGTTCCGAATAACTATTAATCTGTCAAAACTCAAATGGGTCGGCTTCTGAGTAAAATTTTAACCACTATGGGAAAATAACCATCAAAGTGTCAAATTTTAACTAAAAGTTAAACGAATCGGTGGAATGGTTCACAGCCTGTTCACAGCCTTATTGAGATTCTCACGTCCGAATTATAGATAGTAGAATCTATAGATGAGCGAAAGCATGGCTGAGTCAATTTTTTTGCCCGTGCACACGCGCATATGACGTCACAGCCCTTAACGTTTCCATTGAAATCGTGACGTCATGCTCGTTTGGAGACACGTTTGACAGTTCGTTTGGAGACAGAGGATTTATCTTCGCTCATCTATATATTCCACTATCTATAGTCCGAATGTGTGAGTGGCGATAAAAGGAAAACAAACACTCCTAGATGGTGCAACTCAGCAAAGATTGGGTAAAAATGAGTATATTTTCATATATTTTTTGACTCTTTTGATATCATTGTGATGACCCGATCATTTGTGAGGTTATGAGCAGAAGGAAAACAAACATGTTTTTACACATGACGAATTGCACATTAGTGTGCGAGCGCTAAACGTCACTCATCTCTATAAGGCTTTGGCAACTACACACAAAAAAAAATCGTTGGTAAAATTAACAGAATCGTTGGTAAAATTAAGAAAATCAGTTAGTGATTTTCAGTACAGTAGACGTTCGATAACTGCAAGTCATTTAACTGCAATGCTTTTCAACTGCAATTCAATAGTTGCAACAGTTTTTCAGTTATCGGACCGCTAAGCTTCAAACTAATGTCAAACTCAATGACAGCTGCATTGCGCTGCACATTTAGATGCACTTTTATTGCATCTGACGTCGATTGACAACCGTTTGACGTCTAGAATGCGTTGCAGTTATCGAACGGCATTCGTTAACTGAAAAGTAAACATTTTGCAGTTATCGAACGGCTGCTGTAGAAAGTATACGATTGTTAAATTCACAATTACAAAAATGTCACTTCGGTATAAGCTCTGGATAGAGATGACTTGTCAAAATAACTTTTTCCTCTTGAAACTAAATGTGTATTTAACTTGTCAAAAGGAAAATTTCCTGTCAAAACTAAATGTGTTTTTTACACTAGAATTGATTATGATACTTTCAAAACAACAAGTGTTGTGTGCTTTCAATTTCAGTACGCTATTAAATGTTTACAAATTTATTGAAATCTCAATATTTTATTTGATATAATATATATTTAATATAGCTGCAAATGATGAAGTGCATTTACCGGTCTCGTTTGCCCCAAAGGAACCATTATTGCCAGCGGATGCAGCTGCTCGTTTTGCATTCCTCAGCAGCGTACAAGTGGTTATGGGCGACCGGAAGTATCACAACTGCTGCAGTGCACCACATCAGTCAACCAAATATTTGAGTGACAATCGCAGTTGGAGTTCATCCGATCAACAGAAACGAACTATACTGAGTCTAAAAATAAAGAAATCACATAGATTAATAATCGATTGCCAATTTGAATAATAAACAACTCACATTTCTTCCGAACAATGTTTCGGATATTCCATTCGGTACCCTCACTCACAGGTGATCGATTTCCAGCAGACAGCACACGACTTCGACTGTCCAGCCATCGCTTTTCGTATTGTAGATGCGGTCCGCTAGCGTTATCATCATTCGTTTCACCGGTACACGACCTTTATTCTCCTAAAGGTGGGCATTAACCTCGTACTACAGGTCTCGGGTAAATCTAAAGTTGTATATCTTGCACACGATATCCTCAGCGAGAAGCACATTCTCAACGACCAGATCGTGGTGTTAGATATGCCATTTCCTTGCTGATCTGCCAGGCAAACGACAGGATGTTCTTCACTGTGATGGTTCGATGGCATTCTCATAGTCAGTAGAGACCTTCATTTCCACCTTTCGACTTAATCGGAAATTGTTTTTTCGATGCATGAACTTCTTTGCTCAAAGCGTCCGAAATGTACAGGATCAGGAGTGAGTGTTAGAGGGCACCCACACAACATACGCAAACGTACGGGTGAATCTGAAACGCGTCCGCTTGATGATTTTCTTCTCGATGACCTTCTTGTCGGCTATATGCGGCATCTAGACGAGTATTCTAAGCCTGCAAACGCGCCTCACGAAATTGAAAATGCTTGGAGTTGGGGCAAAATTTCCAAACATGGGATGTTATCAACCAACTAATCTTTCAACAAACACCAAGTTTCGTGATTCCAAAGTTAAAATAGAACCCCTGCGTATGTGCATCTCTAATCAATTAGCTATATAACTAAACTTCATGCAAACATGGAATTCTATTAATTTCAAATCGCTTATCGCGAACTGAAAGCTTTCGCTTTCGAAGACGTGTGCCACTTTTCTTCAACATTTTTGTTCATACCGTGATTTCGTTGTAATTTCATCCGCTGAAAAAAAACAAAGAATAAAATTTAACCATTAGAAAATCGAAATTAGCTGGAGGAACGCAACTTAGCAGTTCGCCCTGAAGGCGAAAACTCACCTGATCTGACACGGTTGACTTTGGTGGATTTCGTTCCGGCCGCTGGGAGTCAATGGATGGCAAATTTAGTCCGTACGTTTCCTCCAAAAGTATCAAAACAGTTCGCTTCGCTTCCAAGAGGAATAAATTTTGGTCCTCCTTTCCGTTCTTGGTGTTCCAAATCAAAACACAACAGAAAAACAAGATTTTTTTTTTGCAAAAGACGCACTCTGGTTGGTAATCCGACTGAATGTAAAATTTGTTGTTGGGGAGGTCTTCTTCATTGAAGGAGGGCGCTTTTTCTTCCGTAACACAAATCGACTTGCTGTTGTTATTCTTCTGGACTGAGCCAGAGAAGAGGCGTCTCGACGGGCACTTTTTCTTCTTTTTTCTTTGCACTCTTTTCTTCCTTATTCTTCGTCCTCGGAGGAATTTTCCTCAACTCAAATTGCGAACTTTCCAGCAATACAAAGTGAAAAGAAAACTCAACCAGTCACCAGAAAATTTGGAGCCACAAAGGTCAACTGACACAAACCAAACTGCTTATCTGGATATCTTCTGGTGGGCACCTTTTCACTAGCAGTAATTCCACCAAATAAAACGGGTTTCGGCGACAAAGAGAGCATCCGCCACCGCAGAAAGCACTTCACTTCCCCGTTCGTCAAGCAACCAATTTTTTCTCCCCTCAACACTCGTGAAATATTCCCGGACCGAAACATTAACTTCACCCCCGAAAATCGGAAAATTTTAACCGCCGGAGCGTCACACAAACATTAAACCGAAACAGTCCGTAAAAAGATGCTGAAACACAGCGAAAGTGTCCTCAATTTTTCACCAAAAACTTCTTCCAACCCGCGAACAAAAACGAGTATAGACGAGTATTCTAAGCCTGCTAACGCGCCTCACGAGCACTAAAACACGACTTCCGGAACGCGAAGGAACGCCTGTTGCTGGCAAAGGTCCTCTTCCGTATTGCCGTAAAGCTTATTTGCATGCTTTTCCTCCGACTTTTTGTCACTTGTATTCTATTTTCCGTCATCGTAGTCGTCCTGTAGAAAGATTATAGAAAATAAACATTTATGTATCGTGAAGGTTTTTTCCAGTTTCGTTTAAATTCTGGTTTTTATTAAAATAAGCTAACCCAACATTTACTTACCGGTCTCAATATTCTCGGTTCCTTTTGAGGTAATTGTACATTTTTTCTTCGCGCAGGAGCTCTACCGCTGTTCTACTACGCCGGCTCCATCTTTTTATACATGTCGGCGAAGCAAATATGCCGGAGCTTCTGCATATGCCCCTTCAGATCCTGCCAGACCGGAATTGTAGTGCGAAGCTGCGATCTTCTAGCAGCAAGACTCGTTACTCCGAATTCGTATGCCTGCATTAAACATATCAAGTTAGTTAAATCTTTCAAAATAATTTCACTTTTATTTAAGTAATCACATAATTACCAGGCATTTGAAGGATTTTGAAACAAATAACTTACCTGAATCAGCCTAAATCCAACATTTTTCGCGAATTCCTTCGATCCAAACCAATCTGATTGTGATTGAGTAAACATTTTTTCACTTTTCTCGCTTTTCTCATTTTCTTTCATTTGACAGATCGACATGGGCTGCCAGTAACATTATTTTTTGTTGCTAGTGCTGCCAGAAGTACATAATATAAAAGTGAATTTGATTGTTTTACAATTTTTGTTCTGAGTGCTCTCACTGTAAAAATAACAATTTTACACCGAGAAAAAATATATAAAATCAAACATTTTGCTTTTGAACTTAATATGTTAGCACTTAAAAATACCAAATTTTCTAACCTTTCAAATCAAAATTAGAAAATGTTGAAATCCCAACTTTTTTTTGCTCTGTGTATATTGACATCAACAAATTTATTGTATTTAGGGGAACGGTTCACCACATCATCTCATAGCTCCTATTTCCATCCCATCAAAAACAAAGCAATGGAAAGGAATTTGGTTTGTTTATTATTTTTGTGATTTTTTTCAGCAGTGAGCACGCATGTTGACAAAAAGAAGTGACAAATTTGGTGCCGTATTTCTTTGTTTAGCGATGAGATGGATATATGTACAGTGAGATGGAGATCGGAACAGTTCCCCTATTTATAAATGATTATTCATAAATCTAGAGTGCTTTGAAAATAGGTCGAATGTGCAAAATAGAGTCTCTCTTTGGATCTATTCTCTTTCGATTATTACAAACTCGATTACAAAACTATATACAAAAGTTTACTTCGAATTACTTGGCAGATATCCAAAGACAATAGCTTTGTCTATCATGCTGAAGTGGAAATGTAATAAAACATGCAAAACTAGCCGATATATTAGCGAAAGAGAGCGTGATCAAAGAGAATCTCTCTTTTGCACATACGACCTATTCTCAAAGCAATCTAGAAATATATTCAAATCTTGCTTATCTTTTCAAAAGGACCTAAGTAACATTTTTTTCATGAATTAATTTGAGTATTGCAATCAAAAGCTTTCATGTTGTTCTGTTGATTGCGCTATTCAAATTAATTCATGAAAAAAATGTTACTTAGGACCTTTTGAAAAGTTAAGCGAGAAATGTTTATTTAGGAACAGTTTTTATATGATTTGAGCATAATTTTTGAGTGGACGAAGGGTTTTTACTTGTAATTCATTAAAAAACCGACAAAGACATATTTTATCCCATTGATATTTATTATCAATTCACTATTCAGTGCAAATCCGAATTATAGCCGCTAACAAAGTTGGATTTTTCTCACAATTCGTACGTTAAACCTAACTTCGGAAGTGGTGCGCTGTTTTCATTTGGTGATGTGCTATACAGCGCACTACTTCCGAAATTAGGTTTAACGTATGGATTGTGAGAAAAATCCAATTTCAATAGCGGCTATAATTCGATTTTCTACTGAATTTATAATATGTTGAATCTCCTGTTTAGATTATGTAGTGAAAAATGATTTGCCTCTCTTGTATATTTGGTTTTTACAGTTCTGACGAAATCGCAATTTATCCCAAAGGGTCCCCTCTTGGGGAAAAATAGCAAAAAAAAATGCAAAAAGCAAAAAAGAATGCTGTTCAACTCTTGTGCGATTTGATTATTTGTTTTAAAATAAAAGGCCCCAAATCTCAATTGCTTTTATATTTTCTTGTTCTGTTCCATTTCAATGACATAATTGATAATTCAAATCTACTGTAACACAATCACTGTTACCCAAAAAGCCATATAGAATCAGCATAATAGTTTATCGGGAAACACGGATTGGCATAAATTCTTTCACGGCAATCCACATTGCCGTCGTCATTCATCACAAGCTCCTAATCACATTAATTTATTGATGGATTAATATCCCAACAAACAACGACAAGCTACAAATAAGCATCTAAGTTGAATTATTGTTTATTTGTTATCTTCATAGCTGAATAAAATAGATGCTGAATAATTCGCTTGACAGATTTCATCTCAGCATTTGATTCAACTAATATTCGACTTGGCCTATTTATTTGTTTACCACCTTTATTTGAGGTCGAACTAACGTTTTAGTTTTATCACATTTCAGCATATTGGGAAAGTTTGTCAATGTGCTGAACTAATGATTTTCAAAATTCTCTGTTCGACTATGTTCGAAAAGGTGGTCGAATTGAGTTTGAATAGTAGATTAATAAGCAAGCATTAGACAACCTTCTTAACCGTTGTCCTTCTTAACCATTGGATTTCACCTTTACCGATATATCGCACAGTGGAAGAAAACATTATAATAGTTTATGCTTTTTCCGTTCGAAAGAAAATCGCGATGGCTTGAATTGATGATATTTGGATAAGAAAATATTAATTTATTTTCAAGCCATTGTTGGATTCATTATCAAGAATACTCAGGCTTCGTATATTCGTGGGGCAATACATAATTGTTTCGTGATGCATAATTGATTCCAAATCTATGAGCTGTTGGAGATTATAACGAACAAAATTGCTGGAGCAATGTTGAAAATTCATGCAGTTGTTGTTAAGTTGTGCGAAACGAACACAAACAAATTCATAAAAATCGACCATATTGCATGTCTGTTACAGATTTCCTATGTACTAGTTGTTTTTTATATGTAAATAAATGTCGATATGTGTCGTTATTGACTCGCTGCATTTGTGGTATTGATGGCACAATCATATCGCAACCGGTTACTCAGAGATTCCGAGCAAGGTCGAACATAAATTAATAAACCCCATCATTGGAGACGAATTTTATTTTATCGTTTTGACATTATTTTCTTATATTTTTTCCCAGTGTTGAATGGTTATCACTGGCTAAACAATGGTTGAAATAAAAATCTTGTACAGTTATTAACAAACTGTAGTTTGACAGATTGACTAGTTGATTAAGAGTCCAATTATGATTCATATTCAGCCACACGATTATTTATGTTTTGCAACGAGTAAGACATAACTTACAAATCAAGGATGGCGCGGATGGCAACGTTACCGGCAGATGATCAAATGTTAGCAGTTCGAGACCCGAGTTAGGAAAATTTTAAAATGATTATATGAAAATAGCAATTGCAATACGTTTAATGGAGATCTGGATGATGTTACTCTCAATGCGTTATTATTTTCGAAGAATTTACATGTAGCTGAATTAAGGCTAAGTAAAATGCTTATTAGAGGTTTAACGAATCAGGTAATAAAACTGTTTTTTAAAATGAGATGTTGTAGCTGTATAACTTCTCCAAAATTGTGTGAACAAAGCCTGAACATAAGTTGCGATAAGAAATAGTACAGACATAATTCAACCCAGTGCTGAACTGAATCATCACACTGATGTTAGTTAAACTAGTGAATGTTTGTTGGGAGTCATTTTAGTCATTAAACAATTAACAGAAGAAACGTCTGATTTCCCCCATAATTCATAAAACAAATTCAGTATTTAAAATATGTCTGTTTCTGCCAGCTGATAAAAGTGCGAATTGAAAACAAAACAGATGATAGGGATTAAGTTCTCACTAATACCATTATACTGACTCCGAGACTGACTCGATCCCGATTCGTTTTTCGTTCGGTTATTCAGAGTCGGGGTCGGACCTGACCCAGGTTTAAAACCGAAAACGACATAAATATTGTCTATCCAGAATAAATTTATACCGCTTTTTATATTGTACGTTTACTTGCTAGGGGGACACGGTCGTTTAGAGTAGCCGTTCCACCAAGTGTTCGTTATTAACGCATTTGCCCAAAAGTACACGTGGCGCTCCCCACAGGAAACGACGCACCGCGCTTTTTGCTGCCCGTATACTCGATTCTTATGAGGAGATAACATTGCGGCGTTTCCTAAGGTACGGTTGTTCCTGCGCTTTTGGAAACATTACAACAGCCGCGCGGTGAATCGTATTGACAGCACCCTACAATAAAGTAGTCGCTAGAGTATTCGCTGTTGGTTTGAGCGAGACAAAGTAATCGTCAAAAAAATTCCAACCGGCAATCTGAGTGAAAGAGCGAATATTTGTTTACCGGGAACCAACCATACCCATCCAGTTAGCGAGCCACAGTTGTCCCGGTCCTGTGTTTTAGCTAGCAAGGGGGTCCTCCACACACCATGCCGCACACCATGCAAGTACAATACAGCAACTAGGTCTTCTCTGTCTGAACGATTTTCAACTTCCAGCATCGAACGACGAGCGGACGAGACAAACTGTTACCACCAAAATGTGGGTGGCATCAATTCTTCCATCGAAGAATATCGTCTAGCAGTCACTGATCAGTGCTATGACATCGTCGTCATCACCGAAACATGGCTCAAAAAGAACACGCTACCTAGTCAGGTGTTCGATTCTGGATATGAAGTTTTCCATTGCGACCGGAGTCATTGCAACAGCCGAAAAACTTCCGAAGGAGTTAAATCAATCCTACAGCCCAGAGCAGTCGAAGATTCGCCGTGGGAATGTCTTGAGCAGGTCTGGATGTCAATCGAGCTGGGCGAAGGTAAGCTGTTTCTTTGTGCAATATACATCCCACCTGATCGAACTCGCGATATTAATTATGTCGTCGATAATTGAGGCTGCTAATTCTATTGATCACATTGTCGTACTTGGTGACTTCAACGTTGCCAGGTTCTCGGTGGAACACTCTCCCAACGGCTTCTCTTTTCCGATTGTTGGTCTCTCCGTTCTCCACGCTGGAGCTACGAAGCTTCTTGATAGTTACAGTTCAGCCACGCTACAACAGATCAATTCCATTGCTAATGAAAATAATCGCTATTTGGACTTCTCTAGCGATGAAGGGACATACACATCCGTAACTATAGCTCCATCGCCACTAGTTAAGCTGGTTACACATTATCCCCCGTTAAGGTGGTTATACAACAAAGCCACAAATCGGCCATCTTGGAAACCACGTGCTTTTTCTAGTGATTTTTCAAGAGCACGAATTGAGAGAACCACAACGCCCATGGGGATGAAACATCCGTAGATCGTTTGCTTACTTATGCTGAACAATCGACTTTAATTTCAGCATTGTACGAAAACTATTACGGTAGATTTGAATTTTTGGTAATAAGAGTAGAAAACCGTGTGGTGAATTTGAAATTCACCACATGGCTTGATTGTATAATCACCTTAACAGTTTCCATCGACCACAGTTTGCCTCATGATGTCGTGGTTTTTCCGGTTTCATTTTACTACGACCACCGATTGTGGGTCGAACACTCAGCTTTATCAATATCGATGAAATGGTAATAGTCAGAGCCTCTTTAAAGCTGAAATCGTCCTTCAATCCAGTGCCAGACAGTTTCCTCTCCTCCTTTCTCAAAAGACACATATAAGACTGATGACTTCTCTGCTATGCATCTTTCGTAGGTCTATTGCAAATGCATTTTTCCATTCTGTTGCAAGTCAGCGAACATGTTTCCGGTCTACAAGAAGGGAAATAAACGAGACAATAACCGTGGTATCACTTTTTTGAGCGCTGTTTCGAAACTATTCGAACTCGTGGTCATGGAGCCACTACATGTCAATTATAAGCAAATTATCAGCGATGACCAGCATGGCTTTATGTCTGGACGTTCAACAGCTTCAAATCTTCCTATATAACGGAAAGTATGGCCAGTCGTGCTCAAACTGACGTAATTTATACTAACCTGTCTGCTGCCTTCGACATGGTAAACTACGATATCGGGATTGCGAAAATGGTTTCGTTGGTACATGTCAGGTCGAGAGCTAAGTGTTATCATTGGACATGATCAAGCACCTCCGTTCATTTCCACATCAGGCATCCCGCAAGGCAGCCATCTGCGACTTTTGATTTTTATCCTGTATTTTAACGATGTGCACCTCCTTCTAAGAACTCCACGACTATCCTACGCTGATGACCTCAAGATTTATCTACTGAAGGATCAACTGAAGATTGTATTTTGCTTCAGCAACAGCTACTAGTTTTCGATGAATGGTGTAAATTAAACCGTATGCTAGTCAATCCGAAAAAATGTTCGGTGATCTCTTTCTCATTTCTTTCTCGCTCTGAATTCCCATATGTTGAAGCGACGTATGTAACAGTGAGACTCCAGTAATAGAAATTTATGCATACGTCAATTCGTAAAAAGATTGAATTAAAGAATTTTAAGATTTAAAATCAGTAAAATCGATGCATATTATATAAAGTCGCGTGTGATTGTCATGTTGTATTAAAAACCTCGTTTTGTTACATACGTCCTTATAAAAAATTATGCTTGATATCACTTGGCGCGTAAAATTTTCCTGTTTTCAATGCAAAAAGTAAACAACATTGACGCTTGTCAAAACGCCGCAATTAGCGAACGGCATTCGTTAGTTGGGGTGAGGTCGTGCCCCAATTAGCGAACGATCACTGATGTATATGGGAAACAAAAATTTGGGAACCTCTTGTAAACGATAAGTTTTCCTCCGCAGCTTTTTTGTTTACACACATTATAGAGATGAGTGACGTTTAGCGCTCGCACACTAATGTGCAATTCGTCATGTGTAAAAACATGTTTGTTTTCCTTCTGCTCATAGCCTCAAAAATGATCGGGTCATCACAATGATTTCAAAAGAGTAAAAAATATATGGAAATATACTCATTTTTACCCAATCTTTGCTGAGTTGCACCATCTAGGAGTGTTTGTTTTCCTTTTATCGCCACTCACACATTCGGACGTGAGAATCTCAATGCATTCATGAAGTTTCATTGATGTGCTGTGCTTCGAAAAATAACATTCAATACCTACATTTTTATATTTCAATGAAAAAAACAACTGATTCTGATGGCAAAGGAAAACCAATTAAAGATAAAGCCTTCCGCGGTAAAAACAAAAGGAAATACAAGCGCAAAAAGAGCATCAAGCATCAAACAAAGCGTGCCTACGAACAAGGATATTGTGAGACTCGGGCTGCTGATGCTTCTTCCAGTAATCGAAAACAGGTGCCCCCAAAGCAAGTTGGACCAAGTTATCCCCAAATTAAAAATGCTCAGAACATGTGGATCAAAACGTACCAAAATATCGTCAAATGGCAGTTTCAGCATCAAATGAATTACTGGAAGCAACATGCCTTACTTTTGCGGGAGGAAAACGGACGCTTAAAGAGGCGTCTCCAGGTACAGGACTCAGAAGACGAGGAGGATGAAGGTATGTGTTGCAGTAACTAAGAATGTTAAAATGGGTAATGTTCAACTCCACTTCCTTACCCATTTCTGTTTTAAAACTATTTTTTTTGTAATTGATCGGTCACCTCTCAAGTGTCATATGTTATGGATGATAAATATTCTGAAAAGTATATATGTACCAGTTTATGAGAATTAATCCTTTAAACGCATTAGTCTATTTTAAACTAAAGAGCTTCATACCATTTTCCCATATTATTCTTTGTATACTTATTTCCAATCACTCATCACAATAGCTTCAGCTAGTTATTGATTGTGCTATTCTGCATATTATTGCATATTTGTAACAATCGACAAAGATAGGGGGGTCATTCCAAAGTTTCAAATTTGGGATCGTCACGAAAAGAGGTCAGGAAGTACGAGCCAATAACTCAGCCGTTTTTCAACGGATTCCGGAGATTTTGGTATGAATCGATCAGTAGACTCTCTAAGATTCTTTACAACTTTTGTAAACAATTGATTGAATGCATTTAACTAATGAAAAATTCAATTTTGCCAGCCAATGTTGAAATTGCACTTTACCAGTGAATTGCCTACATTTCGGCTATTAGCCATCCGGCATGAAATGTTGATGATCAAATTTTGTATCAACTATCGCACTATACGTAATTCTACGTTCAATTTGCGGTCCTATATTTAATACAACCCTCTACTTTTTTGTTCAAGGAACATGGCACATCGGTTATATTATTTTCCGTGTTACGGTTATGCATATAGATGTCGCAAATTAATCGATTACTTCGAATAATCGATTCATCGTTGTGATAATCGATTAATTTTGAATAGATTACCTCTAAACGATTAATCAATTCAATAATCGGCAAGAATAAAGAGTAATTGATTAATTACTAATCGATTAATCGGGATTTTACGACTTCTCTAAGCTTCTAAGGCAAAACTTCCATTCTATCAGGGACCCCACTGTCCAGCATCTGGACCCTCACTTATAACACGGTTCAAAATTTGATAGATTATATCCTAAAAGTAGGGAATTAGCAATGATTGAACGGGGCTGTGGCTGTGTAGCCCAGAGGTGCTCAAACGTTTTGGGCATGCGACCTACCTAGCAGAATCTCATAGTGTTTGCGATCCACCAGGCATAAAATCGATAGATTTGTAAAAAATGAAAAACATGAGTCTGCGTCAGATTGAGCAAATCATAATAAATTGAATCATTTCCTTTCATTGATGTGTGTATGTGTATAGTAATCATAACCCGATGTTCTCGTAACAAGTTGCATTGAATCTATATCTACCGCAATCACAAATTACATAACGCTCTAAGGGGTTGGTGGGTACCCAATATTCCGTTACAAAATGTTACGGCTTGTCTAGGGGGTGGGTGGGCTTGCTCAGTTCTGTTACGGGTAACGAATAATATAAAAAATGAAATCACAAATTAAATTCAAATTTGACAGCATTATTATTTACTATGTAGAAAGTAAAGGTAGATTAATATTTTTTTTGTGAATTTTTAGTCCGACGTTACGCGTCACCGATGGGTGGGTATAGAGGAAATGTTACAAACAAGTCACGGAGGGGTGGGTTTTAAATCTGTGTTTTTTTGCGTTATGTAATTTGTAAATGAGCCCAAATGGTACAATTTGCTCTTTAAACGTCTATAAAGCAAAGTCTGTAAACGCCTTAAGGCAGGCAATTATAGTTAAAATTCCTTACACTGAGGCGATCCCGAGCAGGAGCGACGACCTCGATAACAGAAATTGGTATGAACTACCCGTGCATAAGAGGTAAAATACCAAAAACTTATAAGTAGAATACTTCAGGAATAACATGCTAGGTGTTTCAATCAGTACTGGAATTTCTCATTTTCAATAAGAGATGTCACGCGATGTTTACATATCTGCCCCTTTCAATATCTATAGAAACGCGAAGGATGAATGGCATGCTACAAAAATCTCAAAAAATATTTGTTCCGTGACAGGGCATGAAAGTGTGCAATATCGGCTTTATTTTTGTGTTTATTACCACTTTCAACTCGGTGGATTAAAGGAGGATGATTAACTCATCGACTAGTCATTATTCTTCGCATGTATTTATTAAAATATTTTAGAAATTTTAATTTTATTTCAAAGCACAACATCCTTTCATGACTGCCTTTCATGCGAAATTGATCAAAGAACCCACGATTCTTTCATTTGGTCGCCTGAAATAGAAAAAGGCGCTTTGCTCTCTGTCTTATGACGATCACGACTTTTTCCAGTACTGGTTTCAATACCTAACGAATAATAATTTGTTATGCATTTGGTATTGAAATAGAATTTATTAACATTTAATGTTATGGCTCAAGTATTACGCATATAAAGTTTTGGAATTATTCCTTTAGTATTTTACCTCTTATGCAGGGCTAGTTCATAACAGAGAATAACACTTAAAATAAATCGCAGATTTCTGTGAAATTTCACCGAAATCTCAACAGCAGAACTGTTCTGTAAATAATTTTACAGATTTTCGGTGGTTTTGACAGTTGAACTAAAGAAAAAAATCCAGAAAATCGGTGAAATAATTACTGAACAGTTCTACTGTTGAGATTTCGGTGAAATGAAGCAAAATTCCCGAAATCTGTGAGATGATTTAAGTGTGATGGGATCAATAACAGAATTGGGTATTATTGAGTCAATTTCTTCTGCTTCGGATGTGCATCGATTGTTTCGAGAAAGGCGTCATCACCGCTAGTTGAATTATCTGGGTTTTCAACAATCAAAATTTTAAACAAAAAATTTGGATCAACCCTCGGCGTATACTAAGTATACGTAAAGGATATAGGATCACTCCAAAACCGAACTTTTGATAGAAGGCTCGGAGACCCATATGTCGTGACCAACCGAAACAACCAAATCGCAACACATCTGTTGCGTTTAACTATATCCGACTAACTGCTTGACTTAACTTGCCAATGAGGCACGCCGCATGAAGCTTGAGATCCTGGGACTGAGTGAAGTCCGTTGGCCAAATTTTGGAAAACACAGAACGCCGTCGGGACAAGTTCTGCTATACTCTGGTTTACGAGGTTTACACGCTCGCCGGCATCGCGGAGTTGGCTTCCTACTAAGCGCTCAGGCACACTCTGCGCTTATGAAGTGGGAACCTATAAGTAAAAGGATAATCGTTGCCAACCCGGATAAAAATTTACAGTAACTTGTATGACATAACCCATTGAAATACAATAGATTGTATGGCAAACAATACAAACTATTGTATGCTTATTGTAAAATGTTCACGGTTGTAAAAGATCTGTATTGTCCGGACATTAAAATAACAATATATTTAAATGTTTCCGATATATTCTATTATATTTTTATTGTTCGCTTATGTTTAGTATTGCTCATCCAAAAACTAAACAATTTTTAAAAGTATTCAGTTTTGGATGATCTGGAAATCCGTCTAATGTTATTGAATTAATATAATTTTGGAATATTTCATGGATTTATTATATTGATGAAATAACAATTGAAAACAATAAAATTACAATAGCTTTGTTTGTTAAATAAATAAAAATGTTATACCGATTCTCAAGTATATATTTTTATATTGCAGGTCTTGTTGCAGGTCTAGAAATGTTTTGCAATAAAAATTTGATTTAAAAAAAAATGAAAGGGAACAAAAACTTTTGCTTATAATTTTACTCGGAGAATGGCTGGGTTCATTTGAGCGTGTACAGTTTTGTTTATAATTAGTGAAGAGATGAAAATAATGAAACTGTATGGTGCAGAAAGTGTTTTTTTCAAGGTGAATACAAACAGGTGTAGCAGTATGCCAATTTCATGATTCAGCCATCTTGGATTTTTATATGGAGCAGCCACCGAGTTTGTTTATGTTTTGCACTGAAAATGAATTTTTCACCCCCGCGCTAGTCTCTCCCATCTACTGTCAAAGTGAGTGAACCCTGATATAAGAACCCTGGTTTTTTTCATTGCAGTTTCTGCTGCTGGGAAAGCGGTAGATCACTATGGCTTCTGTACCGTGGTGAGTATCTAAAGTGTTGAAGCGCGTTAGAGCATCATTACTGGGCGCGAGTATTTTGATCACTCTCCCTGTACTGTCATTTTAGATTAGTCACTCTTTTTCGCATCGCTCACTATTTTCGGTATTTTCGGTTATCATTCCGGTGGCTGCATTCCGTATCGGTGACGTTCGACGTTTGATAGTTCATCAAATAGTAGCGCTGTTATTTGGTCAATTTGGTCACCTGTCAGCTGCGCTACTGTTTTAGCAGCGCGTTTAGTAGCGACCGGTAAAGTGTCAAGTAATGATACCATTGGCCAATCTCACCAACGGGATATAATAAGAACTGATGCAGGTAATTTTTTCTTTTCTTCTCGACGTATTTTTTTTCTAATAAAACTGACATTCTTTTATAATTTACATTTTTCACAGGTTTATATCTATATGTATTGTCTATTCGGAACAAAGTTAGTACGCTTTTTAAACCGATGTTGGATTTTTTCTCCAGATACAGGCAACACACTTAACTTTGGAAGTAGTGTGCTGGAGTCGTCTAAAGATATGCTAAACAACCGGAGGAAAATAAAATAATTTGTAAAACAATTAATTGTATTGTATTTTTATTGTAATATTGGAGTATAATGTATTCTAAATCCTGTTGTATTTCTATTGTAAAACAATAGAAACAGTAATTGAAAACATTTAAAACACAATGTTTTCTATTGTTTTGTCGCTCGAAATCATCCCATTGAAGAACCGTAAAATCAATTGTTTTGCTCCGAATTTTGTATGGAAAATTTTCGATTTTTTTTATTGTAAAGATACATAACAACCCCCCTTTTTAATTGTAAAAGTCCCATTTACCATTCAGTTTATCGTGGAAAACCATTATTTCTCATGTGATTTTATTGTCAAAATTCTATTATATTCAATGGTAAAAATTATGTTTTAAATGGTGTTGTAACAATAAAATTTATGATATTTTAATGATATTTTTTATCCGGGAAATTTAGAACAAGAATTCGAAACCTTATTATATCCAATGTTATGCACCAATCGATGCTGCCGATCTGCAAGACAAAGAGAACTTCTACAATCAACTTAATTGAGCCTACCAAATAAACGAAATTGAAAAAAAAATCAACTTAATGCCGTCGTAGATAGAACTCCGAAGGGTGATATCAAGATCTGTATGGGCGACTTCAATGCGAAGATTGGATCCGACAACTCGAACCATGAGCGCATTATGGGACGCCATGGTCTCGGAGAAATGAGCGAAAACGGAGAGCTGTTCGCAGAATTCTGTGGTACTTATAACCCCCTACACGGAAGCTCTCAAGTACCCATTAATGGGTATTTTCGTACCCATTTTGAAGAAAAGCGGCATAACTCATTAAATGAGTAAACTCGGTTTACTCATTAATGAGTATTCCCTCTTAACTTCAAATAATGGGTATTTTTGGCTCTTGATATTCATTGACGAAATGGGTAAATAAACCCCATTTTTATTTGTTTAGATTTGAGGTTATGTTACATAAATAATTTGTGTATCCGAATAAGCACAAATAGTATGATATGAGTACGATTGTAATTAAAAATCATCAACAAAACTTTATTGTAGGTTAGTATCGTTTTCCTTTACATTTTAAGTACATTTTGGAGCCAATTCACCCGTCCTAATCGTTACCGGGAAATAATCTCAACTTCCACATTTACATAATTCCCTTCGTGAGGCAGAAGATGAATTTGACTCGCGGAAGACGAATTTGATTCGTCGTAGGTGCAAGGCCATAGTTCTCTGCAGGGATTGTTGTTTGTATGCGAATTCTGAACAGATCACTGTAATGAACCAAAGAAATCCTTTAGAAAAAATATTGTTGTGTATTGCGAATGGAAAAACTTACCTCAATTACAGCTCCGCAAAATCCGACCACTGGACATCAACGGATGTGTAGCTTTCCTCCCGGAACCATTTCTGGATCGGTGCGACTTTGCACTAAGCACACTCCTGGATTTTGATTTTATCTTTTCAATTTCTTTTTAAAAATGATGGTGGCGTTGAAAAATATTCCACGAGTAATGTTTACGCACTAAAGTTTGTCGAAGAGAATGTATGAATTGTGGTTAATTTACCCATTTTATGTTGTCATAAAAAAGCCCATTTTTTGACATCTTCATACCAATTAAAAAAATGGGTACTTAAGGCCCATATAATGGGTACTTCCAAATGTCCGTGTAGGCTATGCTCAGTGGAAAAGGGGATCTTCAGGGTTGGAAGAAGGGGAATTCTCACAACAAACTCAACGTCACTCGATGATCCACCTCTATTGGGAACTCACTTTAAGGTGCAACATATCCATCAGCATAACTCGGATGGGTGAAACTCACAAGCCACTTCTTATGATTGAAGCACTCAAAGGCCACACGGCGAACAAAATTCTAATAGGACCGTTAGGGAGTGAGGCATGGTGACCCCTTTCTGGGTCCGGGATAAAACGGGACAAACCAGACTAATAGTGAAACTTTCAATACACTGAAATTGTACTAAAGCGATCGAATTCATGCACATACGTATAATTACAAACTTTACATTTATCCAATTTTGGCCATTTCTTACTAGCTATGTGACGTCACAGTTTCTACTTGCGGTTGTTAGGTCTAGGTTTTGGTGGTACGTGATGGTGGTAGCAGACGATGGTGACGGTTTCGGGCCAGCGGTCCGGAATTCGAGGTCGGACGGTAGGACACTATCTGAGCGCCTGCGACGAAACGGATGACACAGCGTCTTGTTGTGAGAACCCCAGGGTGCTCGGGAATACTCAGGACCCTTCCCGAGGCTGGCGAATTATTGCGGGGCAGACCGGCTTGGCCTCGATATTGCCGCTGGACTTTCTATCCACTCCGCACTTCTGATCCGAGCTCAAGATGGCGACCTCGTATCGTTAATTTTCCGTCCCTTTCTCGCCTTTTGTCACTGCGCTATTATAATG
Source organism: Armigeres subalbatus (assembly GCF_024139115.2). Classification (NCBI taxonomy): domain Eukaryota; kingdom Metazoa; phylum Arthropoda; class Insecta; order Diptera; family Culicidae; genus Armigeres; species Armigeres subalbatus. Next base: position 453,979,954 of record NC_085140.1, read on the forward strand.
TGCTGTCCGTTGTTTGCCCGACCGCGATGGCGTCGCAGACAATAGCTGGACCGAAATATAAAAGAAAAAGGTCCTGTCTTGGACCTACCCGCCATATTAGAATTAGACCACGTTTTTTCGTAGAACACAAGCGCACTTAAAACGACTAGTATATCTTCGACTTCATACGGCATATTGAAAATTTACCTTTTTCTATTCGATCTTCAGTGTACTTAGTTACACGCCACGGGGGGAACTAGCATTGAAACACCACCCTAGCTTTAAGATACAATAGGTTTTAGATTTCTTTTTGGTATCTATCGTTTTTTTTACACTACTAACCACTTGTATATAATAGTTAGATCACTACTAATACTATTTATAGCGTAATTAGCTATTTAATGCCACTAGACCTAAGAAAGAACAATCCAGCTTTCCAAGCTCACCATAATGGCGGCTGCTATAAATATTTCTGACAGTAACTGCTTCCGACGCCGATTTGTATTCGACGCTCTCGTATCTAGGCTACTATTTTCACTTTGTTTATTTATTGATCTCAGAGAAAAACTATCTGTACAATCGGGTTTGAAGTATTTCTTTATATTTAGAACATTTCTCATTATTTATTTGTATTTTGTAGGTTTTTGTGAAAATTGGTGATATTTTCACGAATGTCTGGTGCAGCAGTACCTGGATTTACCAAGGAAACTAAATTGCGAGAAAAGTTACTCAGGCTGAAAAGGGCGGATCCGAGTGCAGATTTAAATACAAATTATTTTGTTTGTAATTCAAAACTGAATATCTCCGGCTACGAACTCTTATGATCTTCTTAAAGTTAATCACGGACGGTTCGTAATTTCTGGAGAAATCTTAAATAGAAGAGGAAACAAAAAGCATAAATTAATTATTTTCTAATGCAATTTATGCAATATGCAATTACGGAAAAAATCATGGGAATTGCTCATAGGGGATTCTTATAATAATATAAAGTTATAAAAGAAAATAATTTTTTATATTTATAGTTATAAAGAATTATTTCAAATACAATCTGGAAATATGTATTAGAATTTTATTTTGGAAATTTCTTGAGGAATTTTAATAAGTAACAACTTTTCGAGGCTCTTCCGAAATATTACATTAAGATTTTGTGTAAATAACTTTCTAAGAAGCTTTTATGAGCGGTTCAAAAAAATTTTGTTTTTCAGAATCAAACATAAATATCTGTTCATTAGAGTTTGTTGTTTGTGGTTTATGCAGATTCGTAGCTCTTCAGAAATTATTCATGCTCTATTAAAATTATCTCATAGTACAACAAAAATAGTGAAGGATAATCACACAGAAATTTTAACAACAAAAAACTCTCAAAATGGTGGGGCTTATTGTATCAAAATAATCATTGGATGATCTATTATTTGAAAGAAATTCAAAAACTTGAAGCGGTTTACGATAGGACACACGGTTATCGTCGAAGTCAAATCCTGATGGTCCTGTTTTGGTTGGACTCGTACACTCAGAAGAAAGAATTATGCGGCCACCGAGATCCGTTCAATGGCACGACTTGGTTCTATTTTGAATAGCGAATAAGACACATAACGTATTTGTGTGATGGGTATCTGTATGACTTTTCAGCCGCCTGCAATCGACACCTGTTCGCCTTTTTCAGTCAGAGTAACTTTTCATGAAATTAGATTATTTTCCCGTACAATCCGAGAATTGCTGCACCAGACATTCGTGAGAGTGACATCAATGATCGCCAAATCCTACAAAACTCAAATATATAATAAGAAATTTCCTGAAAATTAAAAAATTGTTTAAACTCGTTTTTGTAGGTGGATAATTTTCTTCCTCTGAGATGAATAAATAAACAAAGTGAAAATTGTTGCCTAGATACGAAAGCGTCGAACACAGCTCGGCGTCGGAAGCAGTTACTGTCAGAAAAATTATAGCAGCCGCCATTATGGCGAGCGTGGAAAGCTGGATACAGATATATTTAAAAAAAATCACTATAAGTCTGAAAACGCACTTTTTGCGAACTTTGATTTTACTCACGTCGCGCACTTACTGCTCTCTAGCACGTTCCGAGCAGAATTAATTTCACCGTGCTAGCATGCCGAGTACGACCTTAATACATTCTCATAAGAATCCGACCAAACCCGAGTTTGACGAATTTTCTATACGTGCTACGTGAGTTCTACCGCTCCTTGTCCGGCCCTGGATGTTGCACGGAATCTTGGCTGAGTTTTTTTGCCACAGTTGTTCTAACCGATGTCAGCAAATCTACCGAAACGAGAGTGAGTGTGTCGTGGAAATAGGGAGAGGCAGTGGGAGAATGGGAGATCGCTCATTTCTTCCCTTGAGCATTGCCCAGAGTCGCATCAAGTACTTATAGAAAATTATTTGTGACCGAGTCACAAACCTAAATTATGTAGCCGTCGGTTACAATACCCCTCCGACCAACTGCGAAATAATACTATTTTTCGCCCAGTCAGTGCTAAAAGCTACCATCGAATTAAACAAACGGCATAGAATAAGTTATAATTGCTCAATTTGCATTCTTTTTTTCGTTACACACGTCAAAACTAAGTCGTTCACCCTACTTGATTCCAGTGAGTTCAATCTGAGAAGTTCAACCTACGTGAGTTACTTTAGTATTTCCAGCTGTCAGTTATCGTTCATCCTAAATCTCATTCGTAACAAAACAAATCGATCCGCGGAAAATTAATCATTTAGAGCTCAATATTGACGATTCCTCCATCTATGATCATTATCCGGTTTTGTTGTCATTCTACGTTCGTGTTGGAGATCGTCTTGGATCAAAATTCCCCGGACCAAGTAGTTTTGGACCATCAGTAAGTACTCCTATCCTTCACTGTGTAACTTCTGTTGACTATCTCATTGACTCAACCATTCATTCATAACTTTTCCGTTTCCACCCGGTCTGCAGTCCCGAGGAAAACATCAAATCATCAATCAAGCTAAGTATCCTATTTTCATTCACGTCAAGCTAATGTTGACCAAAAAGTTTAGTTATTTTACTTTTCTATTTTCTCTATTTTCTACCACGGTTTCAAATCAGCTGATGAGAAGATACCGATCGACTTTCCTGAATCATCGACAAGGTCGTAGGAGCTTGTACCCACCCGAGCCTTGACTATACACGGACTTTAACACGGAGCTAATTTTGCGTTGAACTTGTCAACGGCAGAGGACTGTCTGAAGTTCCTCTTCAGGACTCTCTCGCCTACTTTATACACTGGAGCTGCTTGTTTTCTACGTAAAATTGTAATAGTGTGAATTTTTATTGTAGCTTTTTTTTAGATTATTAATAACTATTTCGCGAATAGACTGATCTATCATAAATTTGTTCTCTAGTCTAGACTGTTCCGAAATTTCCTGTTCGTCTCTATCTGCTCGATGTTCGTCACCTCTTCCCAAAGCTTCGTGGCCGAAAATGATTTTATATGGCGAGAATCCAGTAGAACTATGTGGAGTTGTGTTTAAGACGTGTTCTATCTCTGAGATACGTGAATCCCAGATAGTTTGATCAGTTCGGACGTAGGAACGAATACACGCATTAATCGTCCTGTTAAGTCTTTCGACGGGATTCGCTTGGCAATGGTGTCTGGAATTAGCCCAGTGCCGTATGCGAAACTTCTCAAGGAGCGCTTTGAATTCCTTCGATAGAAAGGTCGACGCGTTGTCTGAAATAAGACACTCTGGAACGCCGTAGCGGCGGAACCAATTGTCTTCCAAGATTTTGGTAACTTGTGACGTAGATATTTTCTTTAGTGGAAACAATAAACAATACTTTGAAAATAAGTCCATCACCACTAGGAGGTGGCAATTTCCAGATTTGCTTCTGGGAAGCGACTGGATAAAATCCAATCCGATTATTTGGAAGGGTTTCGTCGTGACCCGTTGCTGTCCCATCGTGGGTTGTTGAGACTTGTTACTGGGCTTGCTCTCCTGACAAATTCTACACCGTTGCACATAATTTTTAACCTCTTTGGCCATGTGCGGCCAATAAAACTTTTTACGGATTCTTGCCAGTGTTTTTTCGCTTCCCATGTGTAAGACTTCGTCGTGCTCTTCGAACAAGATTTTCTCACGTAGAATGGTTGGTACACAAACCTTCCATTCTGAAGCGATAGTCGATATTTTCGGGATTAGAAACGAATTTTTTCAAGATGCCGTTTTCAACGCGGAAATCTTTAAAATTCTCTGGTTCTTGTTGAACCTTCCTCACCATGTAATTGTACCAGTCGGCCTTCTCCGACACCAAACTGACTTCCTCAACGGCTCTAGACAGAGCGTCCGGGACTATATTGTCTACTCCCTTTCGGTGTTTGATCTCTAGATCATGTTTTTGGAGCTCGAGACTCCATCGACTAAGTCTGGATGACGTTTTCCAGCTGCTTCGAAGTATGTAGGTTAAGGCGGAGGCGTCGGTTATCACCGTGAACCTTGACCCTTCAACATAGCATCGAAACTTCTCCAACGAGTTCAAAACGGCTAGGGCTTCCTTCTCGGTCGCCGCGTAACGCTGTTGAGTAGCACTCAATTTTGTGAGAAATACGCTACTGGTTTCTCAATGTCGTCGTGTAATTGGGTCAACACTCCGGCTATCGCTGAATCGCTAGCATCGCAGTGTATGCTGAACGGCTTCGCAAAATCCGGGTTTGACAAAATAGGCGCGCTGATCAGAAGCTCTTTGATTTTGATGAATGCGGCCTCTGATTCGTCATTCCATTTTACAGTTTTGGGCCGATTTTTGCAAAGGTCGGTTAAAGGGCGAACTATCTCGCTGAAAGTGGCGATAAATCGCCTGTAGTAATTACATGCCCAAAAATCTCCGAATGGCTCGGAGAGTTTTGGGCCTCTCAAAATTTACAATTGCTTCGACGCGATCTGGATTTGGACGGAGTCCATTTCGACCAAGAATATACCCTAGGTAAAGGAACCTCTGGTACGCAAAATTTGGATTTCTCCAGATTGATGGACAAATTCGCGGCTCTGAGCCTATTTGCCAACTCTGTGAGCTTGTCCAGGTGCTCCTCAAACGTATTGCTTACCACGATGATGTCATCGAGGTAAAAAATACGCTTGGTTCCAGTTCACTCCTCACCCAATACCCGATCCATCAGTCTGGACAAGGTTGCTGGACTGTTGGCCAGACCAAAAGGCATTTCGAGTGAACTGGAACAGCCCTCTCCCTAACACAGAAAATGCAGTAAATTTCCGGGACCGTGGGTGTAGCGGCACCTGTAGAAACGCTTTAGATAAATCTATAGTGGAGATGTAACGACTGGGTCCCAATCGACTAAGAATTCTATCTGCATGTGGGAGAGGGTAGGAGTCTCAGATAGTTCGCTCATTAAGCTTTCTGGCATCGAGACACAGGCGTACCGATCCATCCGACTTGTCAACGGGTACAAGACGGAGTGCCCAGTCACTGTATGACCGTTCAATAATGCCACACTGTAACATATTATCGAGTTCCTTGTTTATCTTTTCTTGGCGAATAGGGGAAGTTGGGAACGGATTGATACGTACCGGGGGAAGCTTTCTGGCCTCTTCCGATAGCTCTATACGATGGTTGATCATCGACGTAGTGTCGAGTCGACCTTCAATCGCTGGTTTGAATAATGCCATCACTTGTTCAAGCCTTCTTTTCTGATGATCCGATAGAGTTTCCTCTCCGTGACTGTCGAGTTCATCTACCTCAATGGACTCATCCTGGATTGCCACCGTTGGCACGATCCCGAATGATTGCCAAAAATCGGAACCGAGTATCAGTTTTCTTTTAACTGATGGGATAACGAGGGCTGACAAAATCTTTGTCATTCCTCTAAACGTAATTGGTAATGCCACACAACCAGCAACATTCAATTTCTGACCGCTGGCGGTAGAGATATCTATGTTCACCGGCTGAATGCGAAGTCTGCAGGCTTTTATAAGTGATCTGGTTCCTGGAGCCAAGTATACTCCGGTTCGCTCCGCTATCGAGCAAGCCGATTAAGGGTATATCCAAAATATTGATTCTCACAAACGGTCTATCATCCTCCGCAATTTTTGAGAAAATGCTCGCTGATCTCTACGCTCGAGCAGTGCATGTATTCATCTTCGTCTACTTCTCGTTGACCAAGTGAGCAAACTGTGCAGTCTAAAATAGTAGGGATTTTGGGAATGTCTTCTACTGCCGTCTGCCCTTCAGACGGGTATTCAGGCGTTTTTGCACAGTATGGACAATCCGCCGTTTCGACATTATAGAACCCACACCTAAAGCAAAATTTGTGTCTTGGAGCCCTGCACTCCGATTGATGGTGGCCTGATATCCGGCAGTTAAAACAAATACCAGGCTTGGGAACTATATACTTCTCCAGCCGAACCAATAATCCCTTGTCTTGAATATTATTGTACCCTTGATTCCTCTCGACGGGTTGACACTCTGCCGCATTAGCCTTTTTCGAATTCTTCTCCTCGGTAGCTTTGCTGATTGGTTTCTGTTCCAGCCAGGATTTCTCTGGACGACTGACCGTATTCGTCGGTTTAGACTTGAGGTTTGTGTTTAGTTCACTAACCTGATGTCGATTTTTAGTGTTTTCTTCGATGTTGCGGCTCTCATACTTGTACCAGAATGTGGCATCAAGCTTTCGGCCAAATGGTTTCAGATCGGCCAGGTTATCGATGCTAGCTGCAACAACGTAACCTTTGTAATCAGCCCTGAGATTCCTGAAAACAATCTCGTATTTCTTGCGCTCGGAAATCGGCTTTGTAAGAGAGTTGAAGAGTCTCTGCATATCAAAGAAGAAATCTTGAAATTTCTCTTTGGGTCTTTGCTTCCTTTCAATAGCCCTAAACTCACTGACATGGTCATGGTCTGGGCTTAGAAATTCTTTCTTCATTTCTGAGACCAAGTCCTTCCATGAAGCGAACTCTCCATTTTCCATGCCGGACATGAACTAAATTTTGGCTGCGCCTGTAAATAAATGTATTGCGGAACGAAACAGCTCTCTCTCAGAAATGTTTTCTGAGTTGGCATAGAATTCCACTTCTTTAATAAACCGCATTAGACCTTGACCACCATCTCTACCGTCGTATCGCAAATTCCAATCTGACACAGGTCTACTACGTCTCGTATGAGACCTTTGTGATCTAGAATTGAATCTATTCGGTGGAGATAATGACGAGGAAGAATCCGAACTCTACTTTCCGATAAATCTTTCTGGCAGAATTTCGAACGTTACCTGACAAATCAAAACGGTTTAAAACTATCTCTCTGTTTTCCGATCGATTGGAATTCAATCCTGAGCCCGACTGTAAGTTGCGACCGTGTTGGAACTTCGATCAGCAGTTCGAAATTCCTCGACTTGGTCAAAATTTGATTTAAGCTGTCTTCTCGCTGGGCGAGCTCCAGCGCCATCATCGCTATGACCGACCAGATCATCATCTGTCTGCGTACCCTGTGACCTACTTTGAACTTCCTTCGAAACTCCCGAGGTACCAGGCTGGGCCAACTGAAGCTGAGTGAGAGAATTCGAAATTTGCAACATGATTTCCTTCCGAATGGATTCATTTGGTGTGAAAATGGTGAAAAAACTATTGTATAACTGACGAACTGTGCTCAAAATCTTATCCAGATCTTCAAGATCTGCATCTTCTTCGGCGGCTTCTTGAATGGTCGAGCATCGCGCAAAATAATGTACTAAGCGCGTCTTCAACGCATCCTTAGTACCCTCAAAGTTCTTTTTCTTCTCTAGAATGTCTTTTATATCCCTAACACTGTCATCGATCAACTTAATTTCATTGTCTATTGACCGGTTTACGCATCTAGCAAAATCTAGTTCCATCTGCTTGTTCTTTTCCTGCTTCAAGGTTTCTCTCAACCGCCTCCTTAGAACTCCTACACATTCCATTTGTTCGAAAGCTACGGCTCTTACATCTAGCTCGAATTCTACCTCTTCCTTTTCTAAATGGTGTACCAGTAGGCTCTTGTATTTTATCTGGATTCCCGAATCCATGGCTGAATAATCTGCGTGATGTTGGGGTGGTCAGGATGTAGGTAGTGCTTGAACCACGGCCAGATCATCATCTGCGCCCGTTGCAGACTCCCTCTTATATCCACCTGTACTCACCCTTCACAGTCGCGATTTCATTCAACTGGACTCCAGGACGATTTTAAAACGGCCTCTGTGATCCACGGGCTCACTTCTTACCTCCTGAACACCTTCAACAAGCACGAAAACTTCTCCGCCAGTACCTAAAATCATAAAATAATTTGAAAATCTACTTCAACACGAATGTAAACATGCAACAAAACCAAACCAAATTTTAATAATCGCACCGGGGGTGCATCGATGAACGCTTCGAAACGCAACGCATGCAAATTGTAAAATAAAACCTAATAAATTGCCGTTCAGAGAACGCAAAGCTCTGAAAACAGACTTCGCTGTTTTTCTTCTCCCTCTCACCGGAGTGGAACGATGTTGTAATCGACTCAACAAATTTAATATTCAAGTTTTTTATGCTGGGCGCCAATTTATAACCCCCTAGGCTATGCTCAGTGGAAAAGGGGATCTTCAGGGTCGGAAGAAGGGGAATCGACACAACAAACTCAACGTCACTCGATGATCCACCTCTATTGGGAACTCACTTTAAGGTGCAACATATCCATCAGCATAACTCGGATGGGTGAAACTCACAAGCCACTTCTTATGATTGAACCACTCAAAGGCCACACGGCGAACAAAATTCTAATAGGACCGTTAGGGGAGTGAGGCATGGTGACCCCTTTCTGGGTCCGGGATAAAAACAGGACAAACCAGACTAATAGTGAAACTTTCAATACACTGAAATTGTACTAAAGCGATCGAATTCATGCACATACGTATAATTACAAACTTTACATTTTTCTAATTTTGGCCATTTCTTACTAGCTATGTGACGTCACAGTTTCTACTTGCGGTTGTTAGGTCTAGGTTTTGGTGGTACGTGATGGTGGTAGCAGACGATGGTGACGGTTTCGGGCCAGCGGTCCGGAATTCGAGGTCGGACGGTAGGACACTATCTGAGCGCCTGCGACGAAACGGATGACACAGCGTCTTGTTGTGAGAACCCCAGGGTGCTCGGGAATACTCAGGACCCTTCCCGAGGCTGGTGAATTATTGCGGGGCAGACCGGCTTGGCCTCGATATTGCCGCTGGACTTTCTATCCACTCCGCACTTCTGATCCGAGCTCAAGATGGCGACCTCGTATCGTTAATTTTCCGTCCCTTTCTCGCCTTTCGTCACTGCGCTATTATAATGTGCTGTCCGTTGTTTGCCCGACCGCGATGGCGTCGCAGACAATAGCTGGACCGAAATATAAAGAAAAAGGTCCTGTCTTGGACCTACCCGCCATATTAGATTTAGACCACGTTTTTTCGTAGAACACAAGCGCACTTAAAACGACTAGTATATCTTCGACTTCATACGGCATATTGAAAATTTACCTTTTTCTATTCGATCTTTCAGTGTACTTAGTTACACGCCACGGGGGAACTAGCATTGAAACACCACCCTAGTTTTAATATACAATAGGTTATAGATTTCTTTTTGGTATCTATCGTTTTTTAACTACTGACCACTTGTATATAACAGTTAGATCACTACTAATACTATTCATAGCGTAATTAGCTATTTAATGCCACTAGACCTAAGAAAGAACAATACAGATATATTAAAAAATCACTATAAGTCTGAACACGCACTTTTGCGAACTTTGATTTTACTCACGTCGCGCACTTACTGCTCTCTAGCACGTTCCGAGCAGAATTAATTTCACCGTGCTAGCATGCCGAGTACGACCTTAATACATTCTCATAAGAATCCGACCAAACCCGAGTTTGACGAATTTTCTATACGTGCTACGTGAGTTCTACCGCTCCTTGTCCGGCCCTGGATGTTGCACGGAATCTTGGCTGAGTTTTTTGCCACAGTTGTTCTAACCGATGTCAGCAAATCTACCGAAACGAGAGTGAGTGTGTCGTGGAAATAGGGAGAGGCAGTGGGAGAATGGGAGATCGCTCATTTCTTCCCTTGAGCATTGCCCAGAGTCGCATCAAGTACTTATAGAAAATTATTTGTGACCGAGTCACAAACCTAAATTATGTAGCCGTCGGTTACATAATAACGACATGATGATCGGGGATTGCTTTTCCCTCATCGACCGGTTCACAAGGTTACGTGGGTCTCCCGTGACGGCCTTACAGGAAATCAAATCGACCACATCTGCATCAGCCGAAAATGGAAACGGAGTCTTCTTGATGTACGGAATAAACGTAGTGCCGATATCGCGTCTGATCATCACCTCCTCATCGGCGAAATACGCCTGCGCAGTGCGCGGATACGCCGGTAGGAGGAGAGAGTTGGACGACGGTTCAACACACGCTGACTGGAAGATGCCACGGTGAAACGGTCCTTCGTTGAAAAACAGCCTATAACCATCTGGAGCAACTTAACTACTTCGAATTGGCTGATGACGTTGCACTCCTTGCTCAACGGCGCTCTGCAGAGTAAGCTCAACGACCTTGCCAAGCGCTCCTCTTTGGCAGACTTAGTAATCAACGTCAACAAAACCAAATCGTTGTTGGATGTAAACACGGTGAACCCTTCCAGTTTCACAGTAGCCGGGCAACCAGTGGAGAATGTCGAAAGCTTCCAATATCTTGGTAGCCAACTGGCGTCAGACGGCGGTACCAAGATCGATATAGACGCTCGGATCAAGAAAGAAAGGGCTGCCTTTGCGAGTTTAAGAAATATCTGGAAAAACAGGCAGATAAGTGAACGCACCAAAATACGAGTTTTTAACTCTAACGTGAAATCTGTGCTGTTATACGCTAGCGAAACATGGTGTGTATCAGTGGAGAACACTCAACGGCTGCAGGTGTTCATCAACAGATGCCTTCGGTATATAATTCGGGCCTGGTGGCCTCACAACTGGATCTCGTCGTTGTCACCAGAGGCCGATAGCAACAGAAATTCGGGATCGGAAGTGGGGTTGGGTCGGACACACTCTACGTAGGAGCGGAAACGAAATCTGTAAACGAGAATTAGACTGGAACCCAGCAAGACATCGCAGCAGAAGCAGACCCAGAGGTTCATGGCAGCGAAGCCACAATAAAGAAATAAAAGAAGTCGACCAAAATCCAACAGGTTAAAGCGATAGCTGGGCAACGCTCAGGATGGAGATCTTTCAAGTCGGCCCTTTGCACCACCGGAGGTGTACAAGATTCTGATCTTGACATCACCCTTCGGAATTCTATCTACGATGGCATCGAGTTGGCTCTAGAAGTTATCTTTGTCTTGCAGATCGGCAGCATCGGTTGGCTCATAGCATTGGATTATATAATCCAATACTATGAGCCAACCGATGCTGCCGTTTCGGACCCGTGTTCTAAAAATTTGTAAGAAGGGATCAATATCATGTGGTGCCATTAGTTTGTTTTATCCTGAGCAGCACACATGCTGCACAAAAATCACTGTACGTTATATGTGACCGGATTCTGTCACAATTAGGTTGCTGCGACCAGTTTTACTCAACTTGTGCTTCTTGGGATCGATAGCATATCTTGATATTTAAATAATATTTCGGTGCAAATTGATATTATTGCCAGTTCTTTTATTTCTATTTCAATCAAGTCCATATCATGTTTTGTTATTCTGTTCATGGCATCTGCACCCTGGTACGCAACCCTTAACTGGCGGTCAATTGTCATCGGAAGATCCGTGGAACCATGAGAATTGGAACTTGTGGGGACTAGAGCTATGTGAGGCGCTTCTTCCCGGATCTCAACTCACAATTTCGTAGCCCTTTCAATATTTATCAAAAATCTTTTGATTCAATTAAAAGTAACAGCAGGGCGCTGCTGAGTGAAATTTATTCTAGTTTTTATACCGCAAGGTTGCCTACTTACCATTTTTTTCTAGAATGGGATAGAAATTACGAGATTTGTCATAGAGCTCTTTCACTAGGTTTTTTCTTTATGTGTTCCAAGAAATATGTTATAGAAATATGAAATATTTTTCCATAAGATCATTCAAAGGATATTCAAACATTTTTCCATATATTCCTCAATAAATTCCATCAAATGTTTGCGCTTCAGAGCTTACCATCAAAGCTCATCCAAGATTTTCTTTTTTCTGCAATAGTAAATTGCTTTAGATTTTGTTACAATTCATCTCAATTTTTCGTTACATTTTTGAATAAGAAGTACCTGAATGTTCCATCAAGTAGTATCTAAAAAATGTTCCTTGTGGAACTTTTACACCTCTACGAAACGTGTCAGCCAAGTTGGAAAATCCATTAAATCCTTATGTGACGTGATCATGACATATTATAGAACTTTATCGATTGCTTTTGTAAATTGTATAAAAGATTTCGTTCTGTTTGATAGTTGTTTTGTCAAAAAGCAATAAAAAAGCTGAAACCGGGATTTTGCGTCACTAGACATCATTTATGAGGTTTAAATCGCAAATAGGGTAGTGTTGCGTTGCTTCTGGGAGGTCTATTATAGAAGCTTGTACCTAGAATGTTTCTGGTGTAGCTTCGACATCCCATAGCCTATTCAATTTACGAGCTTTGTCATTTGGAGCAGCTTGATGTCAAGGTTCACTCATCCAATTTAACTGAGAGCAATGAGTATGACGTTCCATATCCGGATATACTTCATCATGTTATAAAGCTCGTTGTCCGAAAAGGCTATTAGAAACTCTTGTCAATCATATTATGTTCTGTATTTATTTGGTAACACTTACTATTTTGAAATTTTACAGGACCGATATCTAGCATTTCGCGCGCGGTAATGGCTGCCGTTTTTGACACTTTTATAGGTAGCCAATTGTCAAAAAACGGCCGCCATTTACCGTGCGCGAAATGCTGGATACTTAAACCTCTATAATTGAATAGATACGCACATGATTTAACTTCTAATGTTGAACAGTCAGTAAACAATTGAATCATTTGTTTGAGAAACTGCATAAGTCCACTACACTTTTTCGAGAAAACAACAAAAAACTGTTTTTGAACAAATTTGCACCGAATCTTCCGATTTCTTCGATACAGATCAATAGTTTTTGGCAAAACTCAACACCCTAGGACACTTTCAGTGCCAAAAATGTAAGCAGTACTCCACAATTGCTCTTCAAAGTACGTGGACATATGTAGTTTCTCAAACAAACGAAAAAAATTTCATACACTCCTGAACAAAAATTTTTTTTTAGTATTTTTTGCCAGAATACGTATTTTTGGACGAGGATTCAAAAGATATAAAAGTCTCATTTTGACCAAAAATGTTACATATGCAGTTTCTCAAACAAACGGTTCAATTATTCAAAGCAGTAATATGTGTTAAATGGAACAAATAGGTGACACACAAATAGTTTACCTCAATTAACTTGATCAATTTAAAAGAAAATTATAGGGGAGACTGGGTAGACTTGATCCCCTTTTCTGATTTCCGATGTATCACAGCCAAAAATAAATAAACATACGTGATTAACACACAGACTCTCTAAGAAATATAGTATTTAACTTTACTGATGTATGACAATCCTTAAATTATTGTTGGTATTGATACACAATCGATTTTTTGGAGTGCTGTCAAAATCGACTTTTAAAATATTCGGGAAATTGATCCCTCTCCAAAACTTGCGTTGATAAAAGTAGAAAGGTGCACTCAGATTTTTTAAATATTTTTCCTTCAAAATAAGCGGAATTTTCGAATTGCTGTGCGTATACGTGAACGATTTTTGTTATTGAATTCGACAGCACATGCAATTTTAAAATTTGGGGAGACTTGATCCCCTTTTAATGATATCTACGCAATAAATAATGTATCCTGACAAATCTGTCAACTCTACAAAAAATTAGAAACCTGAGAATAGATTTATATTTTTGGAATTTTTTCGTTAAATTTTGTATGGGTGACTAATATGGAATCAAGTGTCCCCATATTGAGGCAATAACTTCAAATCCAAATATCCTAAAACTTTGTAGGAATGTTAAGATTTTCATCAGTACAGATCATTAAGCATATTTATGGCTTTTTGCTGCGAAAAAACGACAGCATTTGGTCATTGTTATGAAAAGTTGTTCAAATTTTGCGTGGCCAATAAAAAAATCTTTAGGAAGGTCAAAACATACAAACCGCCCTGCAGAATAAATAAGGTTGTCAATCCAAAAAATAACTCACCACATAAAGGTCATTTGTCTAGAGGATCTATACTAAAAACCCAGATTAATCCACCTAGCGGTGATGGTGCCTTTCTCGTGCGGTAAAAAATAGTATTTTGGGCATTATTTCTGAGTCCTTCGTCCGATCGGGCCAATTTTCAATAGGAAACAATGGGGCAGGATTCTGCGTCGAATGCAACCTGTTGCGAGGAAATCGGTTCAGGGTAAGTGCATTAAAAATATGCTAGACTTTTTTACGCGCTTTTTTATGAGAAAAAGTATTTTGGCCATAACTACCAAGCCCATAGTCCGATCGGGCCAATTTTCAATAGGAAATAATGGGGCAGGATTCTGCGTCGAATGCAACCCGTTGCGAGGAAATTGGTTCAGGGTAAGTGCATTAAAAATGAGCTAGACTTTTTTACGCGCTTTTTATGAGAAAAAGTATTTTGGGCATAACTACCAAGCCCATAGTCCGATCCGGCCAATTTTCAATAGGAAACAATGTGGCAGTATACTGCGTCGAATGGAACCGAGTAAATTGGTTGAGGGTAAGTGCAAAAAAAGTGAGCTAAACTTTTTGCTCTTTTGGTGCACACACACACACATACACAAACACACAGACAACTCAATTCGTCGAGCTGAGTTGATTGGTACATAACATTATGGGTCTCCGGACCTCCTATAAAAAGTTCATTTTTGGAGCGAACATATACTTAGTATACGAGAAAGGCAAAAATACGCTAGAACAAAACTACTTTAGTTCTCGAACAAACAGGGGGTGATCAAGTCTCCCCGGGGATCAAGTCTACCCACCTTCCCCTACTTAAAATAGTTTGGTCTCCATAAATAAATACAATGAAGCAAGGTCAAAGTGAATAAAGTGTCGCGTGTGAGCTTTAAACTCGGTCAACGATTAAAATTACCAAATATTTACACACGACTTCAGTTTTGCACCATTGCATATGTAATGCGCGTCCAATCAGTTTGACAAGGGCTTCGCCATCAATAATCTGCTTGCGTAATAAGAGTCGCTAGGAGCAAATACTTGAAGTTGTTTGAAACTACCCGCCACCACATGACTGAACATTGCTGATTTGCCTGATCCCTGGTGTATTTATTTTTCTCGGCTCGTCTCGATTCGATTCCATCACTTGACAGCACATGCCTACGCAGAAGCCACCACTTGGGAGCTGCAGCAACAAGAGGAGCCAGCAGCTGATGACGACGCGCTGGACGAGGAGTTTATCGCGTTCATGGAAGTATCGGCCAGACATCGCCTGGAACGAAGGAGATTGAAAAATGAAAGTGTTCATTAATTAGATTTATGAATAAATTAAGCAAGATTAAATATTTCGTGGCTCGAGCTTGACTTGCAATCCGAAACTGTTGCACTTACATAATAATATACTCGTGGCCAAGGGATGTGGATAGTTGGGAGCGCGGGGAACGCGAAACAGCATCTGGTCTTTGACACGATAATGAATTACAAGAAAGGATCGAAAATGGAAACAGATCACTTGTAGTTTTGCTTATTCGCATGTGCATAACTGTGGCACAACTGGGTCCGTGTGATTGTCCAATATATTTTTTCTCCTGAAGTCACAACCCGGTTTTTGAAATCTCTTAAGTAAGTAAATGCGGTAAGGTAGGACGTAATAGTATTAGCCGCATTCAGAGAAACAGTTTCATTTTACATTTCATTGTCACAAATTATCACACCTTGAAAGAAGTCGTTTTTTGCCTTTCTCGTATAAAAAGTACACGGATAAAAATAAAAAAGCTAATTAGATTACATTCTAATCTAAAAGCATATTCGGTCCTTCCACTCATTGCAATGCTTATTTCGACGATAAGCTGTGAATGATTTTTTTAAATTTAATCATTTGGAAAGATTATTTTAGGTTTAATCTAACGAAGATTAAATGCGATATATTCAGCCTAAATGTTAGTTTTTCAAAACAATTTGGAAAAAGTTTGACATTTGAGCTTTTAAAAAGAATAATCTCGGGATTAATATTGATTTTTTTCAGAACTTTCAACTTTATTTATAAATTTCCACTGTATCGATTATTTCGCGGTGTGGAATAATTCCACAAGATATTTATACCGTAAAAAGAGCACGGGCGGCGATGAATCGGTTTCAGAACCTCCTCCAGATTATGGGCTACTGCTTCCACTGCGGCAACTATTAGACAGGACCAAGGCAGGCCTTTCGCTTGGGAGATGACTACCTTCCTCTCTGATTGATCCGAATCGAAGTGAAGATCCCCTTCCTGGCGAAGCGGTTTTCGCTGGTGCATTGTCCAAAACCTGACCTACGCATGGTAAACGAACGAAGTTAAATGAAGAGATTATTAGTTTTTAGAGAAGAATTTTTAGAAGAAAAATATTACCTTTATTCCCATTTGCGTAGCGTAATAGAAGCATGTCCCCAGCGTTCATGTCCTTCTTTAGAGGGTGGCTTAGAGAGCCTTTTCAACCAGCTTGAACCAGTGTCCACAATCGCAACGCTTAGTGCAGCCACATCCCTGAATGTAGGTCTGATGCTTCTCACAGACATTTCCATACTGTCGGGATAGACGGGACTCGAAAGCCGAAGGAATCATGTTGGGGCTCTCCTTGGTTCCCGGGCCACGCTTGAACACGCGCAAATCGAACGGGTCATTATCGCCGGCCTGTCTGGCCAAAAGTTTGCCCTTCTCAAGACCGTGCTCGATCGGACCGTTCATAATTTTCCAGAATCGCACCGGAGTGCAGGTAATATTCCGCAAGGCAGCGTTCTGCACTAATCTTCCACATAGAGACGCCATTTGTGATGATATTTATGACTGGGAGTCCGGTCCGGAGCTTCGGAGGTAGCGAGGCTTCAAAAAAGTAGCCGTCTTTGGTAACCGTCAAACAGAAAGAAGCAGAACTTTTAATCTGTTGTTGATACATCGAAACGGATTATGTTAAAAACTAATGAGAATAATTTTAAAAAACCTCTACATTCGTGCGGTGTTTAATCTTTGAAACTAATAAATATGGTTTCCAAGTTCGATGATTAATATTGGTAGCCGAAAAATCAAATTGAGAAATAAATTTCAGTTAAGCAAAGCAATGCATAAAATATAGCTTAACTTATAAGCGCCTAAATGATTAAAAGTCAGAAAAGCTAAAAAAGGTATGAATAATAAGCTAATAAGCTTTTTCAATTTTATCCGTGTATACGTAAAGGCTATAGGATCACTCTAAAACCGAACTTTTGATAGAAGGCTCGGAGACCCATAGTGTTATATATCAATCGACTCAGCTCGACGAATTGAGGTGATGTCTGTATGTGTGTGTGTGTGTGTACAAAAATGTGAGAAACACTTTTTGGTATTTAGCATTATTGCGATTTTATTTGCAACAAGTTGCAGTTGACGCGGATTGCGGTCTAGTTGTTTCCTATTGAAAATTGGCCCGATCGGTCATTGCGTTCCAAAGTTATTGAAAAAACATTGTTTTTCTGCCAAGGGTCCCCCCTTGGGAAAAAAAAAAATTCAAAAACGAAAAAAAATTTTTTTTTCGCGGATTGCCGCGGATTCAAATGACCGAAAATGCATATGAATTGATGGAAAAAGTTAAATCTATCCCCCTAAAGTGCTTTTTCGACCTCTCTCATGTGTTTTTCTTAGTTTTTTTTTGATGCGCGAGAAAGGCACCACCAACGCTAGGTGGATTGATTTGGTTTTTTTTCCAAAATCCTATTTGCTGTTTATTTATTTGATTTTGTTTGATAGTATGACTATGTGAGATAGAAGATGATGACCCAAAAATTGATTTCGATCTTAGAGGTTTTTGTTGAAATTCAATTTATGTTAAATAAAAGATATTTTAGTTACTAGATAAAGATTGTCGCTGTCGTCGCTGTCCGGAACATCTTTGCTGGCGAGGATAGGGAGCTAAATGTCAAAGAAGGAAAATCCATACGATTTGACAGGTATGTACCACACATGTTTCGGACAGCAGAACAAAGGGAACAGTAGCGACAATCTTTATCTAGTAACTAAAATATCTTTTTGTTAAATGCATTGGTGAAAAACTGTCACATCCGTGAATCATGGAAAACTAAAGGAGGGCAGGTAAGAATGTTGGTGTTATACATAAAGCTCCCGATCAAAAAAGCAAAGCAAGAATTCCAGTTCTGCGGTCATCAAAAGGGTGAAAGAGCATCGCAATGAAAGGAGGTTTTCATCAAGAAAGCTTCAATTCAAATGTGCAATGATGGTGACGGCTGTTTCTCATTGTGAAATGTGTGCTCTGTACATTCCTTATCATGTCCGGTGACCGCACTTAGTCGCTGTAGGTAATGGTGTAGCGTCTTGTTTGAGGTGGAGGAGTGCGATGGAGTGGCGAATAGCATTGGTAGAAATGAAATGTGATTTTCTTATTTTCTACGATCAGGGGCCTGTAGCATAATCGAAATTTTACTAATAATATTAGTAGAGTAGCTTGTAACTTGTATTTTTTCGTTGCATAATGAATCTACAAGTATCAGTTTACAAGTCTAATATTACAAGTAAAGCGCACTAATAATATTAGCAGAATTTACAAGTAACTGTTGCATCAAGAAAATACAAGTACAAATTATTAGCTTTGGCTTGTAGTTTCTTTTACAAGTATGAATGGTGCTGTAATTTAATTTACAAGTAACTTTTATTTAATTATTTCAGCTGTGCAAAGTAAATATACATCGTTTTATTGTTTTTAACGACTTAACAGAGAAAGAAAATATTATTCAAAGTGCTTTAAATTACCATACAGTGAAATACTATGCACTAAGAATAAATTTCTCGTTCTAATACAAAACTGAGAATTATGAAATTTTTCAAATAACTCTGGAGAAAGCAGAAATATTTTATAGTGCTGACATCAAGTATTCAAATGGTGGGACGCTAACTACTCAAAAGTGGTTTGTTTCCGTCGTATTTTGGTCCAATAATCCAATTTTGCGTAAAATGACTTCTAACAAAATGACTCTTCTAACACACACACTAACACAGTTTACTTCAAGCCACGTAAAAACATATTAACCCAAAGCAGAGTTCTGTAACTTTAGTTTACCTAATTTTGACTTTATTCAACTCAAATGTGGGTTGTTGTACTGAACAATCTCGGGTGGGTCCATGCATCTTGCCCTATTTTTGACAACAATCATGGACAAGAAAGGAAAAACTACTAATTTTTTTTTTAATGGAATCGCTTAAATTTCATAATTGGACTAAAAACAAAATACAAACCCGCATAAGTACCGCAATACACGTAAATTGGAACCCGCGTCAAACGAGTCTAGCGAGATTAGATGTTTCATGGAAGATACGTTCAAGTAAAGTACAAATCGCCCAAATTAAAACCCATGTCAATCCCAAAATCCGCCTATAAAAATGATGTAAAAAGCCACTCCAGTGTCCATTACTTTCTCGTTGTAAAAAATGTCAATACCACGAAACCTGATTGAACCGCGGAATCAATAAATTAACAGGGTAAGGATAATAAACTCGTGTTCCTTGTGTTCCTATCGCAGTTTTCTATGCACAAACTTGCAGAAAAACATAAATAAATCATTTATCTCAGCATTGGCAGTAATTTGTCGGATGAATTATGACAGGTAAATGAACCTGACAGACTATGTGTGGCTCCAAATGGCTGCAGCGAAATGCGATGACAGCAGCTCTCCTTCGGTGCGTATGTACGCCACGGAGATCGGACGAGAAGAGCCCGAGTCATGGCTTGCTGCTCACCGATTGACACACTGAGGTGGTAATATAATATATTATATTATAATCACACGCTGATGGTAACTTACTCAAACCCCACATTCCCCTTCTTCTCTCACAAAAAAGGAACAAAAAAATCCTTTAGCATAGGATGAGTGTTTTTTTTCAAAGTCATTTTCGTAAGACGAAGTTAAACGTTGAACATGTTTCATTTGAAAACTGAACTCCAAAATAAACTTGACTTAACCACGATTTTAAATTGCAGAACAACGTTGGTATCTGGTTTGATCACTCAAGGCACGTTATAGATCGCAGCAATAATCTAAATAACTTATTCTGCCCAATTAGTCCAACTATCAGCCTCGTGTATAGTAACACCATCAAGCTGACCTCCAACATGTCGATGTTAAACTTCCGAACAACCGCCTAGAAAATAATATTTATTTAATAAAAATAGCGATAGGGTAAATCACTACTTGGGCCTATTGACCCGGTTCCCGGCTCACTGCACAGAAAACTAATGATTTCTCGCTTAACTTTTCAAAAGGTCCTAAGTAACATTTTTTTCATGAATTAATTTGAGTACTGCAATCAAAAGCTTTCATGTTGTTCTGTTGATTGCGCTAATCAAATTAAATCATGAAAAAAATGTTACTTAGGACCTTTTGAAAAGTTAAGCGAGATTTATACTGTTTGGAAGTCGTAGGTTTATGGTTGATAATTTTAAAAAAGTCTCCCATTTATTTTTCACAATACTCAATATTTTTCAATCACTTGTTTTACTCCTAATTGATCCAATTGTAGAAAATAAAAATGTAGATTTCAAAATTTCGCTCTCCGATGACACACCACTGAGCCGGAGTGATTCTTTCCACTTTTACAAAACGGTATCATCGAATAAACACCTACCTGAAAATCGTCACAGTGCTCGATACAACCATTGCTTGAAGCTGTTAATCACCACACCATAATTCTAAACACACGCACTTCAATTATTCTTCTTTGTTCGTTTCACTAGAACTTATTTAAACACATTAGAATACATTTTAAAATGTATTCTCAAACCGAACAAAAATTCACTTCGGCCTAAGAACTTCTAGCCGCACCGTGCTGCCAAAAGGCCAGGATTATGAAAATGACCCTTCATCGTTTATAGGAAAATTGTCTAATACGTTGACGCTATCATGTTATTTATAATTCTCTCGATTTTAAAAGGTAAACAGCATATTGTTTTTAAGTATTAGGAAGAAATTTGAATGAGTAAATATATTTTCTCAACCAAATAAAAATGATTATGAATAATACAATCTGGCATCTTGTTGTTGTGGAACGTGCATATTTTTGTTTACGTCGCATTTTCTACCGTCCCGAGAGAGAATGAGAGTAAAATGTTGAGAGATTGAGTGAAATTTTGCTTAGGCCGGGAACTAGTTTTTTGTATGCCGGAATGGAAATCGCTATGACTGAAATGAGTGCTGCACCTCGTTACTTTAAGGCTCTGTCTCATTTGGAGAATTAAACTTAAAAGTGACAGTTCGAAAATTAGCAAATAACCCAGTCATAAGAATGGTTGGTGCTACCCAGCAATTCCAATAAGACATCGATGCAAAATGATTCGATATCTGTCAAAAGTAATCTTGCTCTGCGAGCAGGGTTATTTGATAATTATTGAAATGTCACTTTTAAGTTTAATTTCAGTTTAATTCTCCAAATGAGACAGAGCCTAAATGAAACAAAAGCTTTTTTGAACGATATTTAGCACGAATAGCTATTTTTAAGCAGAAGTGAACCCCAATGCAGTATTATACAGCCCATAAAATTCAGGAAAAGTTGCTTCCTGTCAAAAATATCAATTAAATAATGCAGTCGTATGCATGTTAGGCCGGGAATGGGGTAAGAAACCCTATCTCAATTTTAGATTTTCGGTAACTAGTACTATTATCCAATAATTCCAAACTAATAGCTTTGTGAAAGCTGGCAACGTTTTTTTTACTTCGTGAATTTTGGATATTTGATTCAACGGGCAATTCTGCTATGACTACTAAGTCAGTAAATCCCAAAATAAACTTCAAGATATGTAATCTATTTCGCTATCCAAACATCTTTGTCGCATATGATGAATCTGCATATCTCTCAGATTTCGTTAGAATAAGCTAAACTTGTGGTATTATGTACACTGTCAATTGTATAAATTTATGTTAACCAAAATTTATACTTCCCAGACTAACCATGGGATTTTCTAGATTGTCAACCCTTTTTTTCGGCAGTCTCTCAGGCGCCCTTTACGGTTTTACAAGCCACAATCCATTTTCCAGCGGTCTCCCAGACGCGCTTTGTGATTTTCCAAACCACAATCCATTTTCCAGCGGTCTCCCAAATGTGCTTTGTAATTTTGAGTTTTGTATAGAGCAAATTTCGTTTTCGTCTGCATGCTGCGGAACGTAAACTGATTACTGTAGAGTAGCAACCCTATAACCAGAGACCGGCGGAGTGAAAAACTGACGAAATGGCAACGTATGAAATTGCATGAAAACGTTTAAATTATACTGGCAGCACTTGAACTTTTTGCTTGCTTCTTATGGAAGCAAAAAGTAAACAAGTCGAAATGGAACCGCTTTTGACGGTTCGATTGGAAACAAGATGGCGTCTTCGCCGATCTCTTATTCTAGTATTTCTACTGTAGAGTAGATTGTGAGGGTAACACATAAGTAAGATGGACCTTTTTAGCTAGAGCACAGACAAACAGACATAACACTCGTCAAATTTCCATCGTTCACTGATTTACTGGTCAATTTAAATAATCATTAGTTGGCCTATCGGTCACTAGTTGCGCGCGCATCGGATTTGCTCGAGTTTGACATTTGCTCACTACCGCCATCTGATTCGTGATTTGCCCAACTAACTGTAATCAACAGATGTCGTTAGTATTTAAATGACGATGAATTCGATGGGTGAATGTTCAATGTGTCATGTCTGTTTGTCTGTGCTAAGAGTGTGCTAAGAGTGTTACAACAAGGAGAGTTGTAGAGATTGAGGAAGCGGTAGCTGGAGGAGGGAGAACGGTAGAAAGTTAGGCGTGAGTAACGGAATGCAAAGTGTCTCAGGTGTACACCCGGAAGCGTGATATTTGTGAATAAATAAAATAACTAACGAGTTCAAATCGGTAATGCTTGTTTCTGGTGGCACGGTGGTTTCCATGAAGAAGGTAAGATTCTACAATTACATAATCCGTAAAAGGCCCTATTTGCAGCAGCAATACGTTTTTTCACTTTACGGGACACGTCATTGTCAGAAGCGATTCAAGGTAAACAAATTCTTCAACAACTTCAAACACATCTCCATCAAGCACTACCTTAGCACCAACACCACTAGGTCTTCCTCTATCTGCCACCATGTACTTTGTCATGGTAGAGTTCATTAATTCACCAGTTAGTTATTTTCAGTTATCTTTGCAGATACGTATTTCGACCATCAACTGTGTGGTCGTCTTCAGTGTCTTGTACTTGACTCGACTTAAGTCGACTTAAGTCGAGTCAAGTACAGGACACTGAAGACGACCACACAGTTGTGGTCGAAATACGTATCTGCAAAGATAACGAAAATTAACTGGTGGAATTAAATGGACAATACTTAATTCGTCTTAGACGGTTTAATACATTCCACTAAACGAGCTTAATATATTTTTCTGGATGGTAGAGTTAATGGTTAACCTCGCCGTCTCCCTCTTCAGTGGGACAAAAGCCGCCACTACTGCTCTGCGATCGATTCCAATAAGGTCGATGTCGTCCGCAAAGCCCAGGAGCATATGCGACCGTGTGGTGATAGTTCCGTTCCTCTGCACGCCAGATCTCCTAATTGCGCCTTCGAGTGCAATGTTGAACAATAAATTCGAAAGTGCATCACTCTGCTTCAATTCGTCTAAGGTCACAAACGAGGTTGACACCTCGTCTGCAATCCGAATACTTGATTTCTAGCCATCCAGCGTTGTACGTATCAGTCTAATCAGTTTTGCCGGAAAACCATGTTCGGACATTATCTACCACAACTCATTTCTTTTTACTGAATCGTACACTGCTTTGAAATCAATGAACAGATGGAGAGTCTGCAAGTTGTACTCCCGGACATAATTCCCACTGTCTACCTATCCTCTCTACATTCCAACTACGGCTCTACATTCCAACTGGAACGTGGGCTGCTTTTCAACTTATTATTTTTAGTATTCTATAAGCATTTCCTCAGTTATTAATTGAAAGGGCGTCAATAGTAGCAATAGTCAATAGCAGTAAAACATCCTAGACCAGACCGAGAATCGAAATCGCCATCTCCGGATTGGCAATCCTACACCTTTGCTCGCATGGCTACTGGATACCTAACCTTCCTTCTTTTATCTTCTCTTCTCCTATGGCTCTACATTCCAACTGGAACAGGCAAGTTCGTCACTTTCAGACTTGATCAACCAAATCAAGCAGATTTTCGCAATGGGTTGAAGATTTTTGATTATCCGTCCGCTAATGCTGGAAAGGGTGAACCACAGCTCGGCAAACGAAACAGGCTGGTTGAATGGGAAACTTACCAAGTTCGGTGGGACTTGAACGTTGTGTAACGTTAAGGGTCTAGGATCAGCGGAATAGTTATTTACCGACAGGACCGATGCCAAATATTCCCCAAGAGCGTTTGTAGAACTCCGGTTGATCAGAAATGGTTCAATTTTGCAGGTCAAGATGAATGGGGGAAGATCTACGCTAGCCACTAATCGCATTGACTTCCCCCACAGTTTGGTGGCGGATTGCGACGGATTGTCGGACTCAAGGAAGCCCTCCCACTGCTACCTCTTAGAATCTCGAGTCGAGTGTTGCCCAGTTCCGTTCTGTTCGATCGTTCCGGTCTGTGGGATAATGGCGTCTGATCTGGACTACTCCATTTAGAATCCCACGAGGAAAAGGGTAATGCATAACACGATAATAAGGGACAGCTTACAGTGGGAGGAGCTCCGTTAGCGATTCGCCAATTATTTTACTCCACAGAGAATGCATCAGTTAAAAACGGTTTGCTTTCGGATGAGATACCTACATCTCCGGCTCGCTGGGCTTGGCAGGCATAAAAAGTTTGCAATTAATTACTATAGAAATGCACACTAAGTTGAAAAGTAGTCTAAGTTCTTGTTGTAAAGTTGCGTTGAGTCATTGACGAGGAAGAAGAAAACGTAATTTCCCAATTCATTGTTAAGCTAGCCTCACATTTCGTCTTGTCCTCAGAATTTATTCCCATGCATTTTCAAAGAAGCGGGATTGACATACCTAAATAGAAAAAAAATCAGTTTGTAGGAATTCCTGCCCTCCTTATTGATGGCCAGTCCTGAAAAGAAAAAATGTCAGTTCATATGCTATACAATTGATAGGAATAGATATTTTTATTGGTTTTTAATCCTGCACCCAACCAGCGACTGTTAGAATTTCCAACAATTTTGTATAACAACCTAACAAAACCTGTATAAAAACTGGGCATATGCGAAATTGTTAGATTCTTATACAAAAAATTTAAGCACGCAAACAAATATTGTAAGAAAAGCTTGCAAAATTGTAAGATCTCAAACAATATTTGTATATAAATCTAGCATTCATATTAATGCCCAGTTCTTATGCAGGTTTTGGTAGGATCTCATTCAGAATTGTTAGAAAATCCGACAATCACCGGTTGAGTGTGGGTTCTTAAATCACAAGAATTCTATGGTGTCAAACAGAATTTCTTGAAGTCTGCAAAAGTTGAACAATTTGAAATTTGATTTAAGAAACCGTAATAAATAAGGGCTGTTCACGAATTACGTAACGCAAAAAATAATCATTTCAGACCCCCGTTCTTCCGTATTACGAGGAACACTTCTTCTATGGATGATTTAAATTTTTTATATGAACAGTAATGCTTCTACATAGAACAAAGTTGTAGTTTTATTGATATTTGGAAATGGTTATCCTTCCTAAGATAGTTCAGTTGCCTATGAACAAATTCTTACTTACGTCACTTTTCGTTTGGTTAAAACTGCTTAAGCTAACCTATGTCAATAGCAAATTTTACAATTTCTTAATTAATTTTTAGTTACTTTAGCAACGTTTGGATAACATTTAAGTGTGCCTGCTACCCTGTAATCTCGAACAATAAAACTTATATTTTAATATCATCCAGCAAAATCGAGCGCGGACGCATCTCTTCTTTGGTGCGCAGAATAATGGTTCCCCATAAAAAGCAATAAAAGGCAAAAAGGCAAAGGAAAACAACATCAAACCAGAACTAAATGAAACTGCAACCGGACCAACAATTCGCGCAATGATTTTCATCCTGCTATGACTTCCCACTGCCCGGCACCGATGGTGATGACGATGCCCGAACCTCCAGGTCGAGCCGCCCTGCCAGCCAGGGACGGATGGCTTTTTCCCGACTGCCTTGTTTCGGAACCCATCAGTACGCGGAGCATTCGGGCCAGCTCTTGTGCGATATATTCCAAACAAACTAAGCACTATGGGTTTGAATTTGGAATTGAGTGACATAAGCCGGTCAGCGTTCTAAAAAGTAATCTTGGTAATATCATACTTAATTTTAAATCATCAAGCCGAAAAGCACCGTCCTTGAGTTTGTTTTTGCAAAATAGACAGAAACCACTCGTCCAGAATTCAATCAGGGCGATCTTGGTCTGTCGATGAAAGCTGCTTGAAAATATTTTCTATCTATAAATCAAGACAAAATTTTCAAAACGACTTATCTGCTTTTGTAAACAAAGATTCAATCGACGATTTGACGAATCTGATAGCTCTCCCACGCAAACTAACACCATCAATAGGTAGGTGAAGGTTTCCGCTACCTGTTGATGGGGTTGGTTTGCGTGGGAGAGCTATCAGATACGTCAAATCGTCGTTTGAATCTTTGTTTACAAAAGCAGATAAGTCGTTTTGAAAATTTTGTCTTGAAATAGATCTTCTTCATGCGCTGTATTCCGGTCCAAATTTTTTTTCTTGTTGCCCTTATTTTGGACGGTCAGTAGGTGATAACAAAACTTGTTCGGTATGGTGAATAATGGAGGTTCATAATCGAGTAGCAAAGCGCTGATTGAGATTTGAAATAGCCTCGAATGCATATACTGCTGGAAATCGTGTCAAACGATTGTACTGAATGAACATTTGCGGGAAAAAAGAGGATGGTTCTCACGATTATAATATGGTCTAGGAATGCCCGTCCACCGAAAGAGGCAACAATTTGACAACATATTGGATTTGGTTGTTCTAGTACCCCATCTTTCAGGAAGAAGATGAGAGCTGCAAGATTGACAGTATCGTACCCGGCAGCATCCAGAGAGTTACAAGAGATCCCGTAGCTTTCACGAGGGACTTGGTACCTCGGGTACTGACAAATAAAATGCTCCACTGACTTAAAGACATCGAAGGACTCATAAGTAACATGAAATGGGCCACAGTAGTTTCCGCACTGACTGATGACTTTACTAACTCATGTTTTCATGTCAGTCATAAGAACGGATGTGGTGAAACGCCGATCTTGATAACCGACTCCAGTAAAGAGATCCGCTGTGATACTGCCGGTCATCTCGCCCGGAATCCAAGCGAAAGTGCAAATTCGGAAGGATGCTTTGGATCCAGGGGTGGCTTCCATGTTCGCTCTTCAAAGCGGCAATCGAGCTAAGTCGGTTAGTTTTGATTTATCATTCCAACGAAGTGGAGGCAGTGATGAACAAAGCTACTTTCTCTAAATAGAAAGTACTGCTTTGCTCCGGGAGGATGCACACCCACACCCACACCCACCCACTCCCAGTCGGGACATTAGATCCGCAGTATACCGGTGCTCGTATCCGGCGAATTGTGTGCAAAAGTTCTGCCACTGACCAATGTAGGACCTCCGTGTTTCTCTTTTGTTCAAACGCCTCGAGATGATGTCGCCGGATGGGGCTACAGCTAACATGGTGGCTTTGCGAAATATTGCCGCCTGCACGCGAATGCTGAATGGCAAGATGATCGCGTCAGTATTAGCAGACTCATCTGGTGTCAAATGAAAATTTTCGGATGGAGGTATAGTAGATTCCGATGAATCTTCGATCGTTGAGCTGGAGTCTGGATAACCTGACGGGCAACATGTGTATAAATTCCCATATAAAGGGTGGAATGCGTATTGGCAGGAACCAAGTCATCATTCTGCTTCCATCTTCTCACATAGCTGGCATCATCCTCTCAAAGACCTAAAAGATACGTGCGATCAGCGATATTGGCCGAAATTTGGAAGCGTCCAGTCGCCACACAACCGGAAAGGAACAAAGCTTTGACGAAAAGTGGTAGAATTTTTAACATAGGATGACCAACTCCATCTGGTTCGAATGACCTACCTCTGCTCCTGGATAGGGCTAAGGATAGCTTTTGAAAAGGGTTGTCTGAGCTGAATGAGCTGTACATCAAGAGGGACTTGAAAGAGACGTACTGGCCAAGTATGTCGGCACCTGCGGAGTTTATTGGAAGTGGAGACTTTCATAAAGTCGGAAGAACCGAACAACTGACGGTGGTAACGTCTGTTGCGGGAGCAGAATGGCCGTTGAAGCAAGTTGGTGAACCATCTGTTCTTGTGTCACCCCAAATAGATTGATAAAGTAGTTTCGTAGTATTTTTATTTCAAATAATATGTTTGATGAATCACAAACACTTGGATTATTGTAAACCTTTATCTAACATTGCTCTAAGTCTTAAATCGGTGACGTATGAGCCAAGTAATAAAAATGATATTACGTCACGTTATTTCATGATTTCGCTGTCATGCCGCAAATTATGTGATCATTTGAAAGTTACGTTACAGGTTCAGTAAAAATTATGAATTGAAAATAGCTTTTAAAAAAATTCTCAACAAAGAATTTAAATGATACAAAATCCTATTGTTCATTGTTGTAACTACATATCAGCATATGAATTTTTTTGTGTGAAAATTCGATTCTCGGCCCATAGTGTCCCGCAAAGTGAATGAAAAAGTAATTCTGTATGATATTGAATTCGACATATTAATGTGATAACAAAAATTTATACCATTTGAAAAATAACGAGTAAAGAAGGCTTAAAGGAGAGCGCAAGATGAACGGCAGCGATCGATGTGTCCGCCTGTGTTGAGTGAAACACGGCCTGGACGCCCCTGATAGTATGCTCCCATGGGCAGATGGCAGCTTGAGGTCGTGCGGCAGATAGAAGGGAGCGAAGGGACACGTTGCCGTAGATACCCTACCTACATCGGCTGACTGACTGACTGGCTGGCCGAGGCTTCTGGACGTGACGACGATGGAAGCAAATCTGCCCCGACCCGTTCGTATTCCTGCATGCCAGTCCGGCCGATGGTGAAAAAGATTTAACACTTCGAGGCGATTGTTGACTAGCACCTCTTTTTGTTAATTCTTTTATTATTTGCTTCACTTGAGAGATTGGTGCCAGGGAAGTGACCCTGTTACGGAAAATGGAATGCAATTACATAGGGTATTTGTTTCATTATTATAAACATGCTCCTATAATAATAAAGCTACGATTTCGGTTTATTATGTGTCGATTTTTATTGCTACCACTGCTGAAAACAATAACATAAATAAAAAAACAAAACATTTTACGCTCCAAATATTTGCTTTCGATTGTTATTGAATATTGAATGGGTGCAGAGTAAGCTCTAATACCAAATAGTAAGTCAGTAAGTAAACCCTTCCAGCTTCACAATAGCCGGGCAATCATTGGAGAATGTAGAAAGCTTCCAATATCTTGGTAGCCAAATGGCATCAGACGGTGGTACCAAGATCGACATATTTAGGCGCACGGATCAATATCTGCACAGATAGAAAAATCCAATGGAATTTACGCTAAAAATCATGCACATAAATGGAACGTCATTATTAGCGTACTTCCACACGAGATGTAGCCTAAAGGTATACAATATTTGACGTGAATCGTCAATATTGCATACAAGTTGTAAGCAATCTTGTTAGGAAGAAGGCCATTTCAGCGTAAAATAGCGTAAATTTCCGCATATCAAGTTTTACGCGCTGTTTATTTTTCATTATTTTTTCTGTGGGAAAACAGGCAGATAGGCCGAAAGAGTCCCGAGGAATTTTTTTGACGAAATTGCCGACAATATAATGATGAATTTGTCGAGGAAATCCCGAAGAGTTTTCTGAAGACGTCCCGAAGAATTTCCTGACGAAGTTTCGAAGAATTTCTCGAAAAAAATGCCATGAATTTTTCGAGGAATTTCAAAAGAATTTTCCAAGGAAATTCAGAATCACTTCTTAATGGAAAGTCGAACAAATTTGCCGAGGCTATTTTGACGAGCAAATCCCAAAGAATTTTCTGAGGAAATCCGGAAGAATTTTCCGAGTGAATCCCAAAGAGTTTTCTGTGGAAATTCCTAATACGCGATTGAACGTGCTTCGTATCGAACGCGGTTCTGGGTGTTTAGTTCTGATCCGTCAACCGCTGCACTTGGTATGACCCTCCTCCCTCCCCTATCAGAGAAACGACTGGTATGATGGTGATTGTGAGAATGGAGGAGTAAAATGCAGCATCGGTGAGATTGCTGCAACACCGCACGAGATCGAACCAGGCAGGATACAAACGGACGCGGAACAGACAAAACATGATTTTCCGAAGGAAAAAGTACCAGCAGGAAGATCGAGATCGTGAGGAGACGGAGCAACTATTCCGCGCTAATAACATACTGAGTTCTATGACAGGTTGAACCGTTCACGTAAGGCCCACGTGCCACAGCGTGACATGTGTAAGGACATAAACGGAAATCTTCTCACGGACGAGCGTGAGGGGATCCAAAGGTAGCGGCAGCACTACGAAGAGCACCTAAAAGGCATTGTGACAGACAACGAGAGCGGTATGGTGACGAACCTGGGATAACGTGCGCAAGATATACGTTTTCCAGGAAATGCAGGAGGAGATTGACCGGCTGAAGAACAACGAAGCCCCTGGGTTGACGAACTACCTGCAGAGCTATTAAATTACTGTGGTGATGCACTGGCTAGGTGTTCACCGTACGCCAGATATTGCAGAAATACCGCGAATACCATGTGTTCACACATCGTTTACTCATCGACTGTAACCCTTAAAAGGCCGGGACGACAGTCACATCCTTCGAAGTGCTCGTACTCAGCAAAGCGTTGACCAAATTTCATGACCCCGGACTTTGCTCAAAGGAAATTAGTAGAGCTTTCTTTTGGCATAGGTGCCGCTCGCTAGACCCCTCCCCGCGTTCATGAATTTCGAAAATATCTGTGTTTTTTCCTTATTTCTTGCTATGATAGCCAAATTTATTCAGTAATCAAGTGTTTTGGCGTCATAAAGTAAAGTAGATTCATGAAATATATCAAGTAGAAGTGATTTTGAACGTTTCCAAGTTATCTGATTACTGTAATTACCGATATTGAAAGCCATATCCCGGATCTAAGAGTTATGATCATATATCTGATCACGAAATAAACCAAATTGTGCTAGACAGGAGGAAAAAATATCACAAAAAACTGTAGACATATATGTCATCAATTTTATGTGTTGAAGATACTATTTTGGAACATTCCAGGTCATCCAAAATATCCGTGAGTTCAGGTCCTTAATTCTACCATGGAAGCGAAAGGTAATGTGCATATAAAAATACTCAGAGTACATCCTACTCAGTTCAAAGATATCAAATGACTGATGGGAAATTTATCTGCGTGCCCCATAGTGACATTCTAGAATGCGTGAAATGTTCTGAAGCTCGGCTCGTAAGACCTACGTAACACCAACTCCAAAATGTTTTCGGCAGCTATCAAAACCTTTCTCAATAGATCCTTGGATACCTGCCAAGAAACGTTATACCGATCTTTCTGCATTTCAATACACTGAAGGCCATCCAAAACGTTCTTGAGTTCAGGTCGTCAGATCTACAATCAAGTAGAAGCGCAATGCTTGTTCCAAATCAAGCTTAGGTCATCCTGCCCAGTTCAAAGAAATCAAATGACCTATCGAAAAGTTTTCTGCGTGTCCCATAATGACATTCTAGAATGCGCGATTAAAGTTTTGAGAAAAATTCCGGAAAAAATATATCCATTTGAAGAAATAAAAAATGTTGTATTTACAATGTTGTGAAAAATTATATGTGAAAATGTACATTATGTGGAAGATATTGATTTGAAAAATATATTGGAGGTAACCACTTTCTCTTCGACGGAACTCGAACCCACGACCCTCAGTACGCTATACTCCGTCGGCCTTCGCAACCTAGCGGCTACTGAATGTGCTCGAAATTCCCAAATTGGACGCATAGTCAAATCACTCGCAATCCATTTGTCAAGCCAACACTTCCACATGTGTGTTGTATAGTACACGTTCACATTAGAAGAGCGTGAGTATTTAGAATGTCTGGCGGCTACAAACATGCTTCATCAGCAACTGTACTGATCAAGTGAGGTTGTGTGAGCTATTTGCCAGCCGGTCGTCAAGCTCAGACTCGACCGCATTGCGTAGGCAAGAGCACGCAACTTAGGTTCAGTTCAATCAAAGTGAATTGTCTATATTCTGAAATAAACTCCTTTGACGTCCTCACGTCTGTAGAGCGGACGTCCTAACGTCCCAAACTAGCTTGCCTCGTTGGGGTTTCTCAGGGTCGGTTTGAACCTGCTTAGGGGACACACAGAGACAAAGGTGGAGCAGCGATCAACCACAATGAGCCAAGACAATCCCATGCAGTTCAGGACTAGTAGTTCAAATGAAGGAACATAATTCTTACATTTTACTTAATTTCATTTAATTTTCTTTTTTCATTCTTAGAATTAGTAGTTAGTTCGGGTTAGTAAGGATCGTTGCGGCCGTCTTCAAGTGTGAACTCATACCTTGGATGTTTGGTGGGGATCCGCCGGCGAGATGATGGGAAGCGATGATCTGGTCCATTCCGGCGTCGGTAGAGGAATGCCTGATTCCCCAGGTTGCTTGGTGCCCCAAAAGGGGGTGGCTCGGATTTGGCCGGGGAAGGGCTGGAACTTCGGCTTTCGTGGCACCCCTAGGGTCGATTTCGGCCGAGGAAGATCTGGAACTTCGGGTTTCTTGGCGCCTCTAGGACAAGGGTCGAATTCGGCCGAGGAAGAGCGGGATCTCCGGGTCACTTTGCGCCCTGTCCACGATGATACTGGGACTGCCGTAGGGTTCACGCCGGGACTAGTTCCCACTGGGGTGACAGGATGTGCCCGTCCGATTCGGAGCTCCGCCGTCGGCTCGAGAAAAGGGGTTTCTTTACTCCGGCGATTTTACGAGCGGCCGGGCTGTAGATGAGTATTCCAAAATAGACGAATGGACGGTGTTCGTCCTCGAAGAGGTTCGTTCCGTGATGGGCCCGAAAGACCACGTGGCTAAGTGCGTAGCAGCGGCCCAGTTCTTGGTGTTCGTACGGGGGACTTCGAGTGGGCGGAAATGGGTGTACTCCTTCTAAAAAGGATCGGTCGGCTTAGGACCCACGCCGGGCTCAGAACCGTTCCCAGCGGTCACAATGAACTCGGGCCAACACTTTCACAGGGCTATCAGCACTGCCTCTTCGAATGTTGCTTTCACTCGGTCGGTGGGTTTTCTCGCTGTGTCCAGTCGAGAAGGTGGCTTCGGTGACGGAAGGCGAAATTTACCTTCCGGAACCAGTATTTTGGGTTTTGGACGATTAGCACCACGTTTTTCGTTGCTCTTCTCCTTTTGGTCACGTTCAGAAAAAATTGACTCCTCTTTTTGGAGCGTTCACCAACCGACTACCCCGTCTATCGCCTTGCTTTCTTTCTTCCTCGCTCGCTCTCCTTCTTTTCGTCCCGGATCTATTGCGAGAACAGAGAAAACTTCTAATTTTGCGGAGCAAAGAAGAAGAAGAAGACTGAGTGTCGGAAACTTCAAATGGCATGCACTGTGCGAAAAGTGTTGATATTCCTTGATATCAAGAATGTTCGAGAAGTCTAAAATGTTTCAAAATCGCATAAATACGTTCCGAAATGCCTTTAAAGTACTATAAAACTTATTTAAAATATATAGCGGCATGTAACACTCGTTTAAAGTTACATATTTTCTTTGATTTCACTAATCAACATTCACACCGAAAAAATCAACCAACATTATTTTCCGTGCATCAAGTGATTTGACGTTTGCGGAACAACATTCCTACGGTCGACCGTCGGACCCTCGTTCGAATTTTTCTATCTTCTCGCAATACTTCCAATCTTCCAATCGCCTCGATGGTAGGGGTGGTAGCAGCTAACGAGCCTGGATTAAAAACAAAGAGACGCAATACTCCTACCTTTAACAACCTTGTGGAGTGTAGCCTTTTTAGTAGCAGCTAGGGATCCTATATTATGTAGGATCCCTAGTAGCAGCTAAAGAGGCTGCACTCATAATAAAGAGATGAAGTGTCAAAATTGGAACAGCGCATTTGCTGTCAAATCGGTTGTTCCAATCGAGCACAAGGTTGTTAAAGGTAGGAGTATTGCGTCTCTTTGTTTTAATCCAGGCTCGTTAGTAGCAGCGTTAGTGGGTACACGATGAAGACGGAATACACAGGTGTCGGCAATATCGCCTATTTGGTATTCGATATTCCGCCTATTTGGGTACTTCATGCGTAATCTCACAATTTTTGGGTTTTCTTAATTAGTTAAGGGTTATATGCATGGGTGTCTCATTGTTGACGCATTCGGTAACAATTCCGGGGATTAAACCACCCGACATTAATTTACAATTTTGTGAAAACTCATATGTGAATATGTACATTATGTGGAAGATATTGATTTGAAAAATGTATTGGAGGTAACCACTTTCCCTTCGATGGGACTCGAACCCACGACCCTCAGTACACCAGACAGGTGCTTTGTTGTGTTGATTGTTTTGCACAAATTTTTTTTTTCAGGGGTTCCTTGGTAAAATCTTCGAAAGTTCCTCGAGCAATTTTTTCGGAAAATTCTTCGTAATTTCTTAGACAAAAGCTAGACAAAAGAAACTGTCAATGATTTGTCGATATCCAGAAACAGTAGATCCTGTGGCAGCCCGAAAACGGAATATAAACGGTTGGAGCTGTTAAAAATCCAATAAATTGAAATTGTTATGAATATGGCATTGTTATGAATATTGCAACAAGAACTAAATGAAAACAATACCTATCCTCGAAAACTTTGTAGAAGATTGTTTTATAATCGGAACATATATTCTATGTGTTTCAACCGATTTCGAGATATCTAAAAATCAACATTTTTCGTTGATAAAAGGCCTATGAAATCTAGATACAGATATTTTTTGGATTGAATGTGTCGGAAAGTTGCAGCTACGCATTCATTTCGGTAGAGCCCGGTATTAAATCTTAAGCGGGTATCACATAAATATTGTAGAAAATTTAGAAGTAGATTCACATTTTGATTTGCTTAAGGTCACTCCTCACGGAATCCAATTTTCAAAGTGCTCGCGTTTTCGGGGGCACACCACTCGATACGGAAGCAACACACAACTATCATTTTTATTATTTCACGCATGCTGCGACGCAGCAACAGTAAATCAACAAAAATGACAGTTGTGCGCCGCCTTAATTGATTGCCTTATTACAAAGACGCACGCTGGCAAGCATTTCCATCGAACAAGTTACCATTAGGTTCTGCAGCATGACGTCACGAATAAATTCGGTCCTCGTCGAATGAACTTTTTTGATAGTTCAGTAGTACTTTCCACTGATTCCGACAACGTTCGAGTTCATGATTGGTTGGCTGCCCCTGAGTCCATCAAGAAGTACTACTAATCTGTCACCAGATTGAGGTTACATTCAGACGCTGCAGAACCTAATTGCCTTTCAATGATCGTCATTAAATATTTTTGGTTGGGACCTGAGATGTTGAGACAGTAATCATTGGTGACTTGCTAGAATGTCGTACCATCTTACTGCAATGTACTGTAGCTGTAACCTTCCGACAAATTCAATAAAAAAAAATCTGGATGTAGATTTCATAGGCCTTCTATCAACGAAAAATGTTGATTTTTAGATATCTCGAAGGATGAAATCTGTTGAAACACATAGAAACTCTGTTATAAAACAATGTTCTACGAAGTTTTCGATGATAGGTATGGCTTTCATTTAGTTGTTGTTGCAACGAATTTCGTTCATCCCACTCAGAGTTACGATTTTTTTAGGAGCAAAATAATGCCAAAACACTAAATCGCAAAAAATCTGCTGTTTTATTTTTTAATAATTTTTAACAAATAAATAAAATTCAATCAGTGAGTGCAGCTAACAGATCGATATTTGAGTATCCTAAATGTCACTTGATCTGTCAAAATAATACACGCGGGCGCGTGTATATTACACGCCGGTGTATTTGCTGTGTATCCGCCCGCGTGTATTTAGATTATTCAAATATCCATCTATTAGTTGCACTCACTGAATAAATTTCATTTGATTGTTGAAAATTGTGAAAAATGAAAGAGTAGGTTTTTTTTGCCAACTGTGTAGGACATCTCTGTTTTGAAGCACACCTAAATTTCAACCACTTGAGCTGAAATTTTCACCAGAAATCTATCTTAGCATAAGAATTGTGAAGAGTTGACCGGTCGATTTTAGGAAACTTTTTGAAATTTGAACAGATCTACTAGTAGAAGCATAAGTACTAGAACGCTAGTGGCACTGTAGTCATTTAAATTATTTTGCCAAATGGTCGAAGTTCAACCAAACTGCACCAAGCGGCTTTTCGACTGATTTGTGATATTTTATTCGTACAAGGACAACGGAAATAGTTTCAAATCAATTTAAGTATACATTTGCAGTAGGATATCCTCAATTATAGGGTTAAGGGATATCCGATACGATTTGCGATCAATTAAATCTGCTAAACGAAAGTTTGAGCAGAAAAATCGGAAATTTTTCGTTGGCGCTTGGTGTGATTTGGCAAAAGCCCGACCAAATTATGCTTCAACAAGCTTCAATTGGACATACTTTATGCATCATGTTGTAGTGCATGTTTGGTTTCATTACCAATATCGGTTTGACACCGTCGAAGTAACCTAGATGTTAGTTACGCGAACATACTTTTGAATCAACTGATCTACTGGGCATGAAAGTATCATCATGTTAGCCTCATGTTATTGCTATTCCAGATAAAACTTTCCACTTCCCGGTTGAATTTTCAAACTACCGCAGATGTCACTTCATACTTCTTCCCCGCTGTTTGACATGGCACTCTAAGATGACAACGCCAAATATCAGGTTTTTGTTTCAGTGTATTGAAGATTTGCAGGCTTGCGGTAGAACTTTGACAGCTGCGGAAGAACTTTGCGGAATCCGCAAAATGGAAAATTTTCAAAAGATCCGCAATATACGAACACAAAAATGGTAACTTGGCTCAAAAACCTCGCGGTTAATAACTGTGGAAGTGCTGAACGAACACTAAGCAGAAACAACGAGTCGGCAATGTCCCAGTGGGTGATGTAATGCCAATAAGAAGAAGAATGTGTTCGTCATTTTGAAATTAACTTCCAACTCTATGCATTGTTTGTGAAAAATTAGTTGCAACACCAAGCAGTATTGTTGAGCAAATAAGTATGACTATTGTATATGACCGTACAACCCTGTGACCGTACAATTCGTATAGTTGCTATTTCGCTAATAGCAAACAGCAAAACCAAGGGAATGGGGTTTGGGTTTGTAACGAGTGCTGTATTAAAACTTCACCGTAATAAGCAAATGATTTTTAGATTTGATTATATAATTAGCAGACATTAAAATAGATTTCAGCATTTTAATTAAAAAGTTTTTTCTGCAGCTGAAAATAAAACCTATTCGTTGTTAACCAATTTGAATGCCACGGAGCCTTGGAGATCGAACGGATATTAATGCTGCGCTGCATACCTTTATATCAACCCACGTCGTCTTGGATTCTATTGAACTGGAACGTTGTTTTGCAATGTCAGCCGAACGAAGAAATAAAATCCCTCAACCCGAAGCAGCGCATTCAGTGCTCGTGACCTTGCACTCGTCAGTCAAGAAACAGACCAGGCCACGAAGTCCTCCTCCCGCACTCCGGCGGAGTGAAAAACCGCTGCCAATAATGCAATGGGTATAGCTTTCCCCTCCCTCAAGAGTCCATTGCGATGCAGGTTCCCCCATTTCTATGCCCATGAGTAGTTATAGCTCCTCGTTGATGTTCATCCCCATCGATTTGTGCGATTGTTTTAGCCAAGCATTACCATTTATTTCTTACCGAGCTTGCCGTCGTCGCCGCCGCCGCCGCAAACGTGCTGCTCGTTGTCCCGTTTCCTTGCTGCCAATAATCGCTGGCAAAGATCACACGGCCGCATAGGGTAGGAAAGGTAGGTATGCAATCCGAAAACCTTTTTTTTCTCATTTTCTGTAGACCAGATTCTAGGGTCTGGGAGATGCATTCATATTATACTATATATACATACATAAAACAAATGACTCCGATGAACTTGATGATGAAGAAGGAATAACAACGATCCGAACCTCCTCGTAGCAGAATAGAAAAGGCCAAGAGAGACGAGACGAGAACAGATGGACAGGCGGACGTGGAATCGCGAGAGTTGAAATTTAAATTAAGCGAGTTTTTGGTGGGCACAGTGCGGGCGCGTGGAGGAAGTGCCTGCCAGCGATCCGGAGGGGTGACAGGACAGGTACGGTAAGGTAGGTGGCACAACCAACCAGGAATGAGCAAATATACACACCGCTAATTATAGTACGGAATCGAAATCGTGGTGACATTCTACTGCCACAAGAAGGAAAAGAAGAATACGCTTCGTGGAAAATTAGTTTGCTCATTGGAGGGAATTAAACAAGACGGAAATCGAATCCGATGGGGCTATTCGAGAAGAATTGAATAAATAGTTTGGATGGGAATGAGTTAATGGTTCATCTTCTTCACCTCTACTGGCGACAATTGCGAAACGAGAGAGCTCGTCGAGTTCACGTTCGTGGGCAGTGCAGTAACCGATGCGGAGAACCGTTCGGTATGCAGAAAATACCCAGAGGTCAAACAGCTTCCCTATTTGACTTAATTAAAACATTATTTTCGAGGTAAGGGTAGTTTAGGTTAATGAACGAAATGTTATTAAGCTGAACGATCATTACAGTAGAATAGGGGTAATTGTCTCAAAATTGTACATTTCACTAGAAAAAACGACATTGTATAGAATATCAATATCCAGTTAGCTTGCAAACAAAGGCGTAGGATTGTCAATCCGGAGATGGCGAGTTTTCGAGTTCGATTTTCAATCTGCTCTAGGATATTTTTGGGTGGGAAACATTCCAGGTGGTTTAGGTCCAGGTCCAGGTGGGATTTCCTGGACATAGTGTTTAAATTGTGCTTGCCACACAGATTATATATTCACTTTACGACAGGCTAGAAAAGTTTTTTTTTGTGTCTTTATTAAGGAGACTTTCAGCCCGAGGCTGGCTCGTCTCCGCAGGCTAGAAAAGTTTTTGTGCATGAAAGAAAGGACTCACCTATCCATGACATGTCAGGTTGCGTGAAATTTCATAGCTCATTATTACATTAAATCAAGATAATAATTTGCCTGAATTTAAAATTATGACTGGATTGTTCTTTTTATAACAATGTTTTTGACATTTTTAAATACGTCATAATGAAACTGTGTAAATGCTTCAAATAGAAAAAATATTATTAAATTGCAAAAATACCAATATTATATTTGTAATAATGCAGTTGATTCAAAGGTATAAGATTGCTAATGTCGTTCCTGTTCGCGTGACTAACATCTAGGTTACTTCGACCTGGCAGCCAAAGTACCGGTACTACAAGTGTCAAACCGATGTTGGTGATGAAACCAAACATGCAATACAACATGATGCATAAATTATGGTTAATTGAAGCTTAAATAAATAATTAAAATGACTACAGCGCCACTAGCGTTCTAGTACTTATGCTTCTACTAATAATGCTTCCAAGATTTTGTTCAAATGTTTTGTTAATTCAATCTCATACGAATCGATCAGGTGGATAATGAAAAAAAAGAAGGAAATTCGTGGGTCTCATAGTGTTCATCAAATTTTGGTGTGTTCTTTATTGGACTGTGCGTCGCATTGCTAGAGTACGGCAGCACAGTTGACACAATCAATTAAATTCCGTTAATTATTTTACATCATCCAATAATTTCAAAGAAACCTTCCTGGAATTGCTTTTGCCACTGAAAAATCACCAAAAGCGCTCTACTCTCCAGCATCAGCACCCACCCGCCCTAAAGGTGCTAATGTTTACTGTTCACATTCCTAAAACAAAAATCCTTTCTACTCCCATTCTCACCGCCTGAATTGTACAGGCGTTTCGAATGGTTTGGAAACATTCCACATCAAATCATCCGTCCGATCCGTTGCTGGTGAGGAGTGGATGAGAGCAACCGCTCAGCCGCCTACCGACAGAGTCGACCCCGTAAAGAATCTGCTTCGCAATAAAAACCAATCTACACGGGCCAAATGGATTGGTCAGTTAATACACAGTGACGTGCCTCAGATCAATAGCTGGAAGAAGTTTTATTTCAATCTTGCGTTTATTTGGAAGGCTCACTTGCTATTTGGAGTAACGGAGCCGAATATTTTTGTTTTGACGTTGGACAACGTCTTACCCGAAGGTACAGTCTGGGTGTCAAATCAGAATCTAAAATTGGGGACCGTCGCGAAATCATGTAAGATTTTAAACGTTAATAGCGCCTTAATCTTTCGATGTATTCTGGAGATTTATATAACAATTGACTCGAAAATTCTCCAGCTTCAATTTCATCGAAACTAAAGATTATTTACGATAAACTATTGAAAATTTTAATTTTTGACATACCCAGTAAAAATTTCAAAACTACCGAATCAATATGATGTAGGTTACGGGCTTTTTGGCCCACCGATTCATTTTCTCTGGATATAAAAAGACCCGTGTTTCGTGCTCGCGCGTCAATAATCTATTAGGAATGAATGACCTTTTGGGTTAATATCCCTCAAAAACAAACCAGCGAACCAGCTCGCGCTTCATTTCTATTCAAAAATCCACACGGAGAGTGGACAGTACAAAGGCGTCGGTAGCGAGCCAGTAGTCAGCCCCGATAACGGTAGTTCCTGTATCTCTAGCGTTTCAGTGGCAAACTATTGCGTAGCTGTCACCGGCATCAGCAGCACTTCAATAAAGTTTTCTCGCATGGTTCTGGCTCTGATTTTATAGCAGTTAGTGATTGGAAATGCTCATTATAGAAAATAGATCGGTTCTTTTCAGGACCACCATTTTATAGAACGGAAGATTAAGCAGAGACGAATTTTGTTCAAAGTGCAAAGTGTCAAAGTTTCAACACCATCTTTTCATACAAAAGACAACTGATCTGAGGAGAAATTTCTGCAAAGTATACCCAACCGGCGGTTGTTAGATTTTCAAACAATTCTGTATAAGAATCTACCAAAACCTGTATAAAAATTGGGCATATGCGAAATTGTTAGATTCTTATACAAATATTGTATAAGAATCTAACAATTTTGAAAGGTTTTCTTACTTAAGACGCGTCGGTTGGGTGTAGAAAACACAATCGCTTAGTGACGGCAGAAAAGTTAATCGTAACGATGGCCTTAAGTTGTTCCACTGATTTTTCTTTTACTTAGTAAAGTCGCCTGAGCTCTATTATATAAATCGATGGAAAATAATTCCAAACTCTCCTTAATCAAATAAGAAAGGCTTTTTGTACATGGTTTGGATTAGTTTTTCGATAGATATTCACCTACACGCAAAAAAATATTGCAGTCGAAAATACCATTCCGAGAGTTATTTTAAGAATATGCACCGACGATTTTCAGCAGATAACCAGCCCGTTTGATTTTACCATGTGCGCAGGAAAAACCAACTGTGACCCATGCGGAATGTTGTCACATGAACTGGTAATGGTGAACCATGGTAAAAATAACTGAAATTTCTTGGTAGTCTTAAAAACAGAGCATAGTCTACAAAATAGTAATAGTTTCTGTGTATAAACTCTTTAATTGATACCACTTTAGAACCATCAGTCATTAACTGAGGCCAAATGATAAGGCTGATATATACTTTAGAAATGCCCAGTTAATCCAGGTATGACCCGGTATGTTACTTTTATTTGTTTATAAAGATAGTCTTATTCTTTTCGAGCAAGGCATACAAAAAATCGAAACTGAAACCTACACCGCAAAACATATATTTTTTCGCCAAAAAAAAGTTCATTTTGCCTACATGGGTAAAACATAGTTCATGATTTCAGTTATCCATTATGTTTACATGGTATGAAAATATACCACGAGCTAACTTGTTTTTTTCTGATAAGCTAATTATTTGGAGTTGTTTATACGAAAACATGAATTTAATTGTATTCTTTTTTATATCGGCTCATTTGTTTAAATATCAATAACAGCTGGGAATTTATTATTTGTAGCTATAAAGCATTGATAAAGGCATTGATTGTCCTAAAACTGCTCAGTTAATTTACTAAACCATTAACTAAACCAATCTAATCCAAATCCCATCCACATCCAAAACAAATCAATTAAAAAAAAACCAAATCCAAATCCAATCCAAATCCAATCCAAATCCAATCCAAATCCAATCCAGATACAATCCAAATCCAATCCAAAGCCAATCCAAACCTAAATTTAATCCAAATCGAATCCAAAATCCAATCCAAACCAATCAAACCAATCCAAATCAATCCAACCAATCCAAATCCAATCCAAACCAATCCAACCAATCCAAACCAATCAAATCAACCAAACCAAACCAATCCAACCAATCCAAATCAATCCAAACCAATCAAACCAATCCAAACCAATCCAAACCAATCCAAACCAATCCAAACCAACCAAATCCAATCCAAACCAATCCAAACCAATCCAAACCAACCAAACCAACCAACCAATCAAACCAATCCAAACCAATCCAAACCAATCCAAACCAATCCAAACCAATCCAAACCAATCCAAACCAATCCAAACCAACCAAACCAATCCAACCAATCCAAACCAATCCAAACCAATCCAACCAAACCAATCCAACCAACCAAACCAATCCAAACCAATCCAAACCAATCCAAACCAATCCAAACCAACCAAACCAACCAAACCAACCAAACCAACCAATCCAAACCAATCAAACCAATCCAAACCAATCCAAACCAATCCAAACCAATCCAACCAATCAAACCAATCAAACCAATCCAAACCAACCAAACCAATCCAAACCAATCCAAACCAATCAAATCCAATCCAACCAATCCAACCAAATCAACCAAACCAATCAAACCAATCCAAACCAATCCAAACCAATCCAACCAATCCAAACCAACCAAACCAACCAAACCAATCCAAACCAACCAAACCAATCCAAACCAATCCAAACCAATCCAAACCAATCCAAACCAATCCAACCAATCCAAATCCAATCCAAACCAACCAAACCAATCCAAACCAATCCAAACCAATCCAAACCAATCCAAACCAATCCAAATCCAATCCAAACCAATCCAAATCCAATCCAAATCCAATCCAAATCCAATCCAAATCCAATCCAAATTTAAATCCAATCCAAATCCAAATCCAATCCAATCCAAATCCAAAACACACATACTTCCAAAACTTCAGAATTAAATCCACGATGTTCCAATTATGCATTTCTCAATGAAGCTTTTTCTATAAAATTTGATTCATGGCTTACCATTATTTTTTGCCTTTTATACTTATCATATGAATGGCTTACCATTTTCCTTTGCCATTTGCTAACCTTGATTTTTTTGCCATTCTGTTTGTTTCCTGCAGTTTACCTTTTTTTTACTACTGACATACTTTGGCTTATCATTATTTTTGCCATTTTGTTTATAGGTACATAGGCTTATCATTATTTTTTTTTGCCTTATTTCGCTTATTTTTTTCAATCGCCTAAAAAAATATTACCTTGGGGGGAGCAACAACTACACCATTGTCGTAGCCAAACGATTTGTCTTCCTTCTCCGTGGAAAACAGGCTTTGGACACCGATAAAGAATCATCGTCC
This sequence comes from Armigeres subalbatus, assembly GCF_024139115.2. Taxonomy (NCBI): domain Eukaryota; kingdom Metazoa; phylum Arthropoda; class Insecta; order Diptera; family Culicidae; genus Armigeres; species Armigeres subalbatus. The sequence continues at coordinate 454,023,955 of NC_085140.1, forward strand.
TTCCGCCTCAAGAAACGAACACTGAATGATCTTCATTTATATTCTGTCACCCTTCGAACAATCTAGAATTTCTTGTCAGCCTACTGCGATTGAATTTCAAATTTCTTTTCATTAGCTTCTCTTTATGCTGGCATTTCAAATAGGTAGGGGTAACGGCTCAAACCTTGGCCCATTATGCTACTGTTAAGCACATTTATCGTTATAAATCTTCATATATTGCATTTCCAAAAAGAATTATTTCACCAGCCAGCTTGCTTACATTTGGTTTTGACGCCAAATAGCAAAAGACGACGATGAATGTCCGCAATATCTCATTTAAACCAGCGAAAGTCTCGAGAGAAATGGACAAAAGGTCGGCATCCTTGTCCCTATCATGTGGATAATTTTTCAGCCCACTTGGGACGAGTGAGTGTTGATTTCGAACATACGAGAGATAAAGATGGGTTGCTGTTTATAGTACCAGTCATTTTGCTTGCGTTAAATAAAGGCAGCATACAAACAAATAGAGAAAATCAAATCATCTTATTGAACGTGAATTCTAATTGGTTGCATGTAAAATACCACCACACTGACTGTGAGAGTGCGTTTCAGATTCCCCCAATAGCACGCTTACCAAGGACATGCTAACGAAAATACTATTATATGAATCGTTTGTTTCCCAAATATTTACCATATTTGCAAGTGTAGAATTTTAAAAAAATGAAAACTGTATTAAAAACTGCACTGCAAAAAGGCTACATGTTCTAGCCCTCATGTTGTACCTTCAAACAAATTGCATACGTTAATTATTGGCTGCCGCATAATTTTGAGATTTACTGCTAGTTGAAACCATGGCAGTTGTGTTGCTCTCGCTCTTGCGATAGTCTCCAAGAAACTTTTTTCCAAAACGTAAACAACGCTTTAGGTGGGGATGATGCATAACGCACTATTAAAGAAAGCCAATTGTAAAACTTATTCTAGGCAATTCCTTGCTTTGTACTGTGCATAAACAGTTATAACTGTGCCAACTACCTGATATTATTACACAATTATTCATAAATAAAGTTATTGGATGCTTATTTTTAACTCTGCCTGCATTGAAGTTTTATTATTGGTACGTGCGTTTGATTCCACTCCTCTCTATATCGATCAGCTGTTGTGAATCCTCTCAAAACTCTCACGTGTTTCAACTTCCCGAGTTGAAAGAATACTTTTTCGGTATCATTTTACAGATCAAAATACTTTTTGCAAGCAATAATAAATCTAAATTATGATGAAGGTATTTGTCAAGTAATTTGACTTGAAATTAGTCACATGAAATGACGTTGAAAGTTTATCTAATGAAACATACGATCCATTGTATCTTTCCATTATTAAATGAGAAAATGTTTGTAAGATTCAAAAGTGAAAGATGATAACAAAATATTCTTACACTAATTGAATCATTTATTTGCGAAATTATGAAGAACATGGTGTATCGAACCACGAAAGGTTGATGCTTGAATCGCTTTTGCTTGAATCGTGTTTGAAAGCCGTAAGGTAGGCAATTATTTTTGGTATGTTCCGCGAATGAAAGCGATTATATCGTGATTCGAGAAAAGCATCATGAGAGCCCATTTACAAACTACACACTCTAGCTTTCACCTACTCAGTGACTGAGTAAAATTGTCTTGCCATCTCTTTTCTTCCCACGGAAATTTTACTCAATTTCCGTCAAAAGCAGGATTACTCATAGTTTTGAGTTGTCCTGCTTTTGACGGAAGTTGAGTAAAATTTCAGTGGGATAGAAAAAGAGAGCAATACAATTTTACTCAGTCACTGAGTAGGTGAAAGTTAGCGTGCATGATGTTTCAGGTTGTGGGAGGGTACTTGTCTGAGCGTTAAGGACTTTATAAATTTCAGAATCCTACCATATATGAAGCATTACTAGAGGCTTGATGTGGGTTGAGTTTAGCGTTATGTAATTTGCGAATGAAACTTAACCGCTGAGTGGATTAACCTGTTTTAACAAAAATTCTTAGCAACCTAATCGCAAGCATCGGATATTCTATCTGCAGCTTTCGGTTATTTTCTCCAGTACGGGTTATTGGTGAGAATGTTTTGATTTTAGAGTTTCACCTATACTAACGTAGTGCTACAAATCGAAAGCACATGCCACCATTTGGCTACGGGTGCCCCCAGTATTGTCCAAAAAAGTTTTGGTTAATTATGTCGCTATACTAATGGAAATTGTGAAATAAAAATGATAGCTGACATAGTGTGGTTGTTATCCATTCATCTGATGTGCGAAAGCAGGTATGTTCATTCAGAAAACTCTTTTATTGGGCAAAAGAAGAACTCTAGTACAACCAGCCTGCATAAGTCAACGAAACATGGCTGCTAAAAACCGAGTCAAAGTTATTTTTCACGCAAGATAATTGCTTTTAATAGTTCAAGAAGTGTATAAATCAAGAGTTATGAAGCAGATATATGTTTGATACACTTTTCTATAGAATCAGTGGTTAATATCTCCCTACAAATCGACGTATTATCGCTGAAATATTGATTAATTTGCGTGAAGAGCCAATGTTACATCCAGGGCCAACATTACCGCCGGTTACCCTACCTACTACGATTGAACTTCAAATTATCTTTTTTTTCATTATTGTCATTTGAAAATATTTTAGTTTCTTAATTTATTTTTTATTATAAAATAAGAAATACATTCTATAGATAATCAATTTAATCAAAAATGCGAATGATTTATTCAGGCTCACTTTATTTCCCACAGGCAGGGGGAGGTAATGATGATGCAATCACATGTAGAATTTAATTGGAATTTATGGATGAGGTTGACGGCCAGATGTTCGTCTTGGTTCACGAGTTGCCAATGTTAGGAGAAAGAAATTGAGGGAATTCTAATTGGATGAAGGAAACTAGCTTTTCTGTTCATTTCTAATTCTAGCAGTTACTGCTCGAATAGTTTCAGGTACAGGATATATATGTAAATTATATGGAAGTTAATTACCAGTACTAACAATTGCTAGAACATGAGAAATGTAGAGAAAGATACGAAGTAGGAGAAATGGGACGAGCCTGGGATACAACCCACGACCTCCTGCTTATGAAGCAGAATCGATAGCCATATGACTACCAAGCCCGTTCATTATCGTGATTCAGTTTTTGAAGAAAATAGGAAGAAATCGTATTTTAGTAATAACATTTATGATTCGTTTACCATATTGTTTTTTTCTATAAATACAGGTAAACTTGATTTAGTTCTAATATATTCTAGCTCTTGAATCAAATCGAAGGATACTCACGCCGCCATTAGCGTCCAATATTCCAGAATAATTCCAGGATATATTTTATTTATTTTCCATTTTATCGATGCACTGATGAAGATTTCAGTGCCTGGTAGTGGGTGTTTTAGAGATACTGATTTTTTTTATAATAAGACCCGTTGTCAGATGTTATACCTACACGGCATCAAAAAACCAAAGAACTGTTTGAATGTCATTTGAGATTGGTCTCCCGGGCGGCAGGATAGGTAGGGATCCTAAGGGCCGATGTCCACGTAGCGGTTTTTTAAGCTGCGTGCACGCCGCGTCCACGCAAGGTACCCAGCATCAAATGGAGTAATACACGCTGCAAAATAGTGAGTTGACATCTGGGAAGGAGTGACCTACACAGCTCTGGTCCTCACAAGTTCCAATCTCACGCTTCCGCGGGTCTTCCGATGACAATCGACCGCCAGCTAAGGGTTTTGTACTTAGCTGGTAGTGCAGCCTGGGCACTTCTGACATCAGCTGGAGTGAGTGGGTGCGACCAAAGGGACCATCGTCCCTAACCCCTAATCCCAAGGCGGAAAGCGACCCGTGCCGAGGGGATGCATGGTCAGGGGGGTGAAATAATGAGCTAGGCCTTTAACGGAGCCTGTGGGGTACCTGGACACCCTTCACAGTAATTGTCCCTTACCGCGTCATGCTGGGCTCTGGCGTGGTGGACCTCTTTTCCCGAGCAACTCGTGGGACCAAAATGGAAAACCAAGTCAATTCTTCAATTAGTGGTAGAAGTGTAGGCGACAACCCCTTCGCAAGAGGTGAGTTGTTCAGGTCTCCGCCTAGGAGGCCAGAGGCAATAGTCGGCAGCTCGGTGCGCAGCGCCAGGGTGGGTCACTTAACCATCTCCCAGGCTACGCCGGTAGAGGTTATGGACGGCCCATGGCTTGTGAAGGCGATGGACTTTCGGCCTTCGAGGCGGCGACGGAACAGCTGGACGCCATCATCGACTTTGGTGGTCATGCCCTGTGGTCGAACTCGACCTTTTATCGAACAAGTGGCCACGCGAAGAACAACATGGTATCGTCGCTTTTGCGGCGTTGGTCAACCGGGCGCGTTCCGAGCTCGAGGACGAAAAGGGGTCCTCGTCTAGGCTGGGGCAGGCGTAGGCACCGCGTCGGCAAGTCCCTCTGTGTGTTGGCGAACAGACCCTATCGCAGAGAGGTCAATTTGGGTTGCACGCGGCATCATCATTCTTGATACCATTCGTGCAGAGGAAAGCAGGCGCGAAGTCGACCCTTCCCACCTTCCGAGGATATAGGGCGTGGTAAGGCCACATGGAAAGCCGGCAATGCGCTGGCACGATACGATGGTGTTCTTCTAAAAAAGCGAGTCACGATGTTCGATGCTGCAAGGACACGCAGCTAACCTCGAGGGTGCGTCGTGCACTGGCCTCCCTTTGAAGCATTACTTTCTGGTTGTACCGAAGGGACTACGGGCTTGGCGGCAATGGAAACGGTTTAGCGGGTCGGTGATGTAGTCCTGCCTCCCTCGTTTGCTGTTGGAGGTGGTCCCTAACCCCGCACTTCCTGGACAACCCAGGATGTCTGTTGAGCAGATTCCCCCTCTATTGCTTAGGAAGAAAAAAAAAACACGTATACGTGTGCACAACGACATTTGATGCTGGGTATCTTGCGTAGACGCGGCGTGCACGCAGCTTGAAAAAACGCTACGTGGGCATCGGCCCTAAATGTTCACAATCATAAGCCTGTAAGCACATGGAGAAGCATGGTACATTTGTGCATTAATGCATAGACTTCTAATGACTAAACATGTAGGGGAAATTCCAACACGTTTGTTAGCATTTGTATGGCAACTCGTATTCAGGCAAATCTGAACCTGATTATATGTTGCGAAGTAGGGGAAAATACCTATTCTTGGCAGTCTAAGACATTCGTCAAATTGAATGATAAAAATAATGAATAATTACACTAAGACACAGGTGCAGTTTAACTGGTATACATTTGTATGCTCTTTCTTTGATGATTGGTGTTCACTAAATATAACAGCGTTTACCACAAACTCAGTAAATTTAATATAAAGTAGCAGGTCAACGTTTCTTCTATTGGCATAGCAATTTCTATTATCAGCAATGAATTTGCTCCCTTTAGCAACTGGACATGGATGTAGAAAACTGGTAATGTATTGGTGCCAAATGCTGGTTGTTTATATCCTCCAGTAGTAAAATTCATTCATAATAATCGGCCGCACGCCCAACTCGCTTCACTCAATTTTGGAACAAACTTTATTGTTTACCAAAACTGGGTAAAACAAAACATGAATTTTTAGCCTTGGCATCAATTTTATGTCATGTAGACAGATAGGCAAAAGCATTTAAACACATTGTAAAACAAATTTAACCCTTATGCGGCCAACAAAAAAAGGAGGTGAATGGTGAATTTTTGTCTGTCTGCCCTTATATACTAGGAAACGGAATGAATATTTGTATGTAAAGGTTTTTGGGAACGATGAAGATTCTTATGATGGTATTAGACCCCTCCTCTCCATACAAATGAAGTACAAATTTCTGCTTTAATCGAAAATTAATCGAAAATATGGAATCAATATTGCAAATTTCGAATACTCAACCGTAATGTATGTAATGTAATGTAAAAAATATATAATTAATCAATTTTAGGTGAAACGAAGCTCGTCGGTTCTGGTAGTATAGTATATTAACAATATATTCCACCTCGTGAGTCTTCATATGTTGAATAATGGGCAGCACTGTCCTATCCAGCCGCTGGAGCCACCCCATTCTTACACTACGTTTCTCAGTTGAATAATAGATAATACCCTAACAGTAGGCAATTATTTATGGTTGAAATGCGCTATGTAGGAACAGGAATGGTTATGATTTTTTTGATGAGCTTGGAAAGTATTCAAGTTGCAAAAGGAAAACGGTCCTGTCAGCCACATAAGGGTTAAAATACTACGGTGTTGCTATCACTTTTGATATAATTCATGGTCTGCGTAAAAATCTGAATAGAAGCATTTGTATTTTAACCCTTTTTTAATAAATGCCATCGCCGGATATTTTGTTCGTATTTTTGCTAAAATCAAATCACATAGAATTGTGCGTGGTATCTTTTAAGCGTGTGTTTGATATGCTCACAAACACATTCTCTCACTCTATTCCGAAGTGTGCTGCTGCCAAAGAAAACGAACAGTCCCAATTTTATTTAGTGAAACAATGAGCAAATATTGCATAAATTTGCTCTTTGTGGTGATAATCAAGTGGTGATAAAGTGTAAAACGTAGTTTACTTACTTAATTTGTCGTGTCATAGGCTATAAAGAGGGAAACAGGCGATCCAAAAAAGTAAGTAACAGTTTGCTTTTCGTGCACTGCTTTCTTTGGCAATGCAATAATGGCAAGGATTTCGTAGTTGCTAATTTGTTTCGGTGATTAACTCGTCAAATCTTGCTACTTTCACACAAACAACTTATTCAAATGAAAGCTTAGACTTGAAATTGTGTGATTATATCAAAGTTATGTTCATAAATAGTGTATGTTTGCTGGAAAACGCAAATATTGTTGAGGGTGCCAACAACTGTCGCACCCTGCCAATGCCGTATTCTACCCTATGTGTTTTTGAAGTAAGCGAGCAGGAAAACCTGAGAACCAGAGCATTAATGAATAAAGCTTCCAATGAATGATTAAATTTGTTATGATTAAACCATTCAACTCTATGATTAAAGATTATGATTAATGATTAATTCATTTTTGAAAATGAATAATGATTATGATTAATGATTAAATTAATTTTCAACAATGATTGACGATTATGATTAATGAATAAAACGTTTGAAGTATGATTAATGATTACTGATCGTGATTAAATGTTGACACAATATGTGTATGATTAACGATTAACGATCGATATGATTAATGATTAATGATTATGAATAATTAAATTAAATGATTTGCATAGTGATCCATAATCATTAATCAAGTAACCGTTCGACCATGTTTTTTTACCTTTAAAATTGTATGATTATGATTAAAGATTCATGAATAAAAGCGATGTATGCAATGATTAAAATGAATGATTAATGAATAAACTCAAAACAATCATGAATATGACTCATGATTGATGATTTAATGCAAAAATCTATGATTAACGATTAGTGATTAATGATTGAATAGAATTTTTTGTATGATTATGATTAATGAATAATGATTAAATAACCCATTATTCATTAATCATGATTAAATCTATGATTAATCACTAATGCTCTGCTGAGAACTACGATTTTTGAAACGATTTTCACAATTCTTTCACGGTTGTCTTACCCATCTCATCTAGTTTCGTCTGGCTAGCATGCTCGTTATGCTCCTATGGATTCTCATTTTATGCTAGATCGACAACCTAACTGTCATGCAAGATTTAGCAAATTCCGATGATCATAAGATACTTGTTCAATGTAAGCAAGTTTTAAAAAAATATCACTTTACTATTTTAAGATCCCATGCGTATGACTTATTCTTAAAATTTGCCGAAGGTTCTCCAAATTTCCAGTTAGTCTAACTGATTAACTAGACCCGGCAATAAACCAAAAAATATCCCAACATGTTCATGCAATTCCCTAAAGCACTTACCTATGATTTGCTATTCACATTAGTTTAATGCGGGGGTTCTATGTTTTCAAATTGTTTCGAAGTTGAGATCAATTGGTCTTCCAGGTGAATTACTTCTGGTACCGAACCGAAAGCAACCGAACACATCCATGAAGATAACATTTGCGAACGTTTATTGATTATTAATTATTAATTTTTATCTTATCTTATCCGTAATGGCAGATAAGATGAGATAAAATACAATCATCCAATCATGAGACGAGGCTTAAGGTTCCCCTAAACACACGCGACGCGACAGTCGCGACGCGATTCTATCGTTTGGCGACAGCGATTCTGTCGCCGTTGGAAGCGTAAATAAAACATTGCTTGCAGCGACCCAACGATACAATCGCGGCGACTAGTTGTTGCCGTCGCGGCGATGAAATCGCATAGGTCTGGGGGAGCCTTTACTGTGATTTCTGCTGGGCCTGGACGAGGCACAACAGCGATCCCGAATGATAACGTTTCTGCCACCTCTGAGAGCTTTGGAAATATTCGGAAATGGCGTCACCGTTGCGGTCACAAAATAGAGGTCGGCTTTGGAGCTTGATTCTTACAAAAGCGGCCCGCACACACTTTCGTAGCAATGAATTTCACTTGCGTCGACACTGCGTTGCGTTGCGTTGCGTTGCGTTGTAACGGAGTATTTCGTAGATTGCATACTGATAGTTGTCATGTATATTCTTTACCTTTCTTACCCCAATTGCTTATGGATTTCCATTTGGGATTCAATGGAAATCCAATTGGGGGTCCAAAATGATAAAACATGAAAGCTATCATTGCCGGCCACGCCCATCTTCTCCGTTACTAGGAAATGATGATATGACATCTACTTAACGAGAGGCCAGCGACTCACCGACGCCCTCATAGATGTCAAGGAATTGGATGGTGGTAGGTATGTGGTTTAGGAGTATCATTATAAGCAAATGATAGATAATTTGTGGAAATACGTTGGGAGTGACTTTGCTAAGAAATTTATGTCACTCCATTATCCTTGCCGATGATTTTCCTCGGATGGGGCGAAGGTATTAGCCTTTGCCCTGGCTAATAGCCTAGGTTTAAGCGCCTTTGCTCGCTCTCTAAAACGAAAAAAGAGCAAAAAGAAATTAAATTCCCCTTCCCCCCTGATATGATAATGATTTTGATCAACAAATGATCAAACGGCTGCAAACAAGCCTCTATTGTCGTAGCAGAAGCAAACCCGCCTCAATACGACAGGCAGAAGCACATGTTTGTGATTCAAACGCGATCGACTGTTGTTCAATTTCGATACACATAGTTGGGTAGAGAGAAAAGATGTGAAATATTGCTAAAGTAGGATTTGATGGATACGGGGAATTGACTCATATGCCACCGTTATTAGCTGGTTATGGGACTGCTTTCTCGCAAGGGCAGCTGTTGTATAATTGGTAATACGTCCGTGTTTTTAATGGAATAATGCGGGTTCAAGTCCCACCGGCAGCCGAACTCTCCCTCGCACACCTCATAAAAAACACCCTCCAATGGCAAACCCAACTATGTGCATCAAAACCAACATCCCTTCCAAAAAAGAAAAAAAAATCCGACCTCCCTTACAATTGATGACTTGTAAAAGCAGGTATATCGAACCCGTGCGTTTTTATCCAATTACACTAGACGCTACCGAACCCTGCGATAATAGTTCATATAATTTCATTTTAATATAATTCATAATCCATACTTTACTACATTTATTTACATTTTTTGCATAAAACCATTAGTAAAATAATTCGCTACTGGGTGTTCCAAAATAAAATCCAATTATAAGCTGGAATGAAGCAAGTTATTTCTTTCTCCTCATTGTTACCATGTAAAGCTTTTAATTGAATAGTATATAGTCACAAATATAGAACACATAGTTAAATAAAATAAAAAAAATCATTGTAATGGTTGTGTTGCGTACCCTACATTATTGTCGATTATTTGTCGAAATAAACACAACTCGATCTTCACGCACACAAAAAATGAAAAAACAGATATACATACGTAGGGTCTACTATACTTTATAATCCGAAGTTGACTTGTTAAATAAGAAAAGCAATAGGGGGAATGACGGCTTTGGCAGGTTTTGTTCTATTATTGGCAGGGGGTTTTTATGACTGACTAGGCTCAAATTTGGCCTAAGCATTCTTTGCATATCAAAGAATATTGTGGCCAAATTTCATAAAATTTGGTCGACAAAAACCCTCCTGCCAATAATAGAACAAAACCTGCCAAAGCCGTCTTTCCCCCTATTTAAATCAGACAAATACATGAATGTAAGGGTGGATCTTACCCGTGTTTCCATGAATTTTCAGCAGCATTGATGAGTTTGGTCTAGCGCTCCGGAAAACACAATAAAGCCACAATTCAAACAAAGCACTACTTTTTTCTATACCATCACCATCACCATCACTATTCACTATACCATCAAATATGAACAATTTTCGTTTACTATTTTTTGAAAACCTAAAACCGTCACACTTCGACTAAACCTTTATTTTTTACATTTGGGTGAAAACCACAAGAGGCAGAAAAAATGACACATTTTTTTCGCGTCCGTTTTATTCCACAACTTGCTTGGATCTCAGAATTTTTCTTGCGTCGACACTGCACTGAAAAACAGAACCTTAGAGTAAAATCAGCAGTGATTCAAATCGTTCGGGGCTGTCAGTTTGAATATGAATCTGAAACATTGAATTTCCCAGCAGCTGTTCTAGATTCAGTTTTTATACCAGTCAACCGTCAAAAAAATAAAACTGGTATAACGCTCCGTTCTATTTTCTGCAGATTTGAACCACGATTGAATCACGAGATTCAAATATTTTTCAATTGTTTTGGTGTATGGATGCGTCATTTTATCTACGGATCAATCCACTTTGCAATTCCGGCGCCTTTCTTGGCAGTAACATAATGATTTCAATTAATTGAAAATTTGAAAAATATGAATAGAACACTGCTGGGTAAACCAGTGAGTTTGTTCTATTTTGCTCCAGATTCAAACTAGAATAGTGGTCGAAAATTTAGAATCAAACTGAATCACTCCTGATTTCACCCCCGATCAACCGCGAGTATTTCGATTCCCAAACTAAGATTATTGCATAAGATTCATTTTTCATTCTTGTATTAAAAAACAATGTGTGGCTCCGTAACGCTCAATATTATTCAACTCAATATATTATTATCAAATTAAAAACCCAAATTTATCCCCCAGTGGTGATTATGCCTTTCTCAATTTAATGTGCTGAATTCGATATAATAAGTAAACCCAGCAAACAATCTGTGAGATGTTAGACTCTCGTTATAGCCTGTTAGCTATGTTGCTTGCCGAAAAGCATAACTAAATTATGCTCCAATTTAAAACCCATGCGAATTTATGCTAATTGTTCGAAGAAACTGCCAAAGACCAGTGCTGGACGCCATTTTTGATAGTTTGGTGTGTTTGGAATTTGGTTCATTGCGATTCGGGTATAGTTCCGGAAAAAATGGTTTGTTCAAAACCCTATTTCGTTCCTTATTTTTCCGGAAATCATTCACTCAAACGGTATACCAGAATAACCGGAGAAGTGCAGTGGGGAATCGAAAAGTTATTTTTTCCCTTGTAAAGGCTTAATGTGAAAATGTGTGCGGATTTGATCGGAACGCAACTTGATGTTTTTTTTACTTGTTGACCGTAAACCAGGAAATAGTAGGGGCATTCACGTAGCGCTTGGTATTCAGTGTATTTCTTGTATACGTGGTATATTTAGCCAAATATTTACGAGCTGGTATTTCTTTCAAAGGAAAACAGACTTACGCGACTGTATGACGATACACTTCGATTTTGATGTGTATTCGTTTACACCGATTTAGAATACCCTGTTCAAGAGTATTGATATGATATTTTTCAAGAAAAAAAATATCACACGTGGAATCTTGCTCTTAATAATAGAAGTTCGGCAAGCTCCTATGTGCGTACCGGTTTGGGTTGTACATGACATTTGAGCGAGGCTGCTTTTCTCATTCTTATATGCTGCGTTTTACCAGGGGGCTGTCCATAAACCACGTAGACTCTTGAAGGGGGGGAGGGGTTTCGAAAAAGTCTACGATAGTCTACGAAGGGGGACGGGGGGGTATACCAAACTTTTTTTATTTTTATTTTTTTGAAAACGATATATACAGCAGCTTTGAGCGGAGTTCACTAGTTTGATTATCTTTAGGATTTTCCGTTTTTTTGCATGACTTGACCGAAATAATCTCTTGCGTTTCTCCATAAAAATGTTATGAATTTCACTGAAGTAAAAGTCTGAACTACGGCTTAAAACTATCAAGAATTTCACCAGGAAGTTCTTCTTTGTTGAGCAGAAAAAATCTCCAAAGTATTTTATAAAAATTTTCGAAAAATTTTCAACATCCCCACTTGAATTTTACTGCAGATTCTACTAGAATTTCTTTTGATTTTCGGAACTTCTTTGCAACTTCTATGGAAATTATGTCGTACTTCTATGGATTTATCTTTTAATTTACAAAGGAAGCATTTTGGAATATCCCAGAAAAAGTCTTTAGAATGCACAAAAGATATTTGGAGCTTGTAAAGGGAATTCTCCGAAATTTCCGCGAGAAACCCTTCAGAATATTCACTGGACTTCTAGGCAGTCCTCCAAAGTTTTTTTTTCTTAATTTCGGAAAATCTCCGTACGTACGATTTCCAGCCACTATGCGTCTCCGAATTTCTCTGCTGGTATCGTTATCGGCGGTCGCCAGTGAGCCCAAGTACACGAATTCTTCAACCACCTCGATTTCGTCACCACCGATTGAAACTCGTGGTGGGTGGCTCATATTGACCTCCCTTGAGCCTCTTCCTATCATGTACTTCGTCTTCGACGTGTTGATGACTAGTCCAATCCGTTTAGCTTCGCTTTTCAGTCTGATGTAGGCTTCCTCCATCCTCTCAAAGTTACGTGCCATGATATCAATGTCGTCGGCGAAACCAAATAACTGGACGGACTTCGTGAAAATCGTACCACTAGTGTTAATCCCTGCCCTTCGTATTACTCCCTCCAAAGCGATGTTGAATAGCAGACACGAAAGACCATCACCTTGCCGTAACCCTCTACGGGTTTCGAAGGGCCCCTTGCATCTAGAAGTATTTTAAAAACTTCCATCTTTTATTCTCAAATAAGCTGCAACAAAGCGTCCCAGACCATTTGAACAATATGCAATTATTTTCTCCTTTCGCTATACTTTGACATAAGAAAATATAGAACAGATAATTTTGTCCATTTACACATCAATATACAGAGTACAGTGCGTGGAGCATTCACATGAAAGCAGTGGTAAACATTTAGCAAATACGCCTTGTTAAAAATACCACGCTACATGAATACCCCTAGTGATTTAGAGTTGAAGTGCTTTTTGCTAAGTCGAGGATTAGAAAATTATATATTTGTCATCACGTTGTTGCGGGTGAAAATCTGTGCCAGATGTGGACAAATCCTGGGTACATAAAATATTGGTGTTCTGGTAATTTAACTGATTCAATCAAAGCTAATTGCCTATATTCCGGGGATTAAACCATCCGACTTGGACATTAATTTACAATGTTGTGAAAACTCATATGTGAATATGTACATTATGTGGAAGATATTGGTTTGAAAAATGTATTGGAGGTAACCACTTTCCCTTCGATGGGACTCGAACCCACGACCCTCAGTACGCTAGACTGGTGGACGTTTTTGGAGCGAACATATAGCCTTTACGTATACTTTGTATACGAGAAAGGCAAAAAAGTCCTTAATTACGTAATACAGTTACACCCGATTCTGTTTTTACACGGATTTTTTTTACACGGCCGTGTAAAAAAAATCTCATACAAAATTTTTGCAAAGTTGCTCCATTTTGCATGATTCGTCGAGAAATCATAAAACTTTTTTTACACGGATTTTCAAAATTTGAACTGAAAACTTTTTTTACACGGAACGCATCCCCCGTGTAAAAAAAGAATCGGGTGTATATTAATTCTTATTCAATCATTTTATACTCCACCCGGACACTGCGCATCGGCAAATGAAGCGCGTTGCTTGGCCGCAGGACAGGAGAGAAGTCCGCAGCGAATCGGTGCGAAGGGGTTACACACAAGCGCAAGACGAGTGGCCCGCGGCTAGATTTTGATGGTCTTTATTGTAAATCAATATTCTGATAAAGGCCCGCCATGTGTTGAAGGGACTGTTGGTTGCGACAGCAGCACCTTCGATCGGTGATTGGGGGCAATGGTGGTGGAAAGGTGGCAACAGTAACAGCAACGCCAGGAGGACGAAATGAAAGAAATTGGAATGGATACTAACCAAATTACGTCGCTTGAAGTGGTCGAGGGATACTGGGTCGCTTTTTTTGGCTACCGAATTCGTACACTGATAATGTTAAAGCCTGCTTGTTTGCAATTAAGATTATATATCAGGTGATCCGTCATTAATGTTGTTAAAACGCGTGAAAGAAAATGTGAAATTGTGTAATATAGGATACAAAATAGTGTAATTTCTTTAAGTGTGTATTGAATCCCAGTCGCACAATAGCTTCGGGGATCAGGAGAATTTCGAGCGACGAAAATGTCCAATCTGGAATGGTCCTGTGGCGTTTCATTACGAAGGCCCACTTCAATCAGAACTTTCGGATTTTTTGTACTTATATTGCAGTTACCTTCTGCCATTCTTTAAGTCAACGGTTCTCGTTCTCTCATTATTTATTTATTAACACTTACAAGTTACATTATCACATTTTGTTCAACTAATCAAAGTTAGTTTAAAGAACTTTTGTTAGAAATATCTGAAATGTTAGCAGAACGTTGACGTTAAGTAAGTCATTCAGAATATGAAGCAAATCATTAATTTGCATATTTTCTGCATTCTGCATTATCTATGTTTAATGCTGCACGTTACCTTTTTTAAACACTTGTAGACTGTGTAGTTTGTAGTTTGTAGACTGTAGTTAAATTTATATGTCTTTTCAAAAGACACATAATTGTTTCACTTTGAATTAAAGTTTTTTTCATTAAATAATCTTATATCATGCATTCGAAATTAATATAAATTATAAATACCCTTCACGTATACTTAGTATACGAGAAAGGCAAACATAAAAATCACTTGAATAATATAAAAAAATCTTAAATCACCATGTTCAACCTCATAACTTGACTATAATTTAAGTGATGAACTTTATACAAAATAAAAAAACAATACAATAAAGATTTAAAAAAATGACTATAATTTGGGAAACGCTGCTGTAGGTAGATGTTGGTCAAATATGGGATTCCATCCGGCAACGGCGAGGAAAATTCTTGAATGCGAGCTGCGGTAGCATCGCATTACCCAAAACAACAAGATAAGCGAGTAAGAATTACTTTTAAGTACCTACTCCGATCAGTCAGAACCTGGAGCAGATTTTCCGTTCCATCTGATACCGAAAAGCGGAGTGTTTTTCATCTACCGTTAAGATTCAAATTTCGTACATTATTCATATTCCGAAAGTTTTAATCGAAAACTTGGATTTTCTCGGGATTCATTGTGAGTAGTCAATATTGAAATAGCATTCAAGGGTCATGTGGATAAATAGGAATGGTACGTGTTAAAACAGTGCTATAAAAGAGATTGTTCGGAATATAAGTCAAGTTTGGAATACGGAACAAAACAGTATACGAGAGAAAGGCGAAATTAATTCAGTTGTTTTTGAGCACCCGAGACCCGAGATCGTTGCGGGATGACGAGATGAAACAGGAATGAGGTCCTTTCGTATCCCAGGGGTGTAAAAACGAGGTTCGATGCGATGGTTGATGATGGTAGCGTACCGCTACTGAACCGAAGATGTTTCTTCGATAAATCCTGACCAAAAAAAAAAAAACAATCAGGCCCTGGATGGCGAAGCACACCACCTGAGAGTCAAACCAGAGAAGACATCGGTTAATCTTTGGCAATGTTTCGTGTGTGGTTAGGATGTTTTAACACCTTCGCGTCAGATAAGGCAATTATCTCTTCGCCTCGACCACAGTTTGGGGAGGGGTTCAACGGGTGAAAACAAACTTTGAAGTGCACAGTTAGGTGATATTTGTAATTTCTGGATTTTCTCTGGGGAATAGTTCTTGGTTTAATGTATTCGGAATATCAATTAAAGTAAACTATGCAGATGCTTTCAACATAGCACCCAAAACAAAAATGTATGACATTCATTGTATTAACCCTTATAAGGTCAGAGCGTTAATGAATAAAGCTTCCAATGAATGATTAAATGTGCTATGATAAAATTATTCATTATTAAAGATTAAAGATTATGATTAATAATTAGTTAAATAATTAATATTGAGCGTCTTAGGGGAAAATGTTACAAGGTTACAATACTTCAAACTTCCATTTACTTCCGCTATATTCACTTATGTATCAACAGATGCGTATTTCGTTTTCTACTTGAAAACTTCTTCAGTGTTTTGTTATCGAGTCGATAAACGAAATACGTATCTGTTGATACATAAGTGAATATAGCGGAAGTAAATGGAAGTTTGAAGTATTTTAACCTTGTGATTAATAATTAACTTATTTTTGACAATGATTAAAGATTATGATTAATGATTTAATTAATTTTTAACAATGATTAACGATTATGATTGATGAATAAATAAATATATATAAATATTAAAAAATATTGACATAATGTATGTATGATTAATGCTTAACGATAAGTTAACCTTCCGCAACTAGCTTCAACTTTCATAACACGAGAACTCGCGTGTTTTAAAAAGTACAACACCCCAAAAACCCATTAATGATGCAGATTCAAATGATATCTACGTGATTTTTCCGGGAAAATAATAAAGAGGATATATACTCTCATTGAGCACATTATTTAAGTGCAATGGATCTTCCGCTGGTCCTCCGGACCAACGGATCACCTGTGAAAAAAGTAAATTTTCTCAATAAATTGCGCGATGTTTTTTATAACAATTCTAAAATTGATTTGATTTAGAATTCTGAGCGGATCTAGAGTATATGAAAATACCAGTTTGGTTCGATTTCTCGGGATCTATGGGAGTTAGGAAAATTCCGTCTTCTACAAAGTTGTTCAAGGATTGGAGACCAATATGTTGAGGAATTGTTTAGTTCAGAATTCAGGCGTAAAGCGGTGCTAGTGTATATGAGTTATTTGTTTGGTTTCATATCTCGGGGCCTGTGGGAATTAGAAAGCTGCCGACTTCTACAAAGTTGTTCGAGGATTGGAAACCAAAATGTTGAGAAAATGATTAGTTTAGAAATCATCCGCAAGGTGGCGCTACTGTATATGAGAGATCAGTTTGGTTCAGTGATGGGAAATGTCAAAAAAATGTCATAGGGTTGCTATTACTAATTTGCTAATAACTTTTTTCAAAAGCTATTTACAATTCAGATTTTTTGGTTAACATGTAATGCTTAAAGGATGCTACAACTTTGCCGAACAGACCATTGTTCTAAATACAAAGTGTGAGGCATGATAAGGAAATTTAAAAAATGTCACGGAATGTCATGACATTAATGTCATTTGACCCTAATTGGGCTCTCACGCCGTCAATTTCAGCTTTAGAGCAATGACCTATTAGAAAAAGTTTTAGGATCCTTTAAGGGCTACATGTTTATATAAAACATACAGTTGTGAATAACTTGTGAAAAAAGTTATTAACAAATTAGTCCCATGACATCGATATGACATTTCCCGTCACTGGTTTGGTTTGATACCTAGGGATGTATTGGATTTAGAAAGTTGACATCTTCTATAAAATTGTTCGAGTAATGGAAATCAATATGTTGAGAAACTGTTTAGTTCAGAACTCAACCGTAAGGCGGCGCTAGTGTATATGAGGGATCAGTTTAGTTTGATATCTCGGAATTTGTGGGATTTAGAAAATTGCCGTCTTTTATAATGTTGTTCGGGGATTGTAAAGCAATATGCTAAAAAATTATGTTTTAAATTTATCCGTACAGTAGTGCTAGTAACCAGTTTTAAGATATCTCCTTATATGTGGTGTTTAAAAGTGCCGTCATATACAGTTATTTGGAATTTGTAAACAAATTTGTTTAAAAAAAAGTGTGCTTGGTAGTTATATAGCTACCGTTTCATACGCAGGAGGCCTTGGGCTTGATCTCAGGCCCATTTCATTCGCGTAATTTGTATCTTTTGGAATGCAGGAAAACTTGTTTCTTAAAAAACTTGTTTTCAATTAGAATTCCGTCTTTTGCGTTCCTATCACATTTCAAAAACAATCTAGTTTTTTTTAGCTGAAGCTGCATCTTTTTGACTAAATAAGCATTCAATGTTTGTTGGGATTGGCCTCTCGTTATTTTAATCGAAATTATTATCAAGAAACTGATCATACTAGCCAGGATTAACATCGAGTTACAGTACATCGTGAAAGGCAAAGTGCACTGTTACCCCTCAAGTAGGCATGGTACCTCATTGAGTTATTTTCAGGAATTTAGATGGCCATTACAAACACATCATGTGTATAACTTAACTTGGACGAAGTACTGATCTCACTTCTCTCGTCTAAACTAATGTGACCAGCAAGCGACCTGGGAAACGCAGGACGCCTATCTGGATTTGCGTCACTGGCTTGAAAATGGATTCTCCAAAAGTGCATTTCGCATAGATTTTGGCCCAAAAAAATTGGAAACATATTTGGAAACATAAAATGCAGCGTCCCGCGAAACGTCGGGACATCTGGTCACATTAGTCTAAACGTTTATAGTTTCACGCCGAACCCACCCGTAATCTAGTACATCAAATATAGGCTATGTGGTGTAGTAGTAGAAGTGTTATACACTAATGAAATTCGATTTAAATGGAACGGCAGTAGTAGCGAGGGAGATTTCCTTTGACCTGAAGTTAAGCAAATAAATTATTCCGAATCGAACTATCCTAAAAGAAAGTGTTCCAAAAGTTATACTTCTTAGGCAATAAAATTGAACTATGTGTAAAGCAACGATACTAGTTTGATTCGTGAAGAAGAACTCTCCTAGTGACGTATAGTGGCAACTTTGTGAAGTAGTGCATTGATTGATCTCAGCGTTCAGCGTAGGAGCTACATTACAGCTAGTGCCCAATTTGTCATCCGTTCAAATTTCACCGGAAATCGCGAACCTGCCCCAACAATCATCACTGACTACTATTTAAGTATTATTATGATAGAATTTATCATTCATTTGTTTGCGTAATACATATATTCTTGGGTTATTATTATACCTATGGTGAAGGTGGAAAGCTCTATAGAATATTGTATGGTAAAGAGCATTGAATAACTTCCTGGTCATTATCAGAAATGGTTTAAAAGAAAAATGTTGGTCTTTAAACTGTTCCAGAAGTTATAAGCACCTTTTGTTTTGTTTTTATTATTTCGAATTTTTTTTTTCAAATTTTGAACAAGTTTTTGGCTACGTATAGTTTATGAAGAAATTAATCAATCGAAGGAATCAGTGAAACAGAGACGTTATTGACATGTAAAATCCGAGACCTCATTCCATGACAAGCCTTCAAGCTAACCAGATGTTTTAATCATAGCTCTTCAATAAACCTCGTTACTTTGTTCTGTTGAAGACCATCTGTTCCATTCTTTGTCAATCCATACTAGAACCTCCTTTAGGTTATGGGCTCGTCAATGAAAGAAGGATCTGGTATCCCACAGCTGACTGGACCAAATTATGAAAATTGGAAATTCCGAGTCAAGCTTTATCTGGATGCGGCGGAGGTCTCGTCAGTGTTGAAGGAAGAAATTCCGGCTGTTACTGATGAAGCTAGGCCAAATTGGGATAAGCTGGACAGAAAGGCAAAATCGCTGTTGGTGGGATTCATTTCGGACGAATGTTTAGAAGTAGTCCGTGAGAAAGAATCAGCTTGGAGCATGTGGAAGGCCCTAGAAGAAACATTCGCCAAACGTTCTGTGACCAGTCAAACTCTTTTGAGAAAGCAGCTTGCAAGATTGCGAATGAAGGAGGGATCATCTATGCGTAGCCATTTCGTGGTGTTCGATGACATAGTCCGGCAACTGAAGTCTGCAGGTGCCAAGCTGGAAGAAAATGACTTAGTTTCGCAGCTATTTCTAACACTACCAGATAGCTATGATCCTTTGGTAACAGCGCTCGAGAACCTGGACGAAAAGATCTTGACCCTGGAAACAGTGAAGCAGCGGCTGCTAGCTGAGGAGTCGAAGAGAGTTGATCGTCAAGATTATGCAAGCGATGATAAAGGAACAGCTGTTGGAGGAAAGAAAAATGAAAGGAAGAAGTCAACACGCAACTTTACTGGTAGATGCCACCGGTGTAAGATGTCAGGATATATGAAGAAGCACTGCCCATGAAACAAAACAGATGCAAAGGCTTATTCTGTTGTTTAAAGTTGAAAGGCAGTTGATTTCATGGAAAGATCAAAAGCGAAGGCACCAAGTGGCGAAAGCATATTGTTTTGTGTGGACGCAGGATGTAGTGACCACCTTGTTAACAAAGAAAACTATTTGAAGTCATCACAAAATCTGAAAAATCCGTTCGTGGTCGAAGTAGCTAAAGAAGCTGTATCTTTGATCGACAAATCAGTCGAAGAGATGACAAGATTGTCAAACAAGAATGTGGAATTCCGTATGAAGGACGTAATATTCATTCCAGAGCTGAGGAAAAATTAGTTTTCGGTCAAGAAACTTTCTCAAGTTGAAATTGATATCCTGTTTGCTGGCCGAGGAGGAATCGAGCGAGCAAAATTCAAGCTTAATTATTAAGTCATTGGTGTGGCTTACTTAAAAGGTAACTTGTATCAATTAGATCTGGAAGTAGCCTATGTTGGTCAAGCTAACATCAGCACGATGGATGCAAGCTGGTTGTGGCATCGTCGGTTGGGACATGCAAGTCAACAAGCGATGGAAAATATTGTCAAGCATGAAATGGCTACCGGTTTCATAGATACAGTATGTCGTATTGGATTCTGTGATACGTGTGTGATGGGGAAGCAGTGTCGTGAACCGTTCGATGGTACCCGAGAGAAAGCCACGCGTCCATTAGAGCGTATACATTCTGACGTGTGTGGGCCGATTGATCCACCGGCCTGGGACGGATCCAGATTTTTCGTTTCGTTCATTGATGATTGGACGCATTTAGCAATTATCTATCCTATCAAGCGTAAGTGTGAAGTCTTTCATTGTTTCAACCAATATAAAGCAATGGCTACCACCCACTGGCAAACGAAGATTAGTAAACTGACAGTTGATCAAGGACGGGAGTATTTCTCTAATGAGCAAAAACGGTATTATCAAGACAGAGGCATTCAAGTTCAATCGACAGTGGCATACTCTCCGCAGCAGAATGGCGTTGCTGAGCGATTCAACAGAACCCTGGTTGAAAAAGTTAGATCAATGCTTATTGATTCCAAGATGCCAAAACGAATGTGGTCAGAAGCGGCCTTGGCGGCGACGTATATCCTAAATCGGTCTCCTACAAGTGCACTAGACCGAAACATTACCCCAGTAGAGCAGTGGACAAATACTAAGCCAGACCTCAGCAAACTTAGAATTTTCGGATGCAAGGCCATGGCTTGGATCCCTAACCAACTACGAAAGAAATTGGATCCAAAGAGCCGTGAAACCGTTATTATAGCCCAAGTAACATTTTAAGTTTTATAATGCTCTTGAAGAGCATAATTTACACTACAAGAGTGTCATAAAACCAGTATGAAACCAAAATGTTACTAGGGGTACGCACCCAATGGCTATCGCTTGTGGGATAGATCGTCAGAGAAGATTGTCGTAGCAAGAGATGTGAAATTTGATGAACAAAATTTTCCACAACGTACAACGAGATTCATCAACGTGACGACAGAGATGCTTGGATGGTAGCTATTGGTGACGAACTACAGTCTATGGAAGTTAACAAGGTATGGAAAATCGTTCCGTGTCCGACTGGTGTGAAACTATTGCAATCAAAATGGATTTTTTGCATAAAAGAAGATGCCGATGGTAATGTTCTTCGGCATAAGGCAAGACTGGTCGTGAAGGGATTTCTACAGAAACCAGGTATTGACTACCATGAGACGTACGCGCCGGTAGCTAAATTAACGACAATCCGGGTCGTACTGGCTGTCCCTTTGCAGAAGGGATACATTATTCACCAAATGGATGTCAAAACGGCTTTTCTACACGGAGAACTCAAAGAAGACATCTTTATGGCGATTCCTGATGGTGTAAAAGCAGCTCCTGGAATGGTATGCAAACTTGAAAAATCACTATACGGATTGAAGCAGAGCCCGCGATGCTGGAATGAGAGGCTCAATGAAGTACTACTGAAGCTTGGTTTCAAGAGATCTTTTCATGATTATTGTGTGTACACCCGAATCAACGAGAGGGGGAATGATGTGATCTATGTAATTATCTACGTTGATGATCTGTTAATCATTGGAGAGAAAATCAAGACAATCGAGGATGTTAAACACAAGCTATCAACATATTTCAAAATGACTGATTGCGGTGAAGCTAAATATTTCCTTGGAATGAAAATTTTGTATGACCGGAAACAAGGAAGTTTGGAATTATCACAAGACTCAAGTATTAGAAAAATTCTGAAGACATTTTGCATGGAAGATTGTAACCCGGCCAAAACTCCAATGGAGAAGGGGCTGCAGCTTTGCCAGGGGACGATGGAAGGAATTGAAGCACCGTACCGAGAATTACTGGGCAGTTTGATGTACGTTATGATGGCTACACGGCCGGACATTTGTTTTCCAGTTGGATACCTAGGACGTTTCCAGCAGCAGCCGTCTTCTTCACACTGGACCGCCCTGAAAAGGGTGGTACGTTACCTGAAAGGAACTGAAAAGACTTTTCTGAAGTTTACTCGCAATACTCAAATGGAAGCAATAAAAGGATATGCCGATGCTGATTGGGCAACTGATCAACAAGATCGAAAATCTGTGAGTGGTTACCTATTCCAGGTATTTGGCAACGTTGTTTCCTGGTCAAGCAAGAAGCAGACGACCGTAGCAACATCATCTAGTGAGGCTGAGTATGTGGCACTCGGTTCTGGAGTAGCAGAGGCGCTGTGGCTATCTGGACTTCTTAGAGATCTAGGAATTCAAGACACTAAACCTGTAACAATATTTGAAGATAACCGCGGTTGCATTGGGATGGCCAAGAACCTGGAAAGCAAACGAGCAAAGCATATAGACATAAAGCACCACTTCATACGAGACCATGTAGCTGCAGGAAATATCGAGGTGAAACCAATCGGGACGGAGCTCCAACTTGCTGATATTTTCACCAAAGCACTAGAGGTCGGACGTTTTCGTAATCTATGTCAAATGATCGGAATCCACGATCGAGAGGGGGTGAAGAAATTAATCAATCGAAGGAATCGGTGAAACAGGGACGTTATTGAACATGTCAAATCCGAACCCTCATTCCATGACAAGCCTTCAAGCTAACCAGATGTTTTAATCATAGCTCTTCAATAAACCTCGTTACTTTGTTCTGTTGAAGACCATCTGTTCCATTCTTTGTCAATCCATACTAGAACCTCCTTTAGTTTATTATCTTGTCTACTTCTTCTAGTGTCGAGTTTTGCAGATTTTAGGTGTTTGCATAACACAGTTTCAAATGCTTTCTTCATTATTCTCATCAATATCCACACTAAATCTATTGCATATGGTCATTATACTTATGCACCAAGCATTAAAAGTTTAAAAACTAAAAATATATTTACAGAAAGAGAATACGAGGCATTTGAAATTCACAGGGCGCCGCTCCAAAAAACGTAAAATAAATATCGGGCTCTCGTTTTCCATTATTTAACATGTTTTTTTTATGATATGGAAATGCTAATATCATTTTCCAAACTTAGACGTACATGTTCATGATAGAATTAGAGGCGAAAGTATAGAATTGATAGTTAGAGGCAGCAGAGTTGGTTGCGACGAGACGGACGCCATGAGAAAAATCAAACCACCTTCCTTTTGCCAGTGGAGATTGGGACACGGCAGGTTTTTCCGTCCATCGTCATAGGGGCTAAAACCAACGAAAGCAACGTACATTTGCTAGAACTCCACTATAGCAGAACGTTTCTCCTGAGCTTACGATTAGGTACGCATGAGTTTTACAAAAAAGCGTCTCTTTTATTGGTTTTCGAGACTATGACGAACAGACGAAAATACCTGCCGTGTCCCTATATCAGCTTCCACACTGATATTCTTCCCTCCTCCTTCATACGGGAGCTTGGCAGAAGGGAGGTCGTGCGATATGTGCCATCACAAATATTGCCCTCCGCTCGCTTTCAAATCGACTTCTATAAAAGCATTCTTCATGCCTGCCGTATCCTAACGGAACTATCAATTCTATACTTTCGCCTCTAATTCTATCATGAACATGTACTTCTAAGTTTGGAAGATGATATTAGCATTTCCATATCATTGTAAATCGTTTAACTTCACGTAGAAGTAATACGCTCAAATCATTAATTATTGTTTTTTTTTATTTAATCAATGCTGGCTTATGACTAGGATTCTTAATGAAGCCCAACATAAACCGAACCTCAAAGTAGGGTATCTGTTCCTATATCAATAACAATAAGGCAACGCACATTTGAGATGCATTGATTTCTCTCCCAATAATCAAGAAACATGAGAATAATTATGCTCGGCTCACGTAATTTTTAATTGAAAACAATTTGGTAACTTCAAAAATACATTTTTTATCACATTATAGATTTATAGATATATAGATTATTGTATTGATCTAAAAAACATCATCACCGCCATGCACCTATGTCAATAACATTCAAAAACAGTTAATACTATGCCTGTACCTATATCAATAATACTGTTTCCAACATAAAATACGCACACTATTACTTGTGTGTATATGTAACGATATGATTGCAGTGATGCCGAATTCTTCAATGTTTTGTATTTGAGTTGAAATATAATTACAAAATTGCAGTTTTTGTTGTAGGTTTCCAACTTATCAGTTATTTTATGTTTGTTATAGCTTATCTTTTCGATATACCTTATTTTACAAACATAAGAGTTGCATTTCACAATGAAGGTCAGCAACCCTTGCAGATACTCTAAGCCATGTAAACAGTTTGGAATACGGACAAGGATAATTGGGACTAATTTGATCTTCATGCCACGCCCAATATCAATGAGTAATTCTCGCTGAAACCGGGCCACTATTTGCACGAGGTTCTTAAAAATGCCTTAATTTATATTCTTTCGAAAGCTTTCGGCGAGTTTATAAAGAATCCGAGTTAAATTCTTCAGAAAGATGAACCCCTCGTTAGTTATACACAAAATAATTTTAATGGACCTCTCGATTTTTGTCAATTCTTGACTCACCAAAACTTTCATAACTCCAACATTTCTCAACCAATCATAGAAACCAGCATATCGTTGGAAAGAGGAAGAGTGTATCCTCAATTTTCAATAATAAAATATGAGCAGCCATATTGAATTTGGCCGCCATCTTGGACTTCTTTCTGAAAGAAATTTTTCCGCCAGGTTCGCAACCACCAATTAGAAATATTAATATATCGATGAAAAGCTTAGCTTATATTGTGTATTGTGTCCAAAAATCTCAGGTGTATGTTTTTTCTATCAAAAGTTATGTACGATTTACCAATACCAAAATTCTTGAATTATTTAATACAATAACTTGAATACGGCTCCGTTATGCTCAAAACTTTTGAGCCCTTCAAATAAAATACTGTTGTAGATATGCTTTTCATTTTTGAAATAGGGTAAGACGGTATAATATGCCCCCCCTAAGGCAAAACCTTGATAACTTTTTACTTTTCATCGCAATTTATGCAAACTTTGTCTTATTTGGTAGTGCAAGAAGTCGCAAATGCATTGCCCGTGAGTAGTCATATAAAAATATTACAGATAACACGTAATAATGCTTTTTTGAAAAGTCGTGAAAAATGGATTTCAAAAGGTGCCTGGGCAATACGCCCCACCTTAGCCAGAGACGTTCCATAGCCCTTCATTAGTATTTCATCAATCCCATAATAAAAAGGTTACATATCCTTATGTGCCCGACATTAAAAAACCAACATAAGTCCATTTAATCAGGTTTTAATTACATTTCAATAATGTCCATACAATTTGTAAGCAACTGCTGCAAGCTCGCCGCGCTTGTGTCCAGTTGGTAAGGGCATATCGTCCTGCCTACACTGGGGCGTTTTGGCCAGTAAAACATATTTTCGAAAATCGTTACGTTTTTGAAGATGGAAGCAATTTTATATCATATTAACCACTGAGAAAAGTTATTTTGTTGCCCAACTGAGTATTCCAGTGCAAGTTTTGCGGACAGTATGCTAGCGTCGCTCCAGAATGTTGAGCAAACAAACATAAAAAGTTACATCAAAACTGTCACTTTTTGTATTTTGCTATTATTTTCATTATGTAATACAAAAATTCTTCCACATTCACATAGTACGATGGTTTTACAAATATTTATAGGTACCAACTGATTTTGGCCCTCAGTTAGTTATAGTTTTCTAGAAATCAAAGAGGGGCGTTTTGGCCAGGTGGGGCGCATTATACCGTCTTACCCTATATTTGGCTTAGAATAGCGTATGAAATCAAGGAACTGACGTCGTAGTACCATATTAACCATAAAAATAATGTTCGCTGGTCAGATGGCCCTTCAAAATATAATTTGGTAAATCGTACATAACTTTTGATAGAAAAAACATACACCTGAGATTTTCGGACACAATGCACAATATAAGCTAAGCTTCCCATTGATGTATTAATATTTAAAATCGGTGGTTGCAAACCTGGCGGAAAATGAGTTTTCAAAAATAAATCCAAGATGGCGACCAAATTCAATATGGCTGCTTATATTTTTATTATTGAAAATTGAGGATACACTCTTCCTCTTTCCAACGATATGCTGATCTCTATGATCGGTTGAGAAATGTTGAAGTTATGACAATTTTGGTGGATCAAGAATTGACAAAAGTTGCGGGGTCTACAAAAGTGATCTCGTGTATAACTAACGAGTGATCCATCTTTCTGAATTATTTAATTCAGATTCTTTATATACTCGCCGAAAGCTTTCGAATGAACATACCTACATTTAGGCATTTTTTAGGACCTCGTGCAAATAGTGGCCCGGTTTCAGCGAGATTTACTCGATGTATTAAAATTTTCTAGAAAAAGTTTTACACTTTTTCGAGGTTTTTTAACCTTCGCAACTTATTTGCAGCCACTTCTCGACGACAACACCAACATTCCTTTACACTTCCAATGAAAATTAAACTGATCTAATAGCTCTACGGTTTTTACTAGGTGATTTTTCAAAAAAAGGCGCCCAAAAAATTGTCAATTTGTGCAGACCAATTTTTTGGACACCAAATAGAAGCTAAATATTTCCTAAATTTGACGGAAAATATTCGGAAAAATTACAACACGTTTATTAAATGGATATGATTTATAGGATGCAACGAAATGTTCATGGAACATTACATAC
Organism: Armigeres subalbatus; assembly: GCF_024139115.2. Taxonomy (NCBI): domain Eukaryota; kingdom Metazoa; phylum Arthropoda; class Insecta; order Diptera; family Culicidae; genus Armigeres; species Armigeres subalbatus. The sequence continues at coordinate 454,051,369 of NC_085140.1, forward strand.
ATTCCAATTTGACGACTATTTAGTGTCCTTATAATTTCTGGAACAGTCTAAAGGACGAACTGTACAAAACGACCATTTTCACGGATTTTCCAGATTTGCGGAAAGGCTGCCTGGCAGTCACATGCGACTGTGGATTAACTGTCTGGCAGCCACAATGAGAGTAAGAACTGTGCATTTACTAAAAGACCACCATCAAAAATGGCTTAGAAAACTTTCCAAAATGACCATTTTTACGAACGTTCCGGATTATCCGGAAGGCCATCTGGTGGCGACCTAAGGTAATACGTGAGTGAGAACTGCGGATTAACTTCAAGGTTATTGTCAGAAATGGTATTGAAAAAATTGCCCGAAAAAAGCATTGCCCGACGTTTCGGCCCGTTTATTGGGTCTTTTATTACAATAAAAACAAACTACCGCAATAATAGGATGCAGGTCAGCTTTATTGTTGCGGTGTTGCCTGTATTTCTTATGGAGAGCGATACCACAACCAGGCTTGTAAAATGTCATCTGCATGTCATTTGGCTAATTTGTTCATAACTTTCTTTAGAAACCAAATTTATTCCATAATTTTTAATTTACTCATAACGCTTGAGTAGGGCTATATTTTTGTCCGAGGGTACATTGCTCTAAATATAAAATCTGAGGCTGGAGAGTGAAAACTCTACAAAATGTCACGTGTCATTTGACATAATGTCATTTGAATGACATTTTGCCTCCCACGCCCCAGATTACATATTTACAGCATTGTCTTGTTAGACAAAGTTGTAGGCACGTTAAAGCGCTATAAGTCCGTCATACATCATGAACTGATAGCTACCTTCTGGTAAAAGTTCTGGGAAAATTATACAAACGAATGCAAATGACATTTTACAACACTGACCACAACAATAAGACCTTAGGACTCCGCAATAATAGGCTCAAGGACGCAATTTTTAAGGAAAAATGTTGATTTTCCATCGTTTGAATGGAATTTTTACTCGAAAAAGAATAGCGCTACTTTATGATGAATTGTTAATGAAATAAGAAAATAATTCATTAGAGTTCGCACTTAATTTTCAATCGAACATGGCGACCTTATGAAACAAGCTTCTGTATACCAAATCAATGTCACTAATTTTACCTACAGTTCTACCTACACACCATATTTAAAGTTAATGAGCAATGTTTTTCTTCAGTCGATAACAAACACTGAAGAAGTTTCCAAGTAGGAAACGAAATACGTATCTGCTTGTTGATACATAAAAAAAGTTAATAGTGGAAGTAAATGGAAGAATAATAGTCTTTTAAATCAATGTCGACGATTCGTATTCCTTTCCTTTATGTTACCCAGTGAAAAATAATGGAATTAATTAAATTCGTTTCAGCAGAACCCTTATTGCAAGACACCTGAAAAACGCACTCTTACCCCACAGGTGTTGTAAGAGTGCGTATTGGGTGGGGTAAGAGTACGTACTTTCCCAGTCAGTGTTTTAAGTATTTATCAACACAAATAAGATCTAATAACATTTAGTTGATGTTTAATGAAAGTATATTATGGAATGTTTAAAGATTAGGTAACTTTGAAAGAGGGAGGAGGTCCTAGAAATATGAACTTTCATACAAAAAAAAAACATTGTAAAAAGGTAAAAATATATCAGGTTTCGCGTGGGGTAAACGAAGGAATTTTCCTTAAAGAAAGTCTACTAATTGCGTAACGCATAATTTAACCATTTCATCACCCCTACCCCCTATATTACAATTTTTGTATGAATCCTCTAAATTAGCTAAGCGTTGCGTAATTTATGGATGTTGCTTTTGATAAAATTCAATTATCATATGATGAAATTTAAGATTTAGATGTAAAACACTACCTAATACAATTTCATGATTTCGCTTCAGCGCTTTGTTCGCTAAGTCGCTTCCAACACCAAATAACTTCAGCTTATCCTTAGAAAGAGAACTTAATTAATGGTTTTCGATTTCTATCCATTTTTTCATTGTTGTGGATCTTCAAGCTTCGGAAGTAGTCTTATTTCGGCCGAAAATACGGGTTTGACATCAGAACTTGAAGATTCATATGCGTATTCTTGCCCCACACGTTCCTGCGTACTTTTACCCCACAGCCCCAAAATTCATACAGTTAAGGGTTTTCACCTCTTGGAAAACCAATACGATTGATGTTCTGCACTATAAAGGACTCTATACAATAGGTTATAGAAATCTCGCTTAACTTTTCAAAAGGGCCTAAGTAACATTTTTTTCATGAATTAGTTTGAATACTGCAATCAATAGCTTTCATGTTGTTCTGTAGTATGCGCTCTTCAAATTAATTAATGAAAAAAATGTTACTTAGGTCCTTTTGAAAAGTTAAGCGAGAAATGGTATAATGTTCACTCGATTGAAAGTATATGCTAATGTAATACTAGTTGCGGAAAAACAATTTTTTTTATGCAAAATGATCAAAAAATTATCTTACTTCGTATCTCCCTTGTTGTTTATTCAAATCATTTACAATTACACATGACAAAAGTTGGTCAGAATACCTATCAAACTGATGTAGTGCTGCTAGTTTATCTTTTTTTATAACTTCAAAAAATCGAAAACGTACTCTTACCCCACGCACACTCTTGCCCCTTTCTACTCTATTTATCACTTTTCTAGTGCACCTGAGCCTTTTATTTAGCTAAATTCACCCGAGGCTTCTATTGAATCACTTTTATTATCTTCTCAGATGATGGAGAACTCATTTGTTGAGGAATACATGGTGTTTTGGTGCAAATTGGTCAACTGACTAAAAAGATATCTCATTTTTACTCAATGTGTTGTACTTTTTACAACAACGCGGAAGGTTAATAATTATGAATAATCAAATTGAATTATTTGCATTGTGATCAATAATTAAGTAATCTTCCTCTTAGGCAATCGAATTGGGCTATGAAAAGGTATAAAAGTTATATGATTATGATTAAAGATTAATGAATGAAAGCGTTAAAGTTAAGGTTAAGATTGATGTCAAAACAAATTATGAATATGATTAATGATTAAATGCGGAATTCTATGATTAACGATTAGTGATAATGGTTTAATAATATTTTCTTGGTGATTAAAATTGATGAATAATGATTAAAAAACTCATTATTCATCAATCATGATTAAATTTATGATTATTCACTAATCTCTGAGGTATAAGTCTGACGGTAGGGATTAATTATAATAAAAATTGAATATCTCTGGCGTTTCTGAACGGTACCGGTGCGAAAATTCCAAATATGACTTGCGACACATCACATGTCATTATTTTGCGATCAGGAGTTTAAAAAGGATCTCCAGGAATCGATATGACCTAACCTGGCCTCATTGTCATGGTCCTGAGGCATCCGGAATCCGGTCCCGGTGGACCACTTTCACAAAAACTACAAAAATGACATGCGACACATCATATGTCATTATTTTGCGATCGGGAATTCAAATAAGACTTTCGGGAATTGATGTGGCCTAGCCTGACCTCATTGACATGATCCTGGTGGACCGTTTTTGCGAAAATTGCAAATTTGACTTGCGACACATCATACAGTGTCGTGTTAAATGTGCACGCAAATGCCATTGTGACCATATGATGAATAACATACAGAGGCGCATCCACGTTCTGAGTCGTGGGTAGGACAAATATGAAATACCGATTTGGGCAACAGTTCTGGTATTAGTAGTAGCATTAAGCGATTCTCAGGCGTTACAAGACTATTGTGTCACATACATCCAATAACACAAATAATAATTTTGGACTGATCACTGGAAGCAAGGCACTCTTCAACATCTGTCCTGGCCCAGTTTTTGTGAATGCTGGTGGGAAAAGAATGGTTAGCTGGGACAACTATACTTAATAAAGGAGCAGAGAACTCTACGTCTTCCCATCGGTGCCACGGGAGGTTTTGGAACTGTTAGTGTGAAAGTTGTAAAGGTAGGAATCGTTTTTGTAGAACGTGAAACACAGAAAGAACTAAGGCAGAATAGGAAAGGCCGAGCTTGTGGTCGAACCCATAATTTCCTGCTCATAGGCAGAAAAGATAGCCGCTAGACCACCAATCATGTCTCCCATTTGTGCAACAGTTCTGGTATTGAGAAATCGATGCAAATTTTACCTATACTGCTGCTGGAAGCAGTACTGTACCATGTTGATATGAAATCCATTTCAAAATAGAAAAGTTATACTTGCAATATAATCAATTCTAAACATACTTAGAACTTGAAAAGTTCTTGCGGCGTGAAAATTTATATAATTTGATAAAATTTCCTCGATTTTTAGGAGAAATATTGCTTTTCCATTATCGATTATAGAATATATTTACAAGCTTCCAGAAGAAGTCACCTGTCACAGAAATAAAAAAAAAATGTCAATGGTTTCAATCAATTATTTCTAACTGCTAGGATTTCATATTACCTCCAGGATTTAGCGATACAAAGCAAACTACCCAAAAATCGCATGATAGTCAAATAATATGTTTTCGGAGCTCAGAACCCTTGAAGAGCGGTCTTCGGTATGTTTCTGGTTCCTTAGATTTCAATAGATTTCAATAGATTTTGAGGTTTGAAGAAGACTTTTTCCGTGGGCTTTTAATAATCCATTCAATCGTGCTTTATCATAACTTCTAAAATATTTAATTAAACGCATTTGCAGATTTCAACAACTTTTATTTCACCTATGTAAAACCTAGACATCTTTGAGCGCTTTAGGGATTTTACAGTTCAGTAGTAAGTGGTAAGACGCGTGGCTACAAAGCAAGACCATGCTGAGGGTGACTGGGTTCGATTCCCGGTGCCGGTCTAGGCAATTTTCGGATTGGAAATTGTCTCGACTTCCCTGGGCATAAAAGTATCATCGTGCTAGCCTAGTCTCATGATATACGAATGCAAAAATGGTAACCTGGCTTAGAAACCTCGCAGTTAATAACTGTGGAAGTGCTTAATGAACACTAAGTTGCGAGGGATGTAATGCCAATAATAATAAGAAGAAGAAATAAAATTAGTCTATTGCTTTAGGGTCCCAAAACATCTATGATTATTGTCTGGACTCTGATTAACTTTAAAATCATCTGCTAACACACAAATTCTTGTCAATGACTTTATATGCCCTACCACAATCATGGGTAGGACAATGCTTTGACTGTCCTACCCATGAAAATTCATGCGTAGGACATGTCCTACCTGTCCCACCCACTCCCGGCGCCACTGATAACATATGATGTGTCGCAAGTTATATTTGGAATTTCCTTTTCAATTTGGCTATCACGCGGCATATACTTTCTTATAGTCGGTTCCGGAAGGACGAATAATCCTCAGACTACTGGTTAGAAAAATTTCCATTACGGGCAGAAGATGTCCGATATATATCCCCGAGTTGATCAATCGCAGTGTTGGGTAATTTAAACAACATAGACTAAAGATTCAGTCGGCAATATTCACCAGTACAAAAACATATCCTAGTACAACCCGGAATAATTCGGGGACCAAGTGGCCTATCCTAATTTTGAGTCACTTGTCATAATCTAGGAACCTATTCGGTTCTTCTGAGAAAAAAAAAATATACAAATCGTTGCAGAAACGCCAGAGATATTTAATTTTTAAATAAATTTCGATTTCAGAGACCGCGTTTTTCTTGTATAAATCTTCGGGAGTCTTCAACAACTTTAGTCGTATTAAACTTAGTAATTGAAATTCATCAATGAACCAGAATGATTATATAAGAACATATAAATCATTTGTTTGAGATACTGCATATACACTACCCGCCAAAAGTATGGAAGCGCAAAAATAAGTATTGCAACACCTACTTTGAATATTGCAACACCCCCAAAAAAGTTTAGCATCACTTCAGAACTCCCATATTCCCATCGGATCTTTTCCATTTAGAATAATGGGACCTTCAATAAAATTGTTCACGACGATAAGTGCATTAGGCCAGACGTCAATTTAACTCCCTGGGTGCCTTGGCCACCGGGTGGACATCCGGATGCTCCGGATTCTGGAACACGTGTGAAGTCACAATTTAATAAATGCATTCATTCCAGCGAGATGCGGTTTTCATCATCTTTCGTAATCGCAATATGACAGAAAAATCAATGCAAGCATCACTAATTGACCCCAGGTTGTCTCCCAGTATTCCTTCGGAAGATCCGGAACATCCGGCAAAGTGGTCAATTATTAATATTCGTCCCAGAACGCTGCGATTTTTTCTAAACGGTTTGTGGAAGCATTGTGAGAGAAAAATCAATGCAAGCATCACTAATTGACCCCAGGTGGTCTCCCAGTATTCCTCCGGAAGATCCGGAACATCCGGAACATCCGGTAAAGTGGCCAATTATTTAAATTCGTCCCAGAAAGCTGCGATTTTTTCTAAACGGTTGGTGGAAGCATTGTCAGAGAAAAATCAATCCAAGCATCACTAATTGACCCCAGGTGGTCTCCCAGTATTCCTTCGGAAGATCCGGAACATCCGGAACATCCAGTAAAGTGGCCAATTATTTAAATTCGTCCCAGAAAGCTGCGATTTTTTCTAAACGGTTTGTGGAAGCATTGTCAGAGAAAAATCAGAGCAAGCATCACTAATTGACCTTAAGTGGTCTCCCAGTGTTCTTCCGGAAGATCCGGAACATCCGGTAAAGTGGTCAATTTTTAAATTACGTCCCAGCAAGCTGCGAGTTTTTCTAAAACGTCTGTGGTAGCATTGTGAGAGCAAAATCAATGCAAGCACCACTCATTGACCAGTGGATAATCCAGTGAAGTGGTCATATTTAATGGTTTTATAATGCATCCCAGAAACTGCGATTTTTCCTATACCGTTTGTACAGGCAAACCTCAATGAGTCGATAATGAAGACTCGTTTAAATATCGAGACGTGGAATAGAGAATCATTGAAAATCTGTTTGAAGGGACCATCACAGTAACCCAGAATATTTTTTTCAATATGGCATATTTTGCCTCCATGAGTCGATATCGAGTCATAGAACATCAACTCATAGAGGTTTGACTGTAATAGTAATGCCAGAGTTGAATCAATGCGAGCATCTCCCATTGACGCCTGGTGGCCACCTAGTAATCCTCCGGAAGCTTTAGAATATCCGGAGAAGTGGTAAATTTCTGTAATTCAACTCAGAAAGCTGCAACATTCTAAAAATCGCTTGTTGTAAAAATGTCAGAGCTAATTCAATATAACAACCAGTCGTTCTCCTCGGATGGTCCTCTGAAGTTCTGGAACATTCGGTGAAGTGGTCCATTTTTTAAATTCGTCTTAGTAATCCTCCTCGTAAGTTAGATGTAGCAATATGAAAGCAAAGTTTCACTGAGTGGTCCTCAGGAATAGACCTGCGCGCCGCCACCATCAAAATGAATTGTATGAAAATTTACCATGTCCACATATTTTTTACAACGCCGATGGCTATTGTAGGCAGTAGGATTATGGATTTCGAACTTTTTTCCAAAAGAGCATTAACAGTAAAGTCAAGTTCAGTTTTCCAGTTTCGTCTAACTCCTGTCAGAAATACATATTTTCCACCATGTTCATATGACATTTTTCCACTTCTAATGATGCAGAATATAATCTCATTTCCGATATAGTTTATAAATCGGAATCACCCAAAATTATTTCAAACAATTTTGTAAAAATTTCTTCAGATTCAAATCAGGAATATCTTCGAGAATTTCTTAAGAACGTTGTTAAAAAAATCCTTCAGGAATTTCGTTATGAATTCTTTTAGGAACTCCTTCAGATATTCGCATAAAAATTCTATCGTAAAATCTTTCTGGAAGGGGAATTTCCCAGAGCTATTCCTGGATTTTTCTTGAGAATACCTTGAGAAATTTTTGGGGGAATTTCGAAACGAATCTATAAAGGGATATCTGGAACAATTCTCCACGTAATTTCCGCAGAAATTCCTGGTCATTTTTTGGCAGAATTCCTTGTGGAATACAAGCCCTCCTTGTGGAAGAAAAAGAGGAGCATTTCTGGGAGTATTTTCAGGTTAACTTCTTTATAATATTGCAAGAGTATTTCCTGAAAATAAATCGTGAACGGCTTTCTGGGTGATTTCTGGGGAATTCCTGAAAGAACTTCTAAAAATTTCCAAACGGTTTTCTGGCGGAATGCGGAATGCGAAATTTCAGGAAAAATATCGGAGATCGGAGATAGGTGGGCTTAAAAGAATTCCATGTGTATTTAGAAACGAATTCAGAGGAAATTTCTGTATAGTTCTCAAAGTAATTTATGTAGAGATTTTGGGGGATTTCTGGAGTAGGTCCTAGTGGAATTTTCGGACTCCAGTGGAATTTCCGGAGGAATTCCTGCAAAAAATTTCAAGGGGATTTCTTGGAAGAACGGGCGGAAAAACATTTGGAGGAATTCCTGGAGAAACTTCCGGTACACTTCCTAAAAAACTCCCGGAGGTATTCCTGGAGGAACTTCTTGAGTAGTTCAGGAACTTCTTCAGGAATTTTCCGGAGGAATTCGGAGGGACTTCTGGAGGAATTCATAGAGGAACTTCTTGAGGAATTCCTAGAGGAACTTCTTGAGGAATTCCTGGAGAAACTTTCGGAAGCAGTCCTGGAAGGTAAAGGATCTTCCGGAAAAATTCCTGGAAAGAATTTCTGGAGGAACTTCCGAATGAATTTCTGGAGGAGCTTCCTGAGGAATTTCTGGAAGAACTTCCGAAGGAATTCCTGGAGGAACTTCCGAAGGAATTCCTGGAGGAACTTCCGAAGGAATTCCTGGAGGAACTACCGAAGGAATTCCTGGAGGAACTTCCGAAGGAATTCCTGGGGGAACTTCCGAAGGAATTCCTGGGGGAACTTCCGAAGGAATTCCTGGAGGAACTTCCGAAGGAATTCCTGGAGGAACTTCCGAAGGAATTCCTGGAGGAACTTCCGAAGGAATTCCTGGAGGAACTTCCGAATGAATTCCTGGAGGAACTTCCGAATGAATTCCTGGAGGAACTTCCGAATGAATTCCTGGAATTCCTGGGAGGTCTTCCGAAGGAATTCCTGGAAGGTCTTCCGAAGGAATTCCTGGAGGAACTTCCGAAGGAATTCCTGGAGGAACTACCGAAGGAATTCCTGGAGGAACTTCCGAAGGAATTCCTGGAGGAACTACCGAAGGAATTCCTGGAGGAACTTCCGAAGGAATTCCTGGAGGAACTTCCGAAGGAATTCCTGGAGGAACTTCCGAATGAATTCCTGGAATTCCTGGGAGGTCTTCCGAAGGAATTCCTGGAAGGTCTTCCGAAGGTATTCCTGGAAAGTCTTCCGCAAGAATTCCTAGAAGGACTTCCGGAGGAATTCCTACAATTTTACCACAATCGGCTTAGAAAAGTCGCAGCTTTTAGGACGAGATTCAAGAATTGGCCACTTCACCGGATGTCCCGAATCTTCCGGAGGAACAATACGAGGCCACTTGGGATCAATTAGTGATGCTTGCATTGATTTTCTCTGGCAATGCTCCCTCAAACCGTTTAGAAAAGTCGCAGCTTCCTGGAGCGAATTTTAAAATTGACCACTTCATCGGATGTTCCGGAATTTGCGGAGGACCACTGGGAGGCCATCTGGGGTCAATGAGTGATGCTTGCATTGATTTTGCTCTGATAATTCTGCCACAATCGGCTTTGAAAAGTCGCAGCTTTCTGTGACGAATTTCAAAATTTAACCACTTTACCGGATGTTCCGAAACTCCCGGAGGACCACTGGGAGGACGCCAAGGGTCAAGCAAGCGTCAATCAGCATTGATTTTTCTGTCATATTGCGATTACGAAAGATGATGAACATTTGGCATGTCGCTAGAATGAATAGATGTATAAAGCGGTGACTTCACACGTGGTTCAGAATCCGGATAATCCGCGGTCTACCTGGTGGCCAGGGCACTCCAAAGAGCTAAATTGCCCTCTTTCGCAATGCACTTATCGCCGTGATAAATTTTGTAGAAGGTTTCACCATTCTAAATGTAAAGGATCCGACGATAAATCTTCACGAATATGTTAGTTCCGGAGTGATGCTAAACTTTTCGGAGTGTTGCAATATTCAAAGCAAGTGTTGCAATACTTATTTTTGCGCTTCCATACTTTAGGCGGGTAGTGTATATAATCTTGATTCCGAATGGCGACTCGGGTTTTTAAACAAAAAAAAAAATTAAATATCACTTAATTGAAATTAAACTTAATTTATTCACTTTAACTGATTTAAAATACTCTGATTTAAACGACCGAACTGACACGGACACTTCGAGACCGAACCTTTCGATTTTTTCGATACAGATCAATAGTTTTTGGCAAAACTCAACTTTCTGGGGCACTTCCAATGCAAAAACTTCAAGCAGTACTCCATAATAGCAAACTGTTCATATGGTTTCGATATTTTCCTTTAATGAGCAATTCTGACAAATAATTCAAAATTAAGAATTATCTTTGAAGTCTTTTCGTGAAATTGCTGTAATACATATACATTAATCACCAGTCACCACTTCTCAAGAATCAAAGCAATGTTGACTTATCAAATTGACCCTGACAGCTATCATCCCTGTGTTACGCACTCTTCCATATATCCGAACAAAGCAGCGCAGGACCTCGACTGTCTCAGCACGCCATCACCGTATTCCCAGAATGTGTATTGTGTAAGTAGTGCCGCTGGCCTATCATTGCCGCCGGTATGAATTGCCTTCATTCGTCTAATTAGTGGCCACCACCGATTCCGTCCGGTTAGCCGAAATGCCATTTCGGTGGAACCTGGATGCGCAGCAAGTTCGTCGTCGCTGTGCGTCATTCATAGCATCCAAGAGAGGTTCGCTCGCTGGAGCACAAGGCAGTCAGTGCAAAAAGGAATATCATCCTGAGCCCCTCCAGAGAAAGACATTTTTGACGACGAGGCCAACAAACAGTCGTCATCGATCCCCGACCAGCCAACCGGAGAAGACGGCAGAAGCAGAAAACATGCAATCGTAATTTTTGGTTTCCAGACCGATGCTTTCGTCGCCGTTTGACCTCGGTTCCTCCAGTTCTATCCTCCACCGGTTTGGCCTTATTCGCTTCCTTTCTATCACTGATTATATGAATAAACTTTTATTTCGCATCAACTGGAGATATGTTCTTGTTTTCTAATTTGGTCCTCCTTCTCGAATGGCATATTGGTGGTTTTGCTTAGCTGACTTCATGAGGGTGTTCGAATTTCCCTATCGAAAGAATCACCTTTTCATCACCACGCATGTATGAACAAGATTGGATAGAAATAAAGAATTGGAGATGGAGACTCCCTAGTTTATGGTCTGGCACAATTTATCCCTTAGGGCGAACAATTTCAGGACTAATTATTGTTGTTCAGTACTATATAACTATTTAATACGAGACTATTGGCATGCTGTAGAGAAGTCTTTGGCAAATTGCATTTGATTAGGGCGTGTATTGTGATGTGGCGAATAAGATAAGAACCACAGTTTAGATAATTTGTGTACAACACACAATGGAATGGGTATTCATAAAGAAATTGTTTAAATTAATGGATCTTATTAGTGGTTTTTGGTAAGTGCTTTTGAGAAGGTGAAGGATTAGTCCTCAGCAGACTTTTAACAGGTTCATATATTTTTGACCGATGCCCTATCGTGTGCAACCATAAAAAAACGAGGTAGGGCTTTAGGACCCAATTCATTTTTATATATAACAAGAAGAAGAGAAAAAGATATCCGTACGACACTTACGTCAAGCTATGTCACATATATGTTGCAATGCAACCATTAGTGCTTGAATTATATTTTCCATCACCTGATTAAAATTCTGCCCCACTTTGCCACTAAATGTATACAGTTGATGTCAAAATTCCATGTCAATTTACAAGCGGATTGGACTAGTCATCAACACGTCGAAGACGAAGTACATGATAGGAAGAGGTTCAAGAGAAGACAATGTGAGCCACCCACCGAGTTTGCATCGGTGGTGACGAAATCGAGGTGGACGTGGAAGAAAAATTTGTGTACTTGGGCTCACTGGTGACTGCCGAAAATGATACCAGCAGAGAAATTCGGAGACGCTCCGATCGAATAGAGTTCGTCGCCGTACCAAACTGACAATCTACAAAACGCTCATTAGACCGGTAGTCCTCTACGAAAACGATGCTCGTGGAGGACCAACGCGCACTTGGAGTTTTCCAAAGGAAAGTGCTGCGTACCATCTATGGTGGGGTGCAGATGGCGGACGGTACGCTGGGAGAACCATCCATCGTTCACACCGGGAAAATCGGATGCGGTGGGCTGGGCACGTAGTCAGAATGTCGGACAGTAACCCGGTGAAAATGGTTCTCGACAACGATTCGACGGGCACAATAAGGAGAGGTGCGCAGCGGGAAGGGGGATCGATCAGGTGGAAGATGACTTGCGGACCCTCCGTAGACTGCGTGGTTGGCGACGTGTAGCCATGGACCGAGCCGAATGGAGAAGACTCTTATATACCACACAGGCCACTTCGGCCTTAGTATGATGTCGAAATGCTTTTTTTTGAACCGAAAATCGTCAATAACTACGTCAATATTGAAAATAAAAAGAAACGATAACATGGCAGATAGAACTAAAGTTTTTATATTAAAAAACTTTTTCTACAATTTTCTCGATGACACCAATGATGTATCTTCAAAATTGGAGGAAAGAGAATTTCACTTTTAGGGGGATTAATCATTTTTTTTCACCAAAATATGGAGCTCAACACACTGAAACACTTAGCCTCGAAAGTCAACTTTCAAAGCCAAAACATTGAAGCCAAAGATTGAAGTAATTCTGCACAGTAGATGAGTTCAACGTTCCCGTCAAACCGGAGGCTGAAGAAGATAAGCGAGCTCGAAATATTAGGCAAGCAACCACGAAAAGAATGAACGATGTCTTCGAAACAGGACTGTTATGGATACCTTGTACGACCACATCTCCTTTTCTGACAGCTACCCAATGGCAGTAAGACGAATGAACGCGTCAGGAGCGGTTGAATAAGAATCCAGAATTCAAGACAAGGGTGAACGTGCAGCTTGTAAATTACGAGGCGAAGAGAAATCCATATCGTATTATAACCAAGGAACTTCAGTCAATGGACGCCAGTAAGGCTCTAGCTGGAGGTGTATCATTTCGTGATATGTTACTGAAAGGACCAGATCTTTTAAAGGCGCTGGCGTTAGTACTGTTGCGCTTCAGACAGAGGAACATCGGGGTTATGCCAGCGTTCGACCCGCTATAGCCGATTGCACATTACGTAGAGCAAGGGAACTTCCCTATGTAACAGTTCTGGAGAACTGGAGCGGACTGGCTTGGATGTATCGCAGGAGAACTTTGGGAGATGTAGAACGGCCCGTGGCAGTGTCAACACTTGCATGAGGTATCGCTACCGCGTTGCCTTTTCAAAGGAATGAAATTGTCGGCTATGAACAACGTGAAACGTATTTATTTGTAGATACGAGTTGGCTTGCACAGCAGCTATGTGCACTGCCGAAGTTAAGCTGGTGAACGATGGGGCACGTGACCCTTCTTCTTCTTCAATGACTCTACATTGCAATTGGAACTCCTAAATTGTTCTAAAAATAGATTTTTCTAGAATTTCTTAGAGCTATTATCGATTTTTCAGGGATTAATTCCTTTGGAAATTCTATTAGGTATCCGAAAACATTTTCGTAAATTCCTGTAAAAAATCCTTCTGAAATAAGATTTTTCCGAAAATTGTTCAGGTTTTCCTTTGGAAATTTGTCCGAGAATTCATTTTGAAATTTCTCCAGGATTTCTTCGATATGTTTTTCTGAAAATCCTTCACATTTTTTCCACTCCAGGAATAATAGTTCCTTTTGTGTATTCATTCGGAAATTCCATCGGAACTTTCTTTTGCTCTTAGTAAAACCATACAAAATTCTCCTAAAGATTTACAAAAGATAGAAATAGAAAATCCTAGAGGAATTTTAAGAAGGGTTTCTCACGGAAATGTGAAAGGAATTTCCAGATGAAATTTCCGAAGAAATTTCTGAAGAGATATTCGAAAGAATTTCTAAATCCGCAGGTCTTGAGGAATTTTTAATTGAGTTTCTGGAGGAATGAGATTTTTTTTTCTATATTTTCAGAAGAGATTCCTCAGGAGTTAGAAGAGTTCGCTGATGTTATTTATTGAATAAAAATAGAAGGAGTTTCTAATTCAATTCCAGCAGGAATTGAATATAAAGATATGTTCCGTTTTTATCAAGACGGTCCGTGAGTTTCAGTTGATAAAATCGGAACAGTGACAAAATCGTAATAATTCTCTTGGACGATTTTTTCAGCTAAAATTTAAGTAAAAATGATATATTGCTGGGAAAATGTTAGATTTTAAGGTTCTAACATTTTTGAATGGTAAGGGACTGTCCATAAACCACGTGGAAGAACATGCTAGTGGGAGGCAAGGGTTAGTGAAAAGAGACTAAAGTTATTATAGGAAATATATTTTGATCATCAATGGTGACTGATTGAGGTTCCTGGTAAGTGAGAAGTGGATCAAGAGAACGTCCATAAATTATGTTACGCAAAAATTACCCATTTAATTGTCCCACTTTTTGTATGAAATTTCTGAAAACTTGATATGAGTAGTCACACTTTTTAAAACCCCTCTCCCTCCCACTAAAAGCGTGACGTAATTTATGGACGTCCCCTAAGATAAGGTGGCATCCGTTTATAACATAACAATAATTTTGAAAATATTTGACCTCCTTAACCTTTTTTGGACGGATGGGTCTTATATCCCAAAGTATCTACCGGACAACCAAGGCTTTGTGCAATGTCTCGTTAGCGTGTTAGCGTTAGGTGTCCCGTTAGCCTTTCGAGCATAGGCGTAGGATTGCCAATCCGGAGATGCTGAGTTAAATCCGGTCCGGTTTCTGTTGGCGTTTCTTTTGTACTTACCCCACAAGATACATACTCATGCAATGGCGGGCATAGAAAAGCTTTCAATTAATAACTGAGGAAATGCTAATAGAATAGTAAGGTGAAAAGCCGATCAATTTCCAGTGGGAATGTAGAGCCATAGAAAAAGAAGAAATTGTCTAAGGAGCTCCAAAATGATCTTGAGTTAGGATCTATATATCTACTAGATGCACAATAACCAAGGAGGTGTTTGTGTCGAGCGATTTGGCGGCGGACTTTTTTGTTGAGGCGTATAACCGACTTGTATGAAAACATCAAACAATGCGACTTCCAGGATATTTTAACCACCTGTAAAGGCCTGCAATGGATAGTACAAGTGATGATTCAAGTCATGTAAGTAAGTCCACTTATGGGATATCATATCTAAAATCATTCATAAGTTAGATCATTGAATAGGTCAAAGTCGTATTGAAAATTTTGTATTTAAATGATACAGTCGGTATCGAGATGTGGAACAGAAGTTCTTGGAACATTGTTCGAAAGGAATATCAGAGTAACCGTGAAAATAGAACGAGTCATAGAACATCAACTCATGTAACTGTAACTTATAAAATAATTAAGTTATTTCCTACCAGCCCGATGGAACTGCTGATGGATGTTGATGCACTCTCAACTAATCCAAGTTATTTAATTTTAAAAGCTAAAATCCTTATGAAAAAATGATTGAATTTTGTATTGATAAAAACAGAATAATTTTGTTGAATCGGAGCGTGATAAAATCGGAACGTAATGAAATCGGAACGTATCTGTATAAGAAATTTATAAAGAAATTAAGGAATTTATGAAGAAATTCTTAAAAGGATTTCTCCTAAAGAAATTGCGTAAGGTTTTCCTAAAACAATTGTTGCAATTTCCGTAGGAATTTCTAAAGGAGTTTCGGAGAAATCCTGAAAAGAATTTGTAGAGGAATTTACTAAGTTAGCCTTAGAAGACTTTCCGAAGGAACTTTTGGAGGATATTTTGAAGAAATTTTGAAAGGTATTTCCGAGAGGTATTCCTAAAATAATTTCCGTAGGTATTCCTGAAGCACTTTCCGAAGGATTTTCCGTAGATATTTCCGTTGAATTTTTCAAAATAATATCGAAGGGAATTTCCAAAGAATTTCTAAAAGAATTCGTAAAGGAATTTCCAAACGGAATTTCTAAAAGAATTCGCAAAGGAATTTCCGAACGGAATTTCCAAATTAAATCCTGAAGAAATTTCCGACATTCTTAAATGTCTACAAGATTTTTTATGACATTTCTCCAAGAATTCTTTCGGATTTTTGTTGGAATTTCTTCTAAAAATCCTCCAGAAATTACTTCGGAGATTAATCCAGGAATTCCACTGGAAATCCTCTTTATATTCCTTCGATAAATTCAAAGAAGAAATTATAAGAATAAATCAAAAATTTGTTCGGAAATTCAACAACACCTGTGGAAATTGTCTTAAGAATTATTTAAAAAAATTATTCCTTTAGAAATATATTTAGAAAAGCCTTTGGAAACTCCTTTAGAAGTTTATTCGCAAATCGATTTAGGGATTTCTTCGGGTTGTATTTTAAGAATTCGGCCAGTACTCTCTCAAGAAATTGCTCTGAAAACTCTAGGAAGGAAATTCTTTCGAAATTTTCCACAGGAATTTCTTTAGAACTTCCTCTAGAAATTCTTTCGAAAATTCTTTTAAGAATTCCTTCGGTTATTCTTCCGGGTTTTTCAGCAACTCTTACAGAAATTCCTCAGACCTTGGAGATTCCTTTTGAACCTTAGGAGATTCCTTTTGAAATTCCTTAGGAATATAATTTGAGCATTCTTTTGGGAACCTGTTCACACAATGCTTTAGAAATTGTTTAAGGAATCCTTCGTAAATTCCATTTGGATATTGTTTTTGGAAATTCCTTCCAGATTCCTTCGATTCTTTAAAATTTCCTCACGAAATTTCTTCAGGAAATCCATTGAAGCTTCCGTTGGAAACTACTTCGAAAATTCCTTTAGGATTTTTTATTTCATTCTTCCATAGTTTTCTGGAAGAATTCTTTCAACCAAATTCCCGGAATATTTCCTGCAGGAATGTTGAAAGGAATTCCACATTGTTTTACTCAAAGAATTTCTGGAGAAATTTACAAAGGCCTTTCGGGAGATTCCCCGATAAATGAACTACAGGGGAAATTTTATAATTTCTTCTGTCAGTAATTTATCCTGAAATCACTTCCAACATACAGACAGTAGTAAATCAAAACTCACAAAAACCACAAAAATTGGGATGGCAGTCGGATCATCATCCTACTTCTTTGGATATTTTCAAGAATGTCTTGAGAATTTACTTCAGAAGTAGCTTCGGAGATTTCTTCAGTATTCATCCAGTGTGATATTTCATAAATTTATTTCAAAGTTCGTTCGGAAAATCATCCATATTCTTCCGTAAAAATACTCTCAAGAGTTTATTTCTCCGAATCTCTGGATCTAGAGATACCTTTAAAAATTCTTTCAAAAATTTGTCTAAGAATTATTTTTGACACTCCTCAGCATTTTCCTTCAGGAATTCCTTTGGCAATACTTTTAGAAATTTTTCCAGGTATTCCATACCCTCGGCTCCCGTAACTTCACCGCAATTTTTTTCAGAAATTTTCAAATGAATTTCCAGCATTTTCTTTCTCTGTGCATTCCTCCAAGAATTCTTTCGGAATTTCCTTCAGGGATTTTTCGGCAATTTCTCAGGAAATTACTTCGGAGATAGATCCAGAAATTCTTTTGGAAATGCATCAATAGATTGCTTCAAAAATTCCTATAGGAAAACCTTTAAAAAAATCCTTGAGGAATACTTGCGTCTTGAGATTTTGTTTTCGGTAATTCCTTCCAAGATTTCTTCGATTTTTTTTTTCGATAATTCCTTAATGAATTTAGGAATTCATTCGGTAATTTGGTCATAATGGAAAATTTTTCGGAACTTGTTTCAGGAAAATCTTCCGAAATTCGCCTAGAAGAATTCCTTAGGAAATTTCTTTTTTATTTAGGATATTATGATGGGAAATTGGTTTAGTAATTCCTTTGAACTTTTTTTTTGAGAAATTGCTGCAGCAATTATCTCAGAAATTTCTTAAAGAATCCCTCTGGAAACTCAAGGAAGAAATTTTTTTTGGAGTTCCTACGAAATTTTCTGCGATTTTTTTAAAGAATTTCTTCTAACATTCCTCCTGAAATTTAATTAGAAATTTCTTGAGCCCGGATGTTATTATGGATTTTTTCTCGGCATTTCTTTACAAAATCATTCAGATATTTTTGGAATCATGCGGAAAGTACTTTGAGAGTTTTTTTTCGGAAATTGTATCTGGAAATTCTTTGAAATATCCGTAAACTCATATATTTTTTTCTGTAAAAAAATCCGAAAAAAAACTTCCAACAAATTTTTTTGAATAAATCCTGCATTAATTTCAGAAGACATTTCATATGGGTTTATTAAAAGGATTACCGAAGTATTGAGGCTGTCCGTCCATAAACCATGTAGACTTTTAGGGAGGGGTAGGGGGGTGTTTCAGAAAAGTATTCGTTAGTTAGGGGGTGGTATACCAACAGTATAACAGTATATACAGCAGTTTTGTGCGACTTGAAAAAATGTCTTCAGTTTCTTCACAAAAATCTAATGAATTTCACTTAAGTAAGACTAACATGTAAACTAGTAAACTATCATGGATTTTACCAGAAAACTCTTCTGTGAAGCATTCTTTGAAGTATTCTATGAAAACTTTCGAAAGGTTTTCAAAGTTTACACTTACATTGTTTTGGCAGATTCCACTAGAATATCTTTTGATTTTCGGCAGGAACTTCTTTAGAAATAATTTAGAATTTTCACGAGAAATTATGTTGTAAAACTCTTTGAATTTTCCAAAAAAGTATATTGGAATATCTATGAAAAAGTCTTTGGAATTTCCAAAAGACATTCTATAAAATTTGTAAGGGGAATTTCCGCAAGAAACCTTCCATAATTTTCACGGGAAATTTTCCTGGAAGTCTCCGGTAATTTTTTTTCTTTAATTAGTCGCCACTCTCCCCCACACCAAAAAAAAACTCAAAATAAAGTTCCCTGGTAATGGACGCAACTAGCTCATCTTGACAGGTAACAAAAAAAAAAACAAAATGTAAACGAAAGACTTAATTTACTTGAGCTGAGCATAAATAACAATTAAATGTGTCATAAGACGAGTTTGTACAATCGAGAAGTCGAGTCAAGTACGAGTCACTGAAGACGGCCTTACTGTTGAGGTCGAAATACGTATCTGTCAAGATACAATTGAGTGGTGGAATTCAATGGGATTGTACAAACTCGTTCTATGACAAGTGAAAACATTCCACTAAAAAGCTCAAAATAATTTTCTTAATTAAATGTGTAAAAGAGTGAATTTTTTGTTAATTAGCTTCCAGAATCCCAGTGGAGTTTTCTCCTTTTAAGGGATTCTTATTTTATCTCGGAAGTTGTTCGGCATTTTCGCGAAATTCTTAGGAAATTTTACGGCAATTTCTTCTGGATCTCTAATGCAAATTCTTTTTTTGAAATTTTTTTTTTAATTTCTCACCACAAACTCTTTGAGTTTCCATAAATATCTTTGCAATTTCTGTATTTGTAATTTTCATTGAAACTGGAATGGAATGTCCAAAGGATTTTTTTTAAATTTTATCAGGAAGTAGCTCAAAATTTGAAAGAGAAATTAAAAAAAAAACCTGGGAAACCATTCTGAAATTCCACGGGAAAAAATTCGGAATGTCCGTCCACACTTAAAATTACCACGGGAACTAATACTAAAATTTCACGTAAATTTCCTAATAATGTTGACGGGAAAACTTTTGGAAGGAAATTCTTGGGATTTTAATCGGATGATATTGCATAAAATTTTCAAGAAAAGTATCGGAATTTTCACGAAGATTTCTTTGGAGTAATTAACGGGAAATTTTAAGGTTCTACGAAATTTCCACGAAAAACTCTTCGGAATGTAGACTTGATATTCTCGGAATTTCAACCCGATATTTTGAAAATGTTTCGGTTTTCTACAAATTTGAACCGGTGTGGAGAATCATAGGTCAGATGCGTGACAGATTATAAACAGTGGCGGGCCGATGCAAAAGTGTCCTAGATGCAAAAAATCAGAAGGGTTATGTACAAGACACAACCGCCCAACGTAAACTTCGTAAGGCAGTTTTGTTCATTGAGGATTGTAGTGCCATCATGCATGAATATTTTTAACAAATTCATTCGATTACTTATGCCACTGGTTTCGAACAAAACTAGCGTATCTTAAGATATGAAAATTGTTGGATACGATTTATTCCTAAGTGGTAATGATGCTTCTCTTGGATCCGAATTGCCTACATTTGGGTTTTGAAGCATTTGATGAAATATTTCAATAGAAGAAGCCCTAGGGGAGCATCCTCTTTTCCGTTTGCAACATTTATTATTAAGAAACATTCCAATCATACGCATATCTTGTTTTTCGTGCATCACTAGAAATCATAAAATGTCAATCATGTACTAAAATCCAATTAATTTGGTTGTGATGCGCGCGAGTAGTAAATGTTGCGGACGGGAAAAGAGGGTGTGTGTGTTATAACAATCTAACTCCCACTGTCTGGCAGTGTCACCAGTGTTGGTAAAATCTCAAAATCTCAAATCTCATCGGCGATTCAAACCATGCGTGAGTCAAATCCCATCAGAATCATGGCCTAGAGATTTGCTCATGATTCTAATCGCAATTTGCATCATTGCATGATATTTACGGGTTCTGCATTGATGAATGCATTGAATTAACTGTTTTTCGTCTAAAACAATGGCTAATAATTGCACATATAAACAAAACATAAGCCTCTATTGCGTTTTGACACTAACGAAATCATTTTCGGTGAGTAAGCGAAGCGATGCGATTCTGGCCGAGAAACTCAAGCGCGATGCTCCCCCCACAGAATAGCAGGTGAGTTAGCTCCTGCATGAAACCTCGATGATTCAGATTTGAGTATGATCAGGGCCGGATTTAGCCGGAAAGGGGCCCCGGGGCCGACAGTATGTGGGGGCCCCAAAATGTACAAAATAGGTTGGTTTTGGTACATAAGATTTGTGGGCCATGGCCCCCCCGGCCCCCCCCTAAATCAGGCCCTGAGTATGATTCTACCAACACTGAGTGTCACTATGGATAAAATATTCGTGCAACCATTTTATTAATATCATTGCAAGACTTTTGAATCAGGAAGCAAGAAGGTGATAGCTCTATTGTAACTCTGATAGCCCGTTTCAAGAACGTATGCGTTCCGAAGCTTTTGTTGTATACAATAAGTACCGCATGATTGCACTCACGTATTATAAAAATATCTTAAGTGCATTCACACTTCCTGAATCAAAGTTAAATCCTTCTGATTCAGGCGTGCATTTAATTGGACAAAAAAAAATTAGGCCGATAAAAATATTTTTTTTTAATATGCCCCCCCCCCCCCCCCTTCGGATTGTTTTGCCCAAAAAATATCAATTTGAGGGGCAACAAAAAAAATTTTCCGGTAAATTTTGAGAACTTTCAAAACATTCTTTAACAAATCCGAGGAGCTTTTTTTAATTTTTTTTTTCCATTTTAATATTTATTTTTTACTAGCAGACCCGATGAACTTTGTTTCGCCTAAAATTGATTTATTCTCTGATTAGTTCTCGAGCTATGCAGAATTTTTTGGTTTATTTGTATGGGAGCCCCTCTTTCCAGAAGGGGGAGGCGTTGCAAACCATCACAGAAACATATCTTCCTTCCAAAACCTCCACACGCCAGATTTGGTTCCATTTGCTTGATCTGGAGTTATGACGAAATTGGTGTTTCGGTTGTATAGGAGCCAGGTTTCAAAGAGGAGATGGGGTCTCGAACCATCTTAAGAACCTTCCCCCAAAAACCTCTGCATTCAAATGTTCACGCCGCTCGATTCAGTAGAAGAAGAAAAAAATTACCCCCTCCCCCTTGACTTTGCGGAGATCATATTTTATAATCATAACAAATGATCGTCTCATGCCTGCATAAACATGCCCCAATCTGCATCACTTTTTATACACCATGCACTACATTACGCATTTTTGTTACATTGGTTTCGACCGCGGTCACTGCTCCGGCACCATTGTTCTACTTTTTGTGCGAAGCACCGCACAAAGCAGAGTCCAAAAGCCAACCGCACTGAACGGCGTCGGCCGAAACGAGCTCTTGCGGACAAGAAAAGAGGGTGCTGCCAAAATGATCCGATACCCTATTTTAACGTTCATAACCCAAAGTTTCAATATAATTGACAAATTGGTAGAGGATTTCCGAGTCGATTGATATATAAATCTCAAAAATCCATCGGGAGATAAAGGCGCTATTAACGTTCAAAATCTTACATGATTTCGTGACGGTCTCGAATTTGGAAATTTTCATTTGTCACCCTGTATCCGAGTCTTCCCTTAGACGTAGTTTACGTCAAAAAACCTCTGGGAGGAATCGAATCCAATAGAAACTAAATTAATTGGTCTCGAGATTTGGTTTCAGGAGCTGAACAGAGGACTAAATTTGATTTCGTTTTAAATTGATATTTGTTTTGTTGGATTTTGTTCAGTTTGATTTTGTTTTGTTTAAATTTTGAAATTTATTCTAATGTTTGTATACTGAAATTGATTTGAATAAATCAATCACTTGAAAAGTGATTGATTTCCTTTTTTTGCAATCATATATGGTTGGGGTTCTGCCAAACCACACCAAGCGGCTTTTTTACTGACTTGTGATATTTTGTTCGTAAAAGGAAGACGGAAATAATTTCAAATCAATTCATACGTACACTTGTTGGAGGATATCCTCAGCTATCCGGATATCCGATTCGATTTGTGATCAATTGTTGCTAATGAAGCAAGTGTGTAGGAGCCAGACAATATTAAATACTCATCCTACTTGGTTGGCATTCTAAAAAAATACATATGAGAGAGTTAGTTCTGAAAATGTATTGCGAGAGTTCGGCCACGTGCCTGGTGCAGGGAATTTGATTTCATCAGTACCCGCTAAGCTGCGGAGGACGACGGAGGTCCTTCGTAGCTTAGTAGGGAAAGCACATGTCTAGCGTACTGGTTTCGTGGGATCAAACCCCACCGAAGGGAGCGATTACCCTCCAATACCTTTTCCAAACTAAATCTATCACATGTTGTGCATATGCATAATCGAGTTTCAGACATAGTAGGGTATCCGCATTCATGGTTCGAACCAAATGGCAGGCATAGGGGAAGGAGGGGCAATATGCCCTAGCTAAGCATACACAGATAGAAAAAGTTGTTGAAATTTACACGAAAGTAATGCACATAAAGGGAATGCCAAAAAGAGCGTAAATTTAAACGATTTTATCGCCTGAATGTATGTAATTTTCATTGCATTATGTCACTTTTTATATGATGTCTGCTATAGAAACTGACATAATGCTATGTAAATTGCATACATTTAGGGTATACTTGTTGGAAAATACGCCCAAAATAGTCTCATTTTCCACGTCTTTATTTTTTACGCGCTTCTTAGTTTTCATTATTTTTTTCTGTGTAGACTGCTTTTATCCCTTAACTATAACGATTTTCATGGGTGTTTCTACTTCACGCAACAGTTGAACAATATAACTAGCTGATGCCATATTAAAATTAGAAAAAATCTCAATCATATTGATAATATTCACATTTCAAAAAAGTGGTGATATTTCGTTGCCGGAAAATTCATGAGGCAAAACGCCTTTTAGCAGGCAGCTCTTAGGAAACAACGTACCATGCGTCAGCATTCTGTCTGGTATGGACAGTGCGTGGAGACGCGAGTACAATGTAGGATAGTTCCACTAGGGCGTTTTGCCACGCCGAAGTGTTAGATATTTCATCAAAATGTGGAAAATTTCAGTTTTTCCCACATTCCTATCTATTTTTTTGACAAGCGGGCTTGGTAGTCATATGGCTACTGCTTCTGCCTCATACGCAGGAGGTCGTGGGTTCAATCCCAGGTCCGTTCCATTCTCCTACTTTGTATCTTTCTCTTTATTTCTCATGTTCTAGCAATCGCTAGAACTGGAAATGGACTTCCATACCGTTTCCATTACTATTCCTATACCTTCAACTTGAGTATACTAGCAGTAATCTGCTAGAATTGGAAATGATCTATAGAGCTCGTTTCCTACATCCAACTAGAAATTCCATCAGTTACCTTCTCCTATCTATCACATTGGCAGCTCGTTAACCAAGACGGACCTCTGCCTCTCCAACCTAACCCAGAAACTCCAACAAATTCCGCATGAACTCGTGGCAAGTGCAGAGGTATATTCGGCTTGCAGTGGGCGAGTGATTGCATCATCATTTCCTCCTCCTTCCCAACATTGACTTGCATTCTGACGTGGCAGGCGCCAGTATGACCTAACAAATGAGATCACCAGTACTTGTACATTGAAGATGTGTGCTAGTCCCAAGCAAACATCTGTTGGTTCCCTGTGCAAGAACAGCTGATCTGGTCATAATGGAGTAGCAACTACGAGCAGTCAATCAAGCTCAAGCTCAAGCTCAGCTCATTCCTATCTATTATTTTGACACTGTTTTTGCCTAACCTACATAATTTCACGTCTAGTTTCATAAGGGCTATCTCAAACATGGTAAATATAAGTGAATACCTAAAAGTCGTTTTGCCCCAAGGGAGGGGGGCGGGGGGCGTTTTCGGGCCTCTTCCCTTGAGATGAGCCGTCAGAACAAAGTTCATTTATTTCATTATAGAGGATTTTTTCCAGATACAGGCAGCTTTCCCAACTTCGCTGGATTCGCCTAAAGATGCGCTAAACAACGCATCAATTAATTTGACAGACAAAACTTCGGAAGAAAGTTCGGTTCGGTAGTCCCGACTTCCGAATTCTAAAGAGTTCCGCACATAGGATACGTTTGCGTTGCGTTTGACACATTTCCCATGGGAAAACTGTCAAACGCAACGCAAACGTATCCTATGTGCGGGGCTCTTAAGTTGATGCTGCCCTGACAATATATGGAAGCTGAGTTCATTATCTTTCTGAAAACATCCTGGGTTCACATATTTATGCTTAGTTTCATTGAAAAATCTTATTAATAAAATAACTTTGATTCGTACCATGGTTTGAACTACTGGCAGCAGCTCCTAAATATAATACTAATGCATGAAACGCTGAGGAAACCTATAGGAAAGGAAATTTGTTTTACTATTTATCTTCTCGCATTAGATTAGTTACTCGAAACGTGTAAAAATCGTCTAAATTATCGATATGAAAATTGCGATTTTTCATATTGGAAATGTAAACAAAATGCTCCAGCTAGCCGCATGCAGCGCTCCTAGCGGACAGCAGTAGAACATGGCTGCATTTACGAGTTCAAACCATGATACATTTTAGTACAAACCATAATCAGTTTTTACCTTGTTTGTGTTTTTACCTTGCTATTTTAACTATTTAAAACTGTTTCTGAATTGTACGATGATGTCAATCGGTTACAGATGAAAATGGCTTTCTTTTGATAATTGATCTCACTTATGTGTCATGAAATGCGTCCATTATGAGCTTTTTGAGATTGTGCTACTGGTGGGGGGATTTTAGCGCAAATTCGCTCTATTTTTGTTACTACAATATATACGAAATTTTAAACGAACTCTATTTCTGCTATCACTTCCAGTATACCTAAATATGCTTTGCATACTGTTTTTGGTTAATTTTTTGCCAACGGGATTGAAATCTCGACTGCTTTCAAAATGGTTCAAACCATGATACGATTTGCACTAGTTTAAACAATTATTATTATTAACTAGTTTATTTGTGGACGCAGAAGCGCCCGTGGCAAGTGTTTTTTTTTTATCTAAACGGCTCATGTGTTATTCTTTTTTTTTTTCCTCAAATGATGTGTCTGGTTGTCTAAGGTTGTCACTGGTTTTGTTTTCTGCATCTGATAGTAAAAAAGAATTTAAGTGTCAAACATTTTATTTTTTTGTGAGAATATCGCCGAGTGCTACGTCTGGTTGGCTAGTCACCGGACAGACAAACAGGGCTATTATATATAGTATAGTATTAATATTAATATATTATATTATTAATTTCCACTCCGGGTGGCTTAATACCCGGAACATAGGCAATTAACTTTGAATGTAATTAACTTATATGTAGAATGTAGGGTAAAATGCCCAATAGTGGACCCCCTAGTAGCGGAATTTTGCTCTTCCTGTCATAAGGCTTAGAAATTTTCAACATATTAACTCTGCTTGATATCTAACAATAAGCTCTGCATCCTCTCTTCACGATACATACATAAAACACTCAAATACACGACGTTATTCGTTGAAATTAACATTTTAAAGTCTAACTGAATTCGCCCTATAGTAGACCCCCTGGGGGTCCATAATAGGAAATTGCTTCCCTATAGTCGACACTTCATTTGATTTTCATGTCCCGTTTCGGGACGTTCTTCTTCCCTATTATGGACCCCCTAAAATATTCCTATAATGGACACTCTCGTGTTTATTTTTTATAGAATTGTAAAAAATCATCTAATTTTACTTTTCATAGCATTTCCAATGCATGTAATCAAATCATAGGACTGTAAGGTAGGTTCTCCCGATAGAATTTCATAGCAAAATGTTGCCATTGTGCAGTAATAATGCAAAAATGGCTGGAGGGTCCACTATTGGTTGGGGGTCCACTATTGGGCATTTTACCCTATAAACCAATTGAATTTGTTAATTGCTTGGGCATAAAAATGGGAAGTTTTTTGCAGGCGCTTTGCGATTTGGCAGAATTCCGGCCATATGATATTTTGAAAAATTTAAAAATCTACGTAGACTTCAAGGGCCCCACCCGGGCTGTGGTTATGGTAGGAAAGTCTACTGGAGAGAGGGGGTTTTAAAATGTGAAAAATCTCTCTACGTGGTTTGCTGATAGCCCTTAAATTATTCTTGGAGTGAATTGCGGGAGGAGTTCTCAAAAGAATGTCTGAAGAATTTTTTAAAACCTTTTTTTTTAGAACCGCCTTTTTTTATTCCGAAGAAAATATGAAATGAATTTCCAAACAAATTCCTAAAAGAATTTTCAAAAAAAAATCTGCAGAATGATTTCACCTAGAAGAATTTCCGAAGGTATCTCTTAAACAACTTCTGCAGGTATTCCTGAGAAATATCCGAAGGATTTTCCTTGGGTATTTCCAAAGAGATTTTCAAAGGAATGTCATAGGAATTTCAAGGGAATTTCTAAAAGAAATTTTTGAATTACTAAAAGAAGAAAATTTCGAAATTGTCTTAGAATTTCTTATTTGAATGTTCATAGGAATGTCTTGAGGAATTTCCAAAGAAAATGCCTTCAAGAGTACCTTTGCAAATTCCGTAAAGAATTCGTTCGGAAACTCCTAAAGAAGTTCCTAAAATTTTGTACAATTGTAGAAACAGAGGAATTACTGGCGAAATTTCCAAGGGAAAGAAATGTCCGATTGTATCCGAAGGAATACCTAAAACAATTTTCGAGTTGGAAGGTTTTGGAAAAACATCTCTATTCATACCTCGGTTAGAACTACAAGCTGCAATGATCGAAACAAGGTAGATAGAATCGATACTTGCGTCGTTAGAAATTGAATTTGGCAAGGTTGGTCTGACTCCTTGACTCCTTCTGTGTTGGTTATGATCCGACAGTCGACAATATGTATCACCAATTCGTAACGTTTCGACTAGGGGAGATTCGCTTAACAACAACTAGCGTGGACGAGTGGCACTACGTTCCGTCCAAGATGAACATTACAGACGCAGCCACAGAATGGAAAACTGGTCCAACATCCGTACCCAAAAAAATCGTGGTATAATGTACTAGAATTTCTATTTAAGCCAGCTGAGTTGTAGACAGCAGAACCTCTGGAGAACCTGATAAAGAAAGACATCGAACTAAAAGCAGTATTTCTGTTCCACTGAGTAATACATCGACCATTAATAGGCGCTTCTAGATTCTCCAATTGGATTCGACTTCTGAGTTGCTTATGTCTTACGGATAGTTCGTAGGTATGATGACATGAAGTCCCCGATCCATCTTCCAAGTAAACATTACGGGGTAATACAGTATACCTTATAGTCGAAAGTAATAACATCAGTGTTTTCTGCATGACAACGTTGAGATAATTTGCAACGAAAAACGTAGACAGTGGTTGGCACCAGTCAAATCGTAAGAACCAGAAGATCTGGGGTGGTATTGCATATCTCGGCTCGAAACGAGCAAACCATGCAAACTGTCAAACAAAAAAGCTGTTGAAAGGAGATGCGCAATGAAGCCTCTGGTCTGTTCTTCGAAGAGGGAAAGCTGAAAGGTTGTTTTATGAACGTGACTAAGGATGCAGACGAACCTACATGAAGGGAAAAAACGGACTGGTGAACCGAGCGGTGAGGTTAGCGCCTCTGGATATTCGGACATCTGGACGGTCCAGAACTACACATGCGTGGGAATGCTGTGGAGCAAATCATCTTCCACCAGATCGTAGTAGTACCGCTCTCCGCGCATCTCATTTTCTTGTGATCTTCAGAATTCAGATAGCGATTGAGAAGTATTTTTACAGAGTATTCGGAATACGTTCCCGGTCATGTACTGTCTTTTATTCGGGCCCCACCTTGGATGATTCGCAATATTTTTTTTCAGTTTAAATTAATTTTGATATTGAAAAATTAAATCTAGTTCAAATAAAATTGAATATAAAATTACAGAAAAAATATTTTAAGCTCTTTCTAGTGGAATGTATTCAACCGTCTAAGACGAGTTGAGTAACTCCATTTAATTCCACCAATTATTTCGATATCTTTGCAGATACGTATTTCGACCACAACTGTGTGGTCATCTTCAGTGTCTCGTCAAGTACGAGTCAAGTACGAGACACTGAAGACGACCACACAGTTGTGGTCGAAATACGTATCTGCAAAGATATCGAAATAATTGGTGGAATTAAATGGAGGTACTTAACTCGTCTATAAAATTACAGCTGATTTAATATAGTTTAGCGTGTTCAAATTTCATGCTCAACATATTTTTTTACAATAGAAATAAAATGTTTCAAATGGACAATGTATGTATATTTTGAGTTAAAATCAGTAAAAAAATTAATTAAAAAGAGTAGTTAAACTCATGTGTTACGAAAACACACTCTCCTAAGAATGTATAATTCATTTGTTAAACGATGATGGATATCCTTGTTGATATATGAAAATTTTCTTTTTTGTTTCGTTTAACCCTGATGATTTGCTGTTCACTTCTCCATTAATTTCTAATATATTGATCACTACATTCGGATTACTGTCGTATGGAATTAATGCTGAACAAGCGTCCCATACAGTTACATTGAACTTTGATAAAACAAATTTTGCGAACCGTAATGAATTCACTTCGCTACATAAGAAAAACCCTTCGAAGGCAACTGAAACATGACCAAAACGAAGTTCGCCCAGACGCAAAGGTTGATGAATCTGGAGTGCAGCACGACGAATCCCGTCCACAGGCGCGAACTCGTCAGGATTCCATCCAGTCACAAAGGGTGATAATCGTGCATCGACAAAAAAAGGAGCACAAACTCGCGCGCTGCAATTCATCGCGAATTGCGACACACCAATGCCGAAGAAGGGGACCAGGATTGCAATCGCCCCAATTGGCATAGAGGGGGCCCCCGGACCTCAGCCGAGGTGGGAGGTACGGCCAAGGATGCTGAGAAGCACACGAAGACGAGAGATAGGTCACACACAGTTTCTATAGAACGAACTGAATCTTGTGGAATTCCATGCAGGAATAAACAACATTATTTAGACCACGAATTGTCATACTTGAGGTTTAAACATTTATTAACTACAACTAGCAATCGCACTTCAAAATCCAATGAAATGATAATTGACACCGTTGATATATTAATAAGAAAATTATTTGGAGCTTTTTGTGGAATGTCTTCATTTGTCATAAGACAAGTTCGTACTATTCAATTCCACCACTTGATTATAACTTTAACAGATACGTATTTCGATCTTAACAGTACCAGACGCTTAAGTGAACTCGTCTTATGTCAAGTGGCTGATGACATCGTTTAATTCTCACATGGATGACAACTATTACAAATACCATCTCTTGTAGCAAAATAATTTGCAATTGCAGAATTTTTCCATGACGATGCATCATTTCAATCGAACGCAGTTCTGTATCATTGAAACCGAATTAATATTTTATGTTTTATTAATTCTCGCTGATATTGGATAAGTTCCTTGAATTTGTTTGGTATTTTGTCATGGAATGGATCATCATCGGAAGAAAAACTCCAATCTAAAATGCTGAAGCAAAAACCGACGATTTTGCTGCTCCGCAGAATGACATTCCGTTTTTCATCCGTCTGTTGATGGCTGATTTCCCGGACAGTCAGCGAGCATCCTTCTGGGCAGTCACTGATTCACTTTATTACAGATCTAGAAGTTAAGGGTGGTGGCGGCGATTGGTTGGGGTTCCTGATGAGTCGCTTCCATTCCCATCGCCTTTGACGATGATCATTATCATCATCATCAGCTGCAATAATGCAAAGGAGCTTGCAACAGATCAAGGTTGGAAAGATGCTCATTGCTATTTGTGGGATATTCACAAATGGTACTTTAAACCTTGGTTAACATTCAATTCAAATTATATATGTCAATGAACTAAAGGAAACTGGAAGTTTTTGGGACAGTATTTCATAACATCCAAGCAGCGGATGTCAAATTTTATTACAGTAATAACTTTTCAAAATTAAAAAAAAATATGCGTAAACAAATTTTCTACATTATAATTTACAAGCATTGTATTAAAACATTACAATTTTGTATTGCAGACCCGACGAACTTTGTTTCGCCTAAAATTTATTTTTTCTCTTATTAGTTTTCGAGTTTTGCAGAAATTTCTCATTGTTTTTTCCCAAGTAGTCCATGTAGTTTTGTTTTCAAAATCAAAAAACAAATGGTCAAGAATGTTGGCATGCATATAATTTAATGCAAGCACATGCAAAATGATTGATAAAATGCGATCTATCCCCCTAAAGTGCTTTGTCGATCTTTCTAATTAATTTGCATTGTGCCTATGCATTATGTCCAGATGACGATTCCAAGTTGAGAAACAGGTTGAACATGAAAAATAATCCATGGATATCATGGATAAAAGTATACAGCAGTGATTGAATATTGCTTTGCAATTGAACACTTGCTGTTTAGGTTGGTTTCTTACAACTTGGTCAATGGAAGTAAATACTAGAGTAATCGGCCCTTTGCCGAAAATTTCACATCCCCTTCGTTTTCACTTGGGTAGTCTCCAACGAAAACATCAAATAACTGCTATTGCGAGGCACACGAGCAAACTGTGCCTTAATTCCATCGACATATCAGTAGACCCTGTAAAAGTATGGCAATGCATCTTCCAGCTCGTGCAAAAGATAATTCAAAAATGTCTAGCACCGGTGTTGATGTAAGGGCCTTACATTTCCCGAAAATATTATACATTGAGACTGCAAATGTATGAAGTGCTCAATTTATTTGTAATACAATAATTTATAACATCTTTCCTTTGATGCGTTTTGTTCTCTGATTCTTGTGAAGTTTTCGTTCTTTGCGACCCATGGAGTTCGTGGCTGCAGAAGAGACTGCGGTGTAATGGAGATACCTTCCGAAGTTCGTTTGTCTTCACCTTCGCCTCCGCCTGGTTCGCTGGGCTGCGCGGGACACTCCCTTCATTATGGTCCCAAGTGCAGGTACCGTCTGGGAAGAGACTGGGGTAAGCTGGGATGGAGCTGCTTCGCTGTAAATTCGTGCGATGTTAATTTTAATCTCATTTCGAAGCACTGCACGCGGAGCGGAGTAAAAAACAACTTAGACCATTTGAACAGCACCACACAATGCCCACAATCGGCGTCGTATGACTCGTCTCTTTTTATTCTAGGTTCAATGCAAAGAGACCGAGATGGATGAGGATTGAGCTGAAGCGAACTGAACTGAATATATCCCTGCCGATTTCTTTTCTTCGACTGTTCATTTGTTTTGTGGGGCGATCCGGGAAGGGACGTGGGGATCGATACCAGGCAGAACTACTTATTATTTTATATTCAACCTTACCGCTTGCTGCCACGGAAATATGCAGTTCCCTTCGAGCCCTTTGCAGTCTGGTGGCAAATAAAAAAAAAGCTCGGAGAAAGGGATCCGCCGAAAGAACAGCAAAATGACGGTGCTGAGAACGTAAGTTTTTAGTACAATAAATTTGAAAATAAAAACGAACTGTTTAAATACAATTGTTTCTTTCTCTTTATTTTTGGAACTGGAGACAATTATCAACCATATTTTAATTATTTTTCAGCTTATTCACACACAAATATTTTGTAAATTTACGTTTATTTTGATGCACATTTTTGTCTCATGAAAATAAACGCAAAAATTAACGATTGAGCTGTAATTTTCAATCTAAATCGAATTAAATTTGCACGATCGTGTAACAAAGCAGATTTAATTGAAATTTAAATAAATAATAATCTAAAATTACATGACGGTTGTAATTACATGAAATATGGTTTATTTTTATGTTAGATCTTACGTTACGTAATTTTACATGCTGTTTAATTAAAATTATTTTTTTTCTGTATGTGTAAATATTTGTAAATATAAGCTTATATAAATCGCAAACAATAATACAAATCCATATATTTTTATTGGCAAAAATTAATGAAAATTGCCATTTAACATTTATGTGTGCATTGATATCTATCCGCTATGGGAAATCTATATACATAAAAATGAATTTCTGTCTGTCTGAACCTTATAGACTCGCAAACTACTGAACCGATCGGCGTGAAAATTTATATGCAGAGGTTTTTGGAGCCGGGGAAGGTTCTCAAGATGGTTTGAGATCCCTCCCCGCTTTGGAAAGAGGGGCTTCCATACAAATGAAACCGAAATTTTTGTATAACTCGAGAACTAATCAGAGAATACATCAATTTTAGGTGAAACGAAGTTCGTCGGGTTTGCTAGTTCCACATGAAGGTCATTAGTCAAATAAAGGTTATTTGTGTTTCCACATATGTGTCACGCAAATTCTTATAATCAGTATTTGGGAAACACCATAGTTAAAATTTATAAGTGACCAGTGGTATGACATAAAGGTCAAAGCGGCCAGGCTCGCTGCGTTGTGTTTGCCGCAGAGATACCCTTGGGGAAAAACAATGTCGTGTCAATAACTCAGGTAACATTTGGCGCCGGCGGTGGATGGCGTTCGACGTAATTTTGTCCGGTGGTGGCGGCATACCTCGAACAATAATGCGCAATGGCGGTTGTAATGCAATTTCAATAAAAGTTTATTGATAATGCCCCCAGAGAGCAATTATTGGATACCCTTGTGGCCCGAGGGAAGTTCGAGGTGTTGTGGGAGATCGTGATGCTGTCTTTATGCAGGCCATTTAAAATTTTCTTTGTACTCCTGACATTAAAATCAAATAGTTTTTTAAGAGAATTATTTTGAGCTTTTTAGTGGAATGTCTTCAGTTTTTTGTTTCTTCAAAGTTTTTTTTTGTTTAGTCTTTGCTTCATGTTCCGAAGAGCATCATAGCTCTCGCCATCCGAAAGATGCTCCCAGTCGAACCATTTATCGAGTACGACGATACGCCACATCGTCCCTATTGCCAAATGCCCGGATAAGGAGCTGAAATTTCCTGATCCCAAATCCTTAGCCCCATCCTTAGCGTCCATCCTTAAACATTATAAACTAACCTCGAGTCATCACGAGTACGATGGTTTCTACCCCTCTCTTACTAACTGGAAAATAAAATGATATTGATTGTATATATCACAAAGAACCATGGCTCCGTAAAGTGTTATACATGCCTAAGCCTACCAAATAAACGAACTTGAAAAAAAAATCCGGTTCATTCTGAAATTAGTGGGAAAGCAGGGGTAGTTATGTTATGGATAGAACGGCAAAAAACTAAATTATTGCCATGGATTTTAATAAAGTTTTTGTTGTTCTAATACAGTTTTAATTGTGGCCTATTGTTTTATGATGGTCATATACAATGCTCCTTTCAAGAGGCTCGGAAGCCTCCTTTCAAGAGGCTCGGAAGCCTCCTTTCAAGAGGCTCGGAAGCCTCCTTTCAAGAGGCTCGGAAGCCTCCTTTCAAGAGGCTCGGAAGCCTCTTTCAAGAGAGCTCAGGAAGCCTCCTTTCAAGAGGCTCAGAAGCCTCCTTTCAAGAGGCTCAGAAGCCTCCTTTCAAGAGGCTCAGAAGCCTCCTTTCAAGAGGCTCAGAAGCCTCCTTTCAAGAGGCTCGGAAGCCTCCTTTCAAGAGGCTCAGAGCCTCCTTTCAAGAGGCTCAGAAGCCTCCTTTCAAGAGGCTCAAGCCTCCTTCAAGAGGCTCAGAAGCCTCCTTTCAAGAGGCTCAGAAGCCTCCTTTCAAGAGGCTCAGGAAGCCTCCTTTCAAGAGGCTCAGGCCTCCTTTCAAGAGGCTCAAGCCTCCTTTCAAGAGGCTCAGAAGCCTCCTTTCAAGAGGCTCAGAAGCCTCCTTTCAAGAGGCTCAGAGCCTCCTTTCAAGAGGCTCAGAAGCCTCCTTTCAAGAGGCTCAGAAGCCTCCTTTCAAGAGGCTCAGAGCCTCCTTTCAAGAGGCTCAGAAGCCTCCTTTCAAGAGGCTCAGAAGCCTCCATTCAAGAGGCTCAAAGCCTCCTTTCAAGAGGCTCAGAAGCCTCCTTTCAAGAGGCTCAGAAGCCTCCTTTCAAAAGGCTCAAGCCTCCTTTCAAGAGGCTCAGAAGCCTCCTTTCAAGAGGCTCAGAAGCCTCCTTTCAAGAGGCTCAAGCCTCCTTTCAAGAGGCTCAAGCCTCCTTTCAAGAGGCTCAGAAGCCTCCTTTCAAGAGGCTCAGAAGCCTCCTTCAAGAGGCTCAGGCCTCCTTTCAAGAGGATCAGAAGCCTCCTTTCAAGAGGCTCAGAAGCCTCCTTCAAGAGGCTCAGAAGCCTCCTTTCAAGAGGCTCAGAAGCCTCCTTTCAAGAGGCTCAGAAGCCTCCTTTCAAGAGGCTCAGAAGCCTCCTTTCAAGAGGCTCAGAAGCCTCCTTTCAAGAGGCTCAAAGCCTCCTTTCAAGAGGCTCAGAGCCTCCTTCAAGAGGCTCAGAAGCCTCCATTCAAGAGGCTCAGAGCCTCCTTTCAAGAGGCTCAGAAGCCTCCTTTCAAGAGGCTCAGAAGCCTCCTTTCAAGAGGCTCGAGCCTCCTTTCAAGAGGCTCAGAAGCCTCCTTTCAAGAGGCTCAGAAGCCTCCTTCAAGAGGCTCGTGCCTCATTTCAAGAGGCTCAGAAGCCTCCTTTCAAGAGGCTCAGGAGAGCCTCCTTTCAAGAGGCTCAGAAGCCTCCTTTCAAGAGGCTCAGAAGCCTCCTTTCAAGAGGCTCAGAAGCCTCCTTTCAAGAGGCTCAGAAGCCTCCTTTCAAGAGGCTCAAGCCTCCTTTCAAGAGGCTCAAGCCTCCTTTCAAGAGGCTCAGAAGCCTCCTTTCAAGAGGCTCAGAAGCCTCCTTTCAAGAGGCTCAGAAGCCTCCTTTCAAGAGGCCTCAGAAGCCTCCTTTCAAGAGGCTCAGGCCTCCTTTCAAGAGGCTCAAGCCTCCTTTCAAGAGGCCTCAGGCCTCCTTTCAAGAGGCTCAGAAGCCTCCTTTCAGAGGCTCAGAAGCCTCCTTTCAAGAGGCTCAGGCCTCCTTTCAAGAGGCTCAGAAGCCTCCTTTCAAGAGGCTCAGAAGCCTCCTTTCAAGAGGCCTCAGAAGCCTCCTTTCAAGAGGCTCAGAAGCCTCCTTTCAAGAGGCTCAGAAGCCTCCTTTCAAGAGGCTCAGAGCCTCCTTTCAAGAGGCTCAGAAGCCTCCTTTCAAGAGGCTCAGAAGCCTCCTTTCAAGAGGCTCAGGAAGCCTCCTTTCAAGAGGCTCAGGAAGCCTCCTTTCAAGAGGCTCAGAAGCCTCCTTTCAAGAGGCTCGAGAGCCTCCTTTCAAGAGGCTCAGAAGCCTCCTTTCAAGAGGCTCAGGAAGCCTCCTTTCAAGAGGCTCAGAAGCCTCCTTTCAAGAGGCTCAAGCCTCCTTTCAAGAGGCTCAGGCCTCCTTTCAAGAGGCTCAGGCCTCCTTTCAAGAGGCTCAGAAGCCTCCTTTCAAGAGGCTCAGAAGCCTCCTTTCAAGAGGCTCAGGCCTCCTTTCAAGAGGCTCAGAAGCCTCCTTTCAAGAGGCTCAGAAGCCTCCTTTCAAGAGCTCAGGCCTCCTTCAAGAGGCTCAGCCTCCTTTCAAGAGGCCTCAGAAGCCTCCTTTCAAGAGGCTCAGGAAGCCTCCTTTCAAGAGCTCAGAAGCCTCCTTTCAAGAGGCTCAGAGCCTCCTTTCAAGAGGCTCAGAAGCCTCCCTTTCAAGAAGCTCAGAGCCTCCTTTCAAGAGGCTCAGGCCTCCTTTCAAGAGGCTCAGGCCTCCTTTCAAGAGGCTCAGGCCTCCTTTCAAGAGGCTCAGGAAGCCTCCTTTCAAGAGGCTCAGAGCCTCCTTTCAAGAGGCTCAGCCCTCCTTTCAAGAGGCTCAGAAGCCTCCTTTCAAGAGGCCTCAGAGTCTCCTTTCAAGAGGCTCAGGCCTCCTTTCAAGAGGCTCAGAAGCCTCCTTTCAAGAGGCTCAGAAGCCTCCTTTCAAGAGGCTCAGAAGCCTCCTTTCAAGAGGCTCAGAAGCCTCCTTTCAAGAGGCTCTGGAAGCCTCCTTTCAAGAGGCCTCAGGAAGCCTCCTTTCAAGAGAGGCTCAAGCCTCCTTTCAAGAGGCTCAGAAGCCTCCTTTCAAGAGGCTCGGAAGCCTCCTTTCAAGAGGCTCAGAAGCCTCCTTTCAAGAGGCTCAGGAAGCCTCCTTTCAAGAGGCTCAAGCCTCCTTTCAAGAGGCTCGGAAGCCTCCTTTCAAGAGGCTCGGAAGCCTCCTTTCAAGAGGCTCGGAAGCCTCCTTTCAAGAGGCTCGGAAGCCTCCTTTCAAGAGGCTCGGAAGCCTCCTTTCAAGAGGCTCGGAAGTCTCCTTTCAAGAGGCTCGGAAGCAACTTCCCCTTCTGGATACGCCTAGTCCTCACCACTTTTTCACCCAAGTTCTTTAGCTCCGCCTAAGCAGCACACTTGTCATAGAAGAGTTCTTGTTACCTACACCCAACCGGCGGTTGTTAGATTTTCTAACAATTCTGTATAAGAATCTACCAAAACCTGTATAAGAACTGGGCATATGCGAAATTGCAAGATTCTTATACAAATATTGTATAAGAATCTAACAATATTGTAAGCTTTTCTTACATTTTTTGTATAAGAATCTAACAATTTCGCATATGCCCAATTCTTATGCAGGTGTTGGTAGATTCTTATACAGAATTGTTAGAAAATCTAACAACCGGGCCGGGTCCTAGGACCGCTGCGTATGTCGTCCTATCGCTAATTTCGGCTATTAATTCGTCCTTCTTGACGCTCACCTAACGAAACCGACGTTTATCTCTCTTTTATCACCACCTAATTGTATGTTGACAGATACGTATTTCGACCTCAACAGTAAGGCCGTCTTCAGTGTCTCGTACTTGACTCGACTCTTTTACTGTTACTTCTTCTTTTGCACATTCTCCTTCTGCTTCTTCCTCTTCTCCTGCTGGCTTTCCACGTGCCAAAAACTGTCCTTAACACAATCCTTCACACAATCCGGCACGTTTCGCTGCCTCTTCGGGACTTAATGCTTTTCGGGCGAGTCCCTGACTCGCTTTCTGTGCTTTTTTGGCTGCTTCAGCTCTGCTTTTAGGTGCGGTCTATTTGCGTTCTCAAATCTCATCTACAATTCAAATCAAGCGAGAGCCAAACCCAATCGGACTCATTGCCCAGAGAATCGTTCAAGATTTAAATCACGATTTGCATTATTGCATGATTTTTACGTGTTCTTCTTCTTTGAATTCATCGAATAAACTTTCTTTGCTTAAAACTATGGAAATCCATACGAAAGCATAAAATTCGGATTGAATGGATTTAGACGGTTTTTGGAACGAAATCATTTTTCGGCGAGTGAACGAAAAGATACGATTCTGTATGAAAAACTCAAACGCGATGCTCGTCCTGCAGAATCGCAAGCGAGTTAGCTCGCGCACGAGGGCTCTATGATTGAGATTTGAGCATGATTATACCATTACTGTTCGTCACTAGTAGCTTGAGGTTAGTGTGAACATTGTGCTTGTCCTTTACGAATCGATGAAGCTCGCTGACTCGCTTCTGCTCCTCCATCAGGTTGGACCTTCCAAGTTGTAGCAAACCCTGGGTAGTTACTACTTTCCAATATTAACGTAGACACCCCGTCCTCGGATCCTAACTCCTGTTGACCTCCCTGATTCTCAGCAGTCTTGTCCATACTGCTGGTACTCGCTACAGCTTCCTGCGAAATCAATAGTGACCGCTGAATCGGAATGCGGAAAAATTTGCATCGCCTGCTCCTTCCTTAATTTTTTGTATTTGATTCCATGCCATAAGGATCCTACTCTGGGTCGTTATCTCTACTCGTTATAGATAGTCGCATGTGGGCTGAAAATCTGTTTTATAAAGAATAAAAAAAAAGTTAACAGAAGCCTGCCTGCATGTCACTTCTAAAAGATATAGAAAAATATCAGCAGAGTTAGATAACATTTGCTTAACTAGCCAAAGCAATAAGCGATAAACAAAGCAATAAACTTATAAATTTTAATAAAACAACTGATTTCGTCTTTTGAAAATTGAGTGTACGCTCTTTATAAAAATTACACCAAAATTGCGTCCATCAGTGATCCAATCCAAAACATAATAGTACTACTGAACTACTGATATAGTATCAATATAATTGCGGTCATGTATGAAAAAAAAATATGGAAGGTCCTTTGTTATGTACGTTACTTAAACCGAAAATTTCAATAGATTTCCCTATCTGGGAAAAGTATTCCAGTGCATACTAGTTTAGTCTAGTCTTGTCTAGTCTAGTATTCCACTGCATACTACTAAATAACATAGTTTTAATTTTTTTCATGTCCAAAAATATTCATTCCGAAAGTATGCAGCGATTATTTGCATTATTTGATACCTTATTTATCCTTTTCTTAATTCATCTCAAATTTGTTTCTCCGCTTGCATCTCTCGTACGTAAGACGACAGCAAACCGCGCGGCAGCAGCGGTAGCGGTAGCAATCGCACGGGATGCAGAAAAAACACGAGGCAATCTCCCTGGAAATGGTTTCCGTGTGGTTCTTCCTCCTTTATAGCCGCGAACCAGGCCGCGATCGACTCCTGAGGGTTCTCAGTGGACCGCGCCGCGATGCATTGCATCATCAAAACCGCACAGCCTTCGCCGTTGTCTCTCTCTCGCTCATCGATTCTGGACGGTCGGCCTACAATCTTAGACGTCGTCCATTGGTATAGGCGACGTGGCTAGTGTATGGGGCAGAGGTCCCCAAAGTAGTTGATACTACTTATTTCTTTTCACTTTATTATGCCACAATTAGATATTTATATCTAAGTCATTCGTTCGAAATGTATACACCTTTACACTTGGATTTAAACTTTGGTTTTCGTCATAAGACGAGTTAAGTATTTTCTTTTCAATTCCACCACGTTTTTAATCTTTACAGATATGTTTTACGACCTCAACTTTGCGGCCGTCTCAAGACTCGACTTGGCAAGAAAACAAAAGTGGACTTGGCTTATCGTCCACTTATCCTTATCCTATAGACTTCTCATTATCGTAGTAACTTATTAAACAGGTTAATTTATACGCTACATGAATGCAATCAAATCTATCAAAATGTGCAGAACGCAATTTGGGAAACACTGCAGTAGAGTTTAAAAACCATTCTTGGTTCCATTTGGCCAGAAGAAATCGACAGTAAAAAAACCTGGAAATGGAACCGTTGTTGGCCCAGGAGAAGAAAAAGCCACTGGGTACGGCAGGAAACGAGGGGTGCGGAACAAAATTGCATCTTACAGAAAAATGCGCAGAAGCAGCAAAAGCTCATCCAAACATGGGGAAGATGGCGAGTGAAAACAAAGGACTCGCGCAGCAATGGACGGTGAGGACGACGACAGCGACGACGGCTGCATCAGCCAACTAAATTGCAGGAGGCGAAACTCAAAATTTCGATCTGCTGCTGAATAATCAAGGAAATTTCTGCTCGAGATTGTAATTTGAATGTGAGTTGCGGTTTTTTTTGTTTTCTTTTTCGCTTTGCATTTGTCATTTCGAATTGGAAGTTCTGTCTGTCGGCCGGTGAGGCATGTGCATGTGGATGCCGAAATCTAGCTGAAAAACATTTGAGAGTTCTGACTTGACGAACGAACAATGTGCATTGTCTTTGAAATGTCACAATTTAGAAAAGCTGGAGACAGAAGCCAAAATAAGGAGATGTGGCTCGGCTTAATAACCAAATTTTGCTTGTTATTTGCATTCTAAAGTTCAGATGGTGTTTTTTTTTATACATATATTTTTTCCAATCGTTCTGAATTCGTTATTGTTTTACATTCGCTATCAAACTATTAATGGTTTTAAAACCTAATGAATCATTTGTTTGAGAAACTGCATATATCCATTTTGCAGAATTCAGAGAAAATAACAAAAAACTGTTTTTGAACTAATTGGTGTCGAATCTTTCGATTTCTTCGATACAGATCAAAAGATTCATACAACACTCAACACCCTGGGGCAATTCCAGCTATAAAACTTCAAGTAGTACTCGCTTTTATGTTTGAACTACATTTATGATATGCTTCAAACATGAATATTTACAAGAAATCGAATCTATCACTTTCCAGGAATCTTTCATGAACTGGCTGTGCAGACTATTTATATAGTCTAGACTAGACAATTCTATACGTCGATTTGTAGGGATATTTGCCACTGCTTCTTTGAAAAACTGTATCAAATATATTTCAACTTCATTACGCTAGATTCATGCAGTCAGGCTTTGCAAAAGTTATTTCTTATGCCCAATAAAAGAGTATAGCGAGTAGGTCGAGATTTTTTTTTGTTAAAACAGTGGATAAGGTTCATGGTCGTATGGCCGATGCATAGGAAAGGGCGCAGTCCAAAGTGTGCCTATAATGACGCTTGTCAGACAGACGCAGGCGCGGGATCTCAGAAGTGATTCCCGAAAAAACTTAAAGGAATATTCGAAGATCTCAAGGAATTTTTAATTAATTTTCCGGATGAATGTCCAAAATAATTAAAAACAAAATCAAAAGAATTCCTAGATAAAGTTCTGGAGAAATTTCGTTAGAACTCCAAGAATTTCTTCCTACAGTTTCCGAAGGGTTTTTTAAGACTGGAAGAATTGATTCAAGAAATAACTGAAATTATTGCTAAATAAATTTAAAAAAAATAGTTTGAAGGAATTCCTAAACCAATTTCCGAAGACATTTCTAAAGAAGTCAAAAGAAGTCTTACGGATTTTTTTATTGCCTTTCTAGATTTATTTGCGGAGAATTTCTGAAGAAATTCCTAGAGGGGAGAGAAGAAATTCAGGATGGAATTCCTGAAGGAATTTACGAATGTATACCTGAAACAATTTCTGGGTGACTTACCGAATTAATTCCTGGGGGAGGATTTTCCAAACGAACTTTTGAATAAATTTATGAAATATCACCTGAATGCTTATTGAACAAATTTCCGAAGTAAATTCCTCGAATTCTCGAGAATATCCGATGAAGTATGATGATGGATCGACTGCAATCCTGATATTTTTGGTTTTTTGGCAAGTCCTAATTCCTGATTCAAAACAGGTGTTTGTTTTACTACTGTCCGAATATTCGAAGGACTTCCCGGAGAAGTTTCTGGCAGAATTCCCGAAATAATGGAAGCTCCTGAGGGAATTCTTGTAGAATCGAGGATTCTTTTCATAATTCTTTGTTTTCGTCTTCGTTCAGAAATTCCTAAATCTAGTTAGGTTGTTCTTCGGAAATTCCCGATTTTTTAAAAGTAAAACCTCTTGGAAGGCTTTTGTAAATTTCTCTTGAAAATAAAAAAAACAATGTGAAATTCCTGCAGGAATTATTCCGAAAATTTTGTTGAAAAAACCCTTCCGGAAAATTACGGAAGAATGAAATTGGAAATCCTAAAAGAATTTTCGGAGATGTTTCTAACGGAAATTTTAAAGGATTTACTAAAGAAATTTCAATAGGAATTTCTGAAGAATTCTTGAAGTAATTCCCAAAATAATTTCCAAGTAAAATTTACGAAGGATTTCTAAAGGAAGTTCTGAAGGATTTTCTGAAGTGATTCCCGAAAGAATACTCAAAGGAAATTTCGATGGAATTTCCCAAGGTAATCCTGAAACAATTTCCGTAGGTGTTGTAGGTACTGAAAAATCCTTAAAAAAAAGGATGTTTTGAAATTTACACCCAATATTTTTTTTACACGGTTGGTATTTATTAATTTTTCGGTTAACCTAAACTTTCAATGTTGTTTGATTTTTTTATGATTTTTTTCGTAGGGTTGACTCATAGTTTAATTGAAGCTAAAGGTCTTACTCTTAAACGACTAAAATCTACCCTTGTAAAAAAAATAACTGGGTGTATCTCCGCAGTAGTTTCCGGAATATTTTCAGAAGAATTCCCAAGAAATTCCGAAAGAATTCTTGGAGGAATGTCCTAAGAAATTTTTGCAGAAATTTAAGAATGTCGGAAATTTCTTCAGAATTTATTTTGGAAATTTCGTTGATAAATTCCCTTTACTAATTCTTTTAGAAATTCCTTTGTAAATTTCCTTAAGAATTCCTTTGGAAAATACTTCGGGAATTCCTTAGGAATACCTATGGAAATTGTTTTAGAAATACCTACGGAAATTGTTTTAGTAGTAATGCTTCTAGAGATTCCTTTACAAAATTCTTTAAAGATTTTTTACCGAAATTCTATTTTCCGAAATTCTTTCCGTACATCATTTGGGAATTCCTTTGTATATTCCATTGGAAATTAGATTGGAATTCCTACGGAAAACCCTTCCGAAATTCCTTTAAGATTATCATGTGAAAAACGATACTGAAGACCGAAAAACATTCACCGCTGGTAGGCAGTGAATATTTTTCCATATTTCATAAATATTTTTCACGTCAAAAACACATGTTTTTCGATCTTCAGTTTTCATCAAAATGATCATTCGAAATATATCATTTTTAACTTAACCATCTTTCAATGATAATAATTTTGTTTTTATGTGCTCAAAAGGCCATACTTTTTAACGGGAGTAAAAATTGTTTTGAAGGTAATATAAACGAATATAATAAATTTAATTTCATGATTAGAAACCCTAACGCTACGCTGTGAAGTAGGGAGGAGCATGGAATTACCCAAATTAGCGTTACGTAATTTGTGAACAGATCCTTATTATTGTTTCATTAAATGAAGTCAATGAGTAACTCTCTAATGCCCAAGACTGCCTTTAGACGGGGTACTTCGATACATTTTTGCAATTTTTAATTGTTCAGATTTCAAAAAGTTTTTGATGCCGAAAAATGATATAAAGTTCAATACTTGTTCAAATCTAGTCAAAAAATAATTCTAAATTATAAAAACAAAATTTTAAAAAGGTGAAAATGAAAACGCGATTTTTTTTTGCTTGAAGTGTGTTTAGATCGGTTTTAGAAAGCAAAATAGTGATTTCGAGCGAAAACAGAAATTTTGGTATTCGAGGGTTAAGTAAACTCTAAAGAATAGCGTCTGTTAAAAATATAAGGCATAACTCGTAAGAACAGTCGATGATTGATAGAATTATACCTTTAATCTCTGCCTATTCGACCATTTGTTCTGTCGACCTTTTGTCTCTTCGATCTTTCGTCCTTTCGACCGTTTGACATAGTTATTTCTTCCATCCTTCTTTTCCTTCAACCTGCTGTAATTTTTTCTACCTTTTTTTCCTTTGATCTCTTGTCATTTCGACCTTTTGACACAGATTCCTATCGTGTCCCAGCTTAACTCCGCCAATGCATGTGTCATTTGGGATCAAAGCAATCGGGTGTGCGGCCCCAGTGAGGAAACCTACAGAGTACAAATGTTTTCAGGGCAATGGCTTTCGATGATGAAAGTTTCAAAGAAAATATTTAGTTTACTAGAAGTTTATTAGACATAGTAGTTTGTGCAACTAGTTGCTTTTCCATACCAATGACATGGGTGCTTTATTGAACATTATGTAACTCAAATGGGTTGCATAAAATCCATTTTTTTAATCTTTCGTTTATTTGGAAGGCTCATTTGCCGTGAAGCGTTACGGAGCCGGAATCAGGTTTAACGGGTCCGCGACGTTAGGCATAAGTACGTTAGGCATAAGGACGTTAGGCATAAGTACGTTAGGCATAATGGACGTTAGGCATAACGGACGATAGGCATAATGTACGTTTGGCATAATGGACGTTTGGCATAATTCTGCCTTCTTTATTTCATAGGCTGTTCTTTGGGTCATTTTATGCCTAACGTCCATTATGCCTAACGTACATTATGCCTAACGTCCGTTATGCCTAACGTCCATTATGCCTAACGTACTTATGCCTAACGTCTTTATGCCTAACGTGCTTATGCCTAACGGGGTATACCCAGGTTTAACAATGCATTTCTTGATTCTTATACATAGTGTTAGTTTTGGGGAACCGAAAAACTCGCGGTTTAGTCGAAGTTAAGGAATACAATACTACAGTAGGAAAGGAAAGGATTTTAGGGTACTTACACACTTAAAATAAATCGCCGAATTCGGTAAAATTTTACCGAAATCTCAACAACAGAACTGTTCGGTAAATAATTTCACTGATTTTCGGTGATTTTGACAGTTGAGCAATGGAAAAAAATACAAAAAATCTGTAAAATAAATTACCGAACAGTTCTGCTGTTGAGATTTCGGTAAAATTTACCGAATACGGTGAAATGAGTTAAGTGT
Source organism: Armigeres subalbatus (assembly GCF_024139115.2). Taxonomy (NCBI): domain Eukaryota; kingdom Metazoa; phylum Arthropoda; class Insecta; order Diptera; family Culicidae; genus Armigeres; species Armigeres subalbatus. The sequence continues at coordinate 454,096,176 of NC_085140.1, forward strand.
GTAAGTAATTACAATGCTGATGTTCACAAAGTTGACATTCCTCGCGATGTATCACATCTGTAAAGGGACAAACAAACTTTTTTTGGGAGACAACGACGAGAAGAAGACATACGGAAGGGATTAACGATAGACATTGAAATGTACAATAAGAGGAAGACATTCGTAATGGGGTTCGACAGACAAGGGAATGGGCAGACAATGATTACAGTCCTACATCAGCAACTTTCAAAAATTGGTAGACCAGGGACATGTACTCAAGATCAAGGCCCGACAACACTTCCCTAATAGGCTTTGGTTGGTCAGTAAAAAGATGTTGTACGGATTCATTTCGAAATGTTTTTTTTCAATAAAAAGAAATGATCATTTTCAATAAGAAGACAGTTTATTTCCATCAAAGTCACAAATTTGATGATGGTATTTAATTATTATATGCGTTATTATGTAAATGATCGTGAGAAATATCGTCTGTGGAAAACACAAATATTTGTTTCAATGAGGCACGATGCGGATAGATATTACTTACCGTTGGCAGGAGACAATTTCAATGAAACGCATCGCCAGACGAATAACTAACTTTTATCGTTCTTTTTTTAGCTTGAATTCAATGCAGAAATACGATGGAAGGAATGATTTTGCAGCAGCACAAACAAAAATGAAGCAAAGTAGATTTGACGTTTTATGGTACCAAAAGATCAGTAAAACATTACCGATTCATCGGTGATACTAACTATTTGCAGTATTTTCGGTAAATATGGTGATAGTTCACCCACAATCACCGAAGTTCAGTATATTACAATGTCAACAAGAGTAAAATCACCGAAATATTTGTGATTTATTGAATCACCGACCCCTTTGGTAAAATTATTTACCGAACTCTTAAACTCTGGTTAAGTGTGTATTCTCTGTGGCACGTAATCAATGAAATAATTTTATGGGCATGACATCAAATTCTCCAAAGGCAGGTTTATCTATCGCTTTATGGTCTGTCGAGCACACAATGGGGCACGATAACATGGAATCTGTTTGTTTTCTGCTGCAACATAATTTTTTGGCAAGATTGATCATGTAAATTAAATGAAATTGTATCATTTTGGTACAGATTTATCATATTTAAGCTCATTTTTCGTCATTGCAAAAAATTGCGTTTGCAACTCGTTACAAAATTCGATTTTTTCAGCACTCGTAGTATAAACGTACAAATCGTACTGAAAAAATCATCTTTTTGCAACTAGTTGCACAAACTACATCAGACTGAAGAGGGAAGCTAAGCGGATCGGACTAGTCATCAACACGTCGAAGACGAAGTACATGATAGGAAGAGGTTCAAGAGAAGACAATGTGAGCCACCCACCGCGAGTTGGCATCGGTGGTGACGAAATCGAGGTGGTAGAAGAATTTGTGTACTTGGGCTCACTGGTGACTGCCGAAAATGATACCAGCAGAGAAATTGGGAGACGCATAGTGGCTGGAAATCGTACATACTTTGGACTCCGCAAGACGCTCCGATCGAATAGAGTTCGCCGCCGTACCAAACTGACAATCTACAAAACGCTCATTAGACCGGTAGTCCTCTACGGACACGAGACCTGAACGATACTCGTGGAGGACCAACGCGCACTTGGAGTTTTCGAAAGGAAAGTGCTGCGTACCATCTATGGTGGGGTGCAGATGGCGGACGGTACGTGGAGGAGGCGAATGAACCACGAGTTGCATCAGCTGCTGGGAGAACCATCCATCGCTCACACCGTGAAAATCGGACAACTGCGGTGGGCCGGGCACGTAGCCAGAATGTCGGACAATAACCCGGTGAACATGGTTCTCGACAACGATCCGACGGGCACAAGAAGGCGAGGTGCGTAGCGGGCAAAGTGGATCGATCAGGTGGAAGATGATTACCCTCCGTAGACTGCGTGGTTGGCGACGTGTAGCCATGGACCGAGCCGAATGGAGAAGACTCTTATATACCGCACAGGCCACTTCGGCCTTAGTCTGAATAAATGAATGCACAAACTAATATTATGCAACTCATTTGAGTTGCATAATGGTCATTAAAGCTCATTTCGTTGGTATGGAAAAGTAGGCCGTTTTATCACGAACTGTAAACCAGGTATAATGTTTAGGAATGAATCACATACAGTGGCGCTAGCGTATATGTAGAAATAGCCAGCATGAGTAAACCACCTGAAGTTTGTTTGGCGAAAGAAATCTAACGCAGGTTTTCTCAACAGCAGGAACTGTTTACGAAAATCTATTTGGTACCAGTCATGTAGGAAGGTGTTTGCTACTACGCCTACCAAATACTTTTTCAATTAACGTGATTATTTTCAAGATATTATGATTTGTTCATGAATTCGTGAACTAACGAGTTCACGGTGTATTTTTTCGTGAACAACAGTCACGGATTCGGGAATACAGTCACGTTTTCTGGAACGTTCTGGAAAATGTGACTGGTGTTCCCGAATTCATTAATTAAATCACGGTGTATTTTTGCTGGTTCACGAATTCGGGAACGCTTTTTTTTGCGTGTTGCCTTTCGCCATACTGATTTCCGAAAGTTAACTCCAAGTGTGCCGCTCAAAGTAGGCGATTCATTGCAAAAAACTATTTGAAATTCACATGAATGATTCATCATTGTCTTATGCGAATCTATCTATGACAAAAGATCAAAGAACAAAAGGTCGAAAGACAAAAGGTTGAAGGACAAAAGGTCGAATTGAATAAAAGGTCGAATTGACAAAAAGGTTGAAAGGACAGAATGTCGAAAGGACAAATGTCGAAGAGACATAAGGTCCAAGGGACGAAAGGTCGAAATTACAAAATTGGTTAAAATTTTCTTAAGAATGTTTTTATAATGGAATTAATGTATCTGAGCACAAAGAAACTATAGTATAAGATACCTTTTTGAGTGATTTAGATATCCAACCTATACAGACTTTTCGTGAGAACTGTGGAGTTTATTATTGTGATAAGCAAGCGGGATCGCCAAATGTGGAGTTTATTATTGTGATAGGCAAGCGGGAGGCTCCTGATTCTGATTGTCTCGATTGCTTCGATTGCTGTTGCGTGACTTTCAGTTGACGTCCATACAAGGCCTAATTCGATGAGTTCAAAGCAATTGTATATTGTATTTGCATAGTTCATGCAAACACTATTTCACTGCCACACAAGAACGATGGCCCAATCTTGACTTGAACCCACAACCTCTTATTTTTACACAAAATCCTACCACCAATATGCAATATGCATGCACATTGCACAACCATGATTATAAACCGTTTGGGACGCGCGCGTTCCTGATACGCTCATGCGGGCTCGTTCATGTATAGTGTACCATAAGAGATGTGTTTTCGTTAGTGTTGTACAAAATACAACAGCACGTGAGTTTGAGTGTTATTAAAAATTATTGTTCGTACGGTGGAATCACCGAATAATATGCAATTGATTGTGTCATTCCTACTGTTTTGGTGTTAATTTCTTTATAAGAAAATTGTTTTTAGCTTTTAGTGGAATGCATTCACTTGTCATAAGACGAGTTTGTACTATTCCATTTAATTCCACTTGTTCATTGTACCTTTGACAGAAACGTATTTCGACCTCAACAGTAAGGCCGTCTTCAGCGTCTCGTACTTGACTCGACTTGCCGACTCGAGACACTGAAGATGGCCTTAATTACTGTGGATATACAACAGTAAAGTACATGTGAAGATTGGACAAATCAAGCCCCCGAAAGATATTCAATTTGCAAAAAAAAGAGCTAACCGCGGTGGAGGTTGGTACTCGGATTCTGATGGCTTTTCCGCAAACGTGACCTTTAAGTGGTCTTGTTGTGTAGGGGTTATCACGCCTATCTAGAGAGTAGGAGGTTGAGGGTTCGAGTCCCTCCAAGACACGTGGATTCTTTTTCGCAAATTTCAAGAAAGCATTGTCTCCTCTTATCGCCTTATACAATTGCTTATACCGGAAAAATGCATTGTTATAAAGAAGGTATTATTTTATCTGTGCGCCTTTACCGGACAAACGCATTCATATAATAAAGGCCATACCCAAAAAACAGATCTTACAATTATTGAATAAAAACGTGGCATATACAAATCTGTAAGATTTTTATACAGAAATTGTATTAAAATAATACAAATCTGTATAATTTCAATACAACGATTGTATTAAAATCTTACAAAAATTGTATACGCCGAATTATTATACAGTTTCTGTAAGGTTCTTGTGCAGAACTGTATTAAAATCTGCCATCCGCTGGTTGGGTGCAGGGTTTGAATTCAAATGAGAATGAGAAAATCTCTCACCTATCATGTCTGTATACACTCTCGATAGGTAGCATACCGTGAGAGATGTTTTTCAAAAGCTGTTACGATAATGATCTGATTCAACGCGTTTTATCAAACCCCCTCGTTTTTTTTTTCCATCTTGTAGTGGGATAGTTTTGTTTTCATGGCTTGTTCGAAGAGGTTTTTGCCTCGCTTCTATCGTTGTTCGTTATCTATTGAGAGCGATTTCTGCAAACCCTGATAGAGGCATTATCACCAGGGGGTAATATGTGGTGCATCGTGCCTACTCATCATGTTTTTTTTTTTTTTTTTTTTTTTTTTAACGAAGGTAATGGAAATCTGCAATCAGACACATGTGGAGGCGTACTCAGGTAGTGTGGGATGGGATCACCACTCCCGACTAAAACCATTTCCTTCTCCAGTCATTCCCCCGGCCCGCAATTAAGCAATACTCCGGGGAATGACTATTGAGCATTGCGCTCCCCACATAAGGTACACAAGTGCACGTATGCGCCTCAGCTCTTCGACACTCCCCATGCAACACATTTGCACAAGACACACTGGCACCACATGTGCCCCAACACTCACCTACCTATGCCGCTTGAATGACTGCAAGAGACAAACAGGTACCCTGCAGGGGTACCCCATGCCGTCATCTCACAACATAGGCAGTCCTCACTCAGTGTGGTGTTCACCCCATCCTGCAACGGGGTGGCACCACTTGTCTACCAAGCCGGAGGCGACCCTAGGTTGGTGGCTCCTATGCCGCTCCTACCTCAGCTACGAGGCAGACCCTTTCATGTCTCCCTATTTCTGAGGTGCCGCAGAGGCATCAACCCCCGACACTCCTGCCAGTCATAGCGAGACTTTCGTGTCCCCTACTTCTGAGGTGCCGCAGAGGTATCTGCCCCCGACACTCCTGCCAGGCCTAGCGAGACTTCACTCATTCCGTCCCTGACAGCCGGATCACACTACTGCCTAAGCAGCCACTCTGACCATACGTACCATGCGAGTCTAACTTGTGTGCTCGCTCATACATTCAGTCCCAATCGCTTGCACCACTTGTGCACCACTCTCTTTGACATTCAGTCACTCACTCAGTGGGGGTTGTAATACCCCCATCTCCCATTTTTATCCACTCTGTGCACCTCCTGTGCATCGTTTGGGCGTGGAACACCCGGCACGTCAAGCGTGCCTAACACTCACCTACCCAGACTTTGGTCCTGCCAATAGGTCCCCGTTAGGTACTTTGCTGGCAGCACCCACCCATTGACATTTCGAAGCCCAGGTAGTCCTCAGCCAATGTGGTGGTCTCCCCATCCTGGAACGGGGTCGCACCACTACCTTACATGTCTCCGATTTCTGAGGTGCCGCAGAAGCATCAACCCCCCGACACTCCTGCCAGACGCAGCGAGACTTTCGTGTCCCCTACTTCTGAGGTGCCGCAGAGGTATCTGCCCCCCGACACTCCTGCCAGGCCTCACCAGACTTCAGTCATTCTAACACTACCGACCATGCGTACCATGCGAGACTTACTTGTGTGCTCACCCATACACTCGGTCCCCGTATTCTGTGGGGGTATTACGAGTAATACCCCCAACTTCCATTCCTTGCATCACATCTGCACCACTCGGGGGTGTGTGGGTACCACCCACTGCCACCCGCTTGCAGCGGAAGCAGCCCTCACTCTGTGGGACCTCCACAACCTCCGTTAACGACCTGGCTAATTGTTTCACCCTCCCAGGTCATTCATCCCTTCGGAACGGGTCGCCTTACACCTTGGGATTCGGGGCTAGGGGCTTGTATGCTTTAAGCGGCACACGGTCGCTTGATAAGGATTGCTTGCGGATATGTGGTATTTGGGAGGGAATTAACAGCCCCCTGTTAACCCCACCACCTCCTAGGCAGAACCCCCTGACTCACAGACGGCTGGGGAGGGGTCGTCAAGCCCTTGGACATGGTCCCTGCTGCCCCGACTCATCATGTAGTATGAAGCAAATGTAAATAAACAATCCCACACCAATATATAATACGAACAATGCTACACTTGTCAAGCGCGGTGTCCCGCCTTCTACAAGCGACGTGGCCCGGATAATACATATTAGGTGGGCTTGAACATTGTTCGCCTTATACCGGGTAAACGCGTTCATTCAAGGAAGGCAATATTTCCTCTGTTTGCTCTATATCGGACAAACATATTCATTTAAAGAAGGCATTATCTACTTTGTTCGCCTCATACCGGGCAAACGCGTTAATTGATTTAAAGAAGGCATTATCTTCTCTTTTACAAAGCAGACCATGCTGAAGGTAGCGGGGTTCGATTCCCTGTTCGGTCTAGAAAATTTCCGGGTTGGAAGCTTTCTCGCCTACCTTGTATGTATGTATGTAGTTATCCACCATCCTGGCTTGAGTCATGCTCTGCGTACGGTTCCACCCAACAGAACAGTCAAATTTAATTATCATTCTGATCAGTTCAATCAAAGGTAATTGCCTATTTCCGGGGATTAAACCACCCGACTTGGACGTTAATTTACAATGTTATGAAAACTCATATGTGAATATGTACGTTATGTGGAAGATATTGATTTGGAAAATGTATTGGAGGTAACCACTTTCCTTTCGATGGGACTCGAACCCATGACCCTACAGTACGCTAGACTGGTGCTTTAACCAACTAAGCTACGAAGGACCTCCGTCGGCCTTCGCAACCTAGCGGCTACTGAACGAGCTCGAGATTCCCAAATTGGACGCATAGTCAAATCGCTCGCAATCCATTTATCAAGCCAATACTTCCACATGTGTATTGTACACGTCCACATTAGAGGAGCGTGAGTATTTAGAATGTCTGGCGGCTATACACATTCTTCATCAGCAACGGTACTGATCAAGTGAGGTTGTGTAAGCTATTTGCCAGTCGGTCGTCAAGCTCAGACCCGACCGCATTGCATAGGCAAGAGCACGCAACTCAAGTTCAGTTCAATCAAAGGTAGGGGAATTGTGGGTAAAACCGACACTGCGGGTAAAACCGACACCACTTCAAATCTCTGATTTCAAGTGATTATCGGACAGAATTTCGACACACTTTGAACAAACGTTTGATTTCTTGTATTTCTAGTCATTTTGTAACTGGCGGAGACGTGTAAGAGTCATAATAAACAGACAATTAGCATTGATCACCTTTGAGGAGATGAGTTATGTAAAATTTTGGCATCGGTGTATAAGCTTTTTCGACAATGATTTGTTGATTTTCAGTATTTAATCCATCTCTGATCCATAATTGAACATCATTTTGTGTATGTTGTGGAAAAATAGTTAACTTTTCTAATTATAAACATCCACATGTATCTCATCATTATTATGTTATCAGTTGGGGTAAATTCGACACCTGTCATCGAATCACGAAATACCTCTATTTTATTAGACTCATCATTCGCATAATATAAGTCAAGTATTGGAAAACGAGGCGCCGGGGAATATAAGTTAATCATAGACTGATTACATACCATATCATAATTGGGCGTGACTAGGGATCCTATATTAAGAGATGTGCGAATACTTTACCAGACGATTTAGCAACGCTGTAACTTTTGTAAACAAACGCTGCCAGCACTTGCCGTGGCGCAAAATGTTGGAGCTCGAACATGACTTTGCGCATAATGGCATCTTCAGATTTCGTTATCTAACGTCCAGCCGTGCATTATCACTAAAATAAAAGTGCAATGCAAATGAACAAAGTACCATGCATAAAGTAGACTACTTTAACTAGCCAATGTAAAACAAATTGTTTATTCGACAAAAAATTTCGTAAAATCTTTTTCATTACAATCGCAATACCATTCAATCCGCAACAATAACAATGTTCATTTGGCTCAGATTCTGACAGCTCTCAATGCTCGATTGGCTCAAGATGGCCGCTTTCGCATATCTCTGAATGTAGGATCCCTAGGCGTGACAATAGGTGTAGGGGGTAATATTGAGTCATCAAGGAAAATCTGCAGGTCGGATAACAATAGCGCTCAAAGAAGAACTCAAGAAGAAGGTTATTTTGATCTTTGATATATTCAATCCGTTCCCTAGTGTTGTTCTTTCGTGATCCATTTTCACCCCTGTAAACATGTAGCTTGTCACCTACGGAACTGGTCATTTTAATTTCTTGTCATAACTGCACCATATGCATTTATTTTAAATCGCCGTTATAAACAACTTTTTAAAATAAGTGAAATGTAGGTCAATATTTACAGTAGTTAGTCAATTTGTTACTAAAATTCTTATACTCTATATATTTTTCACCCAACCCACTAAAGAAACTAAATTGTTCTGATGTTCGATTCCACAACAACTTTATGTGTCGGTTTTACCCTCATGTGGTGTCGATCTTACCCGCACCCCAGCTGGTTGGGCTGGAAGAGGGACTGTTCGCGTTTTTATCATAAATCAAATTCTATCAAGAAATATTGTCTTGAGACCTCATGGACTGATGCATGAAGAGCCAAAGTATGCTTGTATGAAATTCCAAGACCGGAAATTTGCTTCATAGATTGGGGAACTGTAAAGTTGCTTAAGGTGTCGGTTTTACCCACAATTCCCCTAATTGCCTATTTCCGGAGATTAAACCACCCGACTTGGACGTTAATTTACAATGTTAATTACAATACACTGGATTTTGTTTTTACGCGATTTACATTTTCTCAATTTTCCACTCATCCTAAATGTTTAACGCATATTAATTATCATGTGATTTTTCTTTGATTTATTCTGGATTTTTTGATACATGTTGCGAAGAGTTTGGCGGCAAATTGAAGTCACACGATCAAAAATACGAGCGAAAAAAAATCGTGTAAAAACAAAATCCTGTGTATTACAATCATTCTGATATCAATACACTGCTGCATGAATGGCCAAAAATGGGGGTGGCGGACCCGTAAGTAGAGACACTTACGCGAAACCCGCGGGATAAAGAGAATCTCCTTCCAGCAGTGTAATCCAACAGACTAACAACGAGATTTGCAATACTTATAGGACTTTCTGAGGGATGATTTCTTTAAAGAAGGGCGCGTCAAATCTATTACAACTGTGGGGAGAAGTACCCATCTACATGGATGTTATAGTACAAGTTTCTCCTCCACTCCGGTAGGCACTCCAATTCCATTGTCTAGCAGTTGCAACTTCAATGATGCCCTGATGCTCCCTCCCGACCCAATTATATAATATTATATTTATTTATTTATATGAATAGAGTATAAAATAATAACCAATATAAAATATAATACCGCCAACGGGGGTGTCATTGGGCCAAAATGTGGTATGGTCCAAATAAATGTTACAATGCTCTGGTAGTTAACATTGGAATCAAGTTTTAATTAGTTTGGTACAAGCTTGAACAATGAATTTGCCTCTGTATGGGGAAAAAATAATAAATGAGGGAAATTCTTCAAAGTTATATGTTGTTTAAAATTGGCCTATTCTCACCCCCAGGGCTGACAATAGTCATCGTCATAGCACGAAATGCCACAGTAGCAACGAGTTGCAGTGTCTTCATTGCTACTCTACACATCGTCAATGACGCGCACGACGTTAGCTTTCGTCATGTAACCAAATCGTCATGACGACATCGAAGAACGAAGACTTCATACCGTTATTCTTCAAGCGGCAGCTGCCATGCGAAGATTTTTACTAATCCTTTGTACCTAATAATGGATTTGAAGCAACGTATGAAAGCGTTATGAATGTTATCGATACATTTATGTTACAAAAGTTCCTACTATTTGTTTATTTGAGACGCGATTATGTTTTTAAACAGCTCGTCTATAATGACGAGCAATCAATTGTGTGAAGAAGTTGCTACGAAAAACGTCATAACTTTTGACGTGGTACGCATGCGGCGCGAAGAAAACGAATAGGTGTAGCGTCGTGCAATGTTATGACGAAGACTAATTTTGTTTCGCTTTCTTCATACGACGAGAATGACTATTGTCAGCCCTGACCCCTCATAGGGGGTGACATTGTGCCAAGTACAATAAAGTTCAGCGGTGATGATGCAACGATTCAATCGTTCATTAAAAATAATTGCCTACATTACGGCTCTTACCAACTATGTATGGCAAATCAACTGAAGGCTTGGCCCAATCTCACCCCTTTTCAGCGTGCATTGCTCGTTGCTACTAAAAACCAGAACCGTTATATAAATATTCCTAAAATTCGATAAAACAACAACAGATTATCGTAACATGATAACCAGGTATCCATCGATCTAAAAACTAGTTATGTAGTTATGTAGTGACACTATTTTAATACGGGTTCATTCGATCAATAGTTTTACATTCAAATTCCAAGCATTATGGTACGAGCACAATTAGTTCTTGGAATTTGTTTTGTGATTTCCTAGACGTGAGTTTTACTATAATTTTGAACCGTTTGCAGGTTTGATCAAAATTCGTAACAGTTTCTGAGATATTAGAAGTTGAAACATTTTTCGTTTTTGGCCCAATCTTACCCCCTAGGCCCAACGTCACTCCGAACGACGGTATACTGTGTTATGAGAATAAATGTTATGAGTAATGCATTGAATACAATTATGATTATAATTATAAATCATCCAACACATTCAGAAGGAATTTGGAAGCTGAAAATTAAATTTCTGGTTCAATTGGAATCGTCTAAAAGCCATAAAGTTGGGACAGAGCCTGGGACAGAGTTGGTATTGCAATATTTTGTTCGCGAGTCAAAATTATGGACACAATTTATTGTTATTAAGTATGTTCTTGCTCGAACATCCGTTGAAAAATGTACTGAGGTTGTTTCATGCAATTCTGCAAATTACCCCAATTGACTCGCAAAGCTTCACGAACATTTTTTGTGGTTCGTTTCTTGTATTGCCTACCTCTTGTTTTGAGGGGTTGGGTCAAAGATTTCGCTTACTGCTGCGAGATCGACTGATAAAAGATTGGAACTATATCAGTGGGAACACTTTACGACATGAGCAAAAGACATCAAAAGTATAATTGTTTCAAATATGTGATAATGGTATGCATTCGAAGAAGTAAAATTTAAGGGAATTGCACAAAATCATGTTCTAGAACTCAAACACACATTAATGCCAACTCTATCAGTATTTATATGATTGAGGTCAACCGATTCGGAATGTTAATCCTTGATACCGGCTATTTTGGGCACCCCGTTACATCAAAAAGTGTTTCAACAAAGTTGATCCATTTATGGGCACCATTCGTCGGAAGGGTAAGTCTTTGATTTCCCACCTTAAAGTTCAGCACTCCCACCGCAATAACGCTCCCTCCCGCTGCTACATGACTACCTTGATGAAGGCAAGAAGATGTTGATATGGTGGTTCAATCAGTTGATCACTTGAACCAAAGTCACCGTGCCTCCAGCGCAGTGCTAGATGGCACAGCACATGCTGGGAGGTGTATAAATACACACAAGAAGGCTCCTTCCACTGACCGAGCCGAGAGCCCACTAGGTATGTCCCTTCACTCGTTTTCCACAGCGCTGAACCAGCCAACGATGTTCGCAAACTTAGTTGCACACACTTTGGTCCCACTTTGGATGGACAAACTTTTTGTCTCCTCGTGCTGCAGTCACGGTGTGCTTAAAGCAGACGAAGATGACATAAATATCCTTGTTCATTGATATACACAGTATCGAGCCACCAGATGAGTTGCTCCATCAGTGTTCAATGGCTTTACATTGGCTTGCTTTCTAGCTTAGTGTTCTATTAGTTGAACAGTTGTTTATTGAAAGCTTTTCTATGCCCGCAAATTTCATAAATATGTATCGTATATGGCAAGTACAATGGATACACTATGCCCAGGAAGTCAAGAATGTTTCCCTTCCGAAAACATCATTGACCGGAGAGAGAATCGAATTCGCCATCACATAATCCATAATCCTTTGCCTTTGCTTGCAGTTGCAAGGAGGGCTAAGTAGAGACCCTTATATGTTGTATAACACCCAGTTTCGGTGCTCTAACGGAATTCTTTATCTTCATCTTATTCTTATTGACATTACATCCCCACTGGGACATTACCGCCTCGCTGCTTAGTGTTCATTCAACACTTCCACAGTTATTAACCGCGCGATTTCTAAGACAAGTTACCATTTTTGCATTCGTATATCATGAGGCTAACACGATGATACTTTTATGCCCAGGGAAGTCGAGACAATTTACAAACCGAAAATTGCCGAGACCGGCACCAGGAATCGAACCCGGTCACCCTCAGCATGGTCTTGCTTTATAGCCGCGCATCCTACCGCTAGGCTAAGGAGGGCCCGGCTGTAGCGAAATACGAAGTGTGAAACACCACTCAAGGACTGTCCATATACCACGTGGACAGGTTTTGGTCAGTTATTGATACACCTTTCTCCCAGCGTGGACCATTGGATATACAAAACTTTAAAAAATGTATGAACCATTCTACTTAAATGTTTACGTGGAACATGGACAGGCCGTTTAATGATTTCTTTGATTTCATGAAATATGTTGAAATGTTTATTCGTAGATAATTCGTTAAACTGTGCAAAGCTGCACCAGAGAAACTGTTTTACTTGACACATACTTCAGGTTTTTTTTTTCTATTTTATTCCTTTACTATTTCGAGTTTACTTATACAGTATTAATCGTTTTTTTGTCCGTCGTCTTCTCGTTCACGAACAAGCTTTATAAGGTAGAGATATGAACGAAGATATGTTCATATCTCTAACTTATAGGGTTTGTTCGCGACAAAATCAAAATCTCTCAAAGAAGCATTAAACTATTTCATGACCAGCGCTTACATGAAAGCAAGAGCTTTTTGGGCAATATTTCGAATCGAAAGACCTACATTTTAATAGCGGCTGCACACAATTGATTTTCGAACTTGCTCTTCCTTTTGATAGTACAGATATTCTGATAGTACAGACATACGTTCATCACTCTACAAAATATTTCACTCTTTGATGAGGTATTTCAAAAGTTTTACGCGATTTTTTAGAGGAACGCCTACATTTCAAAACAGCTCTCAGCATAACATGTTCTTAAAACACGATACCAGGCCCACCGTGCTAGTTCCTCGCGCCCGGTAGTCACCACGGCTGCCAAGCCCGATCCTGGCCATTCCTGCCACCCCGCTGCTTCGTCCTATCTTTCATGAGCAATCGTACCATGAGAACAGCAAAACCACTACACATTTTCCAAAGATATGTAAAAAAGTATAAAACTTATCACAACAACGATCTTGCATATGTGGCGAAGTGTAAGAGAGTCGCCCGTAGATACGCGGACAAAGACGCTGCACTGCCCCACTGCCCTGTGACATCCCCACGAGCTCTGTTGCTTGCACGGCACTCCACGCGCGGTGGGAGAGAACCAGATATAATACAAACTTGAATTTATTACCTTTCTTCAAATAATCTCTTACCACTGTGCACATTGACATGATCAGGCTTTTGGAATCAACGTTTTTCTTCCTCGCAGCCTCGATCCGGTTACCCATCCGCCGAGGCAGTGCGCGCTAGAGTTACACCTTTTCCTCCACCAGAGATTGCTATCGAACGGGACATATCCTGATTCTCATGCCGCCGACATTATTTTAAAACAAAAAAGCATATTTCAACTGCATCGAACCATCATCAGCTGCTGCTCCGAGTGGGAGAAAGGCTCTACAGCATTGTCTTAGTTTGATTGCTAACGCCGCACATCGGCTTGGTCTGTAATTAAACAACAAACATAATTACACCCCTCGGTGTGCATCCTTCTCCCACCTGCCATGCACAGGTCGTCTGTTTTCCTAATCCTACCTCGAGTGCACTTCAATCCATCCCAGATCTCCGAGTCCATTACACAACACGCCACCGCATGTGTTGATGCATTGTGGGTCAGAGTGGTGCAAATGCGTTTAGGGGATTATAGCAAAATCTTGATCGGAATCTTGATCGTCTCTAGTCATAGTCTAGTAATGGTTGTTAGATTCGTTTTTTAAATCCATTTAACCTGTTTTTTTTCTACAAAACCCGGCATGAGAGTTCATTTCTAGCGATCTCTTACTGTAAATAAATTGATAAAGAATTTAAAATATTGTAAAACATGTAAAACAAACTCCAAACTTGGCACAAGTGTAATCAATTTCAACCAGCAGACGAATTCCCCAGCATGGAATTCAGATTATATTGACTTGCATAGCCAAATGCACTTGTACCACTCTGACTTTGGAAAACTTATATCTCAACGGTGGCGGTGGCAGGATCAAACAAACCGAGCCGAACAAGAGCCCAAAGCCCTCCGCCGCGAGAAGATGAATGCGCGTCACAAACCTTTGGACTTAGAGATATTGCAGCTGAGGTAGGAGGTTTGCCTTCGCGGTTGCCCATCGATGATGGTGATGCAGAAGACGAACAGTAGTGTACACACAAACCAAACAAAACTATGCTGCTTAGTCAAACAGAGATGTTGTTGGTTCGGAATCCATATTCGCCGCCATCAGAATGAAAGTAGAACAAGAAAGTGAAGTGCGCGAGTTTGCTCACCACGACGTCCCCCGTTGTCGCGTCTCGTACCGCCCACCATCCGCCCGAACTCCCAAACTCGGACGTTCACCATAGGTATAATGGATCCTGATGGAGAACAACCCAAACCAAATCGGACATTGCCTGCCGCTGGTTCGGTTGTTTTAATGGTTTCCTCAACACACTCACCCCAGGAGAATACGAGAAATATAGTCATGTTGTAATAAACATAAACATAACACACGAATGTGTTCCGGACCTTTGAAGACCAAGGGTCGCGCATCAAACGGTACTGCCGACGGGCTTTGGAAAATAGTTTCAGGAAGAACTTAACACGTTATGAATTTAGTTTGACTTAGACCATCAAAATTATTCTAAACCTTTAGCATATATCCATCGATGGTTTTCAACTCTTTGGTCAAATGGAATCTGTACGCCACCGACCGCCGCATGCAAATTTTCCACGTCGCCGAATGTTTTTTTACCATGCCGATGGCTATTGAAGGACTAGACTAATTTCTTCCTATCGGAAATACATATTTTTAGTCAAGTTCATATTACATTTATCTACTTCAAAGTATGCCGAAATTAACTAGCATTGAGCTGATTTTGATATACAAACATAACATTTTTTCTTTAAAGCTGCGTATCATTTCCCGAATTAAACACAAATTAAAAGTGACAATTGAATAATTTCCAAATAACACTGCAAACACAACAAGATTACTTTTGACAGACATCAAATTGTTTTTGACAGATGTCTTACCGGGCTTATTGGAAAGCACTTGCGACTTTTATGACCGGATGATGTTTGATTTTCGAACTATCACTTTTAAGTTTAAATGCAGTCTAAGAAATCAAATATTTTTCAGGAATTGCTTCTTGAAAACTTTTAGAAACTCCTAAGAAAATTTGTGTTTCGGTCTGAAATTATTTCAGAATTTCATTTTCAAATTAATTTGTGTTAATTTGGGAACTCAAAAATAGTTTTTTTTTTCAATATCTTTCGAGCTTACTTTGTAAATATTTACAAGATTTTTCCTGAAGTTTCCTGAAGAATTATGATGGGAATTTTGTAGGAATTTCGGGAAGAATAGATGGATGAACACTCCGAGGAATTAGAGAAGCTTCCCGAAGAATTCCTGGAGGAACATCTTAACTAATTTCTGGTGGAACCTTTGGAAGAATTCCTAGAAAGAATCTGAAGAAATTCTAAAGAAAATCAGGAGGAACTTCCGGAAGAATCCTTGGATAAACTTCAGGAGTGTTTTGATAAGAAAATTATTTTGAGCTTTTTAGTAGAATGTCTTCACTTGTCATAAGACGAGTTAATACAATCCCATTGAATTCCACCACTTAATTGTATCTTGACAGATACGTATTTCGACCTCAACAGTAAGGCCGTCTTCAGTGTCTCGTACTTGACTCGACTTGAAGTCTTACTGTTGAGGTCGAAATACGTATCTGTCAAGATACAATTAAGTGGCGGAATTCAATGGGATTGTATTAACTCGTCTTATGACAAGTGCTTCAGGAGTAATTATAGAATCCTTTCGAGGAATTCCTGAAGAAGCTTCCCGAATAATTCCTGGAGGAATTTCCAAAATGATTTTTGAAGGAACTTCACAAGAAATTCTTAAAAACCTTCCTGAGGAATAGATGGATATAGAATTTGGATGATTTTTTTTAGGAATTCCGGGAAGAACTCTTGGAGAAACTTTCCGAGAAAATCCTGTAGAACAGGGGTTCTCAACCTGGGGTGCATGAACCCCGGGGCGTACCTTTGCTGGGCCCAGGGGGTACCTCGGACAAAAATGCGTAATGGCAGATGAATTACAATTTTAATCAGAAGTTATTGATAATAATTTGATAATTTTGTATTTTTTTATTTCAAAACTTTGTCTTGTACATGAAATGCGTGGCAATCAGTAAATCTTGACCTATTAAATCCTGCCTTCAATAACAAGTACAATGGATGAAAGGCTGTGGGACAAAAGCAGAGCGTTAATGAATAAGGTTTCCAATGAATGATTAAATTTTTTATGATTAAATCATTCAACTCTATGATTAATGATTATGATGAATGATTTATTCATTTTTGCCTTTCTCGTATACTAAGTATACGGTAAAGGCTATATGATCGCTCCAAAAACAAACTTTTTATAGAAGGCCCGGAGACCCATAGTGTTATATACCAATCGACTCAGTTCGACGAATCGAGGTGATGTCTGTGTGTGTGTGTGTGTGTGTGTGTGTGTGTGTGTGTGTGTGTATGTGTGTGTGTGTGTGCGCAAAACTACTCAAAAAATGTCACTCATTTTTCGGGCACTTATCCTCAACCGATTTGCTCGCAACAAGTTGCATTCGACGCAGAATCCTGTCCCATTGTTTCCTATTTGAAATTGGCCAGATCGAACTATGGGACCAGAAGTTATGGCCAAAATACAAATTCATACGAAAAAATCGCGTAAAAAATGTCACTCATTTTCCGGGGACTTATCCTCAATCGATTTCCTCACAACAAGTTGCAATCGACGTAGAATCCTGTCTCGTTTTTTCCTATTTGAAATTGGTCAGATCGGACTATGGGATCAGAAGTTATGGCCAAAATACAAATTCATACGAAAAAATCGCGTAAAAAATGTCACTCATTTTCCGGGCACTTATCCTCAATCGATTTGCTCACAACAAGTTGCATTCGACGTAGAATCCTGTCCCGTTGTTTCCTATTTGAAATTGGCCGGATCGGACTATGGGATCAGAAGTTATGGCCAAAACACAAATTCATACGAAAAAATCGCGTAAAAAATGTCACTCATTTTTCGGGCACTTATCCTCAACCGATTTGCTTGCAACAAGTTGCATTCGACGTAGAATCCTGTCCCATTGTTTCCTATTTGGAATCGGCCAGATCGGACTATGGGATCGAAAGTTATGGCCAAAATACAAATTCATACGAAAAAATCGCGTAAAAAATGTCACTCATTTTTCGGGCACTTATCCTCAACCGATTTGCTTGCAACAAGCTGCATTCGACGTAGAATCCTATCTCATTGTTTCCTATTTGAAATTGGCCAGATCTGACTATGGGATCGAAAGTTATGGCCAAAATACAAATTCATACGAAAAAATCGCGTAAAAAATGTCACTCATTTTTTGGGCACTTATCCTCAATCCATTTGCTCGCAACAAATTGCATTCGACGCAAAATCCTGTCCCATTATATACTATTCAAAATTGGCCAGATCGGACTATGGGATCGAAAGTTATGGCCAAAATACAAATTAATACGAAAAAATCGCGTAAAAAATGTCACTCATTTTTTGGGCACTTATCCTCAACCGATTTGCTCGCAACAAGTTGCATTCGACGTAGAATCCTGTCCCATTGTTTCCTATTCGGAATTGGCCAGATCGGACTATGGAATCAGAAGTTATGGCCAAAATACAAATTCATACGAAAAAATCGCGTAAAAAATGTCACTCATTTTTCGGGCACTTATCCTCAATCAATTTGCTCGCAACAAGTTGCATTCGACGCAAAATCCTGTCCCATTATTTCCTATTCGAATTTGGCCAGATCGGACTATGGGATCGAAAGTTATGGCCAAAATACAAATTAATACGAAAAAATCGCGTAAAAAATGTCACTCATTTTCGGGCACTTATCCTCAACCGATTTGCTCGCAACAAGTTGCATTCGACGCAGAATCCTGTTGCATTGTTTCCTATTTGAAATTGGCCAGATCGGACTATGGGATCGAAAGTTTTGTTCAAAATACAAGTGCCGGTCTAGGAAATTTTCGGATTGAAAATTGTCTCGACTTCCCTGGGCATAAAAGTATCATCGTGTTAGCCTCATGATATACGAATGCAAAAATGGTAGCCTGGCTTAGAAACCTCGCAGTTAATAACTGTGGAAGTGCTTAATGAACACTTAGCTGCGAGGCGGCTCTATTCCAGTGTGGGCATGTAATGCAAATAAGAAGAAGAAGAATGTGTGCTTCTCAGGTCGCTCGCAACATATTGCATTCGACGCAGAATCTTGTCCCATTATTTCCTATAGAACTTGGCCGGATCGTACAATTGGGTCAGAAGTTATGGCGAAAATACTATTTTAAAACTATAAAATAAAATGCCATTTTTTGCACTTATGCTCATCCGTTTTGTTTGGAGGGGCAGCAGGGACTATGTCCAAGGGCTTGACGACCCCTCCCCATGGCCACTGCGAGTTAGGGGGCCTGCCTAGGATGTGGTGGGGTTTGACAGTGGGCTCTGTTAAACCTCTACTAAAAGCTGCATGTGTCCATAAGCAGGCCCTATCAAACCCAGTCAACACATGAACGTATATGGTGTCGTGTAGGATGCTGGAGTGCAGGCGATAGATGTACTTTTCCACACAACATGTATGTATATCGTCTCCATTTTAGCATCTTGTATTGCACCATGTGCGATTTTATGTAGACTGGGAAGCGAACGTGTGCCGCTCAAAGCGCACAAGCCCAACACGAGTGCCAACCGGCACATCAGGATTAATACCAGTGAGATCCTGATTACGGTATACTGGTCAATGCAAGTGACACACACACGCGCGCGAAAGTAATGCAAAATAAACGACATGTAAAATGAACGTAAATTTACATTCTTACTTAACGTCAAATAGAGATAAAATAAGGGTTGCTGAATAACATTAGCTTTCCGATTACTATCAATTATTTTCAATTTAAATCCCGTTTCCTTTTTACTTTTCTTACGTTAATGAAATGATAACGCGGGCGCCTAATCCGAAATTCAAATGAACAATCGCTCACTTTGAGCGGTTAATTGTTTATTCTCGCGAAGAATGAACAATTGAACAAATTAAGGAAATGCTAATACTGTTATGTAGAAGTTTCATAGGTCACATCACTTTCCATGGTGAATCCCGATCTATGTTACTGATTAACCCACCCAACTAACAAAAATTCCTTCCTGTGGTGATTGTGGGGATGCAGAGGTATTCTCGGTCTCTAGTAGCAACAATTACCACACACTCACATTCCCTCCCTTTCCCAACTGACTGTAAGGACTTGGCCGGCGCCGTTATTGATCAACATTTGCGAGCTGCTGAAACGTGCACTTCGAGAATAGTTTGTAAATCCCAACCACTATTCACTTGGATCGTAGTGCAATTTGCACCAGTTCTGATCAATCACGGAGTAGCAACCATTGATATGTACAGTCAGTCTAAGCTAAGCTAAGCTAAGCTTATGCTCATCCGTTTTGTTTGCAACAAGTTGCGTTTTGCGAGGAATTTTGTTATGCCCATAAACAAATATGAAAAATAAGACCATTTTTGGTCACTTGTCATAAGACGAGTTTGTACAATCCCATTGGTGGAATTAAATGGGATTGTACAAACTCGTCTTATGCCAAGTGAAGACATTCCACTAAAGAGCTCAAAGTAATTTTCTTAACACATATTGGTGTTATTTTATTTTTTTCCAAACCTTTTGAACGAACGAGAAAGGCACCATCACCGCTAGGTGGATTAATCTGGGTTTTGACAATGATTAATGATTATGATTAACGATTATGATTAATAAATAAAACGTTTGGAGTATAATAAACGATTACCGATCGTGATTAAATGTTGACAAAATATGTGTAAGATTAATGATTAGCGATCGACATGATTAAAGATTAATGATTATGAATAATCAAATTGAATGATTAGCATATTGATCAATAATCAAGTACGCTTTCTACCAAATTGGGTTATTGAAAGGTTGAAAGTTGTATGATTATAATTAAAGATTATTGAATAAAAGCGATGTATACAATGAATAAGATTTATGATTAATGAATAAACTCAAAACAATTATGAATATGATTAGTGAATAATGATTAAATGTAAAATTCTATGATTAACGATTAGTGATTAAAAATTGAATCATATTTTTTGTATAATTATGATTAATGAATAATGATTAAATAACCCATTATTCATTAATCATGATTAAATTTATGATTAATCACTAATGCTTTGGACAAAAGATCAAAAGGGCAAAACCTAATCAAAACAGAATGTTGAATAATATGCTAAGAATATGATTCTTGACTTAAATCTAGAGTCTACAGATTCGGAAGCCTACATTTGAAAGACATAAAAACTTTTTCTCGAAAAGCTCAGATGCTTCGTTGAAGGAGAATTGGAAGCATCCTTCTACGCTTTTCGGAAGCCTCCTTCCAAGCAGCTCGGAGGACTCCTTTCAAGAGATTCGCAAGCCTTTTTTCAAAGGTTTGGAAGCTTCCTTTCAAGATGCCAGGAAGCCTCAAGAGCCTAATTTTAAGAGGTTCGGAAATTTTCTTTCAAGAGGCCTGAAGGCCTTTTTTAAAGCATTTTTCTATAAACTTTCTTTTCTGCTTCTTTTAAAAGCCTCGGAAATATCTTTTCGAAGGGCTTTGAAGGAATTTTTCAATAGGCTCGAAAGCCTCATTTTAAAAAAGCTCGGAAGTCTCCTTTCTAGAGGCCCGGTAGTCTTCTTTTAGGCTTTCTTCTTAAAACTTTGTTATTTTTTCTTTTCTCCTTCTTTGAACAGGCTCGGTAAGTTTTTTTTTCTAAAGGCTCGGAAGGCTCCTTTCAAGAGGCTCGGAAGCCCTCCTTTAAAGTGGCTCGAAATTCTTGTTTCAAGAGGCTTGGAACCGTACTCCTGAAAGCCTCATAAGCGTCCTTTCAAGATACTCAGAAGCCCAGAGCCGTAGCGTGGAATCCCAGCGCCCTTGGCGAAACATTCATTGAGCGCCCCTTTTCTACCATGGAAAAAAATGTGCAATATTTTACATTTGGTTAACAATTTGAATTTCAGGAATTGTAGATTGTAGGGAATCCTACCAAGAATGTTTGAAATATCGAGGTATTTTTTGACTATATGCAAAATATTTTGGGAACATAGCAGAGTCATGCTATTAGGGATTTGAGAGAGTGACGGGGATGAAAATCATAAAGTTTGATCGTAATACACTTTATAATTAATTCCCCAATTATTAATTAGACTACAATTAGAAAGCTCTTGAAATTTTAATAAATTTCAGAAAGATAGAATAAACTTACGCAAATCAAAAGGAAAGCTACGCACTACTAGACCTAGTTAGGTCAATAAAATCCATCTCTGAAGTGAGATGGCCAATGATGATGGCCAATGAGTCGTTGTCCGACCTATTCTGATAAAAAAAAAATCCAAAGCCGGTCGGTGATTAGTGCCTAATTTGGCCAACCCTAAAAAATGCATATTTTCCAAAAAAACTATCGATCATATTTTCCACAGCGAAGAAGCGCAAGGGATGTATCTCCTGTCACAGCTAATAAAACCCTCGAAAATTGCTTTAATTTCAAAGATATGCGAGAAACTGGCCAAATTGGGAAAAAAACGAAATCGAACCAACACAAACAAACATTGGAAGCTAGTAAGCGCTTAAATATTTAGTCAAAAAAAGACTTTTTCAGCAAAACTAACTTTTTTTGAGACTAAGATCAAAAAAAAATCCAACACTGGTTCGGATTAGTTCAATGAAATTCAGCTGGATTGATCGATGATCGGAATAGCTATTAGACCTATTCGCATAAAAAACTGAACTCTTGAGTGGATTGGTTGGTGACCGAAATCGACATTGGACCTTTTAAGAAATTAAGAAAAATCCCATTAAGGAGTGAGTCTGTCTATAAATTGTAGGCACTACTAGGCTTTGTAGATTGTTGAGTAAATAAGTTGGTCGGAGTCGGAGTCGCTATCAAAAGCATCAGGACTATAGGAAAAAATATAACTTTGGACCAATATCTGGTAATGTTTAGGAAAAATCAAAAATGAACACTGAGGACATTAAGGACATTCTTTTTTAATCATCTAATGTAAATTTTAACCAAAACAAATATTTTTAGGCTTTTCGTCTCATAAGTATTATAGATACAAGTGAAGAAGTGAAATTCTACACAGTTAAAAAATCTGAAAAATACACGACATGGAAAAATTTAAACGCATATTTTTGTGTTCAATAACCTCTAATTTTACATTCAACTTTTGCTGATTGAATGCAATATTGAATACAAGCTCCATAGTAACGACGACCTGTAAATTTAAAAAGTGATGGAAAAATGGGTAGAATCGAACGGAGCATTCTTGTTGCATTATATATGCTGTAACATTTTTATACTGTGAATTATCTAATATTCAATGGCTTTGCTTTGTTTTTCCACCATGTACTAGTACAAGTTTCTGGTTTTTTGGGATCCGAAAAGTCGCTAGGTCAAATGCAGTAAAAATGTTTTTTTTTATCACATGAACATTTTTTCATAAAACAAGCAAAATTATCTCAAATTAGAGATGAGCCAACTTAGGACTGCAAGCCTTCATAATAAAGACAATAATGATCGAGAAATTGCACAAAACCCATAATAACTTTTCCTGGTATTGGCTGGTGGCTGGTCATTGGGTTGTAGTCCCTAAAGGAATGTACTGAAAAAGCTGAGTTATTTCAAACCAATTAAAATGAGAGTAAGCTATCCCCACTACTGCTTTACATTACTGTTTCGGAGGTCCCTGGGTGATATTGGCAAAATGGAACTAATCCGATCACGCAGTGCAGGACGCAGGTATTACACTTCATTATATTCAAATAACAATTTGAAGATGATACTTTTAGATTGTTTATCAACTGAACCCTTGTAACCGCTTCCGGAAGTCTCCGAGAAACCAGAATAAATGTTCAAACAGCATGTTGATGTGGAACAAAGAAATATTTTTGTTTGCTTTGCATTTCTCAAAATATCTTCAAAGTCAATTTCTAAGTTGTCGGCCCCTTAACTAACACCTAACACAAGGATGGACCTTACACCACCACGTTTACAGGACTCATAAGGGAGTGAATAATTGATTCAAATATAAAAATTCATATTAATAAAAGGGTAAAATTCATAAATTTAAATAAAAATAACTGATACAATTGTTCTATTTCTCATACGGTGATTCTTGATTTCGGCGCCCCCCTAAAGTCTGGCGCCCTTGGCGGGGGCCAACCCGGCCAACCATACGCTACGGCGCTGCAGAAGCCTCATTTTAAGTGGCTCGAAAGCCTTCTTTCAAGAGGCTCGGAAACCTCTTTTAAAGTGGTTTGGAAGCATTCTTCCATCCAAAAGGCTCGGAAGGCTCTTCCAAAAGGCTAGGAAGTCTTCTTTCGAGTGGTTCGGAAGCCTTCTTTCAAAAGGCTCGAAGCCTTCCTTTAAGAGGCTCGGAATTCATTTTTCAAGAGGCTTGGAAGCATCCATTAAAGAAACTGCGAAGCCTGCTTTCAAATGGCTTGGAAGCCTCCTTTCAACAGGCTCGAAAGACTTTTTTAAAAAGGCTCCTTTCAAGAGTCTTTGAAGCCTCCTTTCGAGTGGTTCGGAAGCTTCCTTTCAAAAGGCTTTAAGTCTTCCTTCAGGAGGCTCGTATATTTTCCTTTAATAGGCTTGGAAGCGTCCATTCAAGATACTCCAATGCCTTCTTTTAAGTGGCAAAAAAGCCGCCATTCAAAAGGCTTGGAAGGCACAAAAGTGTTCATTCAAGATACTCCGAAGCCTACTTTCCGGGGTCTCAAAGGACTCCGTCCCATAGGCTCCGAAGATTCTTTTCAAGAAGCTTGGATGCCTCCTTACAAGAGCTCGAACACCTTCCATCAAGATGCACGGAATTCTTTTTTAAGGGGCTTGGATGCGTATTTTCAAGAGGGTCAGAAGCCTTTCAAGTGGTTCCGAAGCCTTCCATAAAATGGCTCGTAAGGTCTTATTTCAAAAGGTTCGGCAGCCTACTTTCAAGACGCTCGGAAACCCTCTATTCAAGGGGCTCGGAATTCTTTTTCCAAGAGACTTGGAAGCATACTTTCTGTTGAGCAGAGCAAGGGAACCCCCTCACAAAGAAAAACAATACTAGAGTTCCCTCTCACTCCATGGCAGACTACTGACTGATACTTCTGACAGCAGCTGCAGCTCTCTTCATTTCTACAACAGGTACAATCATCAATAACAAACTTCCTTAATTTATACCAAAGAGCAACTATAACTAACCGGCGCCTGCTTCTTACTATCTACGATCTACTGCGTCACACACTACCGTCACACACTACCTGGTATTCCAACACTTTCTAGCAGCTCAGAGGTGTCCTTCAAGATGCTCGGAAGCCTCCTTTTAAGTGGCTCGAAAACCGCCTTTCAAGAAACTCGGAAGCCTTTCTTCAAGAGGCGCGGAATTCTACTTTCGGCTCGGAATAGTAAAAAAAGTTCTGTAGGATGCTCGATGTATGAACTTAATTTGAATTGGGAAGTTTCAAAGAAAATGAAAATATAAAAATAAAAATATTATGGAGAGCCATTAACGGAATATAGTTAGTTTTCAGGTCCATTTTTCATATATCTGAAGAGTTACGATTATTTTCATTTACAGAAAAAAAACTCAATTAATGCAAAAGTTCGAAGGCGTATTCTTCCAGAAAGAGGTTGAGAACCGCTGCTTCATGAAGGATTCATGCAGTTCCTGGAGGAACCTCCGGAGGAGTTCCTAAATTACCGCTGTGTAGAAGCTTCCTGAAGGATTCATGCAGTTCCTGGAGGAACCTCCGGAGGAGTTCCTAAATTATCTCTCGGAGGAATTCCTAGAGGAACTTTCGGAGGAATTCCTAGAGGAACTTCCATAAGAATTCCTAGAGGAACTCTTGCAAGAACTTCTTAAGGACTTACCGGAGGTGAGCCAGCCAAGGGCTGAAAGCCTCCCTAATAAAGATACAAAAAAAACTTCTTAAGGAAATCATGAAGGAACTTCCGGAGGTAGTCATGAAGGAATTTCAGAAGGAACTTCCGAAGGAATTCCTGGAGGAACTTCCGGACGAATTCCTGGAGGAACTTCTGGAGGAATTCCTGGAGGAACTTCCGGAGGAATTCCTGGGGGAACTTCTGGAGGAATTCCTGGCGGAACTACTGGAGGAATTTCTGGAGGAATTCCTGGAGGAACTTCTGGAGGAATTCCTGGAGGAGCTTCTGGAGGAATTCCTGGAGGAACTTCTGGAGGAATTCCTGGAGGAACTTTCGGATAAATTCCTAAAGGAATTCTGGAGGAACTTCCGGAGGAATTCCTGGAGGAACTTTTGGAGAAATTCGTGGAAGAATTTCTGGAATAATTCCTAGAGGAACTTCTGGAGGAATTCCTGAAGGAACTTCCGGAGGAATTCCTGGAGGGAAGCTCAACTTCAGGAGGGATTCCTGGAGGACCTTCTGGAGGAATTCCTGGAGGACCTTCCGGAGGAATTCCTGGAGGACCTTCTGGAGGAATTCCTGGAGGAACTTCTGGAGAAATTCCTGGAGGACCTTCCGGAGGAATTCCCGGAGAAACTTTTTAGTGGGAAACTATTTTCTAGTGGGACCTTCGGGAGAATTCCTGAAAGAAATTCCTAAGGAGCTCTTGCAAGAACTTTATTAGGAAATCATGGAGGAACTTCCGGAACAATTCTTGAAGGAACTTCAGGTGGAATTCCTGGTGGAACTTCCACAGGTATTACTGGAGAAGCTTCCGGAGGAATATCTGGAGAAACTTCTGGAGGAGTTACTGGAGGAATTCCTCCTTTCCGATATTTCATGACGCCTGAGTGGAGCAAGAATGAATCTGAGGGTACCGGTGAAGGAAGCGACAGATCAGTTATTCACCGATCTGACGTATCAGCTTACACGTTGGTTCGAGCACTTCGAATAGCTTCTCCAAGTTTTGACGCCCGACCAACCATCAACATCTCGGCATGAGAAGGGTGCGACGCATTACACGCGTCAACTCCGAAGGTCCATCATAGTAGAAGATTGAAGCAGCCATCCGTAGCATGAAGTCCAACATGGCTTCCGGGGTCGATCGCATCTCAGCAGAGATGCTCAAAGCTGACCTCATGTGCATCTATGTAAATGTTGCATAATCTATTCTGCAATATCTAAGAAAGCGCGACTTTTTAGACATGCTGGACGCAGCACGTCTTAGTGAAGGTGCCAAAAAGGGGGACCTGATTGGGTGCGACTATTGGCGTGGAATCATGTGACTGCGCATTGTTCTCAATTGTTTTTTGCAAAGTTAACCTAAATCGGATACCGGAGAAAATAGAAAGAACTTTCCGACGGGAGCAGGCAGGATTCCGCCCTGGAAGATCATGTGTGGACCATATTGATACGTTTCGTATCATCCTGGAGCAAGTCAACGAATTCCTAGAGTCCCTCTATCTCCCCAAGCAACATTTTTGGTTTTATAACGGTCTTGAAGACCAAGATTCACTCTGTTAGACTGCTTCAAGACCAGCATAAATCCTGAATGTTACTTGGGTGGTATTCACTGACTACGAAAAAGCTTTCGTTCGTCTGAACCACGAACCCTTGGACGCAATGGAGTTCCGGACAAAATCATCGGCCTCATCGAAGTACAGTACGAAGCTTTTACGTGCAGAGTCCTTCATAACGGAGCATTGTCTGACCCCATCCGGCTAGTCGCTGGAGTGAAGCAAGGATATATTCCATTTCGTGCGATTGACCGTGTACCAAACCGTGGGCTGCTATGGCAGCCTATTTCTATGGAGCATCTAAACGACTTCGATTTGACTGATTATATTGATTTCGAATATTCATCTCGTAGGTATTTAGCATGAAAATGCAACTGAAATAAAACCCTTCAAAAACCGGCTCGTATTTATTCAGTAAATTCAAGTTCACTAATGAGAACTCCGATAGAAATGTGATGATTACATCATCGATAATTTTCAAATAATTTGAGTGAATTTTAATCTTGTCTCTTCCGAGAGCCACAGTTGTAATTAATAATTTTTGTCCCCTTCAAAGCCATTCTCACTTTGAATCTTTCTACCGCTTTCATGCCTGATTTTCTATAGTTTGCATTGAAATCGTTCCGCGCTCCTTCGGTGGAAGAAATGGAAATATGTTGTGCTTGCGACTCGAACAGCCGAGTGCACACACGCAGAGTTCCGCGTAATCGGATCTGATACCACCTGAAATTCAATTTGTGAACCGCGATTATCATCATGAAAGAGGCTAATAAAGGCGATTACTTATTGACTGTTGAATGGATATCGGCTTTTAAAGACATCACTCAGCAGTCATAGTGGTCGTCGTCGTCGTTGCCGTCGTAGCTTAGCTGTCCCAGCAGGCTGTGGGTCTGTGTGGAATTTTCATGCCTACTTTGATGAACTGTAAATGTCTCGAGTTCCGAGTGGTGGAATGTGCATTGCATTGAGCCGAATGTTGCCAGCTATGTACACATAGAGGGCTCCCTACAGAAAGATTGCTCGGGGGCAATTCGATAAGAAAAGGCCCTGTGGCTGTCTCCGACACCTACCCACCGATGCAAAGGCTGAAGACCCTTCGCATCTGGAAGGGTTGAGCAACATAATGATAATGATGGCAGGAAAACAACTTAAATGTTGCATTCTGACAGAACAACAGCAGCCCTGCGCCGAGGTACTTCAAAGTTAGAGCAATTTTTATAATAATGATATGGGTTCATTTATTATAATATTTTGTATGTGTTGTTTGGAGTCCAATCTTTTTTTAATGCATACCTGTATTTCTGCGCTGGCTGCGGTAAACCAGTTTTTCACCTAAACATACATTCCATTGGAGATCGACTCCGTTTTGTGATCGCGGAGAGAACGGAGAAGAGAGCAATGAATTGGTGCTCTCATTTGCGGGTATAGAGGGCTTCGAAGCTGCAGAAGATTGATTCTGAAGAGATCTTAGCCCTCGTGTGGGTTGTGTTGGTGGAGTTTTTCTATGTTCAACTTCATACAGTAGTGATTGTAGGATAAACTTAGTTCAGTTCACTGCTGGTTGGAACAAAAATAGGGAGTTTCAGGGTGCTGTTGACTCCTTAAAATTAGTTTAGACAATCCCATTGAATTCCACCACTTAAAGTGGTGGAATTCAATGGGATTGTCTAAACTCGTCTTATGACAGGTGAAAACATTCCACTAAAAAGCTCAAAATAATTTTCTTATCCTTAAAATTGTTTATTAGGTCAATTTTGCCTCTAAATCTGAACACGTTTTATGATTTCAAACAATTATAATCAAGCTGAATTTTCAACTCTTAAGTATTTTAAATTTGAACTCAATAGCAGAAAACTTTGTATTAAAATAATAAAAAATAATTAAAAGCTATTTGAAAAATATTCTACTGTATATGATTCCAAAAATTACGACTTAGAGTACCATAATCAGCGAATGGACTTGAAGAGTATATTAATCTTTTGTAGTCGATATTGCGGTAAAGACTCTTCACATGCACAGCAGCCACGGCGTTGTGTTTCAGTCGGGTCCCTCAGAAAGAGCCAAAGTCAGTACCATCATCCAAACCAGTCAGAGATCTTTAACCGCACAAATACACGTACCAGCCATTTGAGGCAGGCACGAAAAACCCGCACTCGAACGATTGAACTTTTCGCAGAAGGAATAAAAACCGTACACCTCACGCTTGGACCATTCGTCGTCCATCCAACTGGCCGTCGTCGTCCGGAACCTATACTTAAGGCACCAACACAACCAGCTGCTGCTGGATGGAATGAAGCAAAAACAGCCAACTGATCGCGGACGCGAGAGCTTTGCGGTAATGACCGCTTTTTCGTTTCGCTGCTCCGATCCAACGCAACGGGAACTGCTGCCAGCAGAGGAGTGTCAGCAGCATCGAAAGACCTGAACCTGTGGACGGTCCCAGCCGACGGTCCAGAGGGGTTACCCAATACTTAGGGCGGAGAAGATGGTGGAATGCGGAGTTTTACTACCACCGATCCGTGAGCCATCAAGTCAATCGCGATGCACTAAGAGTACGCATGCAGTGATCAGTGGTGCCAAATGTAAGGACATACTATTTTAGGGTTTCAATATTATTAAGCTCATCATTTTATGTAAATGGTGGAATTAACGGAAACAGTAAAATTCCTCTAGATTGCAGATCATCTCTCTTTGAGTTGCGGAATTTAAATGTAAACTATAAAATCATCTGGCACTTCTGGTACGGACCCTTGAAAACCTTTGGTTGTAAATGGTGGTGCCTGGTGGAAGTAAGACAAGAAATAAGTTCGAGAGATGATGTACCACTACTGGTTCAGGTGGGCGCGCACTACCACCATCATTTGCGAAGGCGAAACATTTATCGACTTGTTGTTATTTTTCGGACGACACAAAGCTTGAGGATGGAGGATCTGCGCTCGCTGCTGTTTGCACGAGCTGGGTCCCAGTGAGAAGTGCAAGTTGCGGCATGTGAATGCTGACGACAATGGTGTGCAGGAGGGTGGAGTGTGAACGGTAGGAGGTAGGACAGCTTCAGAGATGAGGATCGAAAAAGTGGATGGAAAGCACACGGTAGAAAATTGCTTTAATAACAAGTTGATTTCAAGCTTTACCTTCTGCCTCTCATTCGGGTGCTCGATTCTGTGCTGCTGACGCGGGTACGGTTCTTAAAAGGTGTGTCCGGGGAAAATAGCTGGAACTTCGCATTTATGGGTAAGCACTTCGCACTTATGGCCCGAACCATGGGATAGGGTTTTTGGGGCGATAAAAACCATGCGTCTCCATATCGTATTATCAGTCTAAGACTGATAATACGATATGGAGACGCATGGTTTTTATTGCCAGAAAAAGTCTAGCCAAGTAGGCAAAATGGCAAATCCTTTCCGACAGAACACAGAGCTGCTGTTAATAGAGGATATCGATTGCGCCACTCAGCTAACACGAACCACTGCATTTTGTTGGTTAACTTTCTGAATTAAGTTTACTACAACGTTGACAACGGATGCCGAAATATAAATAAATGATTTGAACATCTATAGGGTCAAGGCAGGCATTTTCGTCTTTTCATCATAGTCTCGAAAACCAATAAAAGAGGCGTTGCTAAACTCATCCGTACCCAATCGTAAAATTAGGAGAAACGTTCTGCTATAGTGGACTTCTAGCAAATGGACGTTGCTTTCGTTGGTTTTAACCCCAACGACGATAGATAGAAATACCTGCAGTGTCCTTAATTATTATTAGAAAATTATTTAGAGCTGTGCAAGTTTCAGTAACTTAAGCTTTCAAACGATTAATATCGGCGCCGGTCACGTTATTAATAGGAAGTCGTAATCAGTTAGGAATATAGAAAGAATATTAGTAGGTGGTTTTTGGTGTTTGGAGGCCGTATTTACCTCTCCACAAAAAACTCACAGAAAGTATTATTAGTTAGTATACTGCCATTTTTGGATATAGATTCAACCTGATAAGTGATCAATGCCAGTTTTATCTGACGTGAAATGTGAGTATGAGATGAGAAGTGAGAAATGTGAAGATAAAGATAAATTCTGGGTAAAACGTAAAATAAGAAAAAAAAAAACACTTTTTTAATCTTGATTTAAGTGTTTTTTTTCAATAATAATAAAGTTCAACATTAGATTAGGTATATGTATTTTTTTCCCAATACAGTCTCATACAATTCATAAAAATTTCAACTTGCAGCCGCAACACGTTTTTACCATCACCTCGGGATCAACATCGTTCTTTGCTCATTCGTACATTTGATATCAATTCATTCGTACATTTCTCGCGCTTAGTTTCATAGGGGCGTAACTGTTATTTCGCTGAACCCCGATTTGAAGATCATACCAGGATATTCGGGATAAAAAATAATTCGACAGGAAGCATCCCCAGTTTTTCAATTAATGAGTTACATGAAAATTTCATACACACCGTAAGTGGAATTGTTTTCGTTTATGTAAGGTTTCGGCTGGTTTTATTTTAATTCGAAACTTTGTATAAGTTTTTCTGTGACCAAAAATGTGATCAGACTGACCTCATCTCTGTATGCATACGATTTTACGAAGGTCTCACCAAGGTTGATTATGTCGGTCCCTCATTGAAAACTGTTTCTGCTGTCGATGAGAGCAAATCACAGAATTTCTTCGTACATTCCTCCAAGAACTTTTGACGACATTCGTTCAGGAATTCCATCATAAAATTCTCTGGAAAGGCCTTTGTAAATTTCTTCGATAATTCCTTAGAAACTTCCTCTAGGAAATAATACGGATATCCTTTAAGTAAAGCCAAACGGTATTTTTATTTCGAAATATCTGCAGTAATAATGAAATAGGAATAGGGTGGGTGTACCAATTGTCGCCATACATAAGAACAAGTATTTTTAAAAACATAAGTAAAAGGCATGTGGGTGGATTTTATATATCAAGCAAAAGGTTTTACCTCCTGCTCCTTAGAACAGATGTTAAAACCACAATAAAATTTGTTATAAACCTTAAAATTTATTAATCCATAATCGGAACGCATGCACCAGTTGTGGCACTATTCTTAATTTTGGTTCCTTATTTGGCAAATCCCATTGTTTTCTTATGGGATTGGCGAAATAGGGACCACTAACGCGATAACTGGTGCAAAGGATGTCAAAAATTGAGCAAAATCATTTTTTACAATTATGCTTTGCTTGGTTTGGAGGAGATCAAAGGTGTTATCGTATCATATGAATATGCTTTATCGATATGTACTTGGTTTGCGGTGATTTGATTGGCAATTTGGCATATAAAGCACTAGTGCGACAACTGGTGCTATAGCCACAACTGGTACATCTAGCCTACTAAAGGAATTTTCGGAAGAGTTTCTAATGGAAATTTCAAAGGAATTTCTAGATGAAATTTTCGATGTGATTTCCGATTTTTTTAAAGGAATATTCGAAGATTTGAGACTAATTAAATTTCCGGAGGAATTTCCGAAGGAATTCCAAAACAAGTCGAAAGAATTCCAAGATGATGGTCTAAAGACATTGCAAAGGAATTACTGGAAGATTTTTTTTTCGAAAAATCCTTAAATAATTGCTGAAGGCATTTATGAAAAAAAAAGATCGAAGGTATTCACAAACCAATTTCCGCAGAAATTCTCTTAAGAGAATTTCGATAGGTTTTCCTGATACAATTACCGTAGGTGCTGCCGAAGAATTTCCCGAAGGAATTCTGACCAAGAAATTCTCTAAATAATTCGTTAAGGACATTTCGAAGAAGTTTTCAAGACGCAAGTACTCCTTAAGGATTTTTTAAAGGTTTTTCTAACGGCAGATTTTTTGGATCTATCGTCTACGTAACTTCCTGAGTATTTGCCAAAAGAATCCCTAGAGCAGCGGTGCTCAACCTTTTTCTTGAGAGGTACCCTTTCAAACTTTCACATTCATTGAGCTACCCCCTGTTTTTTCGCTGTGAATGAAAGTAAACATGACTCATCATGGCTCTCCAAAAATTTGTGTGACATTTTGTTATTCCGTGATACTTTTCAATTAAAATTTAGTATATACATCCAGCTTCCTATAGTAAGTTGAAGACTTTTGGAGGATTCGAGCCTCTTGAAAGTAAGCTTCCGCGCCTCTTGAAAGGCGTTTCCCGAGCCTCTGGAAAAAAGCTTCCGAGCTTTTTTGAGCATTTTGAGCATTGAGCCCCAAAACTGGGCATGAGCATTTTGAAAAGAACATGATACGTTTCGGCTATGCAGTCTCAGTAATCAAACGATAATTTTGATTTGGGATAAAATCAAAATTATCGTTTGATTACTGAGACTGCATAGCCGAAACGTATCATAATTACTCTGATCAGTCGAACTTCTATCATAATCGTTTGAAAGGACATTTCTTAGCTTCTTGAAAGGAGGCTTCCAAGCTTCTTAGAAGAAGAATTTCGAGTCTCTCGAAGGAAATCTTCCGAGCCTCTTGAAAGCAGGCATCCGATCCTCTTGAAAAGAGGTTTCCGATCCTCTTGAAAAGAGGCTTCCGAATGTCGCGAAAGGAGGGTTCTCAGCTTTTTCTGAGCCATTTGAAAGCAGGCTTCCAAGAAGAAGAATTCCGAGTCTCTCGAAGGAAAGCTTCCGATCCTTTTGAAAGGAATCTTCCGAGCCACTCAGGAAGCTTCCGAGCCTCTTGGAAGGAGGCTTCCGAGCCTCTTGGAAGGAGGCTTCCGAGCCTTTTGGAAGGAGGCTTCCGAGCCTTTTGGAAGGAGGCTTCCGAGCCTCTTGGAAGGAAGCTTCCGAGAATCTTGGAAGAAGGCTTACGAGCCTCTTGGAAGGAGGCTTCCGAGCCTCTTGGAAGAAGGCTTCCGTACCTCTTGAAAGGAGGCTTTCGAGCCTCTTGGAAGAAGGCTTCCGAGCCATTTGGAAGGAGGCTTTCGAATCCTTAGATACTAGATTTATGTCGCAGGAACTACAGGATAAAGTCCTAGAAGAATTCAGATATTTCTGAAGGAATTGTTGCAGAAATGTTTGAAGTAATTTCCGAATGAAAAGAAATCTAAAAATTTATATGAAAATTCCAATAGATATTTGCTTGGAAATTTTTTCGTGAATTCCTTTAATAATTATTCAGGAAATTGTAACCGTTCGGTTCCAAATGTATCTTGCTGGCTCTACCGCAAGTCCAAATTCATGTCCCATCCTAATGAAATAAACTGACAGCATCATGACTCTCATTCTTTCCTTTCGTGACAACACTCATTTGCAGTGGTGTGAATGCTCTGTCAAAACAATAGCATGTCAGAATGATGTCAAGTGCGACACATAGAGTACGCCAGTGAGGCGCACGGATGTACATGTGAGGTAAGGAGGAAAATGTTCAATGTAAAATCAATTTATATTATGATTTTTGCATTCCGTTCTTACAAATTAAAATCTTATAAATACTCGGCCATGGCTAAGAAAGCTCTTTTCTGTCTCAACCAGCGGACGAAATAGTAGTGCGCGTCGTGATTAGCGAAATTAATTAAAAAGTATTCAATTTAAATGTTAAAAGTGTTAACTGATTAATTTATGTGTTGTTTCTTTTTGTAGAAGTACGGTTAGTGTTCCTTAAAAGCTATTAGTACGGGCAGTAGTACGTAGAAGCAATATTCGTAAAGAATTAGAAGATATAGTACGTCTATTTCGCCCATAATGTGCCCGATGTAAATGAAAACGGGTCGAAAAGATTAAGTGCTGTGATAAGAGAAAGGTAAAATGCCAAGATTTATTGATATTGTGG
Source organism: Armigeres subalbatus (assembly GCF_024139115.2). Classification (NCBI taxonomy): domain Eukaryota; kingdom Metazoa; phylum Arthropoda; class Insecta; order Diptera; family Culicidae; genus Armigeres; species Armigeres subalbatus. The sequence goes on from NC_085140.1 coordinate 454,131,029, forward strand.
AAGATGGTGTATAAGATGGCGTCACAGTAGGGTGCTAATCCATGTGGTTAGGTCCATAAAGGGCCTTTCTCTTTATTTTCTTTTCTTCGGCACAAGTTCCGGCTAGCCGCTGGACCGACAAAGCTTCGCTAGATGCGCACGTCTATCCGCAAAGTCATGGATGAGCAGAAAAGGAAGACATTCGAGAGACCCCCCCCCCACTTCGGGCAGCATACGTCGGAGAACGGTGAGTCAGCCATCTTGGAAGGCCTTTCTATGCGGGAAGCCGCCTGTCTCCGTGTCGAGTCGGGAAGCATCGATAACTGCCCCGAACTTCCGACGAAAGTATCACCAGGCCACTACGAACCACCCACCGACATCAGAATACGCCACCGGAATCAACAGCAACGCCATCTGTCAACTGCCACCTACAAGCCAAAACCACTACGGATCCGGATCCCAACCAACAATATACGCAAGTACCCTATGTGACGTCAGACGGTAGGAGAAGAGGTGTCCAAAATGGACAATTTGTTAATAAATAGTTTGTAATTGGAACTTAGTGGTGCCGTCTACTTTTATTAGAGCGCAGCCCTGAATTATTTAGTTTGCACTTCTTATTGTTTTTCGTTGTTTGTGTTCAAAAGGGAACATTCAAGCCTCGTCTTCCTCTGGTGAATATAAAATTGCTTTCTTACGGCTTTTGAGCACCCTTGTTGTAAGGCTTTATTTGTATGTCCGTCGTTCTCGTGCAAACTCCTCAAGCAAGTGTTGTTTTATCATTGTGTTCCCCGTGCCAATGAGCCTCACCAAGGAACTGAATGAGATTGGAAAGATGCTGCTCAAACGACCCTGTGATTCCTTCCCATCCGGTGAGCCGGCAGGTTTCAAAATTTATTCAACAAATCTTTCAGAAATTCGTCAAGAAATTCTTTTCCCATTCAGGTTGTGTTCGAGCGATGACGAAGTACCGGGGTAAAATTTATAACGAGAGAGATACTTTCCAGTTCACGTTTATTTCAAGACTAAATTCATGTGTTTCTGCGTGTCCTATTTATAGTCGGCTCTACCCTATTATACATTTAAGAATCTTCTAGAATTCTATTCAATTCGTAAGCTTATTGTATGCAAGCCAATGCAAGTACTAAAGATTTGTATTGTGTAAAGTGTACGTATGGCTGAATGTTCTGGAACTGTCAATAACAATGGTATGTAAACAACAAATGATTCTGTGTTGAAGATCTAGAATGATCGAAGGTAAGTAGATTGAAGTAATATGAGTAAATTATTCGATTAATGGTATGTTTTCTTCTTTCCAGGCATGATTTTATGATGCTCCAGCTGTGGAGCTAGGTATGACCAAAAGGGGTAAGTATTTAATGGAATTCTAGAGGTGTTTTGAAGTGTGGCTGGTAGCATGAGGTATGCTGCATCCGCTGGTGTGGTGCTAGAATAAAGCACCCCGGTGGCTTGCTGCTGGCAACAGGTTGTTCTTTGGAAATTTCTTCGAGAATTTATTTGGAAATTCCTCCTGAAATACATTTTGAAATTTCTTCAAATTTTTTTGCGAAAATCCGCTAGACATTCTTTTGAGAACTAACAGGATTTTTTTTTAATTTTTCCAGTAGCTCATTTGTATACTACTCCAGGTATTCTTTTGTAAAACCTTCCAAAAATCCTTTGAAAATTTTCTTCAGAAATTTCTTTGGTTAAACAATGTAGCAGAAATTAAAAACGATTTCCAGAAGGAATTTCGTAAGATAGGATATTTTTTGACTCCTCTACTAAGTATTTTTAAAATTTAAAACAAAAATCGAGTACTGTTTTTTTAAAGATTGGCCCGATTTTGAACGAATATCGGGTGAATTTTTCAGGCCGGTTTACACATGCAGCACTTTTTTAGTTTTTGTATTCGACTTTAAAAATAGCTAGGGACTTAAAAAAAATATGGGTTCTTTGGGAAAGTTGACCTTAAATAAGCCAAAGAATCAACTGAGACAATAAAACGAGATAAAATTTTTGACGGAAAAGGTCAATTAAATGGAATAGAATAAACTCGTCCTATGACAAATAAATCAGTCGTAATAGATTTCATTAAAGAATTTCTTTACAGATTTCCGAGAGAATTTCTAAATAAATATTCGAAGGTGTTGAGGAGTTTCTAATTAAATTTTCGGAGGAATGTTCGAAATTTAAAACAGTTCCTAATTTAATTTCTGCAGGAATTCCTAAGGCAATTTTCAATCGAATTCATAAAGAAATTCAGAAAAGGAATTCTCCTGAAAGGTTTTCCTTCCGTATTCCAAACAAATTTACAATAGAATTTACAAAAGAATTGCCGAAGAATTTCTTAAAAGAATTTGTAAATGAATTCTCGAAGAAATCCCTAGAAGAATTTCCGAAGTAATATGTAATAAGATAAATTGAAAAAAAAAATTGAATTACGAGAATAAATTGGATATTCCTCATAATATTCTTTAGAAAATTCAAAGATTGGAATTATAAGGAAATTTCTTTTAGGAATTTATTCGGAATATGTTTTAATAATTCTGCCAGTACTTTCTCAAGAAATCCTTTCGGAAACTCTAGTAAGAATTTCTTGGAGTTCCATCGAAGTTTCCTTCAGGAATTTCTTCGGATCTCCAGGTATTCTTTCGAAAATTCTTAGAGGAATTCCTTTGCTCATTCATCCGGATTTTTTAGCAACTTTTCCAAGAATATCTTCGGAGATTCCTTTCAAATTTTCTCCGGAATTCCCATTGAGCATTCTTTCGGGAATCCCTTCAGAAAACCCTTTAGAAATGATTTCAGGAATCCTTCGTTGGCTTTAAATAAGCCAATCGATCGAGCGAATACAAATTTTTGACGGGAAAGGTCAATTCCACTACTTTATTGTGCCTTTGACAGATACGTATTTCGACCTCAACAGTAAGGCCGTCTTCAGTGTCTCGTACTTGAGTCGAGTCAAGTACGAGACACTGAAAACGGCCTTACTTTTGAGGTTGAAATTCGTATCTGTCCAAGGTACAATAAAATAGTGGAATTTAATGGAATAGTACAAACTTGTCTTATGACAAGTTACTAGAAAGAGTTTCTCGAAAAATTAACGAAGGCCTTTCTAGAGGATTTTCCGACGTAGTTCCTGGAGGAAACTCCAAGAGAATTGAAGGAGAATTATTCTAAATTATTCCTGTAGGGGAAATCAATTTTGAAGGATATTTATAAGAAATTTAATAAAATAAATTCCTAGAGAAATTTCAGAATGAATTCTCGAAGAAATTTCCAAAGGAAAGCCTGAAAGATTTTCGGATAGAGTTGGCAAAGGAATTCTTACAGGAATTTAAGACGGAATTTTCAATAGAATTTCCGGAGAAATACCGATTGGATTACCGATTCCTAGAATTTCTTATTAAGGTGAATTACGACAGAGTCCAAAAATGGCTGCCACAATGGCCGTGCTAGCCCTCACCTCGCGTTTTTGCTTGCACAAATGAAAATTTACAGGCGATTAGCACATCTGAAAACATTTTTTTCGTGTATGCTGCGAGTAAGCAAAGGTGAAAAACTGTTTTTCGCTTTTGCCTGTCGTTCGCTTTTGGAGTTATGTGCCCCTGAAAGCGGTATGTAGTTTTGAAATTGGATTCTAACGCGATTCACCTTAAATTCTCTCGAAAGTAACTTCAAAAATTCCTTCGGAAGTTTCTTCACGATTAATCAAAATTCTAAGAAAATTAGTTATTTTTCTCAGGATACTTTTGGCGCATATATGTAATTGAATTTCAGAGAAATTTTCTATTTGGGCGGTCCTGTACCCTATAAATACTGTGCCTATAAAAACAGGTAAAAAAAACGCTAAAATAAAATCATACATGCGTATATAAAATTCAAAATAATAATTGAACTATCTCATTAGTCGGAATCTCTACTTTAGTAGTTATCTTTACATTTGCGCTCTACTTTGTTATATTCGGCTGAAGATTTTTTGCATATTAAAAAGGCCATGGTCATGGCCACGAGGATTGAAATTCCGAATTTGTTAACCGTTTGGATTGTACTTGTAAGCCGTAGTATGATTATTATTTTTATGTGTAATGATAAAAATGTATGCCTATTATCAAGATTTATTCATATTCCTTAATTGTGTGAATTTGTTCAAAAATTATGTTTTGTTGTTTTAACTAAGATTACGTTTTAGCTTGTAAGTTACAATGCGTTCAATAAGACAAACAAAGTCATTTGAATTAGGCAAATAAAGAAATTAGAGAAAAAATAAGAAAGCAAATCGCAATACAAAACATACAGTGGAAAAAATACCACGTATAACAAAAAAACATCCCTCTGTTGGGCTTACCCCGCTCCCAAAGGAAGCAAACACGTTTAGACCTTTGTCAAATTTGTTTGTCGAAAATAATCGACAACAAAACACAGAAGACAAATTGTGTTTCTGAATAGTGAAGGAAACAGAAAGAAGATTTTGATTATGTTTCTAGTTATTGTTATTGAATTATCGAAAAAATTATTCGCAGATCGTCCATGGATTTACCTGAAACTAAAGTGTGTTGGAAGCGATGCATAATCTTTACTTTTAAATTTCGAAGAAACATTCCTAAATGTAGCGCATCGAAAAAACAATCTAGATGATAAATTTTGTAGTTAGTAAAAAATTCTGCAGTTCGGCTACAGTATATCATCGATTCAATGAAAGATTTTTTGGCGCCATATGGCACTAGCAAGTGAATAAATCCTTCTCCGATGCCTCATACCTGATCGGCGAGCATACCGACACTCTACAACCTCCACAGCTTGAAAACAACATCACCATTTCTTCTGCTCACCAAAACACGTCCAGCAACCCGTTCACTACTTGCTTGCGCACCACACAGCCGCACCAACATCTATGCTGCGCCTATGCTCTCCCGCCCGTGCATGGAGGGTCTGAAAAATTTCCAACCGAAGCAAGTTTCCAATCTGCCGAACTGAAATCTACCTGCCCCGATCGATCTTCACAACCTTTGAGGCACAGGCGTGTGTGTGAGTGTGACTGCGAAGACTGACCATCGCGATCGCACAGTACCTTGCCATCAGGCTCCGGCGCAAGCGAGTGGTTGTGTGAGCCTTGTGCAACATAAAAGTGATCCACGCTCCTCGCTTGTCCACCCGTTCAACTCTCTTGCGCGCATCCAGCAATGTTGTGATCATGAGATCGTGTTCGTGCTCAAACTCTAAGCACGAGAGTTTCGCTGGTCGCTGATCACTTTGGATGGTAGGAGGAATGCTTTTCCAGTGCCGTCGTGAGATCAGTTCTTTAAACGCTGAGGTGTGGAGTTGAGGTCCGTCCCGTAGAGTTGCCGCGTCGTTGTTGTTCAGAGGCTAGGCGCGCGCGAGAGATTTCCATATTTTCCGAAAAAGTTTTAATGCTGCATGGACCTCGAGTTGGCCAAGGTGGCGAAGAGAAGAAAGAGAGGAGCAAGAAGAAAAGTCGAGTCAGTGCCTGGCATTAGGAGGAGAGCTAGTTTTTCTTAATGGAATGGAATAACACGGCGCGAGTGGACCCCGTTGAGTTGGAGTTTTTGGTCTGATCTGTATGCACATGTGCGGGAACGGGATCGAGATAGGGAGCCTCGGCCGCGATGAATGAAAGACAAGAACAGGGATACACATTTTAAATTAACACCGTGCGTTTAGAGGTCTGTTTGAAGTAAGACTGAATTTTCGCTCAGGAATTTGGGGAAGCGAAGAAGATAACTTTGTTTGACTACATGGATGAAAAACTCCGAAAAGGAGAGGTGTAAGTGCGTGAAAATGGTTGGATAGCTTATGATATATTACGAGGTTTGTCCTCAAGATGGGTCGCGATCAATGGCGGATGCTATTTGAACCATTATATGGTTTTGATCGGATGCTAATTTGAAACATTGTGTGATTGCAATTTATTAGAAAAACGATCACGAAGCAGTAGAAAATTCTTCACAAATTAAAAATTGATCGAAGTGTGAAGTCATCGCCATCCAGGAATCAAGTGCAGTACAAGTAGTTCAATAAGGAAAGAACAAAAACTAATTGCAAAAGAAGTTAAAACAGGCCCAAGAGTTGAGAAGAAAAGTGGAATATCTTTTCACGAATGTTTGGATACCTTCTCCACTCGAAGGACTTGAAGTGAACAGCAGCGCATTCAACACGTATAAAGAAATTTATTTATTTTCATTTACAATTACAAACGTGCGCGGAGTGTTCTCGTTGGGGGCCTCCCCATAGTTTTCTTCTTGTTATTATTGACAGCATTACTACTTGCTTCCAGCAGTTCCTCCGCGCGAGGATGGCTATTTTTTCCTTCTTTTCATGAGAAATATCTCATTATATTGTTTTATACAGCTTGGCGCGAGCATTGCACACAAGTGAGTGAGAAGGATAGTGCAGACGAAGACGAAGGCCAGAAGAAAAGGAAACAAACAAACCTCGAAGACCTGTGACGACTTGGAAAACGACGTCCGACGATGGAAGCAGCGCAAAAGAGTGTGGATGTAATACAAAGTGAAATACAAAAATATTTTTATAATAAAATAAAGTCAAACGCGCAGCAGCACGGTGAAGAGCAGGAAGAATAGCGAGAGCGGGGAAAAGTGTAACGCGAAGAAACGTGAAGATTAAAGCGAAGGAAAAGAGCGAAACTAAAAACCGGAGGCTGCTAGAGGGAAGGTAAAGTGAGTGCACGAGGAGCCGAAGTACGAGAAAGAATTTTTTAAAAGGAAATTTTTGTAGCTGCAAATAGGAATTTTAATCACAAAATTTTTCGGATACATTCTGATTTAGCGTATACGATTAAAACAAAGTGAGATTAAAATTGTTTTTAATATTTTGCTTACGTTGCGCAAATTAGCTTTTCTCGCAGCGCTAAAGGATTTGAGAAAGCAGCCCGCAACGTTAGCCTGTCACTATTATACGGCTTGGATGAAAGTTTGTGTTGTGGCCAAGAGGTGAAGATCATCGCAAAAACAAAAAGCGGTAGTGCCAGTCGATTTTCGGATTTCTGGCCACGGCGGCAGCGGCCATTTGCTTAGAAAAAGAGGTTTCTGAGATATTGGGGTTTGGGGCCGGCCCCTTTCGTAGAAGTGATGATTTGCTTGGATGCGACGGCAAGGGTCTAGAGATGTGTACAAGCTAGCAAGCCCTCGGAAGAAGATAATAAGGAAGTGGAGATTTCAATCAAGTGGGCTGCGGCAGTGCTGAGGGCTTAGTGTGCAGAGCGTACAGCGGTGAAGTGGATTCTATTGTTGTTCGGTTTATGGGACCCGGCAAGCGGAGAGAAACAGTCAACCGGAAAACTGGCGGCAACAGGCAGGATTAAGAGCTTGAGCCCAACTTTTACAGCAGTAAATTAAGGTAATTATCAACAGTTTTCCTCAGGCTACGAAAATATTCAAACTGTGTGGATGAAATATCTTGAAGTGACTTGAATGAGAGGTGAACGAGAATCGTCAAATTCGGAAACAATAAGTAGAGATGGGCAAAACGGATCACTTTGTTGAGCGGATCAGACCTGGATCATTCAGTCTAAAGATCCGGATCTTTCATACGGATCGGATCTTTGGATCAAAACGTAGGAAGAATGCAAAATGGTGAAACGGTGGTATTCAGGATCCCAGTTTAACCAGTACAGGCAATAATTTTACCCCTCTTTCGCCCACAAGCATATATAACTTGTCTAGAAAATCTACAATAAACTTTTTACTTTGCCATTTCCTTACAAAAAGTTAGATAATCTGCTGGTCTGGTGAACCGGATCTTCCAAAAAGTGAGTTTCGAATCATTCACTCACTTCAAAGATCCGGATCATTTGAACGGTTCCGGATCTTAACGCCCATCTCTATATTGAAGTTGGGGCATTTGCAAAAAGAAAAGTCTAAGAACAGCCCAGTTAAGCTGTTTATATTTCTTTATACTCATTTCAAGAACACATACCAAACGCAACTTGTTACGAGCAAATAGGATGCGTATAACTATAAAGAGGCAATTTTATAGGGACAATGTTGATTTTCGATTAGTCATTGGTCATTGGTCAAGCCATTGGTTAATTTCGTGTTAAACCTCACTTCAAAGACCATGATCTTTTAACACCAATTTAGAACGTTTATCATAAAAAAGAATTTTCATGCACAGTAACATAACAGGTATAAATTAGTGTCCATAGAGAGAATTGATTCTAAGTATGGGATTCTATGCCATAAAATAAGAAGCAAAACATGATTACAATTTTTATTTTTTTACCTTTCTTAGGTAGGTAATAGGTCTTAGTGTTATATACCAATCGTCTCGGTTTGACGAACTGCGGTGATGCCTGTATGTGCATGTGTATTAGACCTCTTCATGTTTTCAAAAAATATCAAAAATTCAAATGGTCAGCCCAGAATCACATTTCTTATGCTAAAATAAGCCTTATATCAATTTACTAAAATATCCAGGATAAAAAGAAGAATAATAATATAATAAATTAGCAATGATTTTAGCAAGAATTTTGTAGAACAACGACTTTTACGGGAAACAGTGTTTTGATGCACAAAAATCACTTTAACATGGTCAAAATATGAATGGAACGAATAACAATGTTCACAAGACTTGTAGAGCACACCAAAAGCTTCCGTATAGAGGTTGTTACGATAGTTTTCGGCGTTAATATCTATTTTTAGATTTTTTTCAAAATTGAAAAACACTAAATTGACTTGAGCCACCTCGAAATTTCATCCGAATTAGCTGAAAATATGACAGGCGGCTAATTTTAGCATAAGAATTGTGATTTTGGGCTGATCGGTTGATTTTTTGATTTTAATTGAAGACATGGTCTATGTATGGATGTGTGTGTACAAAAAATGTGAGACACACTTTTTGGTACTTATCATTATCCGATTTGCTCGCAAGTTGCGTCGACGCGGAATGCGGTTTAGTTGTTTCCCATTGGAACTTGGGTGATCGGTCGTTGCGTTTCAGAGTTATTGAAAAAACATTGTTTTAAAAAAAAAAATCAAAATCGAAAAAAAAACCACAAACTGCTGCAATGCATTTTTTTCTTGATTAATGACTTGTGAGGGAAGTCAGATTGTTTTTCTTTTTTTTTTTGGAAAAGATGTTTAATTTTGATACACATAGTTAAGTTTGACATTTTAAGGTGTTTTTATGAGATATTGCGAAAAACGATTCGGCTGCCGGTGGGACTTGAACCCACACGGACGTATTACCAATTATACAACAGCTGCCCTTGCGAGAAGTAGTGCCATAACCAGTTAATAACGATGGGATATCAGTCAATTCCCCGTATCCATTGAATCTGCTTTGGCAACATTTCCCACCCTTTTCTCTCTACCCAACTATGTGTATCAGAATTGAACAACGGTCGGTTGCGTTTGAATCACAAACATAGAAGAACATGAACCCGTCGGCCCGTTCGACCAACCAGCCTCGGTCTCCCCTACATTAGCGGATTGAACGAATATCTTACGGGTGAGTGGAAAGGACGCTAAATCGTTGAATATCAGTAACAATCAAGAGACTTTTCTCAATCTACTCGTTTCAACTCGAACGATTAGACGGGTAATTTAATGTACCATGCCGTTTGTACACTTCTTCTCTATGGAAATCTATATTTGGGCGATCTCAATTTTCTGTCTTAAAACATTATAGCGAGCGAATCATGCAAAAAATCACTTCAATACAAAAATCTACTCCTTTACATAGTTTTTGTTTTTTTCCTCGTCAAGGATACCAGCTCTGGGAAGCCCTAAGCACCAATTTGGACCCGAAAAAAAATCATAGTAATGACCTTTTAGGCTGTTTTGCTGGATAAAAGCATTTGCATTTTGTTCTATTTCACTGAATTTTGATTGGTTTACATTTGGCTTTTGGGTTTTCTTTTATTATGGTTTCCGGTTGAAGAGCTTTTAAGGTGGTTATAAAACAAAGCCACAAATCGGCCATCTTGGAAACCACATGCTTTTTCAATATTTTTTCAACAACACGAGCGAATGAAACAATTGTAGATTATTGGATTAAGTAAGATGAACAATCGACTTTAATTTCAGAATTACACAAATATTATTAGGGGAAGGTGGGGCAATATGCTCCAGCTAGGCATAGACTGCTTTTATGCCTTAGCTATAACAATTTTCATGGGTGTTTCTACTTCATGCAACAATTAAACAATATAGCTAGCTGATGTCATATTAAAATTAGAAAAAAAATTCAATCATATTGATAATATTCACATTTAAAAAATGGTGATATTTCGTTGCCGGAAAACTCATGAAGCAAAATGCCTTTTAGCCGGCAACTCTCAGGGAACATAGCACCACGCGTCGGCGAATTAGTATTCTGGTATGGACAGTGCGTGGAGATGCGTAATACATTGTAGGTTGGTTCCACTAGGGCGTTTTGTCTCCCCGAAATGTTACATGTTTCATCGAAATGTGGAAAATTTCGGTTTTTACTACATTCCTTTTTATTATTTTGAACTTGTTTAGCCTAACTTACATAATTTTTCGTTTAGTTTTGTTAATGCTATCTCAAAAGTGAATACCCGAAAGTCGTTTTGACTCGTGGGGGTTGGGGCTGGGGTTTCTTTTGGGCATTTTGGCTCCTTTTCCCCTACGTCAGATTTGGTCTTTCGGAATATTGAGTAGAAAATCAAAAGGTGAATTTGAAATTCACCACGGGCTTAATTGTACAATCACCTTAAGCTCATGGAGTAGGGTAAAGGATGTATTTTGGACCATCCTTACGGGGGCTCTTATTTTGGACCACCAAGAGACCACTGAGAAACAAAATTCGTGGACATGATAGGAAATTGCACTCAGTGGTCCAAAATATGAGACGTCGAACTGGTGGTCCAAAATACCTCCCTTACCCTATCATTATGCTCCTAAAATACTGTAACACAAGATATAACATTTCCTTCCACACCTTGGGAAAAATTTCGCCGTATTTTGGTCCCAGTGTATTTTAAATGAGCAAGCAAGACCATGCTGAGGGTGGCTGGGTTCCGGTGCCGGTCTAGACAATTTTCGGATTGGAAATTGTCTCGACTTCCCTGGGCATAAAAGTATCATCGTACTAGCCTCATGATATACGAATGCAAAAATGGTAACCTGGCTTAGAAACCTCGCAGTTAATAACTGTGGAAGTGCTCAATGAACACTAAGCTGCGAGGCGGCTCTGTCCCAGTGTGGGGATGTAATGCCAATAAGAAGAAGAAGAAGAAGTATTTTAAATGAGCTGGTTTTTTGATTTTTCCTGTCAAAATAACACGGAAACAAAATTCGTGGACATGATTCCCGAAGTGTAAGGTAGCGTTTGAGACGGCACCTATGGCTTTTTCAAAAACGAGAACGAAACCGAAATTGGAATTAGTTAAAATTGGAGATGTAACCAAAACGGACTTGAGCTCCAGAAAAGCGGTGTTGTCTTTATGCGTCTATGGAACTTTTTCCCCCTTTTAACCTCTTCAGGCCCAAATTTTTTCAACCTGTATCAAACCGTATATTTGATATATTCCATTCGATGAATAACCGAGAAATGACAAAATTTTTGTTTGGGAGGTGCTAGACCATCCGAACTATCCTTGAGTTCATAATTTGCGATGTACCGCCACGACGCTAACTTTTTCCGTCACTCAAAGCTTGGATATATATATTTAATCATATCCATAACTTCCATTAGATCACCATACAAGAAACGATGATATTGGGATATCCTGGGTCATACAAACTGTCTTTGAGACTTGATGTTTTCATCACTTAAAGTTGGAATATGTATTCAACCATATCCTATAAATCTTTTATAAGATCAAAAGTCATCGTAAGAGATTTTGGGATGTTCCGGGTCATCCGAATCGTCCTTGTGATCAGAACCAACTTTCTGCGTCCCTAAAAGCTTGTTCATATATTTAACCATAGCCATAGCATGTTCTAGAAGATCCACAAACATGATATGGTAATTTTAGGATATCCTGGGTCATACAATCTGCTCTTGAGATCAGAGCTACAAAATTTGTTTTTTCGTCTCTGAAAATTCGAATATGCATTCAATCATATCCAATACATCGTTTAGAACAGCGGTTCTCAACCTGGGGTACATGTACCCCTGGGGGTACCATCGCAGACCCCACACCCAACCGGCGGTTGTAAGATTTTCTAACTATTATGTATAAGAATCTACCAATAACTGCATAAGAACTGGGCATATATGAAATTGCCAGATTCTTATACAAATGTTGTATAAGAATCTAACAATTTTGTAACCTTTTCTTACATTTTTTATAAAAATCTAACAACCTCGCATGTGCCCAGTTCTTATACAGGTTTTGGTAAATTCTAATACAGAATTATTAGAAAATCTAACAGCCGCCGGTTGGGTGCAGGGGGTACCTCGGACAACAATGCATAATGGTGGATATATTACAACACCAATCAAAACATGCTGATAAAGTTTTGATAATTGTGTTTTTTTTTTTATTTGAAGACTTTGTCTTGTATATAATATGCATGGCGATTAGGCCTGTGCGGCAAAAAATCAAAAGGACAAAACCTTCAATGAACAAATTTTCAATCCAATCTACCTATTCGAAACAAAATGTTTGATTATATGTTGAGGGTATGCTTCTGAACTAAAATCTTGTGTCAGAAGGGACGGAAGGCTCCATTTGAGTAGCATGAAGGAGTTTTTTTTCCCCCGGAAAGCTCAGTTGCTTCGTTGCAAGAGAATTGGAAGCATCCTTCTACGATACTCGGAAGCATCCTTCCAAGGTTTTTTCAAAAGGTTCGGAAGCCTCTTTTCATAAAGATCGAAAGCCTGCTCGGATGCCTGTTTTGGTTTTCCTGAGGTGCGGAAGCCTACTTTGAAGAGGCTCAGAGGCGTCCTTACAAGATGCTCAGAAACCTCATTTTAAGTGGCAGCAGCCTTTTAAGCAGCCTTTCAAGAGCCTTGGAAACCTCTATCCAAGAGGCTCGCAAGCCTTCCTTCGAGAGGCTCGTAAGCCATTTCTCGGGAGGCCTGCAAGCTTCCCTTCAAGAGGCTCGGAATTATTCTTTCAAGAGGCTCAAAAGCGTCTTTTCAAGATGCTCGAAAGCCTCCTTTCAAGAGGCTCGGAAGCTTCCCTCCAAGAGGCTCGGAATTCTTCTTTCAAGAGGCTCAAACGCGTATTTTCAAGATGCTCGAAGACCTCCTTCCAAGAGGCTCGGAATTCTTCTTTCAAGAGGCTCAAAAGTTAATTTTCAAGGTGCTCAAAAGCGTCCTTTTAAGTGGCTTGAAAGCTGTCTTTCAGGAGCCGCGGAAGCCTACTTGCAAGAGGCTCAGACGCGTCCTTTCAATATGCTCAGTAGTCCTTTCAAGAGGCTCGAAAGTTGCCTTTCAACATGCTCGATAGCCTCCCTTCAAGTGGCTCGGAAGGCTCCCTTCAAGAGGCTCGGAAGCTTCCTTTCAAGAGGCTCAAAAGCATCTTTTCAAGATGATCAGAAGCCTTTGTTTAAGAGGCTCGAAAGTCACCTTTCAAGATGCTGTGAAGCCTCCCTTCAAGAGATTCGGAAGGCTCCTTCAAGAGGCTCGGAAGCCTCCCTTCAAGATTCGCGTAGGCTCCCCTTCAAGGGGCTCGGAAGGCTACTTTAAGGCTACTTTTAATAGCTACTTTCAAGATGCTCTGAAGCCTCATTTTAAGAGGCTCGAATGTTGCCTTTCAAGAGGCTCGGAAGCCTTCCTTTAGGAGCCTCAGTGTTGAACTTAATTTTAAGATTAAAAAAAAAACACCTAAATAAAGTTAAAAAAGAGGCTCGGAAGCCACTTGTCTAGAGACTTGGAAGCCTACTTTCAAGGGGCTCGGAGGCTCTTTCAAGGGCTCGTAAGTCGCCCTTCAAGAGGCTTAGATTTTTTTAGGGGGCGCGGAAGCCTACTTTTAAGAGAGCCTACTCAAGAAGCGCGGAAACTTCTAATAGTAATAAGTCCTGTAGGAAGCTTATGTATAAACATACTAAAATAAACATACTAAAATAAATATATATCCCGTTAGGTCCGTTTTTCATATGTCTTATCTACGCTCATTTCTCATTTACACCAAAGCAAAATGAAAGGTACTTCGATTAATGCAAAAATTCGAAGGGGTACCACTCAAGAAAAAGGTTGAGAACCGCTGGATGCATGGGAGGCATTTGCTAGGATCAATTCAATGGTGGATGTGATTCCTTCTTAAAAAGTAGGCGTTTGCTCTGAATAAGGCCAGTGGGGGTTATGATACCTTCTTCCGAAGATGATGGATGTAACCCCTTCTTGAAAAGTAGGCCTTTGTCCAAATTAAGGCAAAGGTGGGTGTGATCCCTTCTTAAAAAGTAGGTACTTGCCCGTATTAATGCAATGACGGATATGATCCCCTCTTTAAAAGTGAGCGTTTGATCGGAGTTTGGCAATGTTTAATGTGATCTCTTCTTTGACAGTAGGCGTTTGCCCGGATTACGGCAATGGTGAATGTGATCCCTTCTTTCAAAATAGGTGCTTGCTATGATGGATGTGATCTCTTCTTTCAAAGTAACCTCTTTTTTCTTCTACTTCTTCTATGGCTCTACATTCCACCTGGAACTTGGCCTGCTTATCAACAGTCGAGACAGTCGTCTCTTATACGATATTTTAACCCTTAAATGCGCAATGTTGTTTTAAAACAACAAACCGGAAATACGTTCAATGTTAATAATTTCAATGGTTATTTACGTTAAAAATATTTCCGACGATTTCTAAAAAATCGCCTTGCGCCTTTAAGGGTTAATGTTTCCAATGTTCAATCGAATTTCTCATCCTCTGGAATTGTATTCATCAAACGTTGTGATAAGAACTCAATTTCAGTCAGAAAAGCGATTAATAATTCATAAAGCTAGTGCTTACAGTTTCGCATTTCTTGTTTAATATATTGGTCCCGATTCGGATTGGCGTACCTCATAATTGCAAAATAATTTGCATAAATGGTGTGGAAGTCTTTCAAATAATCTCGCGTCAAGTCATATCGATATCAAATCGAATAGATCGAGCCTATTGGAAAATGATCTATCTGGTATTTGGTTTCCTAAATACGTACTAACGTACGTTTTTGCTTGATGGGCTACAGCTCCACGATGAGCCTACGCTGAATGGATTGTCATATTTTTGAACACAGGACTCAATTAGAGATACATAAACAAGCTCCACGCTTCTCGACATACCAAAGCTCCAACGAAAACCCGAGATCTGGGCTCATTTGATACCGTATTCCCACGCCCAATTGAAGAGGAGAAGGGCTTTATTTTGTTGTTTGTGAGATAAATTTGATTCAGCATCACTAGGTACACTAGATGGTTTGTATAAGCGATTCTCAAACTCAACGAATATAGGAAAGCGTGTCAACGTGTCTAGTCTAGTCTACACATACACAGCCATCACTTGGGAGAATTCTTGAAATTGATAGAATCGATTATCATGTTTCTTGTCAATATTTATGTTTGAGGCATATCATGGATGTCTCTCAATTCTAAGGGGATGATTATAGAGGAGTTGGAAAGTCATTGGAGAAAGCGGTAAATCTTCTGAACCCCTTTACCGATATCCTTAAAAATTGGGACATATATCCTTTATCCTTGGCAGGCGATTAAATATGGAGTTGAACGGAAAACAGGGGGCGTAAAGATAGAGTATGATGCGCGAGGTTAAGCATCAGTATGCCAGGCGTGAAAAACGTAAGGCATAATGTACGATAGGCATATCTAACGTTAGGCATACTATAAATTTCCCATTCTTTAGTTAGGTAATTTGTAAAATTCCCCGGAAACCAATCCTTTTAATAAAAAAAAAAATCACAAAAAAATAAACATTTTCCCTTCTTTTAATCATTGGATGTTCTTTTACCAATCTTTTGATCTTCTCATCAATTGAGAAAGTATCAACAACAAAACATAAATATTGATTACCAACTGTTTTGTCAAATTGGCAATTCCAACAGCTGCGGTATCAAACTGGCAATCCCGGACAAGGCCGGGTGCATACAGCTAGTTGTACACTAATAAAAATCCACACATTTTTATTGGCAAAAATCTAAAGAAATTTACAAATAAATTGTATGTGTGCGTTAAAAACCAGTTGCTATAGGAGAATCCACATAAAGGTTATTAGTTAAAAAGGGTTATGTGTGTTTTTACATACATGCTATGCGAATTCACATTGCCGTTATATGGAAAATGCTATAGTCAAAATTTATGTGTTCCACACATAATGAATATTGTTGTATTTTTGTCAGTGTAAATATTTGAATCAAATGATCGAGAACCCGCATTAATGCATGTAAACCTCACCAGATTTTATTCTTCGACTTCTATGAAAGATCCTAACTATACTGTTTGACTGAAAAGCGCAAGACAGCACCGAGCTTGACACGACGATAGAATGTCCTTTTTTAATGGTCCAGAAAAAAATGAAACACTTGCGAATCAAGTTAATTAACGGGTGGCAACTAAAAAATTGGAATGAATTCAATACTTTTTTATCAGAATAATAATGCTTTCACAGAAATATGACTTTATGTGAATGAATTCTTAGAAAGACTCCTTAGAATTGTCGCACACACACTTTCACTCCAACATTGCTTACAAAATGCCGTCGAAACAGGAAGTACTGCGGCGCGCATTATAAACTTTTCAAAAGAAAACAAATCATGGGAAAAATACACGGTCGAAGCGTGAAAATGTTTCGATAACTGTCATAACATTTTTTGGTCTACTGAGCTGCATTGTATACAAAGGTGATTGTAAGAATATAGACGGGGCCCTCCTTAACCGTGCGGTAAGACGCGCGGCTACAAAGCAAGACCATGCTGAGGGTGACTGGATTCGATTCCCGGCGCCGGTCTAGGTAATTTTCGGATTGGAAATTGTCCCGACTTCCCTGGGCATAAAAGTATCATCGTGTTAGCCTCATGATATACGAATGCAAAAATGGTAACTTGGCTTAGAAACCTCGCAGTTAATAACTGTGGAAGTGCTTAAGTGAACACTAAGCAGCGAGGCGGCTCTGTCCCAGTGTGGGGATGTCTGGATCAAAACATCTGAATTTGAAAATAACTAAAAATA
The DNA here is from genome assembly GCF_024139115.2 of Armigeres subalbatus. Classification (NCBI taxonomy): domain Eukaryota; kingdom Metazoa; phylum Arthropoda; class Insecta; order Diptera; family Culicidae; genus Armigeres; species Armigeres subalbatus. The sequence goes on from NC_085140.1 coordinate 454,148,125, forward strand.
ACACTTTTTTATATGGAGCTCCACACAACTGGTCTGTTTTTATAATTATTTCTAACAGAAACGAGTATAAGCAAAATCTATGCATGAATGTTATTCTCATTGAATAAAAATTCAAGTAATTTTAAGCTTACTGGCAAAAAATAAGCCAAGTCGAATCACTAAGAATCGAGATGATTACCTGCCAATATGGCCATTTTCGATTTCAATTTTTCCTAAGGGGGACTATGCGAAGTTCCAAAAATATTGGCCGCAATCGGTAAATCGTTGGTGCCCGCAACCGGAAAATGCAATGATGTAAATAAATCTCCAGCATTTTTTTCACTTGAATATTTTTAAACTAACATTTATAAAATCACAAAATTAGTAAATTACCAGCAGATATACCTTTTGGTAAGTTCCAAGTACCTCTTCTAATCTAGTAACTTTTTCCCAAGTACGAAATACTGAAGACGGCCTTACTGTTGCGGTAGTAAAAATGCTTATTAATACAATCAATTGGTGGAATTAAACTAACTTGTCTGATGACAAGTAAAAACCTCTCGTTAGCTTCACCTTTGCACGAGGAAGGCATACAAAGGTTTGAAATATATATTGAGGTTTAAAAAAAATTCTGTATTTTAATTAATTCCGACACTCGTTGTATATTGTAAAACTCCCATGACTATTTGTTCACCATGATTTGATTGAGTACACGGTACATTCAAGTTATTCTATTACAAAGATTGATGCGTATCCTGTCCATTAAACGGGCAATCACTTCAAAAGCATTTGTAGGTAATAACTTTGATGAAATCTTCGCTGATCGAAGCCGAGCAATAATTTCCTCATCACAATGTGCAGATCCAAGTTTCATAATTAAGCCCTAGTACCTCCTACAAATACGGTCATATAATTCATATAAAACTTTATACTTGCAGAGCGAAACAGTATAAAATCAATTAGTCGTCTGTAATAAAAATCAGTCGTTCAAGCGAGCAGCCTGTCGACGGTGCGGGCCAGCCCCAGCTTCCCAAAGCTCAACCTCAGCGTTGAGGCAACCAGCTCAACAACAACGGTTAGACTTTTGCCCCCACTGAGTGCTTCCTTCACCCAGAGACTGCATTACCTACTTAAACTGCATAGATTGTGTGTATAAAGTATCAACTTGCCACAACTATGTTGTCAGATCGATGTGCAAACTGCTCAAGCAGTTGCCACCATCACATCCTCGCTGACTGCCTTTACGTTCGCGTTTGTCGTCGATGCCGTTGAGTTTTGAAATGAGATCACTACACACGTCGTCGTCGTCGTCGTCGGGGCTGCCGGTTATGCAGCACATGCTAGATTAGGTATCCCTTCGATCGACCGACATCATATATGGCAAATAATGTGTATGCAATATACATACAAAGAGAAACAAAAAAAAATGACTATGAACTGCAGCACAATCTGGGAACATTGCATCTTAGTGCTGTCGTAAAATTTACGATTATTTTAATTCGTGTGCTTGCTAGTCCCTATCAAGTTGGTCATTTTAAGGGGATTTGATCCCCGTGGTCCCTAACCGGGAAGTTGATTTAACGACAATCGATATCAATGCGATGCGATGGTGACTTGTAACAACAACCCAATCGGCTTCAATTTTAACTTATTTTCGAATAAATCTTAAATTTCAACAATATTGGGATTCCAAATTCTTCAGTTAAATTGCATTTATGTAGCTAATAGCATCGACGAGTGAGATACAAGAAAACCGTTATGAGTTTTTTTTTATCAAAAAACTTGTATTTAAATAAGTTTTAAAACGAAACTATTTGACCAAATTCACCTGATGTTTGCTTGAGGCTACTATTTATAGTCAGTAGAGAGGAAGGCAATATGCTTTTGCTATGCAAATGTTGGAATAGCCGTCATGGTTGTTACTTTATTCGATTGTTAACAAACATAGTTATCTGATGTCATCTACAAAGTGGAATGAATCTCAAATGGCAAATAACACTAACAACAACATTCTCGATCATTTAACCAATTTTAGTTCATTTTACTGAAGAATTCCCATGCTCTATAATAATTGTATTTTGACCATAACTTCCGTCCAATTTTCAATAGGAAACAATAAGGCAGGATGTAACTATCAATATTTTTTTTATTTGTCGGAGCTCGGACCTAGTTGATCCATCTCAATATTATTAATAATATAATAATTAGAAGATTTTATTCTGTCATCTATTGTGTTTATACGCATAGTAAAAAATAACTATTCCAAACACTTTGATTCAAATTCTGAAGACCATCTTAAATGCACTGTAGGATTATTCTGATAAAAATCGTTTAAATATGCAATAATAACGAAATGTTTCAGATGTCCATGTAACGAGTGTTCGGAATCTTGTCTGCTTGGGATTCGAGTCAAAACGGTAGATGTCTTCTCCTCAATAAGAATGGATGTGTATAAATGTACCAAAGACTTTTCACGAAACTATATTTTGCGAAATTCAGTTTAGAATGAATTTAAAAAATAATTGTCATAGAATTCTGCTTAAATATAAAATGAAGAGAGGTGGTGCTTCCTTTTCTGGATGAACGCATTTGGCCTGTTTTAGGCAAAAACATTTGGCTTAAACAACGATGCTCGTTTATTATATTGAATGTTTCACTGCGAATTGGTATACCGTAAAATAGTTAGAATTAAAAAAAAATATTGACAGCATTACATTGAAATTGATTACAAATAGACATTTTTTTTACAAAGAGCTTGCTTACGTTTTTGCCTACGCCTCAATGATAGAGAGATATAGAATATGTTATAAATCTGCCCTAAAATGGAAATATTTGAAAGAAATATACAGATTTTCCGTGTACTTGATAGGGGAAAAAGTTACGGTCATGGGCACCATTTTGTTTTTGGCCAATAGTTTAGTGCGAGATTTTTCTTGTTTAGGACAGCAGAACGATCACGCGATAGGCCGAAATATTGTGTTCTGCATTGCGCGGCCGGTAATAAAAATCAGTTCAGTGCGTGATTTCTCGTGTTTCAGGTATTGCGCTTTGATCCGGTCGAGACAAGTGCGATCTTCTATAGCTTGCAGTAGCCATCGGCAAAGTAAGTACAGTGCGTGTGTTATTCGTCGCGAGCCAGCGAAAAAAATATCTTTTTGATATTCGGCGAATAATGCGCTTGTATTGCGCTTTGTTCCGGTCAAGTAAGGGCAAGTAAGTACAGAATACTGCACGCCGGCTCGATCGTCTAAAACTCGACCCTTTACAGTTTGCATATGCCATCAGGCATGCATGGTGATTATTGTCCAAGCTCGGTTCATTGGTCGTGTCGTAATTTGGTCGTGTTACTGCTCGGTGTGCAGGTAGTTAGTTTGTTTTACTTTCACACCAAAAAGTAATTAAATTTACATTGCCTGTAAATTAGAAATCATGTAATAATAAAGTGATTGAAAATTGAAAGTGAAAATTAAGTAGGTTTTTATAATTGCTGTAATAATAAATTGATTGAAATTGAATTTGATTGAAAATTGAGTGTTTTTTAATGCACATAATTAGAGCATCGAAAAACACATAATTTTAAATTTTATTCTACATGATTTTAAAGTCCAGTGTATTTTTCAACAGCTGCTTTAAAAATAAATGGAAATCTGTTGAATTTTCAATCAATATTAATTTAATTTTCAATCATCGTGTAAAATTATAGTAGCATAAGAAAAATAGATGGCGGATACCGCAAGAGCACTTTGGTTTTTCTCACTCAGTGAGGTGGTGCATCATTTTTTGTGTTACGGCATGGTTAATAGTTAAATGGTGCATAGTTAAAGTGTTTTGAATATTCAATTCCGGAGAGTGGATTATTATGCAAATCTTTGGATTCGCTTGAAAGGCAAATTGCGCTGTTCGGTTGTATCTTGTGATTCGTTGAAGCAAAGTGTTAAGTCAATGGAAAAACATATGACCAAACATTTGAATTCCGGACACCAAGTAATCTGCCTATTCCGATTTGTCTAATTTTGAAATGAGAGGCTGATATTACTGGAATCATTAAGAAATGTGTCGTGTAATTGCATGAATGCAATAATAAATAAATTTATAAAACACGATTCAAAGCTATTTTATTAATTAATACGATTCCTTTCTTAAAATAGACTATTTCGAAGAAAATTTTCGTTCTGGAAGAAAAAACATTTGACCAATGTACGATACCTTCATATCGCTCGTTAATACTCCAGACCAATACTTGAAAACTGTATATCAGCCAAAATGTTAAGATATCAGTTCTTCGTGTATGTATATGGAATGAAAAATGTTACGCCCTTTTCTAATGTTTGCCCAAATCCATTTGAATCCCAAGATTTTTCTGCAGAAAGCCCAAATCTACAAATGTATAATGAAATGTATAATTACATCATCGTTTAAAATTACACGATCATGTAAAATTAAACGATTGCAAAGATTCAATTGAAACTACGTGTCATGTAATTTCACATGACTACATTTTCAATCCGTGTAAATTTAATATCTGACTCATTTTTGCGTTTATTTTCATGCTCCAAATATGTGCATGAAAATAAACGTAAATTTACAGGAAAATTAATACTGTGTTGTGCGGCCGAATTATGGTTAGGTAAAATCACTGTGTATAAAGAATAGCACGGTCGTATCGCTTATCAGAGTGAATCCAGATCCAACGATGCCTACCAACTAACTGATAATCCTTCCTGTGGTTTTTGTGGAGATGCAGAGGTAAACACGGTCTTCAAATAGCGAAAAACAACTACTAATATTCCTCCCCTCTTCCTAACTGACTACAAGGACGTGGCCGGCGCCGTTATTGATCATTTGAATATTAGAGTCACTGAAACATGCACACTGAGAATGCTTGAACAATCCCAGTCAATCATTCAGTTGATTCTTTGTGCAATTTCACTGATTCTGGTCAATCACGGAGTAGCAACCATACACAGTATTAATTTTCCTGTAAATTTACGTTTATTTTCATGCACATATTTGGAGCATGAAAATAAACGCAAAAATGAGTCAGATATTAAATTTACACGGATTGAAAATGTAGCCGTGTAATATTACATTACATGTAGTTTCAATTGAATCCTTGCAATCGTTTAATTTTACACGATAGTGTAATTTTAAACGATGATGTAATTACACATTTCATCTGCTGTGTTTTTGTTTTGTAAATTTGGGTTTTCTGCAGAAAAATCTTGGGATTCGAATGGATGATTTGGGCAAACATTAGAAAAGGGTGTAACAGTAATCATTCCATATACATAAACGAAGAACTAATATCTTCAAATTTCGGCTGACATGCAGTTTTCGAGTATTGGTCTGGAACATAATGAGCGATATGAAATGTTTTTTCTTCCTCAAACGAAAATTTTCTCCGAAATAGTCTATTTTGTTTTTGAGGAATCGTATTAGTTAATAAAATAGTTTTGAATCGTGTTCTATAAATTTATTTATTATTCATTCATGCAATTATACGACACATTTCTTAATAATTCCAGTAATATCAGCCTCTCATTTTACAAAACAATACCGAACAGCGGAAACACGGCGACACTTCAAATTGAATTGTTGCTGACGCATATTTGCATAAAAATCCACTCTCCGGAATTGAATATTCAAAACACTTTAACTATGCGCAGTTAACCATGCCGTAACACAAAAAATGATGCAACCTCACTGAGTGAGAAAAACCGAAGTGCTCTTGAGGTATCCTCCATCTATTTTTTTTATGTTGCTGTAACTTTACACGACGATTGAAAATTAAATTAATATTGATTGAAAATTCATCAGATTTCCATTTACTTTTAAAGTAACTGTTGAAAAATACACTGTACTGTAAAATCATGTGAAATAAAATTTAAATTTATGTGTTTTTCGATGCTCTAATTATGTGCATTAAAATACACTCAATTTTCAATCGAATTCAATTTCAATCAATTTATGATTACAGCAATTATAAAAATCTACTTAATTTTTAATCAAATTTTCGATTCAATCAATTTATTATTACATCATTTCTAATTTACAGGCAATGTAAATTTAAGTATTTTTTGCTGTAGATATGTGTAGTCAGTCAAAGCTAAGCTAAGCTAATAGCCTTGGCCGAACTTAATATAACGGCCATACATCAATGAAAACCTAGACCTTACGACTAGCGAAGAAATATGCTTGATTTTGTCAATTTGAAAAATTTTATTGAGGATTTTGCAAATTGTTCATCTTTAGACATTTTTTTTTATAATTCGGTCATGGAAGCTTCTTCTCAAATAGTGAAGAATGATTGAAAACTGCCCAAATTTTAATAAAGGACTAATTTATTTATTTTAATATCGAGGAACGAGGCACTAAAAATTCAAATGTGACGAAAAAAATTGTTTTGTATAAATTTTAGTGGTAATTATTGGATTGAATTCATGAACATGAATACACATTGGAACTCACCTTTTTAATTGAATTACATACTTTGCTTTATGACACTATGAAGAAGGCATGAATAACTTTTGTGTTGATTTCAACCAAAGAAAAATGACTAGCTCGACGATGCGTCCATCTGCTTTGCTATTGGGCACAAAAACAACATGTTGCTCGAACAAACAAATGACCCTCGACTGAACCTTTTCACATAACATAGGTTCAAATTAAGAATATATTCATCTTTGTACTTGCAGTTTGAAGAAGTTAGCGAAGATATAAACAAGCTATAACATATGTTGACTTATACATGTAGATTCAATTTTAATTATCAGTTTTCACATTCCACAATAATGAAAAATTAGGTATTTTTAGACTCCGGAACCACCATTTCAGCCGCATTCAAAACGCCGTATGGTGCATGAGGCCTGGGACGGGAAGAGATAATGCTTTCCTATCCGGGGACGCTCGGGGGTGAAGAGCCCCCTTTGGTCTAGGTCAGTGGTCCCCAGCATGCTCATTACCGAGGGCCGCATTGCAGGGCAGGGCCGAGAGAATTTCTATTCGCAACACCATCTTTTTAGTTCAGTTGGCAGAAAATGTTCTGATCTATTTATCCCAATGATCATGTAACTTTTTGCTTTTATTCTTAAGGATTAATGTCCATTATAACTTGTCGTACAAATAACGACAGCATGTTTCAAATGTGCTTTAAAACCACGGGAAAATACTAACAGTGTTGAATGGGAATTGAGTACATCTGCATGGCGAACCTTGCGTTAATGCTTTCTTATCGTTCGAACCTTACTGAAACTTTTCCTACAATAATATCGGGGCATAGGAAAAATCTTGATTTCCTTCAATATTTTCCGTACCTTAAAGTTCGTTGACAACGTATTTTTTGGAGTTATGCTTCCAGCAATTTTTCAGTTGAAGTTTGTTAAATCCTAACTTATTTTTTAAGAATAAAAGCATTCTTTTTGCGGAGTGTTTTCTTACACGAAGTTCAACATTAAGCTCATTTGAGTCTGCGGAGAAAAAAAACGCACATTTAATGTATTTATAGCCCGGGCAATAATATCAAAGTTGGCCTACACAATATGTACGAAATAGAGATTTTTTTTAATGATGATCATAATACGATTTATGCTTTAACAATGGTATGAGCTTGACAGAACCCACAAATGCAACGAAAACAACGACAGTCTTCCTCTGTCATGCAAGACCTAATAATGGGCCACAAATAGCGTATTGTCTGAAATCCTTCGCGGGCCACAAGAAAAGGCTTGGAGGGCAGCATGCGGCCTACACTTTAGCGATCACTGGTCTACGCCATCACAATTCTGTAGTCGTTACCCCACGTATTCGCGTTGGCTTCCTCGCACAGGTTGTCAAAACACTCTCTCTTGCTGCCTCAATTTCGGCACTCCACCAATATATCTGACGTCTGGCATTTTTTGGCAAGGCTTTCCTCCGCATGGTGGTGTCGCATGCGCGTTATAGGACAGCTATCCGCGCATTCCCGCTTAGACTATCAGACCACGGCCCTGGGCCGACCAGCCGATCTTCATCTTCCCTCACTCCATGATCTTTTTGGTTTCCGCGACCGATAAGTTAGGCTACTGGCGTGCCAAAGGGATCGTCTTTTAGACGTACTGAGCTCTTCTCGATCTCTTTACGGCACTGGTCTCTGACTGCAGAGACTACGTTGTCCGCATTCGTGACCTCGTCCATTTGCTTGCACTGAAGGGTCACTTCCGCCTCCATCGAACTCACCTCGGCGCTGTCACCCAATACCTCTTGGGCCAGCTTCTTGTAGTCCATCCCGCTAGCTTGTGCTCCGCGTTTCAGAACCAAGATTATTTCACCGGTCCTGACCCAGCGCCAAAAGATTTTCGGCCACCCGCATCGATTTAAGGACAAGACCTCGCCTCTGTGGTTTAGCTTTCTTTGCAAGTCAAGATGCGCTCGACTTCCGCTTTGGTCAGGGATCGGTCCCATATGCCGATGGCACCGTCCGGCTGGTATCCTCTTGCGACATGGCGTTTGGTTGATGCCTTTCACCTTTCACCGATGCCAGTCGCCTTCTCGTGTCGACACCCTTCAGGCACCTCTGCACTTCGATCTGCTCCGCCCAGACGACGTTTGGTCTTAATGGTCGCACGTCGTTTTGCTTTGCCCTGAGCGCCTTCATCGGATTGCTGCCGGAACCATTTCGGGTTAGGCACAATCTTCTCCTCATTGGGCCATAGTCGCTCCTCCAAGGAAAAAGAAAGCGTCGGTTTGGGTACCGTTGTGGGCGTTCTCTCTTTCCGCCACCTACCTTGCGACTCGAATAGCCTTGCGGAGCATCCGAAGGTTCTGTTTCAGGTCGTTACTGATGTTCTTCCCGGGTAGTGGCCCGCCGAGCGTTCTGATAGGGGTATACTCCTGCTGCTGCTAGATGCTTATGGAGGTGGTAAAATCTTTACGGAACTATCATTGCGTTGTCAAACCTGTTGTGTACATCTGTTCAAGAACTTTGTAAATATGTATAAATATAATATTTTAAGGCGAAAATATGGCAAAGTTGCCCATTTTATCAAAAAACGCAAAAATGTTATTTCTAGGAGGGGCCAGTTTAAATGACCCCCCAGCCCTCCCTAAAAAACTAAAAAAAAAATAGTATAAAAACTTCTAAAACTCCTAATAGGCGAAATCGATGATGTGATGTTTTTGCGGTTTTTGTATCTTGTTATCAAAGAGAAAATCATCCAAGAGCTGACATCTCATTTAATAAAGATGTACCGTGTGGGATCGAAATCTGTACAGCACCGAAATCCTTCCACCTCATGAGATATCAATAAATAAAAAGGGGTTAAAGGTAATTAATTCAGGAATAATTTATCTTATCCTATTCAGATATTTCACAGTAAGCTTTTAGGACATTGAAATGGAAAGTAGGCTTTGAAATTAAAGCAACAAAAATCAAAAGCAAATCGCCACCCACCATTCGCGGAGTTTCTGCCGCAATTTTTTTGTGGGTCGAGCATAATTGCACCAAAGCAACTGTGTAAATCATTACATAAGACAAGCGCTATAGAAATCAAAAGGATCGCTCCTAAAGGTGCGTATTGTGCATTTAGACCCAAACTGTTTGTATGACGCTGATGAACTGGCAGCAAGGCCCACTTCCGACAAGATTCACACGGAAAAATAAAATAAATATGCAGCACTGCACGGCGTTATCTGTCACAAAATCGAGCTTGTTTTGTCGATGACAACGTCGCTGACACCAAATTGAAGTTCGGAAGTCGATTTCTACACTTCCGAACGCTCTTCCGACAATGGCAAACTCAAATTTTGTTTTGACGTTCATGATGTCGGACGTAAGTTCGTCGGAATTCATTTTAGTGCTGGCGACACATTATTGAAGTATTTACAGTGGTAGTTTAGTTAATCAGTCTGCTTCAATTTAAATATTTAGTTAAAAAATAGCTGTACGGATTTTGATCCGTTGATTGGAAATCCGTCCACGGTGGATTTCTATTCAGGAGTAGTTGATTCAATTTATTATTTATTTCGTTTTTCGTAGTTTTTAACGTTTCTTCATGTTTCTGTGTCAATGATAAACGTTTTATTTGCATTCGATTTCTATTTTCCAGTGACTTTTTCATATACTATGGTGATTAAGTGTACGGATTTTGATGCCCCACGGTAATAATAATTACATTAAGGAATTTTTAGTAGAGTTATAAATTGTATGGGAGTTGGGAAATGAAATTGAAACTGTAAAAATGCCAGCTTCAACAGACGTTGTAGTTTTGAAAATTGGAACAGAAAATTTATAAATAGAATACTGCTCAATTGCATTTTTGCACGAACTTACTTGAGTTATATTTTGTTCAAAACAAAAGTAGATCGCTTCAACAGCTTCAAACAATTCAGTTTCATCGACATACCAGAAGTTTGACATTTGAATTAGCATCGGAAGATCATATTTTTGTTTTTCTGTAAAAAACATGTACAGTTTGCAACTACTACTGAAGATGCATTTCCCGTTTCATATTTTTGACAGTTGTAAAATTTGTAAATGGAGGAAAAAGTATTATTAGAACTGTAACATTACTAAAGATTCACTTAACGGCGATATAAACAGATATAGAAATGTTTCATAGCCGATTTTAAATATATCCCTTGTGATTGTGTATGAAATATTTCAATAATAAGATAAGAAGCTGCTTATGCTGTTAAGGTCACTCCTGACAGAATCCAAGTTTCAAAGTGCTCGCGTTTTCGGGGGCACAACACTCGATACGGAGGCGGTGGACATCTGCCATTTTTGATGATTCAGCTTTGCTGCGTCGCGTGAAAAAATAAAAATGACAGTTGTGCGTTGCTTCCGTATCGAGTGGTGTGCCCCCGAAAACGCGAGCACTTTGAAACTTAAAGTGAAGTGAACTTAAAGACAATTCTCACGGAATCTAGAACTGAGAGCACTCGTGTTTTCAAGGACACCTCATTCAATACAGTAGATGCATAGGTATTAGATTGCTAATGTCGCTCCTGTTCGCGTGACTAACATCTAGGTCACTTTTATCTGGCAGCCAAAGTACCGGTACTACAAGTGTCAAGCCAATGTTGATGATGAAACAAAACATGTACTACAGCATGATGCATAATAAACGGCCAAGTTAGGCTTATGGAAGCATATTTTGGCAAAATGCTTTTAATGACTACAGCGCCATTAGCGTTCTAGTACTTATGCTTCTACTTTCAATACTGAAGCCACGCATAACTGTCATTTTCATTATTCCACGCATGCTGCGACGCATCAAAGCTGAAATAATAAATACGGCATTTATTTTTTTTTTATGTAATTAAGTTAAAAGAATTTGATTCGCTTTGATCGATGATTGAAATTGGAATCCTGATAAGATGGGATAATAGAAGAAGGGCAAATGGAAATCGAAGTATTTGCTGCTTTATTCTTTACGTGAATATATGAACATGGGATTTTTTTTTAAATCTTTTGTTTATTTGAGAGGCTCAACGTGAACGTGGGATGTGTACAACGAAACACCCTATTTCCCTATCAATTGGTTTTGTATATTCCAAGACAAGCAAAACACTGAAATTAAGAGAAAATTGCGCAATTAAGGCACCCATGCACACTGCACCCCATGCCGAGATCTAATACTGTGTGACGTTAGGCATAACACACAGCCGGCAGTCAGTGACCAGTCAGTGGGTGGGTGTCGCGGGGATCTCTTTGAAACCAATTCGTCGAGTTGGTCTCGCGGGAAACAGGTTCATCTCCCAAAGAAAAGGTTTACTTTCAGTTGAGAGGTGGGATTCCAAGCCGCGGCATCGACCGTCGTATCTGTGCAGGTTTCAGTTGCAACACTACAGCGGTGCTCGTACTTGCAACTGAGGTACCGTGAACAGAGGGAGATTCGATAAAATCGTATTCAGAGCAAATACTTGAACCTCTTGATTTTTATTTTGAAATTGTCGTATTTCAAATCAACAAAAAATTAAATAATGATATTTATGCTATCTCAGTCCTTGATCAAATGATTCTTTAACTTTATTTAATTAACCGTGATTGTTTGAAATATTATTCGAATTTTATTTCCCAGATTTAAGATAACTTGAGCTTCCCTCTACGGTACCACGAAACAAGTTCAAAACGCTTAGCTACGTCGCGCTCATTCACTAGCCGAAGGCGCCCTCGAGCTATTTGGCAATAATAGTAATAATACCACTCATATGCCAAGCCAGAGAAACAGTCACTAGGATGTGTCGTGATGGAAACACATGGACCGTTGCTGGCGGAAAGAGATGAAGCGTCAGTAAATGGTCGTGCCCGTGCCATGTGACCAACATTGTTGCAACAAAAACACGGATTTCTCGGAACGATGTATGTTGGTTGGTACCCACCAGCGCATAGAGGAATCATGCCACGCAACTAACGATCCGCCGAAGGTGACTTTCCTGATCGGTGCTTCTTGTTGGGAAGTGGGAACGTCTTCGTGTCTCTATGGAACGAACGCCACCACAGGCGTACGAGTTTGGCACTGTCTGTACAAGCACAACTGTCCCATCTTTACGAGGACTTATTACTATGTGGGACAATTATGCTTGAAGTGGCAAAATACACGTGTTACAACTTTACGTGGTGGCTTACGCAAATGAAATCGGTATTTCAGCGGGAAAATATGGGCCATTACATGGTTTGGTGGAGAATGGAGGTTTGACATTACAACTGCAGCACGTGGATGAGAAACAAGTGATTCATTCGTACTCAGTTTTCAGCCAGTGAGATCTCACGCATATCCTATTGTCATATTGTATACAAGTGCTAAGTCTACTGATGCGTTTATAGTATGAAAGGCTAAACCTTTTTTTTTATAAATTTCTATTAGCACTCATTGTTGAGAGTGCCGTTTTAATGAAATTTTAGATAAGTGTAGCTAAAGATTCGTATGTTTTGATTTTTGAAAAACCCAAAAGCAACCGGTAGAGGCGGAGTACGAATCCTGGCGAAAGCAAATTTTATTAATGTTGTTCCATTAAGCGACTCGAAAATGGTAGCCCCTCCTTGTCCATGTTGTTGCTGTGTCGACTAGGTACCTTCTTCTATAATTAATTTGTGCAATTAGAGTAATTTTATTGTCAAGATTGTCCTACACGAAAACAATTAAACATACACTCGCACCCAAAAGGTCACGCAATTCGTTGCTACATCCAAGAGGTGGATTTACCACAGGTGGGTCTAATCTTTTTGTCATCTCATTATTATTGTCCCGAACAACGGGACAAGAGAGCGCGTTGTGTCCTAACGGTTGTTTTCCACTCGATGACATACTCGCCGCGCGGCCAAGAAGCATGTCGACAGAAGCTAGACAAAAGTTCTCAGGCTCTCAAGCCTAATTATTTTCGTTTATTAGCGACATGTACACGCGGGGCTGTAATCATTATCGCACCACCTGGGCCGGAAACACTCCCATCAAATAGCTGCCGCTGCCGAAAGTGACCATAAAATCGAGAAGCGGTCTACGTCTGTCCATGACTCGCCACAAAGAAGCACCACGGCCACGCGGATATCTAAGCCCCTAAATGATGGACTGCTTCTGCGGTACACTTTTCGAAACTAGTAATTAGCGAGCGTGTAGCTACTTATTTCCGACAGTTTTTTTTTCGCCGTAGACTCCTACAGCCAGTTGTGGATGCCATTTGTTTTATTGTAGACGCGATTCAAAATTTCTATTTCCACGAAACTGCAGTTCGCGGATGTCTTTTTTGGACCCAAGCCCTGCGGGGGTCACTCTCGTGTGGAGTAGTGTTGAGCTATTTGAAAATAGATACCCGGATGATCGATACTTTCTATTCGAAATCAATTTTTACAAAAGGTAACTGTTTAGATTTTTCCTGTAACATTTTCTTATTACGTAAAGTGCAACAGAAGAAAAAAAAATGGATGAGTATTCTCGAGAAGATCATAATCGTACGAATGTACAAGATATGTCCGTTGCTATCATGCGAAAGAAAAAAACTGTCATGTTGCATTCCACGCTGAAGTCTCATCCACGTACCGCTTGTTTGGTCCATCATATCAATGGCATGCATGCGGCATGGTCGAAATGAACAGAAATGGAAATGAGTGCGAATGAACTGGAGTACGCCAGTAGCGCATGAAGGGGTCCCCGCTTCTCCACCTAAAAAGCAGAAATAAAAAAAAAGCGCTTCAGTGTGCTACAAGCAGTGAGGACACAACGCACAGCCAAAACGAAACGAAGTTAACAGAGGAAGATACTGCGGGAGGGTTAGTGAAGATGCAGACGCAAACGCAGAGAATCAAAGCTGCTGTGAGTTATAAATAAAATATTTAATCCAAGACAGTAAATAACAAATGTCAGTGTAATATTTTACGGGCTCTTCCTCGCCCGAGTGCTGGGCCTGCGCTCTTTCTTTTGCTCTCACTCTCGGTTCGATTACCTTTTTTTCCTACCTTCGCGTCATTCGAAATCAATTCTTCGCTTCTGTGAGCAATCTGCAGACAGAAAACCGAGGAAACCTCGAACTATCAGAGTTATGTATTTTTTTTTCTCTCCGCACGACGGCAGTGCTCAAGATCGAAATATTTTGGTGGGTTGATTTCTTCCATAGAATTGAATTATGCTAAAAATTCAAAACTAATTTTATCGAACATTGATCTTTCGACAACAAGCAGAAGGGCTCTCGTGTTGTGTAACTTTCTCGATGAGTTATGCTCACGCGCTTCATATCGATCCCTTGTCATTTAAGCTATGCAAGAAGGATTGCTATTGTGTTCGTTGCTTGGGCCGACGTTGAAGTCTTTCAGATGGTACGCATTTATGCGTTATGATGATGAGAGAATGGGACATAAAGGCTCCCCCAAACACACGCGACGCGATTCTATCGCTTGGCGACTGCGATTCTGTCGTTGCTGGTATGGAAGGATAAATGGAACATTGCCTGCAGCGACCCAGCGATAGAATCGCGGCGACTAGTTGTCGCCGTCGCGGCGATGGATTCACTTAGGTCTGGGGGAGCCTTAAAGGTCCCCCCAAACACACACGATGCGACAATCGCGATGCGATTCTATCGCTTGGCACCTGCGATTCTGTCGCCGTTGGTGTAGAAGCGTGAATGGAACATTGCCTGCAGCGACCCAACGATAGAATCGCGGCGACTAGTTGTCGCCGTCGCGGCGATAAAATCGCTCAGGTCTGGAGGAGCCTTAAAGTCTCATTTAAACCCATGTAATGAGGCTATGACAATTTGTCGTTCAGGTTTTGACGCAGTGTTGCAGCATCTACTGTTTTAGGTGTTGATTTTGTGTAATTTTGTGTCATTTGAAAGATAAATTATAAATGGTAACTCATGACGCCTAAAGAATGATTTTTTTAAGGACTCTAATCATTTGAAAATAGGTTCACGAAGCTCGTGAAATTAAATTCACAATTATCCACAAAATAAATATGATTTTTTACCCAACCAGTGAATGTTAGATTTACTTGCAATTGTGTAAACTGCTTACCAAAATCCGCAAACTGAAACAAACATGTTTCAGCACATATGATGTAACAAAACTGCTCCATTAGATTCAACTTTGTTTTGAAAATACAAGTTGTCTTTGCTATGGAGCATGACCTCGTGATTACCTCCCCAGTAACACTTTGACTTTATGCTGATTTTATAGAAGACAAGCAGAGTAAATAATGGGTTTCAAGACCGTGATAAAATCAAAAATGTTACTTGGGAGGGATTTTGTTTTTTTAAATTTTTTATTAAGGTGTTTTTTAAATTCTTGATCAAGTTCAACACCGGTTGGGAGGGATTCGGGGAGTTTCACAATAATATGATAGACTTCGATCGTTTATATTTCAGTCGTTTCTCGATGGATTTTTAATTGTTTTCTGATAATTCGATCAAGAAAGAGTCAGCGCTTCTATATAGTTGTCTGAAAACATTGAATTTCAGTTATTTATCATTGAAATACGCGGCTTTGCAATCCAAAATCAAAGTTTCGTTGGTGTTTTGCAGATGTTTAGTCCAAAGGAGATTGGTCATTTGAAAAATCCCATTTTTCCCGGACCGCGCTTCAAGATGCTACCAAAAATTAACTGAAGTTTTTTGGAACAAATTGGAACGTGGCTTTGAAATCCAAAACCGTTTGTTTGGAGTCCTGGAAACGTTAAGTCCAGAGAAAATTGCTCATTTTTGAAAAATCTCATTGATTTCTCTCCCGGACCGCACTTCAAGATGCAACCAAAAATTAAATGAAGTTTGGGATCCCTTATAATCGGTAGTGAAGATTTTTTTTGGAAGATACAAGCAAAAATAAACTGAAGTTTGGGATCCTTTATGATCGGTAGTGAGATTTTTTTTGAAAAAATAATGGAAGGCGGCTTTGAAGTCCAAAACGAAAGATTGTTTTGAGTCCTGGAGATGTTTAGTCCAGAAGGAATTATTCAGTTTTGAAAAATCTCATTTTTATTAATCTTCCATTTTGAAGTGCCTAGCCTTGTTCCTTTTGTATCAAAACTTTCATTACTTCCGATAATAACGGACTACAAACTTCAGTTAATATTTGGTTGCATCTTGAAGCGCGGTCCTCGGGAGAAAAAAAAAAGGTTTTGTTTTTTTTCAAAACTGACCAATTCCTCCTGGACTAAACATCTCCAGGACTCCCATCAATCTTTCGTTTTGGACTTCAAAGCCGCCTTCCATTATTTTTTCAAAAAAATTCTCACTACCGATCATAAAGGATCCCAAACTTCTGTTTATTTTTGCTTCGATATTGAATATGAACCACATATTCAGCGGCTTGCTTCAACAGTTCAAAATAGCTGCACCATAATAGTATGCATGCTGATCTAGAAAATCCTTCCCTGAGTATTGGTATCGTAAATCATATCTTTTGCACAGTATAGCCATGACGGGATGCTAACTTTTTAAGAAGATGTAGATGTCTGCCAACGGTATGGACTCCAGAACAATTTGGAGTGCCTTGAACATTTGCGCAGGGAAAACTGAATTGTGAATAATACCCTTGGCCTCTGTTGACCTGTATGGACTTGACTTGGAGCTAACTTCGATTCCATATCAGCTGTAGTTTACTTGGAAGCCAATAGCCTATGAGAACAATGGTGTGATTGCATCGTGTGGTGCCCCACCTCTGTCTCCGCTAGTGGAACGACGACCTAGATAACACAAGTTGGAATAAACTTGCCTTGCATAAGAGGTAAAATACCAAAAATTAATATGCAAAATACTTCAGGTATAACATTCTTAAGTATTTTCATACTAAACGAATAATAATTTGATTTGCGTTTGGTTTTGTAATAACAGAGTATGTTATACCTGAAGTATTTTGCATATTAATTTTTGATATTACTCCTTTGGTATTTTACCTCTTATGCTAGGCAATTTCCTTAGCCTTGCGGTAAGACACGCGGCTACAAAGCAAGACCATGCTGAGGGTGGCTGGGTTGGCAATGCTGAGGGTGCCGGTCTAGGCAATTTTCGGATTGAAAATTGTTTCGGCTTCCCTGGGCATAAGAAGTATCATCGTGTTATCCTCATGATATACGAATGCAAAAATGGTAACCTGGCTTAGAAACCTCGCAGTTAATAATTGTGGAAGTGTTTAATGAACATTAAGCTGTGAGGGGGCTGTGTCCCAGTGTAGGGATGTAATGCCAATAAGAAGAAGAAGATGCAAGGCAATTTCATAACCGAGTAAGGTATTATTAGTAGAATTAGGTATTGTGTTATTTTCTCCTGCTTGGGATCGCTGCTCAAGTAACCATTAGCACTATATTACGCTAAACCGCCATATAGGGCCATTATACAGCTATTTAAAAACTGTGCATTAAAGTAGCACTATATGGTCGATTTAGCTTATTGGATACTTGGGTGGGTAGTGACCTTATTGTGGTGTGCTACGGAATAAGATCTACCTACCACACTGTGCCCAAGTTCTTATAACTTTTGTTAATACTTATGACTTATGAGTGTTGATCGAAAGAGTATGAAACGACTTTTATAATTTGCTTTTAGATGACCCACCTATTCCACGTTTTTAGATCGAGTCCATGGAGTAAATAATAAAAACGCAACTGAATTAACCTTAGGCTGGTTTCGAAGCTAAAGATATGAATTTCCAAGCTTCAGGGTACTCATCAATTAGCAGATACCAATTTGATGGGTCTTCTGAACACTCGGACTGATTTGAGCTCTGTGTAAATGTGAGATTCCTAAATGCCAAACGAAATGAAATAAGTTCTCTGTACAAAAACGAATTCGGACCTCATAAGAAGAAGCAAAATTTTCAACTTCAGTACTGATGCATGATCAAAATAAATATTATCTCACTTTTTCTAAAGCCGATACTGATGAGGAGCGCCCTTGGGAGCGCCTTTAAGTGTCCGTATACGCCATTTCTCGAAGGGTATAAATAGTGCTATATTAATCTTAAGTGGCTTCACAACAAGTTTTAATAAAAGACATGGGTTGGGTATACTACAAAAGTTCAATTATTGGACGCAGTGGGTCATCCAGATTATAAAAAAGTATTCAGTAGGGGAAAATGTAATCGCAGAGCAAACGTTCTATATGCCAAATTTGATTCTATTTACTTGATTTTTTCTCGAGTTTATTTATGTAGAAGTCTTGAACCACCATACAATCATTTATTGTCTTCAAAAACTTCGACATGTAAAATTCGGTTCCATTTGCTTGTTTAGTTCTCGAGTTATGAAGAAATTTCTGTTTCATTTGTATGGGAGTCCCCCTTTCAGAAGATGAAGGGGCCTTGAACCATCACAGGAGTCTTTGCAGGCCACAAAAACTCTTGCATATACATTTTCACACCGATCGGTTCAGTAGGTTCCGAAAGCCCTTAGGTCGGACAGGCAGACAGAAATTCATTTTGATGTATAAAGAAGCAGATGTAGATACTGGTTTCTACTTCCAGTCACTAACAAACAAGTTAGAATTTTTGGAGAAAATTTTATTTGAGCATCAAATTGAAATACGGCAAATCAAACCTTCTTCTGGGTAAAATGGTGCTCCTGAAAAGAGCCGATTAACGATGTGCCTTTGGATTCACCAACACCGTGGAAAGTAATGTATTTGAGTGCTGCTGGCTGTTGAAATTTAGCCGATCGTCGATCCTTACTTCCAGGTGCTTCAGTGATTGCTTCGAAGTGATCGCATATCCTCCGATGACGATCTCCATCCCCTGGATCACTTCGTTTTGTGGTAAGCTATCTGCAGCTCAACTTCGTTCATCAGCTCTCGGTCATGCTTATCGTCTCCGTCACCAACACCTCCACTTCTTCAAGTGTCTCGCCCATCACCGCTACTAATTATTCGTCCGCAAAATCTATGATTTTCACTCTCCTGGGCAGCAACTCCGTCATACATCCTGTTCCAAAGATTTGGAACGAGTATGGAGCCCTGGGGAACACCCGCTGTAACACGCATCTATTTATGCCCTTCGTTCGTTTCGTACTTCAGAACTATACCCTGAAAATAACTTTTCAGGATATTGCACAGATAGTTGGGAACCCGCATTCTGTGCAGCGCTGATGACTTTAAAGCTGACGCTGTAGAACGCGTTATTCACGTCTATCATGATCACTGCGCAGTACTGATCTCCTCGTCTTTTCTGCTTTGACACCTTCTCAGCACTCTCAAGCACTTTTCGAATTGTATTCACCGTCGATACTCCTTTATGGATTCCAAACTGCATCTCCGACAATCTGCGTTCTCCATCTGTATATTTCGTCAGCCTATTGAGGATGATCCTCTCTAGTAGCTTCCCGAGCGTGTCTAACAGGCATACAGGCCTGCACGCGGCCGGATTGCCGGGCGACTTTCCTAGCTTTGGCAGCAACACCAGCTTCTAGATCTTCCACATTTCTTGATAATTGCCTTCATCCAGGCACTGCCGGGATCGCAGCTTTTGGCACAACGTTCGGTATTCCATCCGGTTCCTCATTTGCACCTCGCCCAGATTACGCTGCGTTACTCTTCCGACGTGGTTTTGTCTAGAACTCTGCACAAAATCACCATCTATGGAGTTTAGGCTTTAACTTCCGTCTCTGAGCCCAACGATTTCGCAATGCGCTCCTGCATAATCGAGCTATGAACCACAGGGTCCTTCTTTAACTCGAAAAGTATTTCTCCGGTTTGTGTGCGCCTGGTCCTTATCACGTTTTCGCCCAAGTCCCTCAACTAAGGATTTTCTCAAACTTTTTTGAAAAGCGCTACATACGTTCTAGCGTCGTTAGCCTTAACTAGTACAGGTACCCCTTCGGCGTCTTCTTACGAGGTGGACGCTTTTCTTTCCGGTTCTGCTCCATTTTCCTTGGCTCTTTTGGCTTTAGCTATTTCTGTCTCTTCTCCTTCGGACCTACTACGGTACTCCATCCTTGTCCCTGTGGAGTAGTGTCTGTCCCTTCGACAGCGATAATGTCCGCTCGTGTCTGCGCGCTCTGCTACATCGGCCCTCAGCGCTGCTGTATCGAGTTCGTTCACTGCCAATACTAAAGCCTTACAGATCCTGTGAACCATATCCTTAATCTCATTATGGAAGTTGTTCCTCCCATCCACGAAATTGTGGAGCTCCTCCACCAATCTCTTCGCAGCCACTATTTTCGGCTTTTGTGGGGGCTTTTCCAACTCGCTTTGTCCTTGCCGCTACTCCTGCAGCTGCAGTTGTTCTTGCTTCTTATGCTACTTTTGCTCCTGCTTCTGCTGCTTTTGTTGCTGCTGTAGCACCACTGTTACTGGTGGCGGCGATCTCACCAACACCCACTACTGGCGAACGGGTTCGCCGCTCCTGCATCTGCTTCTGCGTGAATTGTTGAATTGTTTATTTTATTGGGCCCCCTCCAAACTATTATTTCGACCCGTCGAACGCAGTAATTTATGATCCATGGATTGTCTTTGCAAGCAGTGAGGGTTGACACGAACGCACTTATATGGCCGCGTTCGGAACCGATCGCGCATTCGGGAAAGTCTCAACCGATCCTAGTACTCACCATGAAAATTGGTGGACGAGTATTGAACGTATTCGGAGGACTGCTAGTTTTTTTTTGCCGGGACGGAGACTGTTGTACAGTTAGCCCACTAGCCATTTCGAGCCGGTATCACCCTTCCTTACTCAGGGAGTAGCGAGTAGAACAGCACGACCGTCAGTCAAAAATCGATGTTCCCAAACCATTATCCAGATTCTGTCCATTGTCGTAATCCGTGACCAGTATCCCGTAATTAGGATCTTACTGGCATCGATCCTAATGTGCCGGATGGCGGCACGGGTCGCTTGTACAGAGCTGCTTATAGACCTGTGATTTTTTGTAGAGATTCAACAGCGCCCAACCCGACTAGAAGAGCATAACAGAAACTGAACATAGTTTTAACATATTGTGATATTTATAACTTGTTTTGATACAATTTTGTTCTTAGTAGCCATTATCTTTCAAATGTTGTAACAGGATTTTATCATAATATGATTAAAAAATGTTCAACACCGAATTGCCCAACAGTAGGCAATTAAAATAGATGTAGCAAAGTCTATCAGCCATAATATCACAACGCTAGTGATCTCATTTGAAAAGGTTTCCTAATTTGTATTGTTGTTAGTTTCATGTTCTTGAAAAACATTCTTGTTCAGACAAAAACAAAAATATCTGATTGTTGACCACAATCTGCAGACTTATTATTACAATTATTATCTGTAAAAAAAGTCCAACTGCACAGAAACAATATATTTTGTATCTGATTCTGTTATAAATTTCTAACAAAACATGTTATTTTTTCGATAAAATTGTAACAAGATTTGATAGTTTTTGACGTAAACTACGTCTAAGGGGAAGACTCAGATACAGGGTGTAAATCCGAAATTTCCAAATTAGAGACCGTCACGAAATTAGGATAGATTTCAAACGCTGATAGTGTCTTTATCTTTCGGTGGATTTTCGACATTTGCTTATCAATCGATTCAGAAACTCTCCAGCAATTTGCCAATTCTATTGATTCTATTGATTATCAACGTAAAACTATTGAAAATGTTGTTTCTTTCCAAACCGGGTGAAAAATTCAATTCCGTTCATAAATCCCCAACACGGACATCAGATTGCAGTAAGGTACGGGTCTTTTGATCCACTGCTTTGTTTTCCCTGTGTATAAAAAGCCCCGTTTTTCGCGTGCGCGCGTCATTTTCATTCTGGATGTCACGGCGAGCGGACCAGGGCGTCCAGAAGCGGTCCCAGTGACAACGGCTGTCTCAGCGGTGTGGTGGTGCGGATGATTTTTTTTCGGTCGGTGGTGGTGGCGGTCGTGGAAGCAGCAGCACATCATTTTCATCCGTGTCCCATCTTCGGCAGATCTGGCAATCGACGGCGTTCGTTGAGCCGAATCATCGGATGGCGGTCGCACAGCCCAGTGGCTGCTGATAAGGCACATAAGTGGCAATTAATCGGTTCTTTTCAGGACCATCATTATATTTGGGAGGAAGTTGAAATAATTTTCCTAAAGTGCAATCGTTAGGAACTGGAAAATTCTTCGGTGAAATTTTCTAGCGTAATTCGGTGTTATATGATTTTAGTGATTGAGAATGTTGATATTAGACGAACTTTTTTCATAGAACAAAGCATAATTGTTTGGCATCGGTAGCGGAATCATAGCATTAGTGCCGGTCCGAGCATAGGCTGTCATCGGAAGATTGCTACAGCAATTTATTCACTAATGTGGCGTTTGCAACGATTTGGATGTTGTCGGCACAACATGAAATTTGTTGATTGAAAAAGAAATCGGTTCCGAGATGAACTTTATTCAAAGCGCAACGCTAACGTCGGTAGTTGAATCCCAAGCAAGTATCGGAAGGAGACCATGCAAACAATTGAATCGCATTATGACTGAAAAAATTTTATGGCGTCAGTATTGATGTTTGCTACAGATTTTTTGACGTAAACTTCGTCTAAGGAGAAGACTCAGATACAGGGTTTAAAACGGAAATTTCCAAATTCGAGACTGTCACAAAAATTAGGATAGATTTCAAACGCTAATAGCGTCTTTATCTTATTTTCGACATTTTCTTATCAATCGATTCGGAAACCCTTCAGCATTTGCCAATTCTATTGATACTATTGATTATCATTAATGCTTAATTTTTTTTTCAACATAAATCTGATTTTGAAAAAGTATCACCGGCGCGTGATACGTAATTTGTGGACGCTCCCAAGAGCCACTTTCATTGATTGTAGCCGATCGTTAGTACTTCATATCAAATATCATATCATATCATAGCATATCTAAGAATATTGTGGCCAAATTTCATAAAATTTGGTCAACAAAAACCCCCTGACAATAATAGAACAAAACCTGCCAAAGCCTTCATTCCTCCTACATCATCATCATACAAAATTTAAACTGAGCGCTGCTAATGTTAATGACGACGACCGCGCGACCCTCACCATCGCCGGGAATAAAATTTCCGGAAGGAGCTCCGCCGATGCCGAAGGTGGTACCACGGTCTGCTCTCCGCGACATTTCGAACGAAATGGCTCGCGCGCGCCGGAGAGCTACTTTCTTGTAATCAATAAAGTTGAACCTGTGGCCACGCCTCTTTGGTGAGTGTGTGGCGGTTAAACAAGATTTGCAGTCACACCGGACAACAAAGAGGCGGGACTAATGAGCCATCTTTATTGATTATAAGAAAACTACTCTCACGCGCGCGCGTGGCCCATTCCAGTTCGAGACAGCAGCACGTACGGACGTGTTTTTTGTTCGCGCATTTTGACGTTAACTACGTCTAAGGGGAAGCCTCGGATACAGGGTGCAAAATGAAAATTTACAAATTGGGGACCGTCACGAAATCATGTAAGATTTCAAACGGTAATGGCGACTTTATCTTTCGACGGATTTTCGAGATTTTGTTATTAATAGATTCGGAAACTTTCCACCAATTTGCTAATTATATTAAAACTATTCATTATCAACGGCAAACTATTGAAAATGTTATTTCTTTCCAAACCGGGTGAAAAATTCAAAAATAATCAATCCCGTTCATAAATCCCCAACATGGACATCCCTAGTAACATTTTAAGTTTTATTCCGCTCTAAGAATGGTTTTCAAGATCAATTTATAAGATCTAACAATAAAACCGAGTAATACACGGCAACCTTCTGATGACCACTATAACAGTAAGATATTGCCAAGTGGCCATCTCCAGATAACCACTATAAACCTATTATAAGAGCATTTAGAAACCCTTTTTAAACCTCCCGCAAAAAAGGGAATTTGGCTGCGGCAGCTGTCAAAATGTTGCTTTAAAAAAAGAGAAACAAATCTTTGCAGAAAAATAATAACAAAATGGATTGTTGATGAAAATTATGATGATGATAACAAAATAATATTTTATTTCAGGTTGTTTTTTTTATTCGGTACCATTGAAAAGAAGTGAGCTTCCGATTTTATGGTCAAATGTTGTGAAAAAAATAAGGTTGAACACCACGCGCCGGCCATATAACGTAGTTCAGGGAAATAAATCGAAAAGATTGATTACCACAACATCTAGGATGTCCACTAAATCGATTAGTATTTTTGCCAAAACTATTAATTAATAAAATTATTTATCGGTAAAAGTATGATAAGAGGTAAACATTTCGATAAACCATGCATTTCAGTGATATATTTTACTGACTGCGAAATGTTTTTCTTTTTCCAATATGGCCATCATGGAATTTGATCAGAAAATTTTTGCTTTCATAAAACACCGTCATAAACTCTTCCCAATACAAACATTCTTATGGGGGTAATTCATTTGACCACATTATGACCAAAAATTGAAGCTTTATTCGAGCATTGAAAATTGGATTTATTACGCTCTTCATCACTACCATAGATCTGTTCATATGGTCAATAGGCATTTGACGTTTGAAGCTTTTTTCAGCAGATTTATGGGAGGTTTATTGATAGCAATAAGAGCGCCAATAAAACTGAGCAATCAGCTTGGTGATTGCTGTCATAAGTCCGCAATAAGAATTAGATAAATCCAAGAAGCATGGAAATTGTTACTTGGGATCAGATTGCAGTAAGGTACGGGCCTTTTGATCCACTGCTTCGTTTTTCCTGTGTATAAAAAGCCCCGTGTTTCGCGTGCGCGCGTCATTTTCATTCTGGATTTCATGGAAAGCGGACCAAGGCGTCTAGAAGCAGTCCTAGCGACAACGGCTGACAACGTTTCGATAGTGGTGGCGGTCGTGGCAACAGCAGTACATCTTTACATCCGTGTTACAAGCAGCATTTTTGGATCTGGCAATTAACGGCGTGGTCATCAGATGGCTGTCGCGCAGTCCAGTAGTTGTTGTTGGTGAGGCACATAATTGGGAATGAATCGGATCTTTTCAGAACCACCATTATGTTTGGAAGGAAGGTTAAGTTGAAATAATTTGTCTATAGTGCAACCGCTAGGAACTAGAAATTTTTTCAGTGAAATATTCTAGCGTGATTCTGAGCTCGAACTTTTTTTTTCATAGAACAAAGCATAATTGTTTGGTATCGGTAGCAGAATAATAGCATTACTGCCGGTCCGAGCGCGCGTCAGAAGGAGAAGCTGCAAATATGTATTCGCATGGATGGAAATAAAACCTTAAACAAGTAGTAGGCTACCTACTAGAATTATAATCTTGATAGGAAATTTCACTTGACTGTTACTGTTATCCTCGCGAACAATTCAAGACAAAATTTTCAAAACGACTTATCTGCTTTGGTAAACAAAGATTCAAACGACGATTTGACGAACCGGATAGCTCTCCCACGCAAACCAACACCACCAGTAGGTAGGTGAAGGTTTCCGTTACATGTTGATTACTTCGATTAATCGATTATTTGTTGTGATAATCGATAAATTTTTAAATCGATTACTTCCCAACGATTAATCGACAAGAATCGAGAGTAATCGATTAATCGGGATTTTACGACAACTATTAGATTTCGATTACTTCAATTAATCGATTCATCGTTATGATAATCGATTAATTTTGATTCGATTACTACTCAACGATGAATCGATTCAATAATCGTCAAGAATCGAGAGTAATCGATTAGTTACTAATCGATTAATCGAGATTTTACGACATCTCTAAGCATCGGTGGAGTTGCTGAGCAAATTTGATTCCAAATACATATGGGATATTGGAAAAATCGGTTCTTCTCATGGCTTTCATTCTATACAAAGGAAGATTGAGGCGAGGCGAACTTTTTTCAAAGTGCAAATTAACCGCTTGGAGACGCCATAAAGTTGACTGGCGTCCGTAGCAGAATCACCAGCGCGCGTCGGAGAGAGATGCTACAAATATGTATTCGCATGGATGGCTTCAGTAGCAGTTAAGTTTAATTCTTATTTTATTTCTTATATTATTAAACATTGGAAGGTTGAGGCGAGACGAATTTGTTCAAAGTACGACGTCGTAGCAGAATAATGAGCGCGTATTGTAGAGAGCTGCTGCTAACATGTATTCTTGCACTGGCACTAGATTCTTCATTTCACCAAACTGTTTTACGTAGTTTACGTCGGGCGGTCGTGTCTTGTACACAACCCTTATGATTTTTGTTTCCAGTAGTGTAATTTTTGATAGAAATTTAGATATTTTAACAACATCCTGCACCATGTTTCTTACAAATTTTGTTATAAAAATTTAGTATAACATAATAACATTTTCATTCATTTATTTAGTTAACATCTAAACAGATAACACTGAATCAACAATTTGACGCCACAATACACGGTTCGAGGCCGCATCTCTCCATCCTCGGATACGCCCCACGCTCGCCAAGTCGTTCTGCACCTGGTCTGCCCATCTCGCTCGCTGCGCTCCACGCCGTCTCGTACCTGCCGGATCGGAAGCGAACACCATCTTTGCAGGGTTGCTGTCCGGCATTCTTGCAACATGTCCTGCCCATCGTACCCTTCCGGCTTTAGCTACCTTCTGGATACTGGGTTCGCCGTAGAGTTGGGCGAGCTCATGGTTCATTCTTCGCCGCCACACACCGTCTTCTTGCACACCGCCAAAGATGGTCCTAAGCACCCGTCTCTCGAATACTCCGAGTGCTTGCAAGTCCTCCTCGAGCATTGTCCATGTTTCATGTCCGTAGAGGACAACCGGTCTTATAAGCGTCTTGTACATGACACATTTGGTGCGGTGGCGAATCTTTTTCGACCGCAGTTTCTTCTGGAGCCCGTAGTAGGCCCGACTTCCACTGATGATGCGCCTTCGTATTTCACGGCTAACGTTGTTGTCAGCCGTTAGCAAGGATCCGAGGTAGACGAATTCCTCGACCACCTCGAAGGTATCCCCGTCTATCGTAACACTGCTTCCCAGGCGGGCCCTGTCGCGCTCGGTTCCGCCCACAAGCATGTACTTTGTCTTTGACGCATTCACCACCAGTCCAACTTTTGTTGCTTCACGTTTCAGGCGGGTGTACAGTTCTGCCACCTTTGCAAATGTTCGGCCGACAATGTCCATGTCATCCGCGAAGCAAATAAATTGACTGGATCTATTGAAAATCGTACCCCGGCTGTTACACCCGGCTCTCCGCATGACACCTTCTAGCGCAATGTTGAACAACAGGCACGAAAGTCCATCACCTTGTCTTAGTCCCCGGCGCGATTCGAACGAACTGGAGTGTTCGCCCGAAATCTTCACACAGTTTTGCACACCATCCACCGTTGCTTTGATCAGTCTGGTAAGCTTCGCAGGGAAGCTGTTCTCGTCCATAATTTTCCATAGCTCTACGCGGTCTATACTGTCGTATGCCGCCTTGAAATCAACGAACAGATGGTGCGTTGGGACCTGGTATTCACGGCATTTTTGAAGGATTTGCCGTACAGTAAAGATCTGGTCCGTTGTCGCGCGGCCGTCAACGAAGCCGGCTTGATAACTTTCACGAACTCATTCATGGTGACAGACGATGGAAGATAATCGGGGCTATCACTTTGTAGGCGGCATTAAGGATGGTGATCGCTCGAAAGTTCTCACACTCCAGCTTGTCGCCTTTCTTATAGATAGGGCATATAACCCTTCCTTCCACTCCTCCGGTAGCTGTTCGGTTTCCCAGATTCTGACTATCAGTTTGTGCAGGCAAGTGGCCAGCTTTTCCGGGCCCATCTTGATGAGCTCAGCTCCGATACCATCCTTACCAGCTGCTTTATTGGTCTTTAGCTGTTGAATGGCATCCTTAACTTCCCTCAAGGTGGGGGCTGGTTGGCTTCCATCGTCCGCTGAATTGACGTTGTCATCTCCTCCGCTGCCTTGACTTTCACTGCCTGTACTCTCAGCGCCATTCAGATGTTCCTCGTAGTGCTGCTTCCACCTTTCGATCACCACACGTTCGTCCGTCACGATGCTCCCATCCTTATCCCGGCACATTTCGGCTCGCGGCACGAAGCCTTTGCGGGATGCGTTGAGCTTCTGATAGAACTTGCGTGTATCTTGAGAACGGCACAGCTGTTCCATCTCCTCGCACTCCGCTTCTTCCAGGCGGCGTTTCTTCTCCTGAAAAAGGCGGGTCTGCTGTCTCCGCTTCCGTCTATAACGTTCCACGTTCTGCCGGGTACCTTGCTGCAGCGCGACCGCCCGCGCTGCGTCCTTCTCCTCCAGAATCTGTCTGCACTCTTCGTCGAACCAATCGTTCCGTCGACTTCGACCCATGTACCCGACGTTGTTCTCCGCTGCGTCTTTAATGGCTGCTTTGACTGTATTCCAGCAGTCCTCAAGAGGGCCCCATCGGGCTCACCCTCTTCCGGCAACGCTGCCTCGAGATGCTGCGCGTATGCAGTGGCGACATCAGGTTGCTTCAGTCGCTCTAGGTTGTACCGCGGCGGTCGTCGGTACCGAACATTGTTGATGACGGATAGTTTTGGGCGCAGTTTAACCATCACCAGATAGTGGTCAGAGTCGATGTTAGCGCCACGATATGTCCTGACGTCGATAATGTCGGAGAAGTGCCGTCCATCAATCAGAACGTGGTCGATTTGTGATTCTGTCTGCAGTGGTGATCTCCAGGTGTACCGATACGGGAGGCTGTGTTGGAAGTAGGTGCTGCGAATGGCCATATTCTTGGAGGCGGCGAAATCAATTAGTCGTAGGCCATTTTCGTTCGTCAGCCGGTGAGCGCTGAACTTTCCAATAGTCGGTCTAAACTCCTCCTCTTGGCCAACCTGAGCGTTCAAGTCTCCTATGATGATTTTGACGTCGTGGCTTGGGCAGCTGTCGTACTCACGTTCCAGCTGCGCGTAGAATGCGTCCTTATCATCATCAGTGCTTCCGGAGTGTGGGCTATGGACGTTGATTATGCTGAAGTTGAAGAACCGGCCTTTGATCCTCAACTTGCACATTCTTTCATTGATCGGCCACCACCCGATCACGCGCCTTTGCATATCGCCCATCACTATGAAAGCTGTTCCCAGCTCGTGTGTGTTGCCGCAGCTCTGGTAGATGGTATGATTACCTCTAAACGTTCGCACCATTGATCCCTTCCAACAAACCTCCTGCAGCGCTACGATGCCGAATCCACGGTCCTTGAGCACATCGGCGAGTATGCGTGCGTGCTCCCAGTTCCACGAACCGAGTTTCCAATCACTAGTCCCTTTTCGTCGCAGTGGTCTTCGCCGATGGTTCCGGTCCGTACTCTCTTGTTGATTGTTCGTTGCTTAAGATTTTTTAAAGGCTGGCTTGCAGGGCCTGACATCAAACCCCCTAAATTTCCGGAGGACCATTCCTCCTTATTTCCGGTGGACCATGGTGCACAGTTTCACTTTAGAGTCCCTCGCTGGCACTCGGACGATGATCAGCCGCCCTAACATGGAGAACAGACGCTGTTGTGAGCCGATCCTGACATGGAGAACAGACGCTCAATAAGATTTGCACCTCCGGAGGAGCAAACCCCCTTCCCTGTCAGCATACGACCATAGTTCCCACCGGGGTTGGTTACCCGATCTTCCCTAAGGTTGCTCGTATCCCGGCCAGCACCGCGGGGAGGTAGGGATAGGAGTTGCTGGGTAAGAGGCTAAGGACCGCGAGATGGGGTCTATTTTATTCCTTCAGGTACGCGAAGTACCAATGGTACGCTTTACCCAGCATTTGCCGTGCCATATGTTGATATAATTTAGATATGACCTTCTAGTCGGGAATGTCAAACCTCCGCCACGTTTCCTTGGCAGATTCCGCTCGGGCTGATAAATTTGCGCATTTAGAGTTGCGTATTATGCCTGATATTACGCCGTATTATGAAAAATTGTGCTTTTTGATAACATATTTGTCACCTCTAATAATCTACTAGAGCCTTACAGAAACTGTATGTTAATTAGCCTTATATAATTTTAGAAAGTTTTAATACAATCGTTGTATTGAAATCTTACAATTTTGTATTATTTTAATACAGTTCCTGTATAAAAATACTTACATATTTTTTGTATTTAAACCTTGCAGAATTGTATATGCCATGATTTTGTACAATAATCGTTAGATTAATTGTTTTCTGAGTTTATATATGAAAAGCGTTGGCCTGATATGGTGGAAATTACATAAAAATTCACCTGGGAATGAGCACCCTGGCACCTTTTGTATTTTCTTATTACAAACTGGGTTTGACGCATGTTGAATTTTCTTTATTTGCACACTCAGTGGTACGATCATTGCCTGCGGACAAAAGAAACATTTCTTTCGAGCCACTTGCGTTTTCCGCATATGGAAATTGAAAGATAAAATAAAACAGCAAGAAGAACGAGTTGACTCTGCCCGGGTTACTCACGCAACTACCGGACACTACTCGCGCGGCGTGTGTGTGATGATTCGTTTTTTGTGCCTTCGATTTTATGATATACCCAGCTATTCTTTTACTCGGTGAGCTTTTTTTTTCTGGACGAATGTTCGCTAGTAATAATAGATACTTCAGTCCCGGTTTGGCATTTTTTTTTATGTTCACCACTTCTACTCTTTCCATGATTTGGAATCGCGCTCCCCCGAGTCTCCACTGGTTTTCTATGGCCAGGAGAGGGTCCCGCGCCGCGCACAGACTGGACTGAAGATTCAAGACCACGACGACGACGGCTAATGCCTACTACGAGATCGACGAACGTTGCGATGATGGCGGCAGCGAGCTCTCAATTTATTGTATATTGGTAGGTAATAGGCGGCGGGAGCTTGGAACCATGAGATGAGGCAGCCTGCTGGCGAGGAGGCTAGAAAATGGAGGCCAAAAGCACCATAAAACCAGAGGTGACATTGTGCATCTCGTATCGAATCACTCGATTCGTAAGTTTTTGGATTCGTTTCGAAGAAATTGCGGCATTATGTATTTCGTTCGACTTCATTCAGTCGCAGTACAAGATTTCGAATGGTGCTGTACTAGTTCAATCGAGTATGTTCTGTCAAACGAAATGTAAACAGAGAGAATAAGAGATAGCTGTCTCCGTGTTTAGTATGCCGCCCGCTGGAGAGACAACCTTTAGCGCATGGCGAATGTGAGTAAACAGAGAGAATAAGAGTAATTTCATCTGCGTGTAGCATGTTGCCTGTTGGAAAGGCATCCTTCAGGGCATGAATTGGCAGTTAATTTATAAACAAGCAAATTGTGCTCAATGACTATAAAAAGCAATATTATTTATGGAGCAGTTGCAACCGATTTAAACATTATGCCGATACGACATGTTTTGTAAATTTAGATATTGTTATACGGGGTCTTCCACGAAAGGCTGAATCACATAAGGCTGAAAACTCGTAAGGCTGAACACGAAAGGCTGAAAAGTAAAAATCTCACGTAAGGCTGAAATAACAAAAGGCTGAAACTCGAAAGGCTGAAAAATCGTGAGAAATCAATATTAGTGGAAGAAATCACATTTGACGTTAAAAGGGGCACAAACTTCTTGTGACTTCTTGTTGTCTTTCAATTTTTCTACGGAATTCTTATTTTGTAGTCTATACAGCTCATAAAATTTTGAGGTACTGTCGTCGGGGGTGATAATGGGTCAAATGGGGGTGAAAATGGGTCACTGAATGAATGCTTGTAGAAAGCATTGAATGTATCTGAGGGCAAGAAGACTAAAATATAAGAGACCCTTTTGAACGATTTTTCTCTACGACCTCCAGACTGCCGGTGAGAGCGAAGACCCATTCTCACTTCCAGACCCATTGTCACTCCCGATGGCGGTAACATAGAAGGGAACAAGACTTAATTGTTCTTGATTCTTGTATTTAGTTTTTTATTCTTGCTAGATTGCTTTCTATTTTTTTTTTTAATTCTTTATTCTTCTCTCTTCTTCCTTCTTCATTTTCCTTTTTTAGTCTTCCTTCTTTCTTCCTACTCCTGTTTTCTTCTTCCTCCATTTTCCTTCCTTTTTCCTTCTTTATTTTTTCTTCATTCTTGTTCCTTCTTCTTTCTTCCTTCATTCTTCCATCTTTATCCTTCCTTCTTCCTTGTTTCTTCTTGCTTCATCATTATTTCTTCTTTCATCTTTATCTTACTTTTTCCTTCCTCTTTCTTTTATGTTCTTTCTTCAATCTTTCATCTTTTCTCCTTCTCCCTTCTTCCGCCTTCTTTCTCTCTTCTTCCTTCTTCTTTCCTCCTTCCTTCGTCTCTGTGAAATTTTTATTCTTTATTCTTTATTCTTTATACTTTAATCTTTGTTCTTTATTCTTTATTCTTTATTCTTTATTCTTTATTCTTTATTCTTTATTCTTTATTCTTTATTCTTTATTCTTTATTCTTTATTCTTTATTCTTTATTCTTTATTCTTTATCCTTTATGCTTTATTTTTTATTCTTTATTCTTTATTCTTTATTCTTTATTCTTTATTCTTTATTCTTTATTCTTTATTCTTTATTCTTTATTCTTTATTCTTTATTCTTTATTCTTTATTCTTTATTCTTTATTCTTTATTCTTTATTCTTTATTCTTTATTCTTTATTCTTTATTCTTTATTCTTTATTCTTTATTCTTTATTTTATTCCTTATTTTTCTTTTTTTATTCTTTATTCTTTATTCTTTATTCTTTATTCTTTATTCTTTATTCTTTATTCTTTATTCTTTATTCTTTATTCTTTATTCTTTATTCTTTATTCTTTATTCTTTATTCTTTATTCTTTATTCTTTATTCTTTATTCTTTATTCTTTATTCTTTATTCTTTATTCTTTATTCTTTATTCTTTATTCTTTATTCTTTATTCTTTATTCTTTATTCTTTATTCTTTATTCTTTATTCTTTATTCTTTGTTCCTTGTTATTTATTATTTATTCTTCATTCTTTATTCTTCATTTTTTATTCTTTATTCTTTATACTTTATTCTTTATTCTTTATTCTTCTTTATTCTTTATTCTTCTTTATTCTTTATTCTTCTTTATTCATTATTCTCTGTTCTTTATCAATTATTCACTATCCAACCACTCAACATAGTTGATCATAGTTGTTGTTGATAGTATATAGTTGATCGCATAGACATAGTTGATCGTATGGTTGGGATTAATTTCATCCCATCAATTTCAGCCTTTCGATACGTTTCAGCCTTCTGATACTTTCAGCCTTTTGAGACTTTCAGCCTTTCAGAATTTCAGCCTTTTGAGTTCAGCCTTATGAGCATTCAGCCTTATGTGTTTCAGCCTTTCGTAGGACACCCGTTATACGGCACAAATTATTAGTTTTATATTAATTCGAGTTTATGCCACAGATCCAATTCTGAGCTAAAAAATTTAAAGCTAAAGGAGGATTCGATAATAAATTAATTTGATGCTTCCATGTGTTAAATTTAAATGCACTCTGGTCATCTCATGCGCATTTTTTTATTTAACTCATCTATTTTTACGTAGATTTTGGAATATACACGTTTTTACGCAGATTTTCCTCATAGATTTTTCACGCGATTTATCGAAATCGTCAAGAAATACGTGAAAACTTTGAAAAAACGATTTTAGTTTAAATCGTTTTTATGCGGATTTCGGGATAATTAAAGATTGCATATTGTCTGGAAACTATTAAAGTAGGTATACTTATGACATTATTTTCCTCAAGAGACAATAATAAAACATTTATTCTCCTCCCGTTGATAAATAATAACAAATATAATTAAAAACTTTCAGCAAGAAATAACTCTCGAACAACATTCGAAAGCTATAAAGGTGACGAGTGTTTTTCATTCGACTTGAGTCGTTTTTCAGTGTGCTATCGAGTTTCCATAATGCCAAAACATCTCGTTATTCTTGTACCTCCTCGAGCATATTCGAACGATGAGTCGTTTTCGAGATCGAATCGAAACCCGTAATGCCAAACATGTTCGACTCGATAGAATTACGTTCGAATCGAGATGCACAATGCCACCCCAGGTCAGGTCTCACGTGGCTCATTTGGGTGAGAGATCCAATTCAATCCATTGCTATTTGGATGGAGTTCTTTTTTATTTGGTATCTCTATCCATTTGGCTATTCAAGAAATTTTTTGATTTGGCGTTTTGAAAGGCTACTGACTTTAGTAGGCATTTCGCACGTACACAGCATTCTTCAATTCTAGAATATAAGATTGTACCATTCTATTTTGAGTTTTTTTTTTCACTTTATTTATATCACATCCACCGAATGATGATCTGTGAAGGCCATCAAACTTGAAATAGGTGCATTTGGCAATGTTCAAATAAGCTGAATCAAATGGAACATTCCTTTAAACGAGTTTCATACGAGTTTGTTACCAGGGTTCTGCTTTTATGCAATTTATGTTTTCTTAATTTTGAGCCTGACTTTCTGTGATTTATTTGAGAAATGCACGTATCATTGGCGGAAAGTTGAATATTGGTTGTAGAACAATTCATAAACCATCATCAATATGACAAAGAACCTTATCATGTCAACCTTTCTGCAAATCTTTTAAATAAGAATCATTCCAGGACTATCATCGAACATCATTCTCTTAAAAGTTATTAGTTTGAGAGTTTCAGCTATGGCACTGATGGCGGTACTTATCCGGGAAGTACTTTAGCTTGATTCTCCCAAATATCTTGCAGGTGGCAGTGTTACCGTCTCTAGAGTAGTCCGTCTAACGTGATCCATCGAACGCCACCGCAGCAACACCACAAATAAATTGAACCGCAGCCGCAGCGCCTTCAGTACGGCCACCAGCTCACGTTCCGAAAGAACGCCGAAAAGAGGAAGCTTCGAGAAAAAGTAATTTTGATTGAAATTCTGCTGACTAATCAAGTCTATATTAAAAACATATAATTTATACTTATTTTAATTCGTAATTACATGTGGTTTCTCGGTGGGAAGGGTGGGAACAGGAGACTGTTGGATGGGGAGCAACAGGTCGTAGTGGTGAGGTTGACCGCTACTCCGCTTATAAGCGATGTGATGTGTTGTACTTCATCAGTCCAATACTGGGGCATACGGAATTAGATACATCTCACCGTCAATTTGCTCAAATACATATAAGCGCGAAACGCAGACGTAACCGATGCTGGGAAGTTTCATGAACACCGTCATGTGACAGAAGAAAAAATATTATCGACACCATGGGCAGAGCACAGCCAGAATAATTGAGTTTAAACGACATAATTTGTCGAAACAATAAAACAATTAAAATTAAATAACGAACAAAATAAATTTAAATGAAAAATTTCCTTTGATTTACCATGGAAAATTCTTTTCAATTTCCACTGAAAAGTTTACCAATTTTCCAAATTCTTAATTTCTACGGGAAATCATTCCCAACATCCTCATTTCTTCTGAATATTCATGTTTTTTTTCCCTAATTTTCACGGGAATATTCTTCAATTATTTTAACAAATTTTTACGGGAATGTTCTTCAATTATTTTAACAAATTTTTACGAGGAGGTTGAAGAGTGCGCGTTTGAGATAAGATGCAAAGTTATATTTTTCCTGTTGCTCTCGTCATATTAATCCACCGAGTTGAAACTAGTAATGCTAAAGCAGATATTGCACACTTTCATACCTGCTACGGATAATAAACTTTTTTGAGATTTTTGTAGATGCCTTTCACCCTTCGCGTTTCAAAAGACTCATTGTTAGAAGATACCGTGCAATCCTCTGTATCTCCGTGAGCGCCACGCAAAAGAGATTATTGATTAGATGAGAAGGTAATCCAAAGGAAGTCGCCTTGATTAGCGACTAAATAATTATTTTGTATTGTACGATGTCGAAGTAATTTACTCACCTGCACAAAGTAGAACCAGCCACTCATTGATCGCGCGTTATTTCTGCGTTCAATAAAAACACGATCATTCTGTAACTGAAGACTTTACTTTTTAATTAATTTCCCGACTAGAAGGTTCCGAGTAGAAGGTCATATCAAAATAACATCAACATATGTTATTATGTTATACTGAATTTCTATAACAAAATTTGTTATAAACTTGGTAGCAATGTCAAAAGATACACTAGTTAAAACAAAATTCTATCAGATTTTGTTACAGTTTTATCACAAAAATAATATATTTTGTTAAAAATTTATAACGGAATCAGATACAAAATATGTTGTTTAATGTGCAGTTGGAAAGTTTTACAGGTTGTGATAGGTCTCCTGATTCGGACCAACAATCAGGAATTTTTTAATTCTCTGAACAAGATTATTTTTCAAGGACATAAAACTAAGCCCATTAAAAATTAGGCGAACTTTTCAATTGCCCAACTGTAGGGAATTAAAATAGATGTAGAAAAGTCTCCAGCCATAGATATCACAACGTTTATATAATATGAAAAGGTTGCCTAGTAATGTTGTTAGTTTCATGTTCTTGAAAAATATTCTTGTTCAGACAAAAACAAATATTTCTGATTGTTGATCACAATCTGAAGACCCATAATGACCTGTAAAATTTCCAACTGCACAATAAACAATATATTTTGTATCTGATTCTGTTATAAATTTCTAACAAAATCAGTTATCACTATGATGAAATTGTAGCAAAATTTGATAGTTATTTGTTTCAGGTAGTGTAATTTTTGATAGAAATTTAGATATTTTAACAAGTTTTGTTATAAAAAATTAGTATAACATAATAACATATGTTGATATGATTTCGATATGACCTTCTACTCGGGTTGCCTAATCATTGCCTAATTTTGGGCAATTTGGTATTAGGCATTTTTTTATAACATCTGAAAGATAATGACTACTAAAATCACAATTTAATGAAAATATGTTGTAAATATCACAATGTGTTAGCAGAATGTTGTTAAAATATCAAAATTTTTATTAAAAATTGCGCTTCAACAAAAAGATTTCAAATTTTGTTACAAGTTTATCACAAAAATAACATATTTTGTTAGAAATTTATAACATAATCACAAACAAAATATATTGTGTACTGTGCAGTTGGATTTTTTTACAGGCCGTAATAAGTCTCCAGATTGTGACCAACAAACAGAAATTGTTGTTTTTGACTGAACAAGATTATTTTTCAAGAACATGAAACTAAGCCCATTGCAAATTAGGTAACCTTTTTAAATTATATCAACGAATTGTGATCTCTGGGAGACTTTGCTACATACATTTTAATGCCTACTTTTGAATAATTCGGTGTTAAGCATGTTTAAAATCATATTATGATAAAATCTTGTTAACCATGTTGAAGATGATGGCTACTAAAGCCTGTCCACGTTAAATCTCGGACACCCATCTGATAATGCGTTTTTTTTTTAAATTTTCACAGACCACTGAGACGAACAATTTACATGACAGCTGAACCCTTCTGCTTTATGTGCTGCTTTCGGCATGTTTTAAACACACTCAAATTGATAAAATGACAACAAATCAATTGGACATTACCTAAGTGTCCGAAATTTAACGTGGACAAGCTTTAAGAACATAATTTTATCAAAATATGTTAAAATTGTGTTCAGTTTTTGTTATGCTCTTCTAGGCTTCTAGCTCTCCCGCACAAAGCGGTACCAAACTCTTCTATATTCTGAACTAAACTCTTTTCTGATCGCCCGATAGTTCTGCGTCCAACGTAAAACACGAGCAACCACGAACTGAAAACTTTACTTCCCGATCAGTTAGTCATAACAAAATTATATCACAATTACATCAATATTTGTTACAAATAACAATATCTGCAATAATTTTGTAATAAATTCTCTGTCCTGGATGAAAAAAAATCCATGTTTATCATAAAATTATTATAACATAATGCGATATAATAACTAGGAATAGCAATTCTTTTTAAGAATTTGCTCTTTTCAATAATATAATATGTAATCATATAAGTTATTTTCGTGTGTCAACTGTGTTACAACCGAGTTCTATTTTGGATTAACTGAAAACATATTCAGTAACGTTTTGTTAAAACTAGAAGAAATTTTGTTACAAATATTGTTATTTTAAGTACTAATGGTACATGTTTTATAGCAACTTTTGTTGCTGTAACAGAATAACAAGTTCTGATACATATCTTTTACCATCTACTGGTCGGGCCTGCCCAAGGCATTAAAACAATATTATATCAAACTCATAACAATGTCAGATATTTATAACAACTGTTGATATAATTAAGCTATTGCCATACGTTTCGAAAATATTAGTTAAATATATAACAGAATGTGTTTATTTTTTTTTTGGTTTGTTTTAATTTTCTGTTATTTTAACTAGGGGAACGGTTCGCCACTTCATCTCATAGCTCCTATTTCCATCCCATCAAAAACAAAGAAATGGAAAGGAATTTGGTTTGTTTATTATTTTTGTGATTTTTTTCAGCAGTGAGCACGCATGTTGACAAAAAGAAGCGACGAATTTGGTGCCGTATTTCTTTGTTTAGGGATGAGGTGGATATATGTACAGTGAGATTGAGATCGGAACAGTTCCCCTACTTATGATACACATTTTATAACTGAATCTGTTACAAAAAGCAAAAAAAATAATAACTAGGCATGTTATAAATCTGTTAGTTTACTCTTGTCGGTAGCCATAGACAGATTGTAAGCATTTTATATTTTACTAGTTGACCCGGCAGACGTTGTCCTGCATAGTAGGCGAGAATGTGCGTTCCGAACTGCCCATGCAAAGTTCGCATAGGAATCACAATTTTAGTTTTTCACGATTTGCTCAACTTTACTCGTAATTTTCGCATTAGAAAATATCATATAAACCCGTCGGAAACTATAACGAATGTTTCTGCTGAAGAAATGAAAAAATCCATCCAGCTGTTTTCGAGTTATGCGGATACGAACACAGACCATTTCATTTTTATTATATAGATTAGCGTCGAACTAGGGACATTGTTCTGAAGTTTCTTATGTTTTTAAGGCTTATTCGAATTCATACGCCGATAACTGTATTGAAGATGATAAAACTGAAGATTTTCCAAATGGTTTGAAGTAGAAACCTTTTTGTTTTTAAGCTATGGTTTACCAAGAGAAACAAACTTTGAAGTACAGAAATTGTTTGAGCAGTGAGGTGTTATGAAAGTGGAGACAGATGACAGATAATGAAGTTTCTTATTTCGAATGTCTGTGTGTTGTCTATTTCAATGTATGGCTTTAATCCCTTCCGTGTGTCTTCCTCTCGTTGTTGTCTCCCAAAAAAAGGTTTGTTTGTCCCGTTACGGATGTGTAACAACGCCAAGAATGTCAACTTTGTAAATATCAGCATCGTATTTATTTAAGTTCCCTAAAATCCCTTCCTTTCTATCAATATATTGTATTCTTCAACCTCGACAAAACCGCGAGTCTTTCGGTCCCTCAAAACTTACACTATGTATAAGAATCACGATAAATGATCCTTCCAAATAAACAAAAGATAAAAACACGACATGGACCGATTTCCTGCACTCTGTACAGAAAACTAATGATTCATCATTTGGAAACCGTATGTTCGTGATTGATATTTTTTAAGAAGTCGCCCAATTAGGAAGTGACTCTCCGCTAAAGTGAACAGCTCTCGATATAATTATCTTTTAAAACTATAATTCACTACACAACAAACCTTTTTCCACACATCTTAATCCTTTCTATCTGTTTTATCATTAGAACTAATACAAAAAATTGATAATATAGGTACATTTAAAAATGTATCCACAAACAACAGATAAATTCTATTTCGCACAATAATTTATAGCCACACCATGCTGCCAAAAGACCAGCAGTCTTTTGAACGTCTTCATCGTTCATAGGAAAATATCTCATACATTAACGCTATCATTTTATTTCTAATTCCCTCATTTTCGAAAAGTAAAACTAATATTATTTTGAAGCATTTTGAAGGAATTTTAATAAGTGAATGTTTCTTTTTTTTCATATTAAAATTATTAAGATTAATACCAACTTTGTTGTGGCACGTTCATATTTTTGTTTACGTCGCATTTTCTTCCGTTCTCAAAGAGAGTGAGAGATTTAGTGAGTGAAATATTGCTTATGCCGTGAATCGAGTTAAAAAATGACGGAAAAGCAATTGCTGTGACGGAAATGCGTAGATAGCCATTGTGTGCAAAGATAGCCATTCCCAAGGATGTTATCGATCATTTAGTAATCTGCGTTCGATCATTTAGTAGTTTGTCAATAGCTCATTCCAGAAGTTAAATAGCAAAATGTGTTGTATGGTGGACTTCTAGTGCAAAGATTCATCTACAACTGTGCCTAACAGTTCGTTGTTTGAATTTCACTAATAACGGAGCTATAGCCCTAGTAGCTGATACTTATACTAAATGATTGAAATTTTGCTATAATTTAGTATAAGTTAGTACTTTTTAGTACTAGCGTCCTAATTTCTTCAAGAGTGGAACTCGGACATCGACCTATTAGGCAGAATTGTAAAAAAACCTTCGCACTAGAAGTTCGGCATACAACACATTTTGAAATTTGGCTTCTGGAATTAGCTATTGACAAACTACTAAATGATCAAACGCAGATTACTAAATGATCGATAACATCCTTGGCCATTGTTAAGCACAGGTAAACTCCATTGGAATATTAGATGGCCTACAAAATTCAGGGAAGGTTGCTTCCCATCATAATTATCAATTAATTAAGCAATGTAGTTGCACTTCAAATTATCTAAACGTTGTTTTCACTGGGTTAGGGACAAAAGGTCGAAAGACAAAACGTCGAAAGGACAAAAGGTCGAAAGACAAAACGTCGAAAGACAAAAGGTCGAAGGGACAAATGGTCGAAAAGGACAAAAGGTCGAAAGGGACAAAAGGTCGAAAGAACAAAACGTCGAACGGGACAAAAGGTCGAAAGGACAAAACGTCGAACAGGACCAAAGGGCGAAAGGACAAAACGTTGAACGGGACAAAAGGTCGAAAGGAACATAAGTTTGAAATTGACAAGAAACCGAAACGGAGAGAATCAATCTCGCACCAGAGCCAGAGCTGACCTACACAGTTAGCAAAAACTCTGCTATTTTGTTTGTTTTTACCAATTAAATAAAATTTATTCAATAAGTACCACTAATAGATGGATGTTTGAGTTTTCTAAATGACACTTCGATCAAATACCCCGGCGTGTATTATACGCCGGTGTATTTTCAATGCGTGCGCCTGCGTAGTATAGGACAACTCTTTCTCGCGAAATACAAGCTTTATTCATTTCTTATTAACAATTTTTTTAATCTATTTCAGAACTATCTAGATATTCATAATCAGAGTTAATAATTATTTGCGAGCGTCTTAGGGGAAAATGTTACACGGTTAAAAAAAATTGTCTTCCTTTTACTTCCACTAATTCGTTTTTTAGTAACCAAATGATGATGATGATGATGATACTACCATCTATTGTAGCAAGGCACCTGCCGATAGCACTGGCCATATCTGACAAACGATTTGATCATGATTATACTATTGTATGTATTTCATCAAACTCCTGTATGAAGGGCCAAAAATGGGTGGGGTGGTTCCATAAGCAAAGACACTTATGCGAATCCACGGGATGAATAGAGAATCTCCTTCCAGAAGAAAGTTCGTACACACAAAATTATAATCTAGCCCTCGTTTCCCAGATTGACCCAATAGATGGGGAGAAGAGCCCGCCCTTTATCCACGAGATGTTAACAATAGGAAGTTGGCGATTCCACTCTTCCTATCCAAATCGCTTCAATCGGGTGCCCTGATGGTTTTTTATGGTATTTAATCATATAGTTTCAATATAATTTGATAAATATATGTATATAATGGAATTCTCTCACCAAGTTTCAATTCCTTTGCCGTGGATGAGGGAGGACCTTTCTTCAATGCCAGCTAGCATTAGAGTTATGCCTTCAGAGATAGAAAACCAATAGCTCTTCAAGAAATGTCCTGATTCAGATCGGGGAATATATTTCATTCTGGTTCAAACATCGAGAAATAGATTTCTTGATTTCTGTAAAGATGAAATAAAAAGACGGATGGCAGTATCATACATAATAACATAATTGTTTTGATTAATATGCATATGTATTCTGACTTTTTTGCCTTTCTCGTACAACAAACTTTTTTTTCACAAACTTTTTTTTCTTTTTGTTGTATCGTTGTAATCAGAAGATTAACGTTATAAGTACAAAACAACTATGTTTTGCACTGTGGTGGGCTGGTTATTTAACAAGAAATGGAAAATGGATACACATAATATGAAATGACAAAAAATCAAGATATTACTGTACCAAAAAAACTGTAGTAGACAGGGTAGCATTTAATTCACAATGTTCTTTTTATTGAATATTCCATTGCTTCCAGTTCCAAGTAAACCTCGCAATCTGAGCATTCTGGAGATAACTTCAACCACTATCCGAATCAGCTGGCAGGAACCAGAGTGCAAAAATGGCGTAATCCATGGATACCGAGTATACTATGTGTATCAGAATCAAACCCTTCTGCATCTTCCCATGCTGAAAAGTGATGCCATTCAGAACTCGATATGCTACTACATATTGTCCAGCTTAAGTAAAAATGTACATGCGTCAGAAAAACTCCAAAAAACAATTTTTGCTTAAAAAAGTTTAACATATATGGTAAAATAAAATGAAAGCAAGTTGTTTTGGAAAACTATATTCTCTAACTGGTTCCACAATATGTATTCAACCAAAGATAGTTTGATCAACCAGAAATCCGGGCTCGTTCACCCAGTAAGCCGTCAGCAACTGATCTCAGAGGCCAAACATCAAAAAGTGTTGATCCTACAGCTCTGCCTTACAGTCTGTAGTGTGAACTCCACCAGTTACTAAGTAACTTATACTAAATGATTGGAATCCTGTTGTCAAACAATATATTAAGAGATACTTGGGTTCAAACTAGCTGTTAGATGTCAAGCAACGTTGTAAAAAAACACTGGCGGGTAATATTTGTATACTTTTTGGTAAATTCGAGCGTGAAGAAAAACATTGTTAGATTTGTTTTTCAAACGGTGGTTTTAAACCTTGCGTTGGGTGGTCGAAACGCGTATTAAAAATGAGCGACCTTGTCCAGTGCGATACAGAAAAGGGAGGAAAGACGGAAATATTGAACGCAGGCTTTCGATGGGTGAATGACTGTCCAAGCCAAAGGGCGGACAAACGAAGTGAGAGCAGTGTTCGAGAGTGAGGTTTCTGAAACTGATGCATAGAGAGGTGCTGTTTCGCGAGAAATAAATTGTTGCAGTTATAATACGTGGCCTCCTTGCCGGTCACGAGTTAGTGAATCCCATAGTAAGGACGCCCAA
Source organism: Armigeres subalbatus (assembly GCF_024139115.2). Lineage (NCBI taxonomy): Eukaryota > Metazoa > Arthropoda > Insecta > Diptera > Culicidae > Armigeres > Armigeres subalbatus. Next base: position 454,191,726 of record NC_085140.1, read on the forward strand.
GGGCGACTCCCGCCGAAAATTGGTCGGCCACCGCCTCCTCGAGCTGATTCCGTACACCGCAACCACTCGTCAGAGGTTTTATAATTGGCTGTTTACATCACCGTCCGGCATATAGTCGATACCTGCGACGTCACCCTCCGTCAAACGCACCACCGCCGCATCGAAGCTCGTCGGCTGTGAAATCACCTAGCCACCTATTGGTAACTACTTCGTCCGGCCGTTTGGGAAGCCGCTTAATCAGCAAGCTTCCGGCTGACTGCCTTGTCACCCGCAGCCCGTTGGCTGTATAATCGCGTGGTCGCCTATCACTCGCTTCTTCGTTCGGCCGTAGCCGCATAATCGTCCTGCTTCTGTATTATCACATCGTAGCACGTTTACTGTACCACCATCACCCGTACTGTTTTCCATCCGACCAACCACGAGATCGTCCTACAATCCGTCGGCTGCTTCAACGGCCGACCACCCGTTTTAGACACCGAAAGCTATTCCGGTTTGCAACCCACTAATCGAATCATCGTGCGACACCCCGGCTGCATCATTGGCCGAATTTCCTAGGGCTGAATTTTCAATCGGTAGCCCACCGGCTACAAAACCGCTGGCCTTCTTGTCGGCAGCGTCCTTGCTTGACCACCCGACCACCGCATCATTACCAACCGCCTGTAAGTGTTTTTTTTTGATAATAAATAATAATAAAATAAATAAGTAGATGATTCGAATCCAAGGTTGGGTCTTTCACGCTCCCGAAAACCTCCCCACACCAGTGACCCTGAGACCCGGAACAAAAGAGGCCTTTTGAGTCCACCCCAGTCGGCTGCCGTTGCTAGACCAGCAGCTTGGGATTTTGGCCAGTTCCCATCAGGAACTGAGCGTTTTCGGGGCTGCATAAAATAGGGTCTTATAACACACACACACACCGCGCAAACAATTCTAGTCTCTGGAAGTCACGCCGTCGATAAATTAATCGAACCCAAACCACTAAATGACCGACAACATCATTGGATTTAACAAAAAGATTTGGTTAAAGAAGCTAGATAATAGAAAACAAAAAAAAAACTATACTTAACAATGTCGAAACATCATAGATTCCTGAAACTTGACCATCAACTCCTGAAATTGGAAGGTTACTACATTTGGGCAGCTTGCGGTCGATTCAGGTTATCAGATCAGAAATCCTTCAAAATAGATTCTTCGGAAAAATTCAATCCTGTAAAGAAAGCAGAAAAAATGACAGCACGAATAAAAAATACGTCTCACCTGGTCGATGCCTACTGTATGTCTTTTCAATTCGTTTTTTAGTAACCAAATAACCACAAAACCAATTAGTGGAAGTAAAAGGAAGACAATTTTTTTAAACCGTGTTTTGAACCGTTGTTATATAGTAATTACTCCTTCTTAGAAAATTGCTCATTCTTCAACTTTGATTGATTAGATGAATGCGTTATTTCTGTTTAAAGTTAAATGCATTTCATAAATTCCTCCCTCCTTAGCCGTGCGGTAAGACGCGCGGCTACAAAGCAAGACCATGCTGAGGGTGGCTGGGTTCGATTCCCGGTGCCGGTCTAGGCAATTTTCGGATTGGAAATTGTCTCGACTTCCCTGGGCATAAAAGTATCATCGTGTTAGCCTCATGATATTACGAATGCAAAATGGTAACCTGGCTAAGAAACCTCGCAGTTAATAACTGTGGAAGTGCTTAATGAACACTAAGCTGCGCGAGGCGGCTCTGTCCCAGTGTGGGGATGTAATGCCAATAAGAAGAAGAAGAAGAAGAAGAAATTCATTTGGAATACAGCTTGTTGTTAACTTGTTCTTGATAGACATTCTGTCCCTTTCGACCTTTTGTCCTTTTCGACCTTTTGTCCTTCTCGACCTTTCGTCCTTTTCGACCTTTTGTCCCGTTCGAGCTTCTGTGCCTTTCGACCTTTTGTCCTTTCGACCTTCTGTCCCTTTCGACGTTTTGTCTTTTCGACCTTTTGTCCTTTCGACCTTTTGTCTTTTCGACGTTTTGTCATTCGACCTTTTGTCCTTTCGACCTTTTGTCTTTCGACCTTTTGTCATAGATTCGTTTTCACCTAAATGTTCAGGTACATTTTACGTGCACACGTAACTGCTTCAGAAAATTCAGGTCAAACTTACGTGCCCGGTGAATTCTATCTAAAACTCAGGTAGAACTTACCAGATTATCACGTTTTTTCAGGTGGAAACAACGTGCAGATTTTTTTGGGTGCGTGAAAGGTGTAAGAAAGATTTTACCCTGTTTGGCATAATGCCGTTTGACATAAAATCGTTTGGTATAATGGTCGCTATCGGCATTATGTGCTTCATACCCAAGTAACCAATAAGCTGTATATTACGCCAAATCGGCCAGATAGTGCTATTTTAATGCTTATAAGGTTATTTGGGTATCCTACCTTACCATCAGCCGGTTAAAAGCACTCTTCCAAAGAAGGAATCATACCTTCCTTTTCTTTAAATTGGACAAATGCCTGAAAAATAGAAGAAGTCATATTCTTTCTGCAGGGCAAATGCATTCTTTTTAAAAATAATGCCCTTGCCTTTAACCGAGAAATTCCTGAATTGAAAAAAGGAATCATATCCTCGCTTGCCTTCTGTCAGGCAAATGCATCCCTCAAAGAAGGGATCATATCTTCCCTTGCCTTAAACCGAGCAAATTACTCAATCAAAGGAAGAAGTCATATTCTTTCTTGCCTTCTGCTGAAAAAATGCATTCGAAAAAAGGGATCATATCTCCCCTTGCCTCAAATCGAGCAAATGCCAGAATTGAAAGAAGAAGGATCACATCTTCCCTTGCATTAAACCGTGCAAATGCCTGAATTGAAAGAAAAGATGGAGTCATATCATCTTTTGACTTCTAACTGGCAAATGCATCATATGAAAAAGAGAATCACAACCCTAGCAGCACACATGTTCCTTATAGGTTACTGCAACTCATATGCGACCAGATTCAGTCACAATCAAGTTGCTACAACCATTTATGACTGACTTGTGCTGCTCGGGAAAACTCCCTTGCCCGAAACAGAGTAAATGCCTGAATTGAAAGCAGGAGTCATATCCCTCTTGCTTTCTTTCGGCCAAATTAATCCTCCGAAAGAAGGGATCGTACCTCAATTTGCCTAAAACTGAGCAAAAGCCTGAATTGAATGAAGGAACCACATCTTCTATTGCTTTCTGCCGGGCAAATACATTCATTGACGAAAGGAATCATACGTTTCCGTGCCTTAAAGTGAGCAAATGCTCGAATTGAAAGATGGAATCATATCTTCTCTTGTCTTCTGCCAAAAAAAGAAAAGGCAGATATAAAAAATAATATCTCTTTTTTCATGTATAAAAGCGACTAAGGACTGTTCATTAAAGAAAGTGGACACCTGTTTTTCAAAGGAACATGTTTATTTTGGAACAAATTCATAAGGTTGCTTTATATAAATGACAATCAACATACATATGAACGAATTCACGTGATTTTGAATATTTACTTCTCTTCTCTGAAGAATGCTCGGACTTTTCTCTTGACAGCTCCCATTAGATTCTGCACAACTTCTTCCGTAACTTTCCATTGTGCCGCAGACCAAATTTTCTTGAAGCAGTCAACAGAGCTTGCTTCTTTCCCATCTACCTTAAGATGCCGCGTAATTATTGCCCAGCATTTTTCGATAGGACGCAGTTCAGGGCAGTTTGGTGGAATTAGGCATTTTTCGACAAAATCAACTTTTTCCTTCTTCAGCATCTCCAACGTAGCAGAAACGTAGTGAGCCGATGCCAGATCCGGCCAAAACAATAGAGGATCCGTATGCTTTCTGTAGATGGTTAGTCGTTTTTTGATACATTATTTTCTTCAATTTTCACCGTTGTTTGTGAAATACGGAGTCACAGGAGCAAATTGCTTGTTGTACCAAAACATTTTCCACAATTTTTTCGATTCGGATATATCGCACGCCATCAGGCACATCTGTCCTCTGTTCAACGTTGAAAAAATGTGGCCCTGGAAGAGTACTGGTGTCTAATTTGACGTATATCTCGTCGTCCATCAAAATGCACTGTACCATTTGTGCAGAATTAATCTGCGAGTTGATAAACTGATCGTTCGGAATTTCTAAGGTTTTTCCAAATTGTTCAGGTGTGCTGCAAAAGTAAACAATTTCTTTACACACAGAGCGAAAATTACGAATTTTTCGTTAAGTTTTAACCTTAAACTATTCATAAGAAAGTGTTCACTTACTTTAATGAACAGTCCTTATAATCATAAAGAATTGAACATATTTGACAATAGTTCCAAACGGCCAATATGCCAACGACCTTTACGCCAAACGGCATTATGCCGCATGCTGACGATGGCTCTTGATAGGAGAAAAATGGATGGAAAAGCAATAGGCACGCTGAATGTTCAAGAGGTACGGATCGTTTTGTTCTGCATTATGCAGCTGGTAGGAAAGCAAACTAATTAGTGCGCGTTCGGTAGTGTTTTTGTTATGTTTCGATCGATCTACACGATACATGCGGCTTGCCGTTTACCAAAACGAACCCTGCCACACACCCTAGTGATATCTCGTGGATGTGCAGATGACGATGTGCAGATTAAACATTTTCATAGGTACTCATTCTTTAATTGACTTGCATTCGGACACGGCCGGCGCTGATATTGTCTTATTTTGAATCACCAGTTAATACCTGGGAGGGAGCTCTCGATACTACACATCAAATAAATAAATACTGTCGTCAGGCTACAAGCAAATTTTCAACAAGTATAAACAATCAACGTAGGCGCCACCTGAAAAGACCCAATTTTGTTTTGTGTGTTATTGTTGTTATAGCGCCTTGGAAAATTTTCTTGACGAGAGTTTTATTCTCGGCTCACACTGACATGTCATGACAGCTAGATTTCGGCTCGGCTTGACACACACATTTTTTGAATCTGTTTCTCCCTCCCAGGTTAATACACATTGATTATGATGTTAATCCCAAACATCATCTATTGGTTATCTGTGTAATTACAGCTGGCCTGACAAGATCGGAGTAGTCAATGAAACTTTTTTCCGAATATGTAGGGGAAATATGTACATCCGATTTCCACTGGGAATTTTTTTTTCAAATATTCACATGAAATTCATTGGAATTTCAATCAGAAATAGTTTAGAATTTCACCTGGAAAAATCTTCTAAATCCTTGCAAGAATTCCCAATGGAAATTTACTTAGAAATCAGAACCTCTTGTTTGAAGCGGTTTATTCTAACAAAAGCTTTTCCGAAACTTGTATGGCAACCTTATTCCAGAAGTCGAACACTATCGGTGTGATACCAAAAACTTTTTGTGCAACTCGTCCTTGGAAATGGCGTGAAATTTTGAGAATTGTTTTACATTTTTTTGTACCAGTAGATTTCAAGATGTACAAAAACTTGAGTTTTTGACTAACATGCGGGGTAAAGTCAATTTGCCTTCTTTTCATGTTTGAAAATTTGTTCATTCTACGCGAATGTTTGGGAGTCCCATGGTTCCCATAGCCACCCTACTAGGTACGTCAATGAAACCTCATATTAGCTGTGTGGTACGCACAGAAGGTGATGTGATGGGGATGGTTGTAGTCACTGATGGTTGTAGAATGTTGAGCAGGAATGATCTCGGACGTCATGGCCGTCGCCAAAGATACGGGAGCGCACCGTTGCGATCCTCAAAAGAACCGTTCCTGATGGCACCACAAAAGAGGAGACCAAAACGTAATTCGGTTTGGCATTTTATGGATTAAGTGTTGCTGGTACGGAGGGACGCAATGCGTCACAACGACGGGGCGGTCGACCATGGATGGAGTAAATCCGTGTAAGTTTGCAGTTTGCGCTTATCGGCACTCAGCGGCATTTCTCGTGTGCCGTTTGGCGGCTCGAGTGCATCGTTAAAGAAACCCACAACGTGGTTGGTAGTAATTATAATGTTAGTTTATAATAAGTGATAAAAGTTTCCCAGAGGGTGCAGAAGTTGAATTAGTTCTTAACGATGCAACTGTAATTCATTGATGCGTTTCAGCTTTGTTGGCGGTCAGATGAGGTTGTGAACGCATAAGACTTAGTACAACAAAATATCATTTGTTTCGTTTCTGGAATAACATCTGTGTTTGCTGTCTTGACTGAAAGCTTTCCAACTAATGGTTAACATTTGAATATCGTGAGGAATGCACGAAGTCATTATAATTATGAAGGGTTTTACATATCTCCCTCATTATTTTTATAATTTTTAATTAAGTTTGCAATTGATTTTTATGACATTTTTTATAACATATCATTTTTCCTCACCTTCGAGTGTCGCAAAACAGCACCGATAAACACCACAGCACAAGTCCAATTGAACGTTTCTAATAAACCCATAAATATAAATATTTCACTCGATCGTCGATAAGCTAATTAAAATACGAATAAAAATTCCAAACAAATTAATAACCCAGCAGACCAAAATGAACAACGTTTGCCCACCTCCGATCTGATCCAAATACGCTTTCCATCAGTCTAAGAGCCCCCATCGCAGTGCATAATCGTTTTGACAAAGCTTTATCGCTCCATTCATTGTGCGACGGCGATAAAGACCATCAAAATTTGCTTATCAGTGCGATAACACTTTCTACTAAGCCTTCCAAAAACGGGTGTCTTCGGTTAGTGGCGCGCTGCTTTCATCGTACCCCCTCCATCACAACCCTCTTTCGGCGGAAAGGCCACCATTAAATGGTTTTACTCGAAACGCTAGCACATCCCATGGAAAAAAAGCATCTTACCGAAGAAACTGCTTCAGCTCTAGGTTTTCTGTTCCACTCTCTCAATCCATAAGAAATACCGCGGCTAACCTATTAAACGCATATAGGAAACTCGGCGTGAAACGAAACTGTCCGTCTACAATTTTTCTCGGTGTGGATGTGTATGTGTGTGTGTTTGCGTACCTCTTAGTCTCGCGCATACATGCAGCGATTAAGATTTTCAGACGTAAGTTTCGAACGCGTCTCGAGTCCCATAAATACTTCCCCGGAGAGAATGTTTTTGGGCATCGACCCTCTCTCAGGTCCCAAAATTCAAAGTGACTCTGCGAGCATTACCATCAGGGCAGGGGCTGGAGAAATTCAAATCTCTTCCTCTGATTCACCTTGGTCGACAACGTGTTTGTTCGGTTGTTGATGCTTGATGGTTGGTTGACCCAAACACCAGCGATTGGTATGGCATGGAATGGGGTTGGGACACGGGAGGATGATGCTGGAGATGAACGTACGCAGAGGATCTCTGAAATGGAACCACACTGCTGCCGTAGTGCGCCGTCTCCGCGATCGATGGTGTGCTCGGTTCGGGGCTCGAGAAATTTGGTTTAAAACTTCACAACCATCATGGCTCGCTAATTATAGCATCCACACTAAATATACACCCGTCCGTGATGTTGCTGATGATGATGGAGCGCACAGTTGGTCATGGTGATTGGTGCTTTGGGGGACCTTCTATGTGAGAACGAAGCAGGTCGTGCTGGGATCCGTTCCGTAGCTGTTCGAACGGCAATCCATACGTCTACTACGCATACCAAGAGGCACGATCTAAGTTCGTGAGTTACGTTTCGTTGGAAGCGCGTGAACACGAACGCGTAGGATTCGTGAAAATGTGATTTACAAAGTGGTGACGGTCGACTGAGTGCTAAACGATCGTAAAATGGGTCCTATAGGTTTTAGTATTTGGTTTTCGTTTTGGACATCTGCGATAAATTAGCTTATATTTTCTTTAGAAAATAATAAAATCGTAGTATAAACTATGGTATACTGATGACCATTTAAATATTATATTTGTATAGTTATAAACATTTGCCATTTGTCACAAGGAGATTCAGCTGAAACATTTCGTTATTATTGCATAAATAAGCGAATTTTCTCGGCAGCCGTACAAATGAAGGACATTATAAATGTCCAACAATGAGATAACGTTGAAATTTTTCATTTTAGTGTATTTAAGGTGTTCGGCATTCGAATCAAAGTGTTCTTTTTGAGACAATTTTTACTATGCGTGTTCGGCATTTGAGACAAAGCTTGGCAGAATAAAACCATGCAGTATTGATAGTAATAATAAAATAATAAAATATGATTATCAAGCGCTTATTGCGCTTTTTGCACCTTATAAGAGTTTTGCGAGATTTTTTTTCTCACAGTCATCTTTTTCTCACACTCAATACACTCAAAAAAATGATTTTCCGTGTATATTATTTTTGTGTGAGTGCTCAATTTGAAAACAAATAGACGTCAAATCTTGTCGGAAATCGATTTGGGTAGATTTCAGTAACAAAAATCGATCAACATAAAATGAGAGTGAGTGTGTGAAAAAAAAATCAGGCACAATCTACACATAACTCTTAAAATTAGTGAAACCTGCAATATATGAAACTCCTATTCTTTCGCTACCTGCAGATCTTTCAAAATAATTTATTTTATGCGCCACAAAGACCTCCATAAAGTGAAAAATGTGCTTAAGTGTTCGGAATATGAAAAAAAACCCTGATTAATCCACCTAGCGGTGTTGGTGCCTTTCTCGTGCAAAAATATTGAAAAATATGAGTGAGTGTTTTTTTGGCGTGTTTTGCGCATAGAAACAAGTTTTTTGGCCATAGCTTCTGATCCCATAGTCTAATCTGGCCAATTTTCAATAGCAAATAATGGGACAGGATTCTCAGTCAAATGGAACTTGTTGCGAGTAATTCGGCCAATGCCAAGTTCCAAAAAGTGTGTCTACAAAATTTTGTACACATACACACATACACACACATACATACATACACACAAACAGACATCACCTCAATTTGTCGAGCTGAGTCGATTGGTATATAACACTATGAGTCTCCGAGCCTCTCTATCAAAAGTTTGGTTTTGGTTTTGGCCTTTAGGTATGCTTAGTATACGAGAAAGGCAAAAATGAAACTGTGCCTTGTTTATATTGACGTTTATCACGAACCTATTTCTTCGTGGTGCCTTACTTAGTTCAATCAAAATGTGCTTTTAAGTTATCTATCAATTTGTACACAGATAAAAAAATCACTGAAATTTTCGCTAAGAATCATGCATGTAAATGATTAATTCCACACAGCATAGCCTAAATGTATACAATTTTTAACGTAGCGTAGTTGGCCACACGTTCGCCTTGTAAGCGACTTCATCAAAAACATTCGATTATGTTATACTCTGCTTATATTAACTGCATAGTGGAGTTAAAGCTACGAGACGTTGATTTTATTGAAAAATCTATCTTGCATTCGGATGTATCATAATCTAATAATATCCAATATTTGCAATAATATATTCCAATAAGCCATTTTATAGAAAGCTCAAATGACAGGAGACCTAAAACTAATATTTACATTTTACAAGGAACATTTGCGAAAATGGAATGAAATGATGATGACGATGACGAAATGATGATGGTTTGCATGCAAATTTACCAAAACAAAGACCGAGCCGTTCACTCAAAATTTCGATCAGCTGTTCGAATCTGTCTCATAAAATGGCTTATAAAAGCAGTTTTGAAATATAGCCGTTCTGATATTTCTAAATATCGATACCTTGATTCGATGAGCCCTATACTGCCGTAATCTGAAAAGGTGACGTATTAACCATTTTCCCAAAATGGTGTTAACGAGTAGTATTCATCGAACTCTTTAACAGAAAAATTAAAAACATGCATGTTGTAAAATGGCGCATACGCCACTTTTTCAGATTACGGCAGTATAATGCCCAAGACTGCTTTTATGCGGGGTGGGTTGATTATTATTCTTAACTATTTTACCCATCTGACGTTGTCCTGCATAGTAGGCGAAAAAGCACACTGTGAACTGCCCATGCAGAATTATTATACGAATCTTCATTTCAGTTTTCCACGTTCTACACGTTAAGGTCACTCCTGACGGAATCCAAGATTCAAAGTGCTCGCGTTTTCGGGGGCACACCACTCGATAAGGAAGCAACGCACAACTGTCATTTTTATTATCTCACGCATGCTGCGACACAGCAAAGCTAAATCAACAAAAATGACAGTTGCGCTCCGCCTCTGAATCGAGTGGTGTACCCCCGAAAACGCGAGCACTTTTAATCTTGGATTCCGTCAGGAGTGACCTTAAGGTACACTGGGGGAAGTGGAAAAGGAAAAATTGATAGTGCAAGTTTTAATTAGTGTAAAACCAGTTTAAATGATCTAAATGCATTCAATCAAAATGGGGTATCAAAAACAGTCAATTTTGCACCAACTGTGCGGTATACCATTTCGGTCTCTCGAAATTTATGGAAATAGATTAAAAAATTAGGAGGTGTTTTCCACTTACCCAAGTTGGATGGAGTAAGTGGAAAACCCATTTTACTATGACCTTCAATTGTGATAGGTAGTTACATATAACTAAAATCAAAACGATAAGTAATTGTTCTGAGTATCTTTCGTTGAATAATGTCATTGGCTCAACGGAATAGGTCCCCAAGAAATTCTCGTAATAGCAAGTTGAGGGCTGGTTTTGCCTCCTCGAAAATCTATATGTTCGCCCTAAAGATGAACTTTTTATAGGAAAAATGGGCCTTACAGGGTTATAAACTAATCAACTTAGTTTAACGAATGATTTGAAATGATGTCTGTGTGTGCGTGTTGTGTATGTGCGCAAAACACGTACAAAATTATCACCTATTTTTAAGCACTTGTCCTTAACCAATTTGTTCGCAAAAAAATCCAATCAACGGCGAAACTTGTTATTAATATAGATGAATGTATAAATTATGGAATATATTTACCTATCAGTGCTATTTTTATCTTTCTTATACATTTTTTTCATATGTAAAACATGTGAAAGGCATCAATACCGATAGGTGGATTAATCAAGCGTTTTCTTATGTATATTAGTCCAATAACCACTGAATTCACAATGATAACAAAGAAGGAACATATTAAGATTCACAGCTATCGAAATAAACCCTGGAGGGAAGGACAAATTGGCGTGATCAGAACATTATCCACTTCCCCCCCCGGGGTAAGTGTAAAATCTTTGAATTATTTGCTTTCATGGTACAAACCACTACAAATTGAATGGGATTAGTTTAATTGTTTTAGAATGGTCACCTGTGATATAAATACACTTTCAAAAGGTGCAATTGGTGCGAATAAGAATTGATTTTATGAATGCACAAATCAACTTTTCGCGAAACCTAAAATGACAGTTCTAGCGTTAAGCGTGTTAGTGTATGTATTATACAAATTTTAGCATAGTATTAGTGTGAGCATCAAAGTATATTCTTGCACAATGTTATGATGTGGTAAAAACTGTTAAGTATGCACAGTTCCAATTTTTCGAGTCGATTTTTACACTAACCCCCTTTTTCCACTTCCCCCAGTGTACCTTATAACGAACATATCTGCTGAACAAATGAAGGAAATCCATCCAGCCGTTTTCAAGCTATGCGGACACTAACACACACCATTTCATTTTTATTGGCTACTAGTCGACCCGGCAGACGTTGTCCTGCATAGTAGGCGAAAATGCGCGTTGTGAACTGCATATGCGAAAATCCCATACGAATCTTTACTTTAGTTTTTTACAATCTACTCATCTTTACTTGTGATTTTCACATGAGGAAATATTATATTCTAAACCCGTCGGAAACTATAACGAACGTAACTGCTGAAGGAATGAAGAAAATCCATCCAGCCGTTTTCGAGTTATGCGGATACGAACACAGACCATTTCATTTTTATTATATAGAGAAGAAGGGGCCCTCCTTAGCCGTGCGGTAAGATGCGCGGCTAAAAAGCAAGACCATGCTGAGGGTGGCTGGGTTCGATTCCTGCACAGAAAGAAAAATCATTATTAGAATTAAACTGTATCTGAGTCTTCCCCTTAGACGTAGTTTACGTCAAAAAACCATTGGTAAAAATGAAAAGTTGCGTTGGTTCTTTTTCGTAGAGAGTTGTGTATATTAAAAACAAAAGTACGCCAACTTTTATGACAACCATGGTTTAAAGTGCGGCATACCGCTCTAAAATTAAAAGTTCGAGCATTTAAAAAAAATGTTGTACTGTCAAACCAAAAAGCCTAAAATATGGCGAAAAGGAGAGTAGAATATTTTTATTTCGAAATTATTTTATTTTTCCAGAAATGGGACCCCAATCCTACCCTTTATTCATATATTAATTTCGAGTTGAAAAAATCGAGAAAGAAGATTTTCTTTTTCAATTTTATTTATTTAAATCATTTTATTATATTATTCTGTGGTTGCTCATCGGAATAATCCAATAATCCAACCACCGGTCGGAAATCTCGGGTGTTTCTTAAGCATTGCGCTGTTGTTCTTTCGTTGATTTGTGACCGCCGGGACATGCGAATTATCTGAAAAAAAAGAGAGAATCTCACATAAGTACAACGATGTGATAAACGATCATCAAAAGAAACACACTTCCGGAGTGGGGCTATGCTATATTGAAGGATGCGAGGGTGGATGGGTTTAGTCTCCGGAACGGAATCCTTCGAATCTACCGATGCTTTCTATCATCGTGTCTATAAAAAAGCTACTTACCTTTCAGTTCCATGTTAGGGCCACAACCGTGGCATTTTCTTTGCCATATAATGGTCTGTCCAAAAAACCAAAATAGCATATCCACATATCCACATCAGCTCTGTTGGTCCGTATTTATAATAAAATTAAACGCACCACCGGACGATACCGAACATATTCGCGGTTGCAAAACTGATTCCTTTTATTCTGAGACTTTTATTTGTTTTTGCTGTTATGAAAGAGGGATGAAAAATAAGACTGACAGCTTCTGTGAAGTACGAGGCACTATGAGAAATGTTTAATAATTAAGTGGTCAAAATATAGTTTATCAATAATGTGAGAAATATGCTTATTTTATTTAAGGTGCCTTTAGAGTAAACCCATATAAAGGATCGATTGCTTTGCATGAGTGGAGAGTGTCACGGCTTACGTCAATTTTAATTAAGTCATCAGTAACAATTACAGTCGCGTTATTCCTTTTGAGGTGCGTAGACGCGAAATGCGATGCGGAACGAAGCGTCCATACGATTAATTATTTACTGTTATTCATTTGCAAGCAATTTTCGAGCGCAGGCACCTTATTCATGCGTGTAAAAATAAGTTAATAATTCTAACGTACGGATTCCAAACCAATCATTTTGATGATGACACGAAATAAAAATTGAATTATGGTTTTTTACCTTCTGATATTCTATAGTGCCTAGAACTTAAAGTGAGTCAACATTTTTCCTTCTCTCTGCCTTGCTCAAAGGTTCACCATTGATTGATTTGACGTTTCTACAACTTTTCATATGAATGGGAGAACTTTTAATTTAACAGTGATAACAAGAGAAAATCTACCTTCAAACAAAAAAATAACTTTTACTCAAACCAATTTCACTTTCATTTTCAAGAAAACAAAGCTCTTTTCAAGTGGAAAGTGCAAAACTTTCTCTGAAACAATGTTTGTTTTTTGTGTGTGGTGCCGGTCTAGGCAATTTTCGGATTGGAAATTGTCTCGACCTTCCTGAGCATAAAAGTATAATCGTGTTAGCCTTATGATATACGAATGCAAAAATAGTAACTTGGCTAAGAAACCTCGAAGTTAATAACTGTGGAAGTGCTTAATGAACACTAAGCTGCGAGGCGGCTCTGTCCCAGTGTGGGGATGTAATGCTAATAAGAAGAAGAAGAAGAAGAAGAAGAAGAAGAAGAAGAAGAAGAAGAAGAAGAAGAAGAAGAAGAAGAAGAAGAAGAAGAAGAAGAAGAAGAAGAAAAAGAATAAGAAGAAGAAGATATATAGATTTTCAATTGTTCAGATTTCGAAAAGTTTTTGGTTTTGGTTAATAATATAAACTTCAAAGCATTCACCAATTTGCCAGTTCTATTGAAAGTTTTGATTTTTAACGTTAAACTATTAAAAATTTCAATTCTTTCCAAAGCAAACAATTCTGTTCATGCATCCCCAACACGGACATCAGTTTGATATAAGTTACCGGTCTTTTGAAGCACCGCGTACTTTTCTTTGTGCATAGCAAGACCCGTGTTTCGGGCTCGCGCGTCATTTTTGATTGGATGGTGATCGTGTCCGGTAGCGATGGCGGTGATGGCAATCATCGATGATGAAGCGGCGGTCGGACCCACAGCAGCAAATATCAATATGTGCTTTGGGTAAGAACAAACTAATGGCACATGAGATTGAACACTTCTTACAAATAGCGGAACTTGATCTCCTCATGACATTTTAATGAAAAATATTGATATTATCGTCTGATGTTTTATCTCTTATATCAATTTCAGCGTTTCAGTGGCAATCGAGTGGCTGACGGTGATGTTAGGAGCAGCAAAATTGAATTTGCTTGTAAGAGTCTGTTGTTTAATCATTCAAATAAGATAAAACCGCTCATATTAACTGAAAACTCGAAGGTCCATCTAACTCGGCATAAAAACAAAAATAAATAAAAACAAAAATATATACATAAGAACCTTTTTGCCTTTCTCGTACAACTAAGTTGTACCGAAAGGCTATCATTTCACTCCAAATTCGAACTTTTGATAGAAATCCCGGAGACCCATAGTGTTATATACCATTCGACTCAGCTCGATGAGCTGAACAAATGTCTGTCTGTCCGTGTGTGCGTGTGTGTGTGTGTGTGTGTGTGTGTGTGCGTGTGTGTGTGCACAAAATGCCATAAAAACATTAGCCAAATTTTCACATAGAAACTCTTAACCGATTTTCTTGCAACAAGTTGCATCCGACAGAGACTAAAACGCTGTTGATCACTATTGAATTTCATAATAATTGAAAATTGCAAAAAATAGATAATATTAAAATAGTGATGAGACATAGTCACATAGAACAATAATGTGTTATGAAAAATGTCTTGCATCTATGAATATTTCTCCCATTAAGAGTTTCATCGTACTATAAAGATGCTCGTGTTGCGTAGGTATGCTCTTCGTTCAGTTTCATAGTACTATGAAGTTGTCCGAAAGTCAAAATTCGAGAAATTCGATAAACTTTTGGCAGCGCCATCTGTCGTCTACAAGTGTAAATTTTCTATCATAACATTAGACGGTGTAACTGTTTTGCCTTTCTTGTACATCATCGAGGTGTAAGCGTATAGGCTACATTTATTACCTTTTTGCGCGAGAAAGGCGCCATCACCGCTAGGTGGATTAATCTGGGTTTTTATTTGGAAATTTTAATTCAGCGACAAAAGACAGCAAACCAACTATCTATGCATGACGGCACTAAATTTCTCAGTGCACGAAAGTGCAGTGATTTCTCTAAAATTTGCCTATATATTCTTTGTGATCAATAAACATAATTTGCATCATTGTCTTGGGCAAAGTTTTAGGTAATCAATAGGGCTATGTGAAAAAAATATACACCGCGAAAAAAAATTGTTCAAATATTGAAATAAAAACTTAAAAATCGCTTGTCATAAGACGAGTTTGTACAATCCCATTGAATTCCACCACTTAATTGTATCTCGACAGATACGTATTTCGACCTCAACAGTAAGGCCGTCTTCAGTGTCTCGTTGAGGTCGAAATACGTATCTGTCGAGATACAATTAAGTGGTGGAATTCAATGGGATTGTACAAACTCGTCTTATGACAAGTGAAGACATTCCACTAAAAAGCTCAAAATAATTTTCATAAAAATCGATTTTCTCAAAAACGAATTTTTCAAAAAAAATATTATTTGATGCGTTGTAGCAGATAATATATGTATTTTTTTGCACTATAGGCCATAATGGAGAAATGATGGACAAAAAAGTTATAATTTTTTTAAATTAGTTGGTTTTAACAAAATGGTGGAAATATTTTTTTTACGTTTTTATCGACCCGATTTTATGAAAGTTCGTTAAATTTCTAATGGAAAAGGTATACAGTATTTTTTTCTGAGTGCTACCGTTTCTGAGATACAGCAGTTATAAGATAAAATATACCGATTTTTTAAATTTTCAGTCGTTTTCGAATGTTTATCGATTCTATTCAACCTAGAATCAAATTTTACGGAGTCATTGATATTTATTAACAAATGCTAGTATTGGAGCAGTGGTTGGTTATTTTCATGGTATGAGGTTGTGGAAAAAATACCTTACGTAGAAAAAAAAACAAATAATTTGTTTTTCGTAATTCAACCTTTAAGTGAACCATCTTGGGAAAGAATCTTTCAACTATACTAATTTTTGATATAGCAAAAAACTGTTGCACAGTAGGTCAAGGTAGGCAAAAATTGAAATTAAAAAATATACAAAAAGACGGGTTATCCCCGAAACGTTTATATATCATATAATGATATATGATATTTCAATCAAACGCTCTCCTGTTATAGTTGGCAAGTATAACAGAAGTCCCTTGGCCCTTGTCAAAAGTTAGACTAGAGTCAAAATGGCAAACCAATGATGCAAATTATGTTTTTCATCTCAAAGATTGTATGTGCAAAATTTCAGAGAAATCAAAAATATCAAAAATAAATCGATCTACGATTTTACAGAGAATTGCTCTGTTAGTACGTAGTTTACGTCGTCTCTTGTGCATAACTCACATGGATCTAACGTACAGATTTGTTTTTTCTTGATGCTGCTAATACTATTGTTGGGTGTAGTCTTTCACGAAACGGCAGAAACTTTTTGACAGCAGGAATTCTTCGACCAGCTTCAATGCTGTAAATTTATTCCATTAAATATAATCAAACTTATTACTAATTTAAAATATTTCTTACATTATAGTATTCTCCGTATTTTCCGAAGGACAATCTTCCCAAGACTCATCACTTTTCTTCCAAATTCTACTCCTTCAGTGTTGCCAGTTTTACCGCAATATTCTTCTCAACAACTATGTAGTATAGAAAGAAATTGCATTTTTTTTCGGATGTTCTACGCCGTTCAAACTGTTCCTCGAATGTATCAGCAATAGAAATGAAATATCCCTAGATAAGTAGTATGTTCAATGATTATAAGTCACACAATTATCCAGTTTAAAAAAACGCAAAATATTTAAAGGATAACGTTCAGGATAACTAAACTTGATTGAAAGCTTTCATACAGTTTGGTAGGTATAGGATTCAAATAGGTACCTCAGATTCATCTGCATGCTCTCAGAAGCGAAATCTTTCCAATATTTTGAATATTTGGGTCATGGGGGTATGGTCAAACTTGACCTCCTATATTTTCCCTATAAAGCCAATGCCCAACATCCTGATAAACAACTTTGCTCGATAAAGTTGGGACTTAGCTCCCTTCTGTGATTTTACACAGCCAATCTAAAACGCTGGACACATAAAACACATCCGTTCTGAGTAAAATTTAAAAAAAATATGCAAATTTATAAAAAAAAATATTTGAAATTGAGTGATTTATTGTTCCTTCTCCTTAATAAAGACAATACAAAAAATGACAATAGTTCAGCATTGAAAAGAATTTTTCACGTTGAGAAAATTCTTCATATTTAATATAATTGTTGCAGACATATTTTTTTGCAAATTGGGAACTTAAATATATTCAAAATGAATCCACACATAAATTCAGTAGTAGAGCAGACACATAATATTCATTAGATTATAGAATTTTGTAGAATTAGTCAACTTTAATTTCCTATGGAAATGTAGAATACTATTCCGTGGAGATTCAGGTGAATTCCTCCTAGTTTAGAAAATGTTTCCGTGGGAATTCAGTCGATTTTGCCATGGAAATTTGGGAGGAATATTGGTGTGTTTTCCCATGGAAATACGGGAGAATTTCTCATGGAAAATTCTAAAGAATTACCCTCGAAAGAGTTCACTGTCATTCCACTAAAAAAGAGGTAAATAGTTTTCTCGAAAGAGTTGTCAAAGAAATTCCAAAAAAGCTATTTAACAACTCATTTGAAGAATTTCTCATGTTCTAGTCAGATTGTACACACTTAAAACAAATTGCCGAACATGAGAAATTCTTCAAATGAGTTGTTAAATAGCTTTTTTGGAATTTCTTTGACAACTCTTTCGAGAAAACTATTTACCTCTTTTTTAGTGGAATGACAGTGAACTCTTGTGTAGTTAGTGTGTAGTTAGCTCTATTTCTTTTTATATCCCTACCGAATGTGTTGTTTAGTTTGATTATTAGTTTTTTTCTCTATGATTGTGATAAGGTTCATTTGAAATTTTATGTGTGTACATCGCTGCAGCGGATGAATTTCCGCCATGCACAAAGGTGAAGGTGGCGGGGTTTATCGTATACCTAGTCCGATACTCTTACGTTATGTTCTGGTGTTCCAAGCTAAACCAGAATGGAAACCAGCAACACGGTTAACAACTCAATGACCCCCATCCCCACCTCAAGCTCCCTCTAGCTCCCTTCGAACATCTCATTTCTCAATTCTCAATTTCAACTATTCAATTGGATTCGAACATCTCCCTGCATGGGAACAAATTTCAACTATTCGGCCAAACGGCATTTGGCCTAATGGCGTACGGCCAAATGACTCTTTCGTCCCAAAAAAAAAAATGTCTTCTCTATCCCGATACATCTCTAACACGATGGTCCCTTCAATATCGAGTAAGGGAGAGTATTGCTCTTTAGGAGGCTTTCTATGTGAACAGACAGTTCTCAAGATTAACGATTTGTCTTATGTTTTCTTGTATTTTTGGAAAAATGTCTTGTCATAACCCTATATAGGACCCTACAGATGAATCTGAAAAAAAAATGCTATTAAATTTTAAAACCATTTTCAACAATGGCTAGAGATTACCGAGTTGAAAGCATCGCATGCTTTCATCAATCCGAGTGAACTCTGGAACGCAATTGCACCACCGGACATGATTTTTAATATAAAAATAAATTAAACATTTGCCCCGTCGTCGTCGTCGTCGTCGTCCCCGAATGGAAAAAAGGGCTGCAATTTTCTCCCAATCCTTTATTTTATGGCTGCCTTCCGCCGAAATGATGATCCCTTTTCAACGGGAGACCCAAGCGGACGACGATCGATGATTGAATCGACCACAGTCACAGCGCGTCAGAAGGGCAACAGAAAGGAACAAATCGAATTGCTTCTGATGCTTCTGCCTTCTGCCTGATGGCCGCTCGGTTGCTGGAGATGCAATGCTGCTGATCGCAATTTCCCGCCGCGCTTTTCCACCGTTCAGATCTGAACCTCCCGCGTGCTGTTTCTTTTGTTATTTCGTTAATGCACATACAATGAAATAGTCACGGTTGCCAATTATGTCCAAAATCATTTCCCATGAGAGATTGGTAATAAGATTCCAAATTGTATGTGCTGTAGAAGCAATTCCTGGCCTGGTCTCGCGCCTGCTCCCCTCAGGCCACAATGATGACCGACGGGATGGTTTTAGGGGTTCGGTTGATACGCGGTAGGGTGTCCCAAAAAATGCTCAATGTTCGTTTCTCTTCCAACAATGAACGTTTTTGGCACACCCTTATTCGCAACAATAGCACAGGGAAGCATATTTGAAGCGAGGCGAAAAAAAAAGAACGAGGTGAGAGCGTGCGGAAAAGCGCTTCTGGATGTTTGGGATGGTGCTGATGAGTGGTCGCGTTTTTTTCTCCATGAGATTATTTTCGGAATTCATGCATCGAAATTGGTCTCGGGTTCGCTTGATGATATGAGGAAGCCGATGCGATGGTGCGGTGCCGACGACGATGGACGGACACCGATGATGATGACCCGTGAAGCTGGCGACGATCGATGGGCTGAAAAGAAGTGGTCAGCGCGATTTGAAACGAGCGAACGAACAAAAAAGAGTAGCGTTTCACCAGATGAATGGGGGTGATTTTGGAGGATTTTTGGAGTAGCCGATGCCCATCGGTCCCACGGTGGTGATTGAAATTGTGGAGAGCGTATGAGTAGAAGGGTATTATCAGAAAGTGGTGTTTTTGCAGAGAGTGCAATTATCGGTAACTGTAATAGATTACAGTGATCTCTCAAACGAATCGGAAACTAACTAATGTATGACTAGATTTTTACTTCAAATTGGCGAAACATTTTAGGAGCTTTGTTTCCAAAATAGTTCTTCTAGTTTATGTTATGTGTTTGGACTGTTCCATTTTACTTCTATACCTAAGGCAATTTAAAATATTTCGACCAATTGAGCGTTACAATGAGCAACAATCCCTGACATTTCCATGACAATGGGGTTGACTCTTTCCATGTAAGATCAGGGCAAGGAGGAGACGAAGTTTGCCATTTTTGACAGTTTCTGAACCTTGGCTTGGGACATTTCAAACTTCATAATTTCTCAGACAAATTTAACATAAATGAGATTATCTGAGAACCTGGTTATCCCTTAGAAGTGGTTTCTTTTGATATGCTTGTTCTTTTCTTTTGCCTATGAAAAGCTAATTTAAGTGAAAAAGCATAAGAAATCTGATACATTTTTAAATGTGGTATCATGCTTGTAATATTCATATGTGCTACTTACAGGCACTTATGTCCACATGATTGTGAATAAACTAACAAACGAACAAATAAACAAGCGAACAAGCGAACAAACAAACAAACGAACAAGTGCCTTCTTCTTTAGCCGAAAACCATTCGACAGAATGCCATTTGGCCGAAGGCCACTAGGCCGAAAGTTATTGGGCCGAATATACCATTTGGCCGAACAGACCATTAGGCCGAAAGGGTAATTCTGGTTGAAAGTTCTTTTGGACGAATGGTCATTTGACCGAATAGGTCATTTGGCCGAATACGTCATTTCGACAAATATGTCATTTTGCCGAAGAAGTCATTTGGGCGAACAGGTTATTTGGTCGAACCGGTCATTTAGAAGAAAGGGTCATTTGGCCGAAAATGTCGCTGGGCCGAATAGGTTAATTAGCCGAAAAAATCGTTTGGCACAAAATACCATTAGCTCAAAAATGTTGTTTGGCTGAATAGGTCATTTGACCGAAAAAGTTGTTTGGACGAATAGGTCATTTGGCAAAAAGGACCACTTGGAATAGTGAGAAGTGAGAAATGAGGAGCGAGCGTGAGGCCTGTCACTTCTAACTTTTCACAGTGAGATGTGAGTAATGAGGAGTGAGATGTAAGATGTGAGACGTCTCAATTTTCACTCCTCATTTCAACCTTCTCACTGCGAAAACGGAGATGTGCGAAACGAGATGTGAGAAATGATAAGTTACACTTCTCACTTTTGACTACGAAAAGTGAAAAAGTAGTGAAAATTAAGACGTCTCATATTTCACTCGTCACTAATTAATTCTCCTTCTCACTGTGAAAAATTAGTAGTGTGAAATAAGGAGTGAGAAATGAGACGTCTCACTTTTCACATTGAGAAGTAAGAAAGAAGAAGTAAGAAGGGAGACGTCTCATTTTGCACTTCTTATTTATCACTTCTCACTGTGGCAAGAGAGTAGTGCGAAGTGAGAATGGTAACGTTTCACTACTCACTTTTCACTTTTCACAGTGAGAAGTGAGCAGTGAGACGTCTCACTTATCATTTCACACTACTCACTTTTCAAAATAAGAAATGCGAATAAGTTTAAAATAAGAAGTGTCTTATGCCAAAAGTTTCGTTTGGCTGAACAGGTCAATTAGCCGAAAAGTTTTTTGACCGAAAATGAAGTTTGGCGAAAAGATCGTTTGGTCGAATAGGTCATTTATTCGAAAATGCGATTACACCGAAATAAACTTTTAGCAGAATTTTGTTGAAAATGCCGTTTGGCCGAACAGGTCATTTGGTTGAAAAAGTTGTTTAGGCGAGTAGACCATTTTGCCGAAAATGCCGTTTGACCGAAATGTGAAGCCATTAAGTGTGAAGTGCAAAAAAGTGACGTTTCACTACTAGATTATCATTTAAAAGTGTGAAGTGCAAAGTAGGTAGAAGTGGGACGTCTCACTCCTCATTTCTCCACAACATTTACCATCGTATGATTCGTATGACTAAACGACATTTTCGGCCATATGGCCTGTTCGGCCAAATGACATTTTCGGTCGTATGGCATTTGATGTTAGTGATGAGAATGGCGATTATCGAAAAAAAAATCGGACCTTTTTAGGACCAGCATTTCATTTTTAAAATTGGTCATCTAATATTGGCTGAAGCAAGTTACAAAGCTGAAGTCCAAATAAGTTGACAGATCACCAAATTGAAAATAATGATAACAAGTAGCGGCTGCAAAATGGTGGGTTGACATCAAGGAAGGAGCGCCCAACAGAGCTCTGGTCCCCACAAGTCCCTATCTCACGCTTCCACGGGTCGTCCAATGACAATAGACCGCCAGCTAAGAGTTGTGTACTTAGCTGTTAGTGCAGCCTGGGCACTGTTGTCCTTCTAATATCAGCTAGAGTGAGAAGGTACGCCTCAAGCGTCTGTTCACCAGGAGGTGCGGCTCAAACAGCGTCTGCCTGGTACCCAGCGGCTGATTACGGAATGCTGTATCGCGTCAGCTATACCTAAGGTGGCAGCCCCATCATCGCGATGTAGGTAACGCGACCCCGGTAAGGTAGCTTACTGAAGCCTCTCAAATACCACGAAAAATTGATATAGAAGAAAAAAGAAAAAGTTATTTTTGGCAACCGACCCGGCAACGAAATAAGGACTATGATTGGAAACTCGGTACCTGGAATGTCAGGACCCTAAATGAACCTGGACGAGTGAGCCTTCTGGCTCGCGAACTGCAGAAGGTTGCAGTGAACGTGGCCGCTATTCAAGAAGTCCGATGGCCCAGATCCGGAGAACGTGAATTTCGAGCCGTGGATCCCACGACCAACACTGCATTCAAGTATAACATCTATCACAGCGGCGGTGAAAAAGCAGAGCATGGAGTTGGTTTCGTAGTGATGGGCAAGCAGATGAAGCGAGTGATGCGGTGGAAACCCATTAGCGAACGAATCTGTGTGTTGAGGATACGGGGCAAATTCTTCAATTACAATCAACGTCTACGCACCGACAAACGATAAATCCGACGACGTGAAGGACACGTTTTATGAATGTCTTGATAAAGTCTATGGAGAGTGCCCAAAGCATGACGTGAAAATTGTTATCGGAGACGCTAACGCTCAGGTCGGTAGAGGCCTTTTTTCGTCCCATAATCGGTAGGGAGAGCCTTCACTCCGCTACCAATGACAACGGCCTACGGCTAGTAAATTTTGCTTCTGCCAGAGGGATGGCCATCAGTAGCACCTACTTTGCACGAAAAAACATCCGAAAGCACACTTGGAGACACCCAAATGGTGAAACTTGCAACCAGATAGACCATGTTCTGGTGGATGGGCGCCATTTCTCGGATGTTATCGATGTGCGAACATTCAGAGGTCCGAACATTGACTCTGATCACTACCTCGTTGTCAGTAAAATTCGATCACGGTTGTCAACTGTATCGAACGAAAGATCACAGCGAACGATGCGTTACAATATCCAGCGATTGTCGGCGGAAGGAGTATCGGCTGAGTAGAAGCTCGACGAACGGATAAGTGCAATCAACGTTAGCGACAACATCAACGATCTATGGGAGTCGATCCACGGAGCGGTGAGTACAACAGCACGAGAAGTGGTAGGCACTGCACAGAGGCGATCCAGGACGGGTTGGTTTGATGTGGAGTGTCAGAGAGTGACAGACGAGAAGAACGTTGCCAGAAGCCGGATGTTGGTGTCGGGTATCCGATCGAATAGAGATCGGTACAAGGAAGCAAGAGCAGCCGAAAAACGAACCCACCGCTGGAAGAAAAAAGAGTACGAAGAACAAGTTATTAGTGAGGCGCAGGAAAAAATGGAGCAGAACGATATGCGGAGGTTTTATGAGTCTGTCAATGGCGTGCGGAGAAAGACACCGCCATCTCCCGTCATGTGCAGCGACCAACAAGGGAGATTGCTGACAGATAAAACTGAAGTGGCTGCCAGGTGGAAGCAATACTTCGAGACTTTGTTGAATGGAGGAAGTGACGGTGCATCGGTGAACAGAATAAATATTGGCGACGATGGACAAGCTGTGGAGTCACCTACATTAGATGAGGTTAAAAAAGCTGTTAAAGAGCTGAAATACAATAAAGCTGCGGGGAAGGACCAACTCCCGGCTGAACTTCTCAAACATGGCAGTGAGCAGCTTTATGAAGTTCTGCACCATATTATGTCGAAAATATGGGAAGACGAGGAAATGCCTGCTAGCTGGTTAGACGGCCTCATTTGCCCTCTCTTTAAGAAAGGGCACAGACTGAAGTGCGCCAATTACCGAGGAATAACACTCCTTAATTCGGCGTACAAAATTATGTCCCGTATTCTGTTCAACAGATTGAGACCGCTTGCATAGTCCTTCGTCGGCGAATACCAACCAGGTTTTCATGAGGGCCGATCAACGACGGATCAAATGTTTACCCTGAGACAAATCCTTGATAAATTCCGGGAGTACAACTTGTAGACACATCATCTGTTTATTGATTTCAAGGCGGCGTACGATTCAGTGAAACAGAATGAATTATGGTAAATTATGCTTGAACATGGTTTTCCGGCGAAACTGATACGGCTGATTCGTATAACGTTGGACGGATCGAAATCAAGCGTAAGGGTTGCGGATGAAATATCGACGTCATTTGTTACCTTAGATGGATTAAAGCAGGATGATGCACTCTCGAATCTACTGTTCAATATAGCGCTCGAGGGAGCGATTAGGAGAGCTGGTGTGCAAAGAAGCGGTACCATTATCACAAAATCGCATATGCTCTTGGGATTTGCGGACGATATCGATATTATCGGAATTGATCGCCGTGCCGTGGAAGAGGCTTTTATTGCCTTTTAAGAGGAGACAGCGAGGATTGGACTCACGATCAATACCAGCAAAACGAAGTACATGGTCGCTGGCAATCAACGTGGGTTCATTAGTGGTGGTGGTAGCGAAATGGTGCTGGATGGTGAAAAATTTGAAGTGGTAGAAGAATTTGTGTATTTTGGAACATTAGTGACGTGCGATAATGATGTTACCCGCGAGGTGAAAAGGCGTATTGCAGCTGCAAATAGGGCTTATTACGGACTTCGTAACCAGCTTAAGTCCCGTAGTCTGCAAACGAAAACAAAACTCGCGCTGTATACTACTCTGATTCTTCCGGTGGCTTTATACGGCCATGAGACATGGACGTTAAAGGAGGCTGATCGGAGAGCTCTCGGAGTGTTTGAGCGTAAGGTGCTGCGGACAATACTCGGCGGTAAACAGGAGAACGGTATCTGGCGGCGTCGCATGAATCACGAATATTAAGCTTATACAACACGGCAGACTACGGTGGGCTGGTCACGTTGTTCGTATGCCGGAAGAACGTCAAGCGAAGATAATATTTAGTAGAGAACCCGGAAGAGGCCGCAGGCTTCGTGGAAGGCCGCGTACACGATGGCTTTTTGCAGTTGAAGAGGACCTGAGGGCGCTCAATGTTCAGGGCGACTGGAAGCGATTGGCCCAGGATCGAGTCCAGTGGAGAAGGATACTCCATTCGGCGTACGTTCATCGAATAGCTGTAGCCCATCAAATCAAATCAAATCATGATAACAAGTAGCGATATCTACAAGAAAGCAAAACTAAAATTGTTTTTTCCTCCATGGACTATGTGATAAAATTTTAGCTTCAGTTTTCTAAGGTTTTTCCACTAGATAAAACATTTTAGGAGCAATCTTAATATATGTCTGGAGGAACACATTATGTAGTAAGGATTGTGCCATCGGACTGCTTTAATGTGGTGTGTGTAATTTTATACAGTGACTAGTCGACCCGGCAGACGTTGTCCTGCATAGTAGGCGAGAATGTGCGTTTCGAACTGCCCATGCAAAGTTCGCATACAAATCACAATTTTAGTTTTTCACGATTTGCTCAACTTCACTCGTAATTTTCGCATTAGGAAATATCATATAAACCCGTCGGAAACTATAACGAATGTTTCTGCTAAAGAAATGAAAAAAATCCATCCAGCCGTTTTCGAGTTATGCGGATACGAACACAGACCATTTCATTTTTATATATAAGAGAAGATGGGAATTGAGACATTTTGAAACGACAAGTAAGAAATAAGAATCGAGAATTGTAAGCTAGGAGTTGGGTCATTGGAAGTTATAAGTGAGGTGGAAGCAAGTTGTATGAATTAGAATTGAGAGATAATAAATTAAAGCAACACTTCCTGAATTGAAATTCGTCCACAGCTACTTATAAACTAAATATACTGGATTATGTTTTAACACGATTTACATTTTCTTAATTTTGCACTCATCCTAAATATTTAATGCATATTACCATGTGACTTTTCTTTGAATTATTTAGGATTTTTTAAAACATATTGCAAAGACTTTGGTGGCAAATTGAAACCACACGATCAAAATTACGAACGCACAAAAGTCGTATGAAAACATAATCCTGTGTATTTAAATAGCAGCAGACTGATAGACTAAAGTACCACTATAAATAATAATAGTAGTAGTATACGCACCACAAGAAGCGATCCCTTTTATTTGTATTCAGCTTAGCTTGCTTTATTATTCGAAACTTGCAATCAAAACACACTTTCTTTTGGTGCAATTATGTTCTATACGGGGGTGGCGATTTGTTTCTGATTTATGTTGTTTTAATTTCAAAGCCTACTTTCCATCTCAATGACCTATGAACCAAGTATATGAACGGAGTAAGTTAAATTATTTGTAAATTGGCTGCACGGAATTCGGCCCCCACGGCCCCCAGAAAAGAAAATTATTTTGTCCAATTTTATCTGTATCAAATCTTTAAAGATGCTGCCTTACGAACAAAGGCTTAGCTTAATTTTGCATGCGTCCCATTGTGTAAAAATAATTATAATCCATATTTACATCAGAGAAATTATTGGTAGAATAATTATTTCTTCATTTAATATTTTTTTCTTTTTTTTTTGCAGGTACAGCGTTACTGGATAACAGAATGTCAAATATGTATTGAATAGTGAGTATTATATGGTGGAATAGCAATATTTCAAACTATGTATTGCGGAATGATTCAGACTGCATATATTGTTAGGCTAGGCTTACATTCGTGTCACCTTTGCAATGCAGCAAGTTATAATTAAAGATAATTTGAAAAGCTATTTCGGCACTAAACTATTTGCTGCGGAACCCCCTCTCTATTAGTCGTTATGTTCCACCAAATGCAATCGCTAGCTCAAAGCCCGAATTCATTTTATAGAAGTTCACATTTGATGAGGACAATGCTGATCAGTCTCTCAACGTTCATCATTTGGACTCTAGTGGGCTTATAATGACTACCCCTAGAGACGCATGATGCAATCCCTTTTAGAAGCTTTCGGACCGCGCACTGGTAATTATTCGGCCTTGTTTGGTCCGAAATTGAGCTGCCCCGATTGGTTTCACTCATATTTTACTGCGGTCCAAACTATTGCATAATATGACCGCTGCCGAAAGCATGAGTTTGGATTTGAGCCAAAGCCATCCATCATCATCTATATTTCAATTGATTCGAATAAATTAATCAGTTTGAAATGCAGCTCTCAATATATGGATGGTGGTGATGATGTGCGGCATCAATCGACCTATCGGGCGTCGGACTTTTTTTTATTATTGACTTTTAATTATCCGTTTTGTACATTTTGGAACTGGCAATTACGTGTCGGCTCGAGCATTCGTATGAGACCGAAGTTATGTTCAAGCAGACAGTGGTCTTCTCAAAATAATAATTGGCCAAAATTGTGATGGAACAAATTGATCTGCACTTAACTATCGTAAGCCTTTGAAACTGAATCTGTCTTAGGAATAGGGGAGCAAGAAATCGAGCAATATTTAGTGTTTTGTATCAAACATGTACTCTGATGAGGCTTCTGTCCTTTTGTACCAACGTTTGTCGATAAATGGAAAATCATCATCAAACATCTTCCCGGCGGTGGTGGAGCTCCTTCGAATGGGCAATCGAATCGAACTGATTCGGCAGTAGCGGCGGCATCGACGGCGAGTAATCTTTAATTTGGGAAGTAGCCAGCCAAATCAAATCCAACACTCTGTTGAGGGGGAAGAGGAGCGCCCCGAAAAAGCGCGCTCAGGTTAATGCATTGGAGTTTTTTTCCTTCTTCGTTGGGTTTTACCCCAAATGAACCGAACGAACGTGGACACGGTCGGTGTGGCGTAAGAAAGTAGAGGTGTAAAACCGTTGACCACGGCGGAGGAGGAGGGAAGAATGTTGAAATTAATTTTAATGAAACCTTTTTGCTGCTGCTGCCGGTGCTGAGTTCATCTTCTTCATTATTGTTATTAGAAATGAAGTGAAAAATCACTTTGCACGCTTTTAGCCATCTTTATTTCACCTTTTCCTGGACGGAATTTGTTGTTCTTTTCTTCTTGGCTAGTTTGAGATTAGCTACGCACTCATTAGCATCATATTCGAAGCCCCCTAATTTAATCCAACACCTACACAGTGCTCTACGCTCACATGCACACCTTGGGGTTCAAATTCAGGAAAGGGGAAATCTAGCACGATGTGCGCGAAAAGTGAATGGACGGAACGAGACCGCAGATAAACTTTCAAACGCTTAGAAATTACAGTCAATTTTGGGCTGAGCTAGAAGTGGGAGTAGAAGGCAAGCATGATGGAGGAAACTCTTCACAGGAGGCCGATTGGTGCTTTCCGCTGGCTTCGATATGGTTGTCCCCCGTATGAGAAGAAAGTGCTGTGGTTAAACTTTGTGTTTTCGAGAGTAGGTCTGCGGAATGTGTTTTTGTTTGACTGAGGAACGCATTTCTGGTTCAGAATTAACGTCAAGTAACCATTCAGCAGGCAATCAGCAAAAATGTAAGAGTTGAAATGTTTAATAGTTCTCACTTTAAATATAAATAGGAGATATCAGTTTTCTATTCTACGTAGGGTCTGATCCATCTAATTGGAAAACTCGCGTTCCTATTCTTGTCGGATTGCTACTAACATCATTTTTACTGGAATATTATCTGACATTCTAGATCCGTGCCCAACCCACCACAGCCCTATGGCGGTTTGGGTATGGACGATCGATGCCCTAAGCAGCTGATACAATTCTCGCTTAATTTTTCAAAAGGACCTAAGTAACATTTTTTCATGAATTAATTTGAATAGCGCAATCAACAGAAAAACATGAAAGCTTTTGATTGCAGTACTCAAATTAATTCATGAAAAAATGTCACTTAGGTCCTTTTGAAAAGTTAAGCGAGAATTTATGGTTTACTCACCAAGCACCGTCTGAACCCCTTACTCTTTTGATAGCACTTTTCACACCTCCGCTCACAAAAAATCGGGTTGGCCTTTAACGAGCATTGTCCCAGGTGTCGTGTTCGTAGAGACGTTCTGGTGTAATGAATGCTTTTCTAGATCTTTAACTTCGTTCGATGCTGATCTCTATTCGATCGAAAGGGGCTGCAGGCTTGGGGAATCCAAAATAAGTGCTATTCCATGCCACAACGCTTCCCTGAATTTCTCTGCTGGTATCATATTCTGCTGCCACCAGTGAGCCCAAGTACACAAAATATTTGATATTTCTCGCTTAACTTTTCAAAAGGACCTAAGTAACATTTTTTTTCATGAATTAATTTGAATACTGCAATCAATAGCTTTCATGTTGTTCTGTTGATTGCGCTATTCAAATTATTTCATAAAAAAAGTGTTACTTAGGTCCTTTTGAAAAGTTAAGCGAGATTTCATCCCGTGTGCTGCATTACCGTTTTTCCTGATGCATTAAGTGTGTCTGAATGCACGTAGGGGAAGAGGCCCCAAAACGCCCCCCGATGCAAAACGCCTTCTGTGGTTTCCCTCATATTTACCGTCATTAAGGTGTCCGTACCAAAACTAGATCTAAAATTATGTAGGATAGGTGAAGAAAGTTTCAAAATAGTGCATGGGAAGGTCGGAAAAACCGAAAATTTCCACATTTTGAAGAAACATCTAACATTTTGGCGAGGCAAAACGCCCTAGTGGCAATAACCTACAAAGTACTTGCGTCTCCACGGACTATCCATACTAGAAAGCTGATTCGCCGACGCGTGGTACTTTGTTCCCTAGGAGCCGCCAGCTGAAAGGCGTTTTGCCTCATGAGTTTTCCGGCAACAACATATCACCACTTTTTGAAATGTGAATATTATCAACATGATTGAGATTGACAATTTTTGAATGGCATCAACTAGCTATCTTGTTTAACTGATGCATAATGTAAAAATACCCATGAATAGCGTTACAAATAAGACAATAGAGCAGTGTTTGCTTAGCTAGGGCATATTGCCCCCCTTTCCCCTAGCGATAAGAATAATGTAATAGTTCGTTGCTTTAGCTCGAGGTTTTATATTGACCGGTGGCTTAAGCGCCACTTCCGGATTCCGGAAGACCACTGGTCGAGTTGTACTTGCCCGACTAAATCACAACTTCTTTTCTCAGAGATCACTTGAACGGTCGCTGACTGAAACCTAAATTATTTACGCATTGTGCCAAGTGTTTTGTTTTGGCCACTTCCAATGTTATTCTAATGTTCCAATGTTAGCTCTTAGCTGGTAGCGTAGCCTGGACACTGTTGTCCTTCTGATGTCAGCAAGAGTAAGGTTTGACAGTGGGCTCTGTTGAACTTCTATAAAAAGCCAGCAGGTCCTGACGAACCAAGCGTATGCCACTCAAAGCGCATTAGTTTTATCCTGGTTTTGGGTGGAACTTAAAACAAATTTGACCGAACTGATCGAGCGATTGTTCACCAAGGAGGTGTGGCCCCAACAGTGTCTGTTCTGGCTGCTGTACCTAAGATGGCAAGGAACTTTGGGCCAACAACCTACCGTTCCCGAAACATCAATTTGATCGAGAGTACGATAATGAAAGAATACAGACTGATTTTACGGCAACGACTCTTAGCGCGAAGCAACGAACAAGAATAGGAACATGGAACGTTTTAACCCTAGCATAGTAGGGTGAATTGGCACAACTTGCCAATGAGGCATGCCGGATGAAACTTGAGACAGTGGCGTAGCCACGGGGGTGGTTTTGGTCATAAAACCCCCCCAGCACAGACAAAATTTTTGGAAGAATTTTTTTTTTCGAAAAAAAAATGTACAGAAAACCCCCCCCCCCCCCCCCAGACCAATTTTCTGGCTACTGACTTGAGATCCTGGGACTGAGTGAAGTCCGTTGGCCAAGCTTTGGAGAACACAGAATGCCGTCGGGAAAAATTCTACTAACTCTGGTTTACAAGTTAGCTTCCTACTAAGCGCCCAGGCACACTCTGCGCTTATGAAGCTGGAGCTTGAAAGGATAATAGTTGCCAGGTTTGGAACACGGGTCCGAAACCTTACTATAATCCAATGTTATGCGCCAACTAGGG
This sequence comes from Armigeres subalbatus, assembly GCF_024139115.2. NCBI lineage: Eukaryota > Metazoa > Arthropoda > Insecta > Diptera > Culicidae > Armigeres > Armigeres subalbatus. The sequence continues at coordinate 454,223,020 of NC_085140.1, forward strand.
TGGTCTAACCGGTAGTACTGAAACCGGTAATACCGGCCAATTTTGAGTACCGAGAATACCGGTATTAGAAGCGGAAAATACCGGTATTTTCGGTATTTCAAATTTTGCTGTAAGTATAAAAAACTTCAAATAGATCAATGATCACGCAGCAGAAATCGACCATCATCGTTATTAATCATACGTGTTGCTTCATTCTTTTAGCCATCTTTTGACAAATTGCTAATGACTTTTTCTTTGAAGAGCAAGGAAACTGTCATGGCGCTCCAATTTATGTTGGAGCAATTGTCATAACAAGCCACAGATATTGCCGCCAACTTATTCGATGCTCTCAAGAATCTAAGAGGGATGATCAGAATACGCCGATGTTTTTGCGTTTTTAAATAATCTTGCTGCAGAGATCCGAAATAATTTTGGCATTTTCTTCAAGACATTCAGAGGTACTATGGTGAAGCAAGCGGATGAGATCGCGAAGCGTTTGATCATTCCTGGAGCGAAAGTTGAAGCTGAGACAACAACCACACCTGACGATTGGTATGAAGAGAATGCCTCTATGGATGATTTTTCTGGTATATCGATTCAATAACAACTAGTGAAGAGACTGCAGCAGCAGAGTAAAACACTTGCGTTGCTGGTGACAACTACGTTGATGCCAGGATCCTTGCAAGCAATCCGCAAAGAATTACTATACTATAAATCTGAAGGTATTAAGGGCAGGTACTTAGCTCTGATTTTCAGCGCTCTTGGAACAATTCTTCCTACTTTGGTTGAACCAGAGAGGGCATTATCAGCAGTTGACCAGTCCTCAGTGTCTCATACAAGTAATAAATTTTGGTTTTTCACTCAAAAGCCCAAACCAGACGTTTCTTTTTTCTGGCATTTTTACAAATACCGGTATTTTATCGGTATTACCGGTATTGGCTCCACCAAGGATGAAGGATGCACAACAAATCAATCTCAGATGCATGTTTGAGGTTGTTTATGCGTATCACTATAATCTGTGCACTGTAAAGGTATTGAAAAGGACGTTAATATTTTGTGGAAATATATAGAGTTTGATACCTTTTGAAATGTTTGTGTACTTTGTACAAAATCAGATCTGAGCGAATGAGTAGGCTCTCCGCAAAAAAAAAGAAGCGAACAGCAAGAAAAAGAAGTCGATTTGATGTATGACATTTGAACCTTAAGAACAAACGGAATTTAATCACTATCACGTACAGGTCACTCCAATCACTTCCCTTTTACCGAATTCCGATATTTGTCAAAAATACTTAATACCGACCGCCCTAGCGCCAACCGATGCTGCCTATTTGCAAAAAAGAGAACTTCTACAGCCAACTCAATGCCGTCAATAATGTTTTAGCTACGATGTATGGGCGATCAATTCGCTTAACCCTCAAACTGCTGGAACGTATCTTGACAACTTAAAACAATTCGTTATCGGCCAATTTTTAACTGTGACCAAGGGGAATAATAGTTCCAGAAATTAGACGAGTAAAATTCTCAGGATGATCCTTTCTCTTTAAGAGCGGGAGTTTGAAGTGTGGCATAAGTTATTTTTTGAGCAAATGTTCCCATACGCAACCGCGCCAACGAGGCATAATTTGAATTGAGCGTCATTAGGCTACACATTTGGCGATCCTTACCGGGTATAATTTGGACATGACGTTAAATTTCCGATTCACCAGATAACCTGGCTGTTTATCAAATTAATAAACTCCGCATCGGAAAAGGATGAATGAAACTACAAAAAAGCGCGGGTGCTGCTCGCAAAAGTGCGTGTGAAAAATCGCTAAAACATTTTGAGCGCGAGTGGTGCTCGCAAAAATGCTCAGTGCATGTTAAAAAATCGCTAAAATATTTTGAGCGCGAATGGTGCTCGCAAAAGTGCTCAGTGCGTATCCAAATCGCTAAAACTTTTTTTGCGCGAGTGGTGCTCGCAAAAGGGCTCAGTGCGTTGAAAAATCGCTAAAATATTTTGAGCGCAAATGGTGCTCGCAAAAGTGCTCAGTGCGTATTCAAATCGCTAAAACAATTTGAGCGCGAGTGGTGTTCGCAAAAGTGCTCAGTGCGTGTGAAAAATCGCTAAAATATTTTGAGGCTATTTTCGGCTACAACGACAGCAGAAAAATGTTAAGGCCCAAATTACCGTAATCCAGTCATTGACAAGAAAACAGCCACGTGCTTGTACCGCCCCCAGGAAAAAATCCGCCCACTGAGGAGAAAATGCATTCCCCAGCTGAATCGGGGAAGCACTCTTGTTTTAAAACTACATCAACATATAGTGGTGACTTCAATACATCCGTGGGATGCTTCATTTGGATGAATTTCGTAATATTATTTGAAAAAACTGCCTTTTGCAGAAAATATTGCAAAGTTGAAAAAATATTTTTCCAGGAGGGGAAACCATCGATTTACTCTCACGCTCTCTTATACTTTGCAGATACTCGAAAATCATCGTGTTGATTTGTTCTATATGTTATGCTTATTTTCTCGAATATGTACGTAAACATCAAGCAATAATCTATGAAAATGATGCTTTTCATGCTATATATTGACACTAAATATTATATGTGAGCTAGAACTGTAAAAACGCAAGCATTCATAAGCAACGCAGGTTATTTATTTTTTCATAATTCAAGTGTTGATAATGTAATGTAATGCTAAAATAATAATGTAATGCTAAAACGGCATCACTTTTCATGTACACAGAGAGAAGACCGATCATATGGTCATGTAAACAATCCATTGAATCTGGACGAACATTTGAGAAGGTAGTCAACTGCATCATAATTCTACATTCATGTAAAATGCATGTAGGAAATTGTGTAATTAGGAGAAGGATGCACAACAAATCAATCTCAGATGCATGTTTGAGGTTGTTTATGCGTATCACTATAATCTGTGCACTGTACAGGTATTGAAAAGGACGTTAATATTTGTGGAAATATATAGAGTTTGATACCTTTGAAATGTTTGTGTACTTTGTACAAAATCAGATCTGAGCAGAGCGAATGAGTAGGCTCTCCGCAAAAAAAAAGAAGTGAACAGCAAGAAAAGAAGTCGATTTGATGTATGACATTTGAACCTTAAGAACAAACGGAGTTTAATCACTATCACGTACAGGTCACTCCAATCACTTCCCTTTTTAAACTTCACAAACTCAAATTCTGTAGGTACTGTAGAAATGATCAGAAACTCGCAAAATTTCTTGATTCTAACCATTATGGAAACGAAATGACCAAGTGAGAGATTGTTCTTCATCAAAAAATCTTCCTCAACAACTACCACATTATTGAGCTAAGTTTTTCATTGGAGCGCGATGCGATTTGACAGAAGCCCGACTATTATCAATTTCACCAATTCAAATTTCAAAGTGCTACATAGAGTTCACGCCTTCGCAGACATCCACTTTAAATTACTGCATAGAATATTTAAAAGTATCTTCTTCTTATTGGCATTACATCCCCACACTGGGACAGAGCCACCTCACAGCTTAGTGTTCATTGCACACTTCCACAGTTATTAACTGCGAGGTTTCTAAGCCAAGTTACCATTTTTGCATTCGTATATCATGAGGCTAACACGATGATACTCTTATGCCCAGGGAAGTCGAGACAATTTCCAATCCGAAAATTGCCTAGACCGGCACCGGGAATCGAACCCAGCCACCCTCAGCATGGTCTTGCTTTGTAGCCGCGCATCCTACCGCACGGCTAAGGAGGGCCCAATTTAAAAGTATAGTTTCCATATTGAGTATGACTGTCGTCATAGTACTCAATCGTCATAATATTTAGCCGAGACACATTTCGAAGGCTTGTTTCCTAATTGATGCGTACCTTATTTAATTTTGAAAACAATTATAGCAAAAAAAAAACAATTACAACGAAAGCTTTAAATAATCCATCACCCGTCTAAGACGACCTTGAAACAGAAACACGTAAAAGCTATTAAACTCATTAGGTTCATGCGCGTCCACGGCGCTAATTCCCGTCATATCAAATTCTAATTCACTAAATACTTGAGAATGATCATTTACGCCAATGAACTTATCACTTGGCGAGATAGAAAAAAGTGTACACTTTTACCTAAACTCATTCCAATCACATTTCGTTGTTATTTTTTATTGAAATACACTTCAAACAAACTATACCTACCTTATTCGTACGACGAAGGAAAGTCCAACAGCTTCCACTCCTTACAATACACGTAGTACCGTCATAAAATCGATATATTCCAATAACTTCCACCACACTTTTTTTACCCAAGCACTAAATTGAAGGAATATTTATCACTCAATTTAATTTTTTTTTCGAAAACCGAAATGCTTTGAAATAAACTTTTTTCTTCCAAACTATTTTTTTTTCCTTTTTCGCCTTGTTTACAATCTAAGAACGCGTTGCCAAACTGACGATTTAAACTGAATAATATTATGTTACACATCTGATAAAACATCATGCAGTCAATATAATTCGTTTGTTTTATTATTCTCCGCTAACATAATAAAAGCAAAGTCTTCCAAAGACATTTTATTCATCCAAATTCGTCATGTGTAGGGAGGAACGTTCAATATGCGCCCCCTAAGCAAATCTTCAAATTTATCGATGATAATGGTCGAAATTATGTACTTCCAATGTGTTAACCACTAATTTAACTTACCATCTATAATACGGAAAAAAATCAGATGAAAAACTAATTATATTCCGAGAAAACAATTTTATTTTGAAGTCGTTCTAGTTCGAAAGTTCTAGGTCGTCCAAGAAATCCATAGAATAGGTCTTTGGGTCTACAAACGGAACCAAAGATTACTTGGATTGATTCAATAATAGGGCACATGCCCTTTGTGATGCATAGAATAGAACGCGTTCCAAGCAAAGGTTCTTGGTCGTCCAAGAAATTCCTGGAATAAACCCTTAGATCTATATGCGTAAGCAAAGGTTACTTGGATTGTTTCGAATATCGCACCTGCCCTTTGTGATGCATAGAATATAATGTGGTCACAGTATGCGTTCTTGGCCATCCAAGAAATCCGTGGAATCAGGCCTTTTGATCTACATGTGTAGCCATAGATCAATTGGATTGAATCAAATATGTTGCATGCCCTTTGTGATGCATAGAATAGACCGCGTTCCAAGCACAGGTTCTTGATCGTCCAAGAAATTCTTGGAATAAGCTCTTAGATCTACATGCGTAACTAAAGATCAAATAAATTGTTCCAAAATATGCACATGCCCTTTATAAAACATAGAATAGAACGCGTTCCCATTATAGGTTTCTGATCGATCGAGAAATCCCTGGAATAAGGTCTTAAGTCTTTTGAGGTGAACCGGTCTAGGGCCGAAAACCTCATTAATAAAGACAATAAAAAAGGTCTTAAGTCTACATGCGTAACCAAAGGTTACTTGGATTGTTTCAAATATGGAGCATGCCCTTTGCGATGCATAGAATAGAATGTGTTCACATAATATGTTCTTGGCTGTCCAAGAAATCTCTGAAATAAAGCCTTTAGATCTATATGCGTAACCATAGAACAATTGGATTGCTTCAAATATGGTACATGTCCTTTGTGATGCATAGAATAGAACGCGTTCCAAGTATAGGTTCTTGGTCATCCATGAAATTCCTGGAATAAGCCCTTAGGTCTACATGCGTAGCAAAGGCTACTTGGTTTGTTTCAAATGTGGCACCTGCCCTTTGTGATGCACAGAATATAATGTGCTCACTGTATGGGTTCTTGGCCATTCAAGAAATCCCTGGAATCAGGCCTTTCGATCTACATGTGTAACCATAGATCAATTGGATTGATTCAAATATGCTACATGTACTTTGTGATGCATAGAATAGACCGCGTTCCAAGGATAGGTTCTTGGTCGTCCAAGAAATTCCTGGAATAAGGCCTTAAATCTACATTCGTAACCAAAGGTTACTTGGATTGTTTCAAATATGGTGCATGCCCTTTGTGATCCATAGAATAGAATGTGTCCAAAGTATGAATTCTTGGTTGTCCAAAAAATCCCTGGAATAAGGCGTTTAGATCTAAATAAGTAACCATAGAACAAATTGATTATTTCAAATATAATACATGCCCTGTGTCTATGCACCACAAAGGGCATTTCTCTTTTGTTTTGTAGTAGTTCTTAAGGCGTTGCTCTAGGTATGTATTGGATAACCGACAACCTATGCCGTAGATACATTATATTCTATAATTAAAAATGGGCATGTACCACATTTAAAATCCATCGATTTATCTTCGATTACTCGTGCAGACCTGTTTGCCAATCTCAAGGGATTTCTTGGATGATCAAGAACCTCTGCCGCTGACTTATTCTATTCTACACATCCAAAAAAGGATGTACCACATTTAAAACAGTCCGAGATATCTTTAGTGTCGCGTGTAGATCTTAAGGCCTAACGTCAGGGGTTTCTTGAATGACCCAGAATCTCTTACGATGGCTCATTCTTTTCTAATAATCCAAAAGGACATGTGCCGTAATTTAAACAGTCCGACTGAACTTTAGTTATGCGTGTAGATCTGAGGACCTAACTCCAGGGATTTCTTGGATGACCGAGAACCTCTGCCGTTGACTTTTTCTATTCTTCATATCCAAAAGGTCACGTACCACATTTAAAACAGTCCGATACATCTTTAGTTGCGCGTGTAGATCTGAGGACTTCAGTGATTTCTCGGATGACCGAAAACCTCTGCCGTTGACTTATTCTATTCTACACATCCAAAATGGCATGTATCACATTTAAAACAGTCCGATACATCTTTAGTGTCGCGTGTAGATCTTAAGGCCCAACTCCAGGGATTTCTGGAATGACCCAGAATCTCTTACGTTGGCTCATTCTATTCTACACATCCAAAAGGACATGTGCCATAATTGAAACAGTCCGATTGATCTTCAGCTACGCTTGTAGATCTTTAGCTCTAACTCCAGGGATTTCTTGGATGCCCAAAAATCTATGCTGAAAAAAACTCTATTCTGAGTAGTCTCCATACTATTTACTACTCTCCCTTCGTCTCTCTTCTCGCTTTTTCTCCCTATTCTGCAATTTCACTCCTTGTACCTTGCACCTCTCACGTCTCGTTTCTCACTACTCACATCCCATTTATCAATTGTCATATTCCTCATCATGCTTTTTTGCTGCTCATTTCTCACAAAAAATATCTCGCTTATTACTTCTCACCTCACTACTTGCTTCTCGCTTTTCAGTGATCGCATCTTATTTCGCACTTCTTACTGCTTGCCTATCGCTTCTCACTTCTCAATACTCATTCTTTTTTCCCGCTACTCCCATCTCACTCCTCAGTTCTCATATCCCAAATCTCAGCTTACAATTCACGATTGATTATAAAACTATTGAGGGCTTTTTAGTGGAATTCTTAATTCCTACTTCTCACTCGTTGTTTCTCACTTTTAATCACTCATAACTTCTCACTCATCACTTTTCTTACTTCTTACTTTTTTACCTTTCAATTGATAATTATTTAAAAATAATTTATTATTGGCACACGCCCTTCTCAAACTATGACATCCATAGTCAAGCACATCAGATGGGCGCGTTTTATCCTGCATGCAGAGATTTTATTAAAATGTGTGTTTTCTATGAAAAATGTAGTAAAGTTAACTTTTTAGTAACTTGGCACAATCTTCACTAATTTGTTTTTCCATACATATACAAAGATTATTGAAAAAATGTTTTTATCTAGTGGAAAATCCTTAAGGGAACGGAAGCTTAAATTTTATCAAAAGGCGGAAAAAACAATTTTTTTTTAAATAGGGTAAATCACTACTTGGGCCTATGGACCCGATTCCCGGCTCACTGCACGTACAATTAAGGATTCATACTTTTTGGAAGCCGTAGGTTTAGGTTTGATAATTTTTAAAAAGTCTCCCATTTATTTCGCACAATACTCAATATTTTCCAACTATTTATTTCACTCCTAATTGGTAAAATTATAGAAAATAAAAATGTAGATTCCGAACATTCGATCTCCGTTGCTACACCACTGAGCCGAAGTGAATCTTTCCACTTTTACAAAACGGTATTTTCATATAAACACCTACCTGAAAATCGCCACAGTTCTCGATACAATCATTGCTTCAATCTGTTAATCACCACACAATAATTCTAAACTCGCGCACTTTAATCTTTCCTATTTGTTCGTTTCACTAATATAAACATATTGGAATACATTTAAAAACGTATCCTCAAACCGAACAAAAATTCACCTCGGCCTAAGAACTTCTAGCCGCACCGTGCTGCCAGAAGCCCAGGAGTCTTTTTTAGTATGAAAGAAATCCTTCATCGTTCATAGGAAAACTATCTAATTAGTTGACGCTATCATGTTATTTACAATTCTTTCTATTTCAAAAATTGAAAAAATATTGTTTTTAAGCGTTTGGAAGTAATTTGGATGAGTGAATATATCTTTTCAACCAAATAAAAAATAATATAAAAAATACCATCTGGCATCATGTTGAACGTGCATATTTTTGTTTACGTCGCATTTTCTACCGTCCCGAGAGAGAATGAGAGTAAGATGTTGAGAGATTGAGCGAAATTTTGCTTAGGCCGGGAACTGGTTTGGAAGTGGGCCGGATATGCAATCGCTATGACTGAAATGAGTGCTGCACATCGTTAATTTAAATCAAATGAAAGCTTTTTCAAACGATGTTTACCAAGAAAAGCTATTTTTAAGCAGAAGTGAACCCCTTTGCAGTATTGCACGGCCCACGAAATTCAGGAAAAGTTGCTTCCTGTCATAAATATCAATTAAATAATGCAGTCGTATGCATGTTAGGCCGGGAATGGGGTAAGAAACCCTTTTTTATCATAGATGTCTTGACTATTATTTTTAATTTGTTGATTTAAAAACATGTTTAGGCGTCAGCTGCCATCGGTTTTGTAACTTAATTTAGCCTATTAACCCAGGAAATGTAATGGCTCGTATTAGCTGACTGGCGCATTTTAAACCTAGTTCCCCTACCAAATTTCTCTACTATTCCGAAACATTGAAAAGGCAGAATAACAGATCATAATAGAAATTAGATTGCAATACTACCCACGTACATGTTCAGCTCTTGTGTTAGTTGTTTGACAGACTGAGGCATTTTACTCAAAGGTTGTAATTCTGTAATTTTGAAATCCATAAATAAAGGAAGAAAAAAACTGAATGGTTGTATTCACAGCCACATTTTTTATGCGATCTAAATGGGTTTGTACTTGAAATTAATTGTTGTACTTGTTTGTACTGGAATTAAAAACTAACTTGTATAGGACTTTCGAAATTGACCGACATGGTAGTTATTATGCAAGAGATTAAAAATAGTTCGTCCAGCTATCCGATTTTTTTCTGGAATAAACAGCTTCAGTTCTACACTCGTGAATAAAGATCTGTATTGTAGTAGACGTCCCGATTCTAATGAACATAAATTTTGGCATTTTTATGAACCTCGTGCATATAGTGGCCCGGTCTCAGCGAAAATTACTCTAGTGCTGTTTTAAATGTAGTACAGATAAATGATGTTGTAGATAGTATATGTTCTTGGTCATTTAAGGAGCCCATGAAGTAAGGCCGTTCGATCTTCACGTCTAAAGAAAGCTAATTTTGTCTGATTTGAATGTGGCACTTGCTCTTCGTAGTACGAATAATAGAATGTGTTCACAGCTTATGGTCATCCAAGATATTCCTGAAGTATGGCCTTCGGTCGACACGAGTAACCAAAGATCAATTTTCCCCCTCAAAGGGCACGCGTGAAGAGCTGAAGGCCTTCACTTCTGAAATTCCTTGGATAACCAAGAACATCTCCCATGTACAGAATCTATTCAACGTATCACAAGGAGCACTTGACATATTCAAAACAAGCCTATACTACCGCTAACCGCAAGTCGAGCACATCTGTATATGGGCCTCCATATACAGATGTGCTCGACTTGCGGTTAGCAGTAGTATAGGTCTGAAGACCTTAACTTCTGGAATTTCGGGGATAACTGAGAACATCTTGAATAAACAGATTCTTTTCAGGGCAGGAACGATATTTAAAACATACGTAAAGTTATGCCTCATGGGTCGAATCAAATGTGGAACACAGTTAAGAAATATTGAAACTTCTTCTTCTAGAATTTTGGAAAGCTAATTTCTTATTATCTTATTAATCTATAGTCGACTCTCAACTTAGTGTTCCTAACATACTTCACATCTCAGATCCCAAACCGACGACAACTGCCTGGTATCCATTGCACTCAAATTAAATCGCGAAATTCCATCGAACTCGCCCGATGACTTCATCCAGCAACCACTTGTCTCCGCGTGCGATGTGCCGCAAGCAGTATAAGAAAGCTTTTCTCGTAAAAACCAACCACTTTGCATCTTAATCAAACTCCACTAATCACCCGGCGGACATAAGCATTGACCGTTGTTGGTTCGCAAATTTTTATTGCACTCACCACCTTGCGGAGCCACGGCACACCATCTCCGTTTTGCCCTGCACCATGGTCGCCCAAAACTTTTACGCCATCAAATTATTCCTTCGACGAACCAACTGAACTAATGACGGCCGTGTTGACGAGCTGGATCAACCACAGACAATCAGCAGTACAGACGAAATGCGAAAAAAATATTTACTTGGTCCAATCGTATCGCTGCTGCAGGGTTCTGGGCCTTAGTTTCGTACGACCATGTGATCAAAATTCACACTACGCTTCCAGCTAATTAGAAAAGTATTTTGAAACACGGCTGTGAAATGCTGATTTGTCTCGTTGTCAAAGAAATTCTGTTTATTTTCGATCAGTGTATTTGGACGATTTGGATGCAGCTATGGCTGTTAAACGGAAGATGCCGAGATGTCCATCAACCCTATCTACTTGGCGCAAATTTCAAACTCAACCAATGCAAGAAAAAAAAACTCTTCTCATGGAGGGGGCGTTAAACTTTGGAATCTTCAGCGAATCACAAGTGGCAGGCAGTCAGCTAGAGAGAAAGAGTTTGTTTTGGTCTTGGAAAATCTGAAATGAACAAACATTAATGTTTGATGACCAGAGATGATAATTGATACTGGGCGCAATTTACATTTAATTTTATAAAATGAGGGCTCATTTTCTTTGGTTTTCTGTGATTTTTAATCCACATGCATATTGTTTTTCTTAATCTATACCGAAACATTTTATTGAAGATATTTTTCAGACCCAATTGTCAGAAAATTACGAAAAACTATTTAAAAACTATAAACCCAAGCATTGTCTAGAGAACAAAAAGTAAATGACATGACATCACCCTACTGAGGAAAAACAATATGTTTGCTACTCTCAGCGTAAAAGCGACAAGTAAAAAGCACAAATAGTTTGGCTTTTGTCGTTGCTCACCGAGGCTAATGTCGCCTGAGAGGGCGAAAACAAACAGCCTCGGGGTAGAAATGCCAGCGAGTGTGTCATCATCGTCTCGCCATTTACGACTTCTTTTGCTACTTTAATTCCGCAATTAAAACTTCAGCTTGGCTCATCTTCCACTCTAGCTGGAACGCTAAACCGTTTTTTTCTTCTCTCCACAAACTGGTTGTGATTCACCGGGATTGCTGGCTGGACTGGAGTTATAGTATTTGGATGAATTCCACAACAGGAATGCTACTACCAGGCCACATTCAACGGTATGGAAAGACGGCCATAAACACCCCCTAAAATATGAATAAATTTGAATGATATTCCATTGTGCTGAGGTACACCCTGCACGATTTCATATTTCCATGTTTCCTTTTTCTCCAATACTGCACTGCGTGACTAGATTGAATATGAAGCTGCTAAACCTCCAAAGAAGATCAGAAAACAATCTGTTTTTCAGGTTTCCGATTAAACAGACAACTGCAAAATATTAACAAACGTGTTTATGAATTATGGCTACATCAGATCCTAATCGTTATTTCTGTAAACGGTTTATGTTTACACAATTTGCCTTTGTTCCTGGATCAAATCGTTTCTTTGGTAGACACATTTGGTAGACAAATGTTCAAATGTGTTGCGGAGCCGAAAAATATCACCTTATTTGAGTTTTTATTTGGGGATTTTCGAGATGTAAGTTCACGATTTAGGATTGTTTTTTTGGCTTCGGAAGGTAAATCGGAAACCTGCAATCAGATACCTAAGAAGATAACTTGGGAATTATTTTTTCTACCAGACCCACTGATAACCAAAAACCTTTACACTAGCCCTGATCCCTCTAATCCGTAATCGTGCAGTACTGCAGAGAGGGACTACCGAGAATGCTTCTCACTTGGTAATTAAAAAAACATGAGAAGAACGTCAAAGAAACAACCGCCACGCTTGAGCCGCAGACGCTGCTGTTCAGATATGATCTTTCGAAGTAAGGGTGGATCAAGTCTCCAAAGGAATCAAGTTCCACCAGCTTCCCCTAAGTTTATAGTACAGATACTGTATTACAGTAATACGAAATTGTTAGATTTAAATACAACGGAAAACCTTCCGAAATTGTATATGACAAAATTTTAAACAGTTTCTAATCTTGAGTTACGCGTGCAGACTACACGGCCTTACTCTGGGGATCTCTTGGATAACTTTGAATACATTGACGATTTTCTACAATACGGACACAACTCAATATCTGTAAATGTTCTTTAACGACGTTTCAAAACTTTGAATTAAAAAAAAAACAATAATGATCTAAATTTTCTTTATTGTTCTGAATTTTGTCTATTTCTGGTGTCGGTAGTGATGACCGTTGTTCGTATTGGGTGACAAAACATTGCGTTCCCACCGTGTTGTTTTGGATTTTGTGAGCCATTTTGGATTAGCTAGTGATAGTTTTTGGACAACCTGATCCCAGATTTTTCTGTGGTTATACATTTGCTTGAACTAAAAATGCAAAAGTTATGATACAAACAAAAATCCTGAATAATCCAGCTTGCGGTGTTGATGCTTTTCTCGTGCATATAAAAATAGTATTTTGGTCATTTTTGATTCCATAATGCGATCTGGCCGATTTTCAATAGAAAACAATGGGACAGGATTCCCCGTCGAACCTGGATAAGTCGTTAGGATAAGTGCCTAAAAAATGAATAAAAATGAATAAAAACGACTATGCGTCCAATTTGGGAATCTTGAGCTCGTTCAGTAGCCGCTAGGCTGCGAAGGCCGACGGAGGTCCTTCGTAGCTTAGTTGGTTAAAAGCACCAGTCTAGCGTACTGTAGGGTCATGGGTTCGAGTCCCATCGAAGGGAAAGTGGTTACCTCCAATACATTTTCCTAATCAATATCTTCCACATAACGTACATATTCACATATGAGTTTTCATAACATTGTAAATTAACGTCCAAGTCGGGTGTTTAATCCCCGGAAATAGGCAATTAACTTTGATTGAAATGAATAAGGGGCCGTACACATATTACGTAAGCACAGACATACATCATCCCAGTTCGTCAAGCTGAGTCGCATCTGTGAAACAGAAAAGAGACAGAAATTACACTAATAGCCTATTCAGATTACGCCATTAATGACATAATAATTGGTGTTTCAGGGTAAATACGCTTTATGATGTCATTATTTACGTAATATTCCATACATTTGCGCTGTCAAAAGATACCCGCTAAAAAGAGTCATAAAGAATTTATTACGAACAATTATTACGAGAGAGCTTTCGTTCTAACTGGGATGCAGGGAGAAATTCAACAAAACAAAACTGACAAGCGTCACGCTCTCTTTGCCAGAGAGAAAATTCTCTCTGTTTTCATTTCGTTTCGTACTTTCGTAGTCATGCTCTTTCTGTCGCAGCAGGGTCGAATGCATGTTAGATGGAAATCTTCTGAGCGCTGAAGAATAACTCGGATTGTGATGGTTTTGTGGAAAGCATTTTATATGATGAAAAATAATGATGATAATTATTTATTCTCCACTTATTCAACATGAATTGTTTAAAAAACAGATGCTCTCTAGAATTAACACACAGTTCGAAAAATGTACACTTACATTGAATATCATGCACATAATTGGAGCGTGACATAAGATGGAATATTACATTACAGTTTATTGTTACATCAATCGTCAAAACAATCATGATCATACGTTTACGTTCACCTGTAAATTTACATGTCAAGTATAATATTGGGCGTATTGAAAAGGAATGTTGTTTTTTTCATTATTAAGCGGTCTTTCTTTCGGTATTTAATAGCCATAACATTTTATTTTACAAATATTTAAATATTATTTTATTTACTTAAATTGGTTTTATAGAACATAATGTTCTCCTCACTCTATTCACATGCTTTTATTATAAATAGTTTCTCATATGAGCGGAATTCTGTGGGACTCCTTCATACACCGATGATGCAGCTGCTATCAAAATCCAAGCGTTCGGGATCCATCGCCTCTTACGTTTCTCAGCAGACGAAGATCGCTTCGAAAAACGAAGCTCGCGCGCATTGATTATGATTGTGGGCTGTGGTAACGTCCTCAGCACCACTGAATCACACACCAAATTCCAGCAAAATCCATGGTTAGGAACAAATGCACTGCATGATCTTCCATACTCCGGCTCATCGTTTTCCCGCAGTGTTTATTTTCTAGGACGTTATTATGTCAATCTCTCAAGCAAACGGCATCCATGGCTACCAAGAGACGGATTCACGACACTGCAGCATATTTTTCCAACGAAATCGATAAAACCGACGCAAAAACTTTACCGGACGGAAACGTGTGAAAGCCATCTTATTTATTTTGTTACTTTGGCAGATGACACAATCGATTTAGAGTATTTACATGAAGACATGTAAAGTTGCCCGTTTCAGCATAAACTATTAGTAGGGCTGGTAATAATGATAGTAAAGTAACGCTTCATTGTGGTTGATGCCATGCTCCTATTATGTGTATGAAATTTGACGCATTTTTACGTTGGAAATCGATTCACAGAATGTGAATGCTACATGAGTGGCCTATTTACATGGCATGTAATATTCAAATTTTTTTGCTGTGCATGAAGTATTTAACTTAAACCTAGATTTAATAGAACAAATCGAATAAATTTTCAAAGTTCAAGGGCCAATGCGGAAGACAATTTAAAACGTAGGAATGGTTGTAAAACGAATATATTTGATGAATAAACATGATTTCATAAATTGTTTCAATTCTGCTCCTTGAATGGCTTAATATACTTTGGATTTCAACATTTTTCGTGGGACAACTGTACGATTTGAATGGGATGTATATATAAAGTAGAATAACCTTAAATAAAACATGGATTGGTAATGCATTAATTCATCCAAAATCCAGTTTAAATTATATCACATTCACACGATTCGATTTTGTTAGAAGCTGTATCATTGATTGTCAAGTAGAACGCAATGGTTCAGTTTCCATTTTGAAAAATAAATAAATTGCTGAGTTGCCCTTCATACATGGAGATACTGGTGGAAATACATTTTAGTTCGATAATATTTCTTGAAAATTGGTCCTATTGTCCTTTTTTTATTTGTGAGAATTCCCAAAAGTATCTAAATTTTTCTATCAAATCTCCGTTCGATCATAGTACAGAATCAAAATACTTTTAAAACTTAAAAATAAATTGAGGAATAGTCTGATTCTCCGAAGAACGGCGCGCCCAACTAATGAATGTAGCTCATTATCATTATCCTTAAGGCTCAAGGCTCCATCACAATGTTTTGAAAATTAATTACTGTATCACTTGTTTGTAATAGTGATGCAATTGGTACGGAAAAGTGCAGGAGCGATAAATAAAATGTTGTTTACAACTGGGCTGTGTGGAAATGGGGTGGTAAAAATATGCCAGCTGATGCATAATGTTGCCAGACTTGACGAATTGTTTATTTTGTATCATAAGACATGTTCATGGTGTATCAAATATATGGGTATTTATCGGTTTCAATTTTTTTTATACACCACTTGGAATGTAATAGAAGCTTAAAAAAAATGTTTAAATATTTATTCTTGTTTTTATTGTTCAATCCGACAAACAACAATGATTTTTTTCAATAAATAAATCTGGCAACGGCGAAGAGATGATTATTTTCTTGTGTATGCACATGTTTGTTTGCGTGTTGGCTGGCGTATACGTTGTACTGTTCGGATTAAATGAAGTTGCATCGCGAAGATTTTGCACTCACCATTTCACTTATTGCGCTAGTGAATTTGAGTCTTCCGCATTTTATTGCATTCACAATACGGTCGTCAAATTTGTCTTCCACTTCGATTTTTGGAAAGCAGTTTTCGACAGTTTTTGGACGCGAAGTGAATTAATTGGTAGTCAATATTGAAGAAAAATGTGAAACTCAGTTAGTGAATATGTTTTAAGAGTGATTAAATCAAGGAAACAGTGGGAAAAGATCAAGTGAAAAATCAAGTGCGTGTGTATGTGTTTGCTCCGAACGTTCGGAGTTAGTATGCGTTCGATAAAAATACGAATGCCAGCCCAGGAAAAAATGTTTTCAGCGTTTTTCCAGCAATTCCTCAGTAATTGTTAATTTAGATAAGTGAAAAATTAATATGAAAATGTAATGAATATGCAATGATGGAGGTTAGTCGGCAAATAGCCCCAAAATATTCAATTTAGTTCAAAACTTTATTAGTATTAGTGCGGGTTCGAATAAAATCATCGTCATTATCGAATTGATTACGGTTTATAGAGCCTTAATGATCCTTAATCCTTAATGAGAGCTTCAAATATTTTTCGAAAATCCCTTTTCATATATTTTTTAAATATGTTTTTTCGTAGAAACTTTGTTCAGAAAAAAATGTTCGATTGTCGCCACACAAATGCTTGATTTCGCAAATTAAATTTTAAAACTCTCCTTGAATTCAACCCTGTATTAGCGTGCAAATGAGGAAACATGGAAACGTCAAGATATATTATCTTGCTGCAGTCTGAACACCTCGTAATAATTGGATACCCTCTCACTTAACAAAGTCATAAATAGCCCAATCTGAATAGGCTATAAGGGTCTAAGAGCATTCGACCAAAAGTTCATTTATTGGAGTGAGTAAAAGATATTTTAGTTACTAGATAAAGATTGTCGCTGTCGTCGCTGTCCGGAACATCTTTTGCTGGCGAGGATAGGGGAGCTAAATGTCAAAGAAGAAAAATCTATACGATTGTACCACACATGTTTCGGACAGCAGAACAAAGGGAACAGAAGCGACAATCTTTATCTAGCAACTAAAATATCTTTTGAGTGAGTACACTAAGTGTATGAGAGAGGAGCAAAAACATTAAACCGTAGTTGAGATCAAATATCACGGAAGAAACTTCAAGTCAAACACCAAAGCCAAAAGCCAGAAACATTTCGCATTTGGAAAACTCGTCCAAAAAAATAATCGTCCAACAATACGCGACATCCGACGGGGAGACAAGCGCTGATGCGAAAAACAATTCGAGACATGTGTCACTTAAGCATTTCTTCTTTCACCGCGAGCCTATAGGATTCGGCGAACGGAGAGGGACATCGGCCATGCCCGGGCCCGCAAAAAGCAGAACCGAAAATAACTGTCAATTTAGCAATTAAGTGTATTCCCGAGCGAGATGAATCGCCATCGCAGCACCACAACGTGCTGCTGATGCTGTTGTCGTTGCGGTTGCGTTTCTTCCTTCAGTAAGTATGTAGCTGCGTTACGCGTTGTTGACTGGATGACTGACGCATCGGGATACGTGCAAAAAGCAGGATCCGTTTTGAACGCATACACACAGGATTTTGTGAACTATCAACTCACAGTGACCGGAGGACGAATAGAATCTTAAAAATAGTTATTTATCATTATGTACGTGTTGCGGAGTTATGAAGATGGGTTTGAACAATTAAAATATGTCTATGTCTAATGTCTAATATCTATAAACCAATTTTTCAATAAAAAATATTTTTAAACTGTGTATGTTCAAGTTATATTGTTCGACTGACACTGTGGTTCGAACGGGTGCAGGATTCGCTTACACCGGCTGACTGGGTTTCGTCGACAACGGAACATACTGGATGAAAACGATAATGATCGCTGAAGGCGAAAATATCAATTTCCAAATAATACATATCATGCGCTTCAATCTCTGCTCCCTGCGTTTTATAAACCGTATTACGCGTTTTGTGTGGCTCCCACTCTCTGCCTTGCCGAGCCGGTGCGCCCTTATCCAACGGAGGGGATCGACAACCGACGGGCACTTTGATGGGTGATTGCACTGGCATTGCAGCTTTTCTCGTCGCATCGCATCCTCCCGTGTTGCTATAATGTGATCATGGCAAGATGATTTTGATGATCGTGGTCAATGCGTGCTGTTTTGTCGCGCGTGAGCGCATCTCCGTTGGCTTCCGTCTTCACTTCGCTTTTGCCATTACCAACTTTTCTTCACTAGTTCAGGGGGCTTAGTGCGGCGGTAAAGTTTCTGCTTGATGTTCGTTTATCCACGTCAATGATCATGCAGAGTAGCTCGTCCGCTGGGGCTTTTACGATTTGTTTTGGGATTGACCGAGTCCTTCAGGGTTCTCCTTCTAATGCAAGTTATCCAAGCAAGTTATTGTTTGATACAATATCAAGCTATTTGGAATCATGATTGTACTCCCAAATTCACATTTCAAAGTATGCTAGGCATCGTTCATAAACTATCTTCATGGTTTCATTCTCTTCTCAGACAATGACCCCATGACTAAGACAACTAGGCACAGGGGTCCATTTCGAATGCCACTCGACAGAGAACCATTTGTGAGCTCCCTGCGATGGATATGAATAAATTTCGCCTCATTATATTCATTTCTTGGGTTCTAGCTACCCGAATAAGAATAGAGTTCCTGGCGTTCCTGCTGCTGTTGGTGATGATGTTTGGGACGAAAAGCTGCAGGAGCTCCAAGAAGAAATCGATGAATAGCGAGTGCAAGAAAAGAAACATCCAACAGATAGTTAGCTATTCAAAATCATTTTGCACCACATTACTAACTCTATACCCGCGATAATCGTGATCTCTCCGTTTTTTTTCCTGCTCTATCGCCGCGCATTCGTGAAGATCGACCGCCACCAGAGCTCATTCACTCTCCTGGAGAGTATTGACTATTTCTCCGTGTGACTCAGGTTGGGACCACGACGACGGCGATGACCGATCTATGGAGCGCGGACGGTAGCAACGGCACTGGTCAAACCAAAGTAGGCTGTGTTTTGTCGTGTTGTTGGTTGCTTACGTCGCCATCGTCTTCTCCATGCCAGGGCAACAGCCGCTCAATTCCGCCACTGACTGGACGGTTGGATCGCGCGAGGGTTATGTCGGGAAGGAGCGAGATGAAATAAAAATAAAATTGCTACCCATCAGCGAGCACAAAAGATTTATTCAACGCTGTTATATGAATTTTGTGTTTTCGTCGTTTTTTCTCCATTGATCTTCTAGAGGTATCTGCGCTACATACAGTCAACATACAATTACCAGACACATGCAACCACTACTGGTCGCGTAAGACGAAAATATGTTTATTTGTTTTATAACGACACAGATAACAGCACAAACAGCAGTTAACACATTTTTCTGGCAAATCAATCGCCCAATGACCACATGTTTCAAGCACCGCAAAATGAGTTCTGTGTGACAGTGTCAACACTGCTCCTGGACTTCATCTCATAGCTCCGATATTCATCCCACCAAAACAAAGCAATGAAAAGGTATTTGATTTGTTTCTTATTTTTGTGATTTTTTTAGCATTGAGCACGAATGTTAGCAAAAAGAAGCGACGGATTTGGTTCCCTATTTCTTAGTTTCGTGATGAGATGAATATATGTTCAGTGAGATGGAAAACGGAGCAGTTCCCCTAAATTGGATTTAGACAATTTAAGTTTTCATTCAAGCAACGTATTTTCTATGGGAATTGGGCCGTTACAAATATTTAATTAATTTTTTGTCCTACTGGTCTCCGAAAGGTCAAGGGGGGGATAATCTTATATATAAAAATGAAATGGTCTGTGTTCGTATCCGCATAACTTGAAAACGGCTGGATGGATGTTTTTCATTTCTTCAGCAGAAACATTCGTTATAGTTTCCGACGGGTTTATATGATATTTCCTAATGCGAAAATTACGAGTAAAGTTGAGCAAACCGTGAGAAACTAAAATTGTGATTCCTATGCGAACTTTGCATGGGCAGTTCGGAATGCACATTCTCGCCTACTATGCAGGACAACGTCTGCCGGGTCAACTAGTAAAAAATAAATATTAAAATAAAAAATAAACTCCTCGGATTTGTTAAAGAATGTTTTGAAAATCTTCAAAATTACTCGAATTTTATTTTATTGCCCCCTCAAAATATTATTTTTTGGCAAAAAAAATCCGAGGGGGGGGGGGAGACAAAATGGATTTTAAATATTTGTATCGGCCTTGTTGCAAACTGCAACAGAAAGACAGTTTCCAATTTCTTAATCGTTAAAAATTCCTATCGAAAAAATAGATCGAATGATCATATTAGCCATGCTTATGTTTAGTGAAGTAGGTTTAAATTGTAATATTGAGTAGCCTTAAGTACATCTCTTTATCTTTAGTATCTTATAAACAAAATATAGTCATGGGTTACTTACGTTTAGTATCCTTTCTGTTTCCTTTTGCGCTCAATATGCTGATTGGGAGGAGACGGACCTGACCGTCTTAAGAAACAGTGACTCCAACAACTCGTCCCTTCGGCCACGTGTTTCTGGGTAGGTTGCGGTCTACCACGACTACGACGTCCCCTTCTGCTAAGGGCTTTACAGCTGGAACCACTTCGTTCTTCTAGTTAGCGTTGGTAGATACTTGACGACCCAACGTCGCCAGAATTCGTTCGCGTACACTTGGGACATCTTCCAGGAGCGTATCACTACGGCAGCACTGTCGATAACGCGATCGGGGGCTTGGAACCGTTGGCTGATCCGATAAGGATGTGATAAGGAGTGAGTGGTGAGGCTTCTTCGTGTTCCAGTGGTACTTCGGTCAATGGTCTTGCATTTATGATTGCTTCAATTTCGGTTAGCATGTTTCGAAGCATTTCATCGGTGGGCGCTCGTTTGGGCTTGATTTGTTGCAGCGTCTTCTTAACTGACTGGATGAGTCTTTTCCAGCACCAGGATTGAAATACCATTTCGTTTGGGCGCTGACGAAGCTCTCTGTTATCTTATTCTGCTCAATTTTCAGCACAGCGTCCTTGAGTTCGCGACTGGCACCTATGAAATTGGTCCCACAATCGCTGATTATCTTCAGTGGCATACCTCTTCGCGCGATAAAGTTTCGTATGGCAATTATGCAGGAGTCTGTCGACAACGAGTGGGCAATTTGTATGTGGATTGTTCTGACGGTCATGCAGGTAATCAGGACACCCCAACGTTTCCCGGCGGCCTACTGTGACAAGCGTGGGTCCAAAATAATCGATTTCGATGAAGGAGAATGGTCTAGTAAACGCTTTCAGACGCATCGGTGGCAGTTCTCCCATCATTGGCGGTTGAGGTTGTGCGTTCCTGATCCTGCAGAGTTGGCAACAGTTACGGACGCGTTTGTAGATGGTACGAAGACTTGGTACATAGTACTTCTGCCGAACTTCATTCAAGGCAGTTTGGTGGTTTAGATGACAAAACTTTACGTGCATATCAGATAAAATTAGGTCGGTGACGTGATGGCATTTTGGAAGCAAGATCAGGTGCTTGACATCACCTTCCGCGAATTCGCAAGCATCTATGCGCCCGTGCATGCGGATTATCTCCTCGTTATCGAAATGAGGGCTTAGCTTGTACAGG
Organism: Armigeres subalbatus; assembly: GCF_024139115.2. NCBI lineage: Eukaryota > Metazoa > Arthropoda > Insecta > Diptera > Culicidae > Armigeres > Armigeres subalbatus. The sequence continues at coordinate 454,244,757 of NC_085140.1, forward strand.
GCGCTGTGCTTGGGCAGACTTCGTTTGTTCCTCCACGGTTCTCGAGCTGCTTCCCGAAGAATCTTTATTTCTTCCGAAAATACATCCGCTTGGACAGTTTTGAATATGTAGTTCTCTGCTTCGAATTCGTAATTCTAGCGCTGTTGATCCGGGATCAGATTTAATAATAGGCCACTTGTCCTTCTTTTCCCAGAGAAAAGATGGGCCTCGGAACCAGCGTCCGTTAGAAGAAAGATTCGGGAGTCTTCGCCACTTCGTTGCGTCATCGGCCACGTTGATTTTTGTTGAAATCCAGTTCCATTCAGAAGCTTCCGAAAACTTCAATGTCTCCCCTATTCTGCATCCTACGAATTGGCTGTACCATACACACAATGATTTTTAGTTAGTTTCCTCATTATTATTATACTCTACAGGTAGTACAAACATATCTATGCGCAAATAAATTAACGAAAATACTTTTTGATCCCCAAACTATTTTATTTTATTACCAGACTAAGGCCGGAGTGGCCTGTGAAATACACAGAGATCTATGACACTCACATGATCCCCAAACTACCTGAGCTTTCTTCTCAAGTGTCTGCAGATTTCCGATTACCCTTGATAAAAATGAAATAATTTGGGGAATTGGATACGCAGAACCTCCTACTGTACGTATTCAGTCGTCTAGCGTCCAGAGCATAAAATATTCACTTTCATGAAGCACATTCACTCCGACTTTTGACATTCGTGTTTTAATTATTCGAAACATAGAATGACTTACTCAGTTTACTTCTTCATAAAGTCATTAAATTGATTACAACTGAGTATGGTAACTGCGCGCGAAAAAAAAATAAAATTAACCTTGTTTACATTGACATTTGGCGTTAAAAATGCCCCTCAATTGATCGTCGGGATTAGGTCTATGCGTGTATTTATTTAAATCATCAAACATGTGTTCAGTTTTACGATTATTTAATAATTTATGATATTCAAATAAATACTCACTGACCCATATTCATTCTGAAAATTGACGGTGCAGACGGTGAATATGTTTAGAAGTGAAGTGACAAAGAAGGCCGATGAGCTTCATAAAAAATAATCGAATATTTGAAGCTTTGCTAGCGTCTACGAAGAAGCGCATCGATAATTCGCTCAATCGAAACTGTTGGATTATTCCAGGGGCATCAAACTACCCTACGCGTAGCGAGACATATTACTATTTTGAGCTGAGCAGATGCCTTGATTTCCTTGGGGCTTCTAAGTTTTTCCGCGCTAATCGTTAATACTTACCGTTCGACAAAAACCATACTTTTGAATGATTGCGCGACGCAAACACTTCGATGGAAACGATGGAAACCGAGGTGTGCAGTAATATAAACAAGACGCCTAGCCAGCCACTCAGTTTGGTAAGTGGCTGGCTGTCATTTTCCAACCCCCTCTCAAATACCTCTGCCCGCACCCAGTGACTGCTTAGATTACCGTACCTAGAGCTCAACATACCTTGGTTTAAGTTTTCAAAACTCATATTGAAAATGCCAGCTCCTAACAATTTGAATATTTTTGATTTTACTCTAATAACTTTACCAAGGTTTTCAGCCATTGAAAGATCTCTTATAATTAGTTGGTTACTGTCAGTTTCAAAACTGAGGAAATCTTTGATAATTTGTTACCTTGTTAACCTTGTTAAATAGGGAACAAAGCACTTCGCGTAAAAAATATGTTTTTTTACTTTAAATTTGTTTATTTCAGATTTTTGTTTGGTTTACAATGTATCTACATTTCAAGTGGTCGGCTGCACTGCCTTAATCTGACGAAGTTGCGTATGCGCCAAATTACAACATGCATGTTTTCTATTTTTCTGTTGAAGAATTCGATGAGTTCTGCTCGTCAACACCATTTTTTTTTTTAAATATCGTAAACGTCACTTTTTCAGATTACGGCAGTGCAATTCATCTTTGTATGATTTTATTTTTTGGGTTTCCTAGTATGAAGTTTAGTATATTAAAAGTTTTGTTTAAATGATCCTACATGTTGACCTATTAAAGGCGCTGTTAAAATTCTGTTTTAGTGTGGTCGTAAACGTTTCCCCAAACACACGTGACGTGACTGTCGCTTAGAGTGGCCCAAGCTTATATGGGAAAAGTGAAAAGTCTGTAATTTCAAACCTTGACATTTTGGGGGTCCCAGAAGCTCCCCTGAAAATTTCAGCTCATTCGGTCCAGTGGTTGACGTGCGCAAATGACTCAAAGTTTGTATGGGAAAAGTGATCCAAATGTATGGAGAAACGCAACCGTTTCAGTTTTTTTGCTTCTAGGTGGCGCTGTAGTCGACGGATTCCTGTTGTGAACAAAATGTAGAACCTTTTTTTATATAAGGAAGCGACTGGTGAAGACCGGATGTAAATCCCTTTGAAATTGGCCAAGTTATAAGCATCCAAAGTCGAGGGTTTCGAGCGTGTCCCCCAGGGGTGTTTAAAATGAGAGCAACGTACCACCGACCATTGGGGCGGCGATGCAGGCGTTTTCGGTGCCGTGCGAAATTAAATGCATGATTATCACGCAATCTCGCGAATTTTTATCCGATTGGTAAATACTTTCCGTGCTCTGTACAGTAGTGTAGTTAGAGAGGGAGGGGGTGACTTACTGGGTGAGTCAACGAGCTGAAGTTTTTAAGGGGAGACAAAATTCATGGAATATTTGTAACGAGTTGTTTCCGGACATCGTGATGCCCGTTGCATCAATTTTAGAACGATATGATATAATCGTTACAGACAGAGGGACAGAAGGACAGAAAGACAGAGAGACCTGGGATATTATATAAGTTATATATTTTTCAAACACCAGTTTTAATGTTTATAGCATAATTTATTAACTGTATAAAACTACAAAGTTATCAACAAACAACACTTATATCTATATTAATTATTTATTTCAACTGCTAGGCCTTCCTTTATAACAGAGCGAGTGCAACCTGGAAAATTTTGCCTATGCTGTTGAACAACTTGGAGAAGATATTGAAGCTGTATTCACTACCAAAAATGAATTAATCTTATTTCTACTTTCAACAAATTCTTCCAATTCATTCCATATACTAGGGGCCCTCCTTAGCCGTGTGGTAAGACGCGCGGCTACAAAGCAAGACCATGCTGAGGGTGGCTGGGTTCGATTCCCGGTGCCGGTCTAGGCAATTTTCGGATGGGAAATTGTCTCGACTTCCCTGGGCATAAAAGTATCATCGTGTTAGCCTCATGAAATACGAATGCAAAAATGGTAACCTGGCTTAGAAACCTCGCAGTTAATAACTGTGGAAGTGCTTAATGAACACTAAGCTGCGAGGTGGCTCTGTCCCAGTGTGGGGACGTAATGCCAATAAGAAGAAGAAGAACTAGGATCTTCTTTGAGAAAATTTGCAGATATTCCAGAAATTTCAAAAAAAATCATCGTATTTTGAGAAACAAAATCCGAAAGCGTACAAGAAGTCAACTTATCGATCGTAGATACTTTCAATTTTATTTTTCTTACTTCATCACCCTTACAAGATTTTAAATTGTGTGCCATTTCTTTTCTCTCATCAGTAGATATTTCTGGGTCGAAAAAAGCCAGAGCGACTAGTTCTTCACTCAAGTACCATAGATGATTTGCAAATCTTGAAGCCGCAGCCATATACACATTTCTTGATTGATCAGGGAAAGCATCTCGTAAAGTTATCAATTTTTTTGCCAGGTTTAGATCATTTCGTGCTGCTGATGAGGGTAAAGGAGCTTTAAACCAAGACCAAATGTAAACTCGTAAAATAAAAGCACACATTACTGGAACTTTTCGCCTTTCATCATCGGTCATGTCAAATTGGCCTCTAAACAGCCATATTTTAAGACAATATATTGCTTTCGCCATCCATCTGGCATTGCTATGTGCTCCTGGTGGCGAAAATTTAATTCTTTTCACACCAAGAAATGCTAAAGATAAATTTAGCAACTCTTTATAGTCTTGCCGTTGCTTATTAAACGCTGTTGAGGTCGAATTACGTATCTGTCAAGATACAATTAAGTGGTGGAATTCAATGGGATTGTATAAACTCGTCTTATGACAAGTTATTTCGTGTATTTACATTCACGCTTCGATAATTGTACTCTAAACTATAGCATAAACCAAACTTGACCAAATTTTGAGTTCTTCAATTTATGTCAATTTTGAGTAAATTTTTTTAGCGTGTTAGCTCGAAGATAAAACGACGCCAGAAAATTGCGAGATTAAACATCGAACAATATCCCGGATGTGTTTTTCTACTACAAAAAAAAAATCCCCCCCCCCTTATTCACCCCCTCCCTCTCTAGCTACACTACTGTACAGAGTACGGAAAGCATTTACCAATCGAATAAAAATTCGCGAGATTGCGTGATAATCATGCATTTAATTTCGCACGGCACCGAATACGCCTGCATCGCCGCCCCAATGGTCGGTGGTACGTTGCTCTCATTTTAAACACCCCTAGGGGACACTCGACTTTGGATGCTTATAACTTGGCCAATTTCAAAGGGATTTAAATCCGGTCTTCACCAGTCGCTTCCTTATATAAAAAAGGTTCTACATTTTGTCCACAACAGGAATCCGTCCACTACAGCGCCACCTAGAAGCAAAAATCTGAAACGGTTGCGTTTCCCCATGCATTTGGATTACTTTTCCCATACAAACTTTGAGCCATTTGCGCACATCAACCACTGGACCGAATGAGCTGAAATTTTCAGGGGAGCTTCTGGGACCCCCAAACTGTCATTTAAGGGTGCAAGGTTTGAAATTCAGGATTTCATGCATTTTGGGCCAGTCTACTGTCGCTGGGCGCCTGCGATTGTCTGTCGTTGGTAAGGAAGCGTCATTTGGTCACATGGGTTTGAGGGAACCTTGAAATCGTTAGATGTCAGCCAAATGATGTAACCATTCAAGTTTTTCTTTCTTTTCTGTGTGTTATTTCGATAATATTCTCAATTATCCTGCATTTCACACTTTCAGGCCTGGTTTTGTTACATTTACATTAAACACGATTAATTAAAGAAAAATCCGAAAAAGTATTTTGCTGCCAGTGATTGGTTTAAAACCGAACTGTGGCCATCGAACAGAACTATAATTGCAGGAAGAGTGTACCTTCGTTTGTGCCCTCCATTACTAGTCGTGTTACCAACAAACAACGGCTGGCGTTCCCGTTTAATGTTCTAAGGTTTCATCGGAACTGTAACGGAGAAGGGATGGGAGGCCGCATGTCCACACCGCTTGCAAATACGTGAGATATCTGCTAATAATTGTATTCGCATAAACAGAAATAAGAAGCAATGACTTTGTCCGCTGAGTGGCTCTCATTAAGATGCAATAAGGAAATTATTTACTCACCGGCTGGCACTGTGCAGAACGCTTCGCTGGTTCTTGGTATGCAGATGAGTTCTTTTGGAATTGAAATTTTATCCCATTGTTCCTAAGTGTGCAAACCTTAGTCGTTCGGATCGGTGCAAAACATTGTCGAAGACAAACAGAAATGTTCAAAAACGTAGAATGCATTACTTTTCCATGCTTTAGGCCGTCGCCGCGCCGAACAATCACGTATGAGAACCGATCAAAGATACCCGATCAGGACCGGATCGGACCTAATGGAATGATAATTGCTACCGCAACTAATCTAGCTAACCTTGAGCACGCTGGTGCTGCTGGCCGAACGGGTTACTTGTCCAAAAGGGAAATCGCCAACAATTATTTGTAATTTATAATTTATTTCATTATTTCAACCTTTTCGGAGTGGTCCTGCTCTCAACAATCACAGGGAAAGAACAAGATGAGAGAACGTGCGTTTCATTTCCCCCAGTTTTTTTTTGTTTGTTTCGGGTAATCTGAGGCAAAATGAGCTAAATTTTCGAGAAGCCCCGCAGGCATGTTACGCGCACAAAGGAATAGCCAAGAAGTGGAAATTTTGGCGCTAATGTTCAATTAAACGTGTGCGCGATCCACTTCTACCGCGCGCAATAATGGGAAGACGGCGAACCGTGGCGAAACATTTGATAAACTATTTTCTCATTTTAGCTTCAAATTAGCCTACATATTTTCGGTTGAATGTTTCGGGGTCGTGTATTCGGCAGCTGAAAAATGTTGTGGGAATTCGCTTCAAGCCGTTTGGCAAAGATTGACTACGGATATTGATTAGATATACAGCACAGTCTATAATAGCTATGCATAAGAAATTTTACACTTAGTTAACAAATTGGATGGTTGAAACCTTACTGGTTGTTTGGAAAGAGAAAGTAGTTAGATATCTATTTTTTGTTTCTTTATTTGTGTCCCAGTCTCAAATGTAAATTCGTCTTAGATGCAATTAGTGTCCCAATTACACGTTTATTAAAAAGAAATCTACAAAGGGGCGGACATATGAACGGAATTCGCATTCTGAATTAAAAAAAACTTCTTCAAGAGCTGTAAAAATGATTAAATTTCAGAAATTTAAATTTTAAAAACTTGGGCATTGCCGCCTTGCAGCTTAATATTCACAGTGACTGATATGTGACAAGTGTGCTACTCAGGAAGCAACAACAAACAAGTGAAGGAACTATATTTCTCCGGTACTTATTCAAAAGGACGTATGTGATTTTGTAAACAAAGATTCAAACGTCGATTTGTCCAATCTGATGGTACTCCCACGCAAACCAACACCACCAACGGGTAGCCGAAGGCTTCCGCTACCTGTCTGTGGTGATGGTTTGCGTGGGAGGGCTATCAGATTGGACAAATCGACGTTTGAATCTTTGTTTACAAAATCACATACGTCCTTTTGAATAAGTACCCGAGATTTAAACATGCAACAAAGTTAATCGTTTCAACCCACTCAAGGCGTCTACGTGCGGCTAAAAAGGAAAAAGGGGAAATTTATGTTAGAATAAAAAGATGTTTTTATAAACATCCGGCGTATGCTTCGCTTTGGAATTCTTAAAAATAAAAGTCCAAAAAAGCCATTTCATTACGAATGCAACAAAAAGTTCCTCATCTATCGGGCACCAACAATTCTCATCAGTACGCTGAGCACACGTGTTGGCAATGACTTCTCGGTTGTTGCTGAATAGCTGGCAGGTAGGTATGTATGAAGCAACACATCGATAAAAAGACGAGTAAAAATAATAAAAACAGTGTTTACGAGCGCCTGCTACGACGAACAAAACCTATAAAAAGATGTTTCCTAGAACCTCCCGATGGGATCCAAGTAGCCGTCATAATGATAGGTGCGGTTAGGAACGAAACAGCGAAGTAGACAGCTTAGCCATGTTCGATGTCCCAGCAAGGAACCTCGCAGGATTCAAACCGAGCTGAGCTGATAAGCATCTCACAGTTCGATAGGGACACTGGTCCAAAACGCACATATGCTTATTCGGTGTTTCAAGCTTAAGCTAATTTTGAAGTGCCGCATGATTTCAGAACGATATTAATAGAATTATGAACCACCCTGTTTACTGATCAGTTGGTAGATATAAATAGACTTTTAAGTTCTATGGCCTTCATACACTTTTAAATTGTGGTATAAGAGGTATAACTGAGAGTGGCAGCAATATTCATTTTTAGGGGGGTATGGCAGAGCAATATACCTAAATAATTAGAGATGGCAAATGTAACGTAGTCGAACAATAAACGACACGCCCTATTTAATGCATTGGATAGTGGTACAGTACACGCAGTGAATCTATCGACCTACAAATGCCCCAGATAACTGCTGCCGCAAAGTACACGATCGCCCACGGGTGCATTTTAGATCATTCTCCCCGGCATCATCCTTCCGCGGCACTGGTGGACTGGATACTTAAGTCGAACAGTAATCAAGTTTGGGTGTTTGCTGTTCGAACCTGAGGAGATTTCAACGATTGCGTAAGTAACGAGCCCCCTGTTGATTGCAGCTCAATCGACAGACAGGTGCAGTAATTGTTCCCAACATTAAATTCGGTAATTACGTGCTGGAAGTTGAAAGATCCGAACTTAAGGCGACTGGATCCGGAACAGACAAAAAAAAACATACCAACCGAGCTCGATTCAAGCTAATGATAGGGTTGGACTTCATGGGAAAAAAAGAGTCTAGGTCCGGAGCAATCGACCTGCCTCGGCGCAGAACTACGGTTCATCATTTTGCCATGAATTATCTATCCAAACACATAACACAATCAGCCCGACTTCGTCCGTCTGTCACAAAAGTGCTGTAGCAGCTATATCAATTTCCCATTCTTATTCCCACTTGTCATTCATTCGCCAGAAAGTTAGAAATAAAAAAATAAATAAAATAAAACGGGAGAGGGTGAACGGAAGAGTGTTTTCGTTCACATGGGTTTGGATTTTTATTGTTGTCTTTTGTGTTCTTGTGAGCATTTTTTGGAAGTGTGCTTTTTTTTTACTTTTCCTCCATAGTATCTGACATGATAAATCGACTTTTTGTTGGAGTTTCTCTTCCATACGTTTTTTTCCAACACTTTGTGATTAAAAACTTGTAAAAGTTTGTAATTTACAAGTTATCAAATGTTGATCGTTTATAAACTATTAAGTCAGAAGTTTAACATGAAATATCGAAACTTATCATCGAGCAATACAAATACTTTTATTGAATCTCGTATTAATTGTCCTCAGACCTCATTTTTTTGTTCCATCTTGAAAAACTAAAACGTGTTGTAGTTCTATTTCCTCCTTTGCCAGTTTTATTCTTCGAATGGTCACGCTAGCTTTATGAAGACCGTCCAACACAAGGATAATTACGATGATTAATGTTATTAGAATGACATATTAGAATGTTAGTGGGAACAGTCGTTAGTCAGAAGACGACTCATGATCCTTGGAAGGATGTCATTAGGCGGAATCATTAGACATAATTACAGAACGGGATGCATTTGGCATGAAATATAATTTTCTTAAATGCATCCGTCGAAAACTTCAAGGCCATATTGGATCAGTACAGTGACTATAGTATTGAATTATGGAATAAAATCATCCACTTACTAAAAAAACATTTTTGAGCATAACAATATAGAGATGTTGTTCTGGTTTTTCTATCAAATCATTTCGGGTTAACCATTGTTTTGTACATTCCATTATACACTCCCCCTAAAACTATGGAACACTCACAATTATGGAATACTTGCCAAAAAGTAAAAATTTCACAATCAAATTCATTGTTTTTAATGATAACTGAATTTCTATCAACAATATTAGATGATTAATCATAATGTTGACTGTTTGAAATGTTTAAAATGCTTGATATTTGATTTATTTGAAGAAATTTGATTCAATCGGTGTTCCATAATTGTGACCTTGACAATATTTCCCACAGTTATACAGATCATTGTGTTTGTAAGTCCAATGTACATATTTTATATTAGTATTGGTGTCAGCGTTAGCGGTATATATACGCTCTCGGATGTGTGTGGTGTTGACATTCTGTCACTTGTTGTTTGTTTATTACGCGCGTTGTCAAAATCATTGCGGTGTACTACAAAACTGAGGTTTTGAGGACGATTATACGCGGAAATTGCGATTTTAGCCTAATATGGGGATAATTTCATCGACTTTTTGGACAAAACATTGCGACTTTCCAGCTTCCCGGATTTCAACCCTCTTAACTTTTTTGTTTGGTCCTTTATTGTGTTAAAGCTGTACGAATACAAGGTCAGTAACTTAGACCAGTTCAAGACGTAATTTTCAAAATCTGGAACGAAATGCCCATGCGGACCGTGCGTGCCGCTTGCGATGGGTTTTAGAAACGTTTGAAGCTCGTGAAGAAGTACAAAATAGAAGTCATTCCTGAAAAAAATGTTACAAACGTTCCTTATAAACAATACTTTCAATGAAATGCAACCGGGAAAAGAAATAATTTAATCTCAATTTCTAAACATTTTTTGAAAGTGTATTCGAACTTATTGAACACCCTGTAAAACAGTTTAGTCTTACTTGTATAAATGGCTTCTAAATAATAAAGGATCAAAACTCAAAAGCAATAATTTTATAGGTTAATGTTCACTAAATAAATTTTATCTCGAATGCGCATGCGAAACAAGCAACAAAAGAAAACCAACGACAAAGCTATGTTTTTGTCGGAGATAATAATGACAAAGATCCGCAATATTTTGTCAGCAACAAAAAAGTAGACAATTCTTATTTTTGTGAATTTTTATTTTATGTTAGGAAAAAAGGGAAATAAATTGGTGCTGCATTTCTTTGTTTTGCGATGAGATGAACATATGGAAAACAGTTTCCCAATGTATAATTAATGTATATTAAAATAAAAAATAACGAAATACAAGCCGGACTCGATTATCCGGGGCTCGATCAACCGGGGAAAATGGCTCGATTATCCGGAGTAATATTTTTACCCATCATACGAAAATAGAAATGTTATCTTTGTTTATCCGTAACGTATCCAATATGTGCAATACACCTAGTAGTGATAGTGACTTTCTCGCTTTCCTAAGGGACTGTTCACAATTTAAGTAACGCTTTAGGGGAAATAAGGAAGTCAGACCAAGCGTTACGATCCGTACAAAAAATAAACTTTCCAAAAATCACCAAGCCGACCAAAATTATGACAAACGCCGCCGTCGACGATTTTCGGATCGGCGCTGACCTCTAACGGTAGTCAGAACCCATGAACGGACCAACGGGATATTTTATTAGATTTTATATAACTAGAAAAAAGATTATTTGAGCAAAAGTTAAATTTTCAACGACAAATTTTTCAATACTCCGGATAATCGAGCCCGGCCTGTAAAGGGTAAACTAAGTCCACTCTTCATTTACAGTGTCACGCAGAACTACTTTCTTTTGATTCTACGGAAAACTTTACACAAATTGAACCCAATTTTGTTGATCTTCATGCACCCTGAGCAAAGATATTGCCAAGTAATCCTCAAAAATAGAGTGAAATGGGGTTTAATAAATATATGAAATAAACCACCTTTAAGCTTTGTGCGGTGAATGAATCCTTATACAATTCTCCAGATATTTTTACTTGAGAAAATAAATTAGTTGTCAAATTCGTCCCACTCCGAGCTGAGAGACTGAATTCTTGCGCAATTCGGATTCTTATTTCCCACTGCGCGTTGAGGGCCAATTGTTGCGATATCAGAACAATCGACCAACCATATTCAAGACAAAATTTTCAAAACGACTTATCTGCTTTTGTAAACAGAGATTCAAACGACGATTTGACGAATCTGATAGCTCTCCCACGCAAACCAATACTATCAATAGGTAGGAGTAGGATTCCGCTACCTGTTCATGGTGTTGGTTTGCGTGGGAGAGCTATCAGATTCGTCAAATCGTCGTTTGAATCTTTGTTTACAAAAGCAGATAAGTCGTTTTGAAAATTTTGTCTTGATATGGTCTAAGCTTGCAATAAAATGCGCGGTTCTGCAGGGTGATGGGTCCATTAGTTTCCTATGCCTTCTATGGCCTAAGTATATGGATCGATCGGTTAAAAGCATCTGTCTTTCAGAACGCTGGGTCAGCATAGTTCGCCTGTGGTCAGTAGAGATCTCTAAGAAGATTCGAGTGTCTCTTGGCAACAAATAATTAAAAATCAGATCCCTTTTGAGTGTATTGTGGTTCACAATACACTCACTATTGTGGTTCATCGCATTTTTGGGCGTAATTCGATCTTCTTGAAATAATAAGAAGACTATCTTGGTTTGACAGATCTATTTATCATAATTTGGGTATTGAATTGACGTAAAAAGGCAATAGGGGAGGAAGCTCTCCCAGCCAATCTTTCGGTTACTGGGGGAAGTGGGGATTATATCCTTGGAACTCAAAGAAAAGCCGTTCTTACTTATCGGTAGGCGTAGTCCCAGTGGATCATGGATTATGGTCTGTACCCCTGATGTTGCTTCGTCATCTGCTATGCTGTTCGAGATGTTGTAGTTGATGCAAGGCACTTCATATTTAGGGCACCAGCATATGAAGTGCTCCACACAAATGTGGACATCACAGATTTCACAAAAGAACGGGGAAAGCACGCCTCCATAGTTATGCGAGAGTCCCTTTACTTTTCTAAGCTGAGTAGATGACGAATTAGACCATTGGAGTTCCCAGTTTAGTTGGTTGGCTTTCTTGAACTAGTTTTTAATGTCGGCTAGGGGTACATAGTTGGTTAATGCCTGCCTTCGATATCCTTATCTAGCCAGCAGACCGACGCCTGAGTTCTCCGGAATTCAAGCAAACGTAATGGTACTGAGCATGTAGGCAAGAATACTTTGGATCCAAGACATTAAGGGTGGTTGCTTAGCTGGGCCTCAATCATACTGGCTGAGTCTGACAGAATAAGTAAAGGTTTTCCGGAAGTAGTGGTGGCGGCTATGAAAACGGGTGTAGAGAGAAGATGACCAGATGCTATGCGCAGGTACTAATTGAATGCTGGGCAAAGGATCTTGATAAGTTCTCTGCGTGCTGTTATCGATCAGCGCATCTTTCGGTACCGGTTGGCTCGATTGTGACCTGCAGCCGGTTTTAACCGCATCAAAATGATGAAGATCAGTTGAACGGTGAGGATTCCAATAGCTTAAATAAGTTTTCGGTTGGGAATGAGTTGATCATTTAACTTGGCTTGGGCCATAGAGATGATGTCACCCGTTGCACACGTGTCCGTGGACACTTTTCCCGGCCGACATAGTGGAGCAAACAGACGATGCCCAGCGATGCACGCTGCTTGGGTTAGGAATCGCGAGTATTTTCAAAGACTACAAGCAGAATAAGCGTAGACAAAAATAACAGTGCCTTTGGAAGGGAATGTTAAGGATGGGTGCTAGAATATTCGCGGAGAACTCCTGTAACTTTTTGAGAACGAGGTGGGTTCAAGTGCGATTAAACGCCTTCGAAATAAAAAGGTCGGTTCGTTTTTCTTTTGTTCAAGGCAGTCTGGAGTAAGCCCCCTAAATCAGCAAAGTAAGTGTTTCCAAGCTAGGACGCAAGTTGATGTAAACCGAACTTTTCCTTATCCTGTTAATTCTACTGAATACGACAGTTGCAAATTCATTTGACTACTTTGCAGAGGTAAGGGAGATGGATCTCACCTTGGGACCTGGTTTTAGTTATTTTACCGGCAAGAAGAAGGTACTTTATGATGGGATAACCTACCTCGTCAGGCCCTGGGATTGCCCATTGCTTCTAGAGTGAGCGAATGGAAGCTCTGCAAAGGGCTGATTATTGAGAGTGTTTTGAAGATCCGGTGAAATCCGGAAGTGTTCCAGGGTAAGGATTCGAGATGGATGGGGGAATATCTTCTGTTCCCGATTAGTGAATTAACTTGTGTCGAGGAACTGAACACTGACAATTCTCTTCTCTGAGGACTATTTATTTATTTATTTGTTACCACCGTCTCGAAAGTATTAAAAACTATTCTACAGACTGCACCTTAACCTAGAGCCTTAATCCTATTTTTAAACACATTTTTTGACATATTTAAATTAAAAACATCACTAACACTATTGAACAAACGAAGACATTTATCAAATGGGTTGTTGTAACCATACATGGTTCTGCGGCGTCTAACGAATAATAGTTCTCGCCCTCGCAGTTGTCGAGAAGGAGCATAAATAGCTACGTTATCCAATAATTCAATGCAGTCGAGATTTCCGCTCAACAAGTCGTAGATGAACACTCGTTGGTTCGCCTTGCAGATAGCGTCTCCAATGCAATGAGTTTGCAGCGGGCCGTGTAGTCGGGCAAATTATCTGGGTTCGACCATGGTAGTTCACGAAGGGCGTATCGGATAAAGCTACGATGCACTCTCTCAATCCGAATAATCTGCGTTGTGTGATATGGATGCACGCATGCTGCATACTCCAAGATGCTACGTACAGATGAACAATACAACGCTTTAATTGCGTAGATATCATTGAAGTGCTGGCAATGCGTCGAATAAACCCAAGAGCTGCGAATAGCCCTTGCGATAGTAGTGCTTACATGTGTATTAAACCGAAGCTTGCTGTCAATCATTACCCCAAGGTCACGAATAGTCTCGACGCGTTCCAAACTATCCAATCCTACCAAATATTCAAGATCAACGTGAGACTGTCGACGAGTAAATGTGATTGACTTACACTTTTTGATGTTCAATTCCATGCCGTTATCGATACACCACAACCTTAACTCTTCAATGTCAGCTTGCAGCGCGCAGCAGTCTAGGTGAGACCTTATGATTCGGAAAATTTTTAAGTCATCGGCGTATAGCAACTTTCCAGCTTTTAGTCGAAAACATAGATCGTTAATAAACAAAACGAAAATAAGTGGTCCCAAAATGCTGCCCTGGGGCACACCAGATGTAATAGCAAAAGTGCGAGAATTCGTGCCATTGATGTTAACGAACGCCTTACGCCCAGTCAGATAGGAGTGCAACCACTCGGTTACCCAGTGTGGAAAACCCAAATGCTTGAGTTTTGCAACCGTCAGCTCATGCGGAACTTTATCGAAAGCTTTGGAGAAATCAAAGTATATAGCGTCCACTTGCTGTTTGCTCTCGATTTCCGATGTTAGAAAATTGGTGAACGCCATGAGATTCGTTGTTGTTGAGCGCTTCTTGACAAAACCATGTTGAAACTCAGAAAGCAACGGTAGCGCAGCATTGTAGATAACCTTGTGAACAATTTCTTCAAACACTTTAGCCAGGCTGCATAGTATGGAAACTCCGCGATAGTTCTCAACAGCGTGGTTTGACCCGTTTTTGAAAATCGGACAGATGGAGGCAGTCTTCCACAGGTTCGGGAAAGTGTGATGACGGAGCGATTTATTGAAAAAACAAAACAAATTACGAAACGTTGTTGTGGGGTAGAGGGGGTCAGGTCGAGTGTAAAAGTCATACAAAAATAATAAACCTTACCTTACCTTACAAAAAGCGTTACATGATGGTCCAAAATTTCCTAATTTAGCGTTATGTAATTTGTGACCGAACCCTTGTAGGTTTCCAGGGCATTTATCTTAAGCCCAAGTGACAAACGAAATCCTGTTTGAAAATCTTAGATGAGAATGCATTACAAAAGTGGCACGAACACATTTTGCTTTCTGATATGGTTTGAAACGTGTTTTCGTCAAACAAATCTAATAAAGTCGCATTTTTCGTTGCAAAGAAAATAATGAGTTACGAAAACTTTGTATGACACTTGAAAATAATAAGTTCACCAATATTGTAATTGCTCAGTATTTTTGTTGAACAAAACTTCTCTTGTTTCAATTCGGTGCTTAGATTCGTAATTGAGGCTAAAATCAAAAAAGCATGCAAATCTGTGATATAGAGACGAAAATGTCATCTTCATTATGTTTTAAATATGTTTGGAACATTTTTTTGCAGAACACATTTCACATTGACATTTGCAGTCGTTAATTCTGCATGGAACATTCTGTTTATATTTTTTCTCCTCCTCGAGATGGGGTTTCAATTTCAAAATCGGACATGCTGCAGATCAGCAAACATTGAAATAATTTTTTTTCTTTGTCTGTCATTGAGCTCGGACCTAGTTGATCCATATCGCTTTGAAATAATCTTTGGTGCGCGAAGTTGTCGCTAAACTTAATAATAAAGGTTCCCACAAACACACGCGACGCGACAGTCGCGACGCGATTCTATAGCTTGGCGACAGCGATTCTGTCGCCGTTGGTATGGAAGCGTAAATAGAACATTGCCTGCAGCGACCCAACGATAGAATCGCGGCGACTAGTTGTCGCCGTGGCGGCGATGTAATCGCTTAGGTCTGGGGGAGCCTTAAATCCTTGCCAAATCGTGTAGTGGAGAGAAAAAAATCATCCCCTTCGGTGCTTCGATTATGCCTTATAAATATAAGTTTTGAAACATCTTTCCTGGTACCTTCGCAACCAGCCAAGGATCAAACGCAGTAAAAACAATTAGTGCCCGATGTCATTATCCATCGTAATAACAAAAGTTTTGGATCACTTGAGCAGGACATCGATATCAAGTTACAGCAATAGTAGGTTTTTTTTATTTGTTTACACAAATTCAAAATAACATGCTTCCCATTTCGTAACGAGTCGTTGTTTTCTGCTGTGCATAAACAAAATAAAACGGATCGTTATGAGTGCCCGAGTAGCACACATGTTGCAAGTTAGTTACCGCAACTTATATGTGACCGAATTTGGTCACATTTAAGTTGCTGCAACCAAATCAGTTTGGAAGGTGCTACTTGGGTGAGGTGTTTTGCAATACAGTTGAATTCCGCTTCCCGATAGATTCACCCCGTCAGTCGTAGATATAAATTGCTGATTTCGTAAAGTGGTTGGAATTTGATGTATCGAATGTGGAGGCTGTTTATAAATTATCAGAGAACACAAGCATTTGCATCAAACTGATTTCGGAGAAAGCGATGATAGAATCTCTTCAAAGGAATACGGAACCACGGAAATTCAGGTACGTTGATGGGAGAACTATGATGGTAGCTAGTCGCAATGCTCGTTAGGTTCGAGTGTTCGTTCTGCCTCCAGAAATATGAGACAATGATCTATCAGTGGTTCTCAAACAGCTGTTGATTAAACGGTAGACGAAATCGAGGAATTGGAGGAATAAATGATAGGAGACCATCAAGAAGAGATGGAAAGTAGATGAAATGACAGAGAAGCAGAGGCCGGAGCTCGACGACGAATACATCCAAAAAAAAAAAAAACGTTAGGGATTCCAAATTCCTCCAAGTTAGTGTATGATTTCAAGTTGGTAATGAAGGAAAATACTCGTTAGCCAGCGTCGGGCTCATCTTGCTTCATCAGGCTCTATCGAACGTGCCCCGCCAAGAAAGAGCTCTCGTAAAATACAAAATAATTTGCTTTATGATGTGTATAAAATAATCATATTGTTATTTTAATTGTATTTGGCTCCGTAAAGCTTTTGAAAAACGTCTGAGCCTTGATAACCAAATCATTAATATAACAAAAGCCTCTAAAGCGAGTGTTAAGAACACTACCTGAGAGTTCGTCGCCAGAGACGACACCTGGTTTGCGGGATGAAAACCAGGGTAGCATTCAAGATAGCTTGACCTCGGGAAAAGGAGGCGGATTGTGAGTTTCAACCAAGTTATGTAGGGGAAGCTGGTAGATCTCCCAATCAGCGTTGTTGTAGCGCCATTGAGGCCGTTTGGAGGAGGTGGGGGAATACGCATGAGCAGAGATCAAACAGGGTAATGATTGCTCCCCAAAAGTTCCGTACTTGCCTTCCATTTTAGAGTAGGAGTTGATGAAGCCATCTTTCAGAATGGCCAGGCCTCCATTCTTAAAGGCTTTGAGATGGGCATCTTCGAGAGGATCAGTCCTAGATCGGCCCCATACAGGATGGAGGGAGAAGGAGGAAAGTGGTGCTTAACGTGATTCTTCAAGGGTGTTGCACCTCAATTCACCACGAATGTGCGCGCTGTCCCACCATACAGGATGGTGTGCGTTCAAGTTTCCTTTATTGTTCCTTATCCGTGACCGTGAACCAAACCTCGGATTGCTATGGCAGCCTATTACCATGGAGCAGCTGAACGACTTCGAATAGGCTGATGACGCTGCGAGTGAACGCACCTAAATACGAACTTTCAACTCTATCAGTGCTGTTATACGCTAGCGAAACATGGTGTGTATCAGTGACAATACTCAGCGGCTGCAGGTGTTCATCAATAGGTACTTGCGGTATATAATTCGGGCCTGGTGGCCTCACAACTGGATCTAAAACAACGAGCTCCGTCGTCGTTGTCACCAGAAGCCGATAACAACAGAAACTCGGGATCGGAAGAGAGGGCTGGGTCGGCCACGCCTTACGTAGGGTCGGAAATCCAGCGGGCATCGCAGCAGAGGCAGACCCAGAGGCTCATGGCGGCGAAGCCTCAATAAAGAAATAAAAGAAGTCGATCGAAATCTAACCTGACAACAAGTTAAAGCGATAGCTGGACATCACTCAGGATGGAGATCTTTCAAGTACCATCGGAAGTGTACAGGACCCATAAGTAAGTAAGAAAAATGAAGCTACTGAGACTTGGTTGCCCTCACGGAGGAGATAACCCGCGAGAAACTGTTATGAGGATATAACTCGAGTTTGTGCAGGTTGTTCCAAAACTTGTTAATGTTCCACTTGAGACATAGCTTGATCTCTGGTGGAAACCTGGAAGTTACGGAGGCTGTTTCTTTCACTTTCTAAATGCAGGGAAGATAGCTCGAACGGCAAATCAGGGCT
Organism: Armigeres subalbatus; assembly: GCF_024139115.2. Classification (NCBI taxonomy): domain Eukaryota; kingdom Metazoa; phylum Arthropoda; class Insecta; order Diptera; family Culicidae; genus Armigeres; species Armigeres subalbatus. Next base: position 454,262,934 of record NC_085140.1, read on the forward strand.
TCAACCCCTTAAGGAAAAAGTTCATTGTTCGAAAAAGAAAAAAACATTAAAAAATTATTTATGAATAAGAAAAATATGGACGATTAAAAAAAAACCACAGCTTAAAGATTTGTTCGCGTTAGGTTTCCGGTAAGCTCAAAAGAAAGAGTTTCGAGAAACATACTAGACTCTAGTTCATGTCCCACATATCTATACCAGCTTTTAGATTATGATCTAAGTAATGATTGGATGATTAGAGAACAACAAACCGTTTATTTTATCCAGTTTTAAGTTTCAGTTGTTTTTTTAAATTTCTGTAAACCTACTATTTTATCAGATTTCATTTGCGGAGATTTGAACTGTTCGAACAATTAGCTAATCTATTTTTCTATTCTCTTTTGGTTTCCACAGATACTCCAACGGCACCAGTACCCAACCAGCACAACGACGTCTCACGAACACCCTCAGAGATGGAACACACCACGCCGCAGCGCCAGCTGTTGCAATTCACACGTCCGTCCACCCGTCGGTGATGTTCGCCGGAGCAGCGCTTCGTTTGCTGCCACTAGTCAATCGTCATCATTGCATCCACCGGGATCACCGGCACCCACCAGCAGGATGGGAGCGTGCTTTCGATTCCGCCACCGGAAAATGTCGCTGCTGTGGCTATTACTGATGATATGTGCCTTCGCCGGTGATAGCGGTGGAGGGAGTGACGGAGGGGGTGGAGGGATCTTGGGGTTGGGGTTCCTGAGGCTGGCCAGGGCCGAGTATGTTCAGGAACTGGAGGTTTCCGAGGGGGTGCCAATCGGGCACCAGATCGGGTTCATAGGAGAATTCCCACACGGCGCGGATAGTGGTCCACCTTATCTGATTGTACCCGTGCCGGGAAGTGCAGTGGATACCGATCTAGCGATAGATCATACAACCGGAGAAATCCGGACAAAAGTCTCATTGGACAGGGAGAAGAGGGCGTCCTACTCATTTGTGGCTATTCCGCTGAGCGGTGAGAATATTCGAGTTGTGATACGAGTACTGGATGAAAATGATAATGCTCCAACTTTTCCGACGGCTCTGATGAACATAGAATTCCCGGAAAACACTCCGCGGGATGTAAAACGAACATTGAACCCAGCAAGGGATTTGGACCTGGGTAGATACAATACTCAAAGGTACAACATCGTTTCCGGTAATGTAAATAACGCTTTTCGATTATCGTCGCATCGGGAACGGGACGGAGTGTTATATCTCGATCTACAAATCAATGGATTTCTCGACCGGGAAACCACGCCAGCTTATAGCCTCGTTGTAGAGGCACTGGACGGTGGTAATCCTCCTTTAAGGGGGCAGATGACGGTCAACATCACAATCCAGGATGTGAACGACAACCAGCCGATATTTAATCAGAGTCGGTACTTTGCAACCGTCCCGGAGAATGCGACTATCGGTACAACAGTTCTGCAGGTATACGCAACGGATCAGGATGCTGGAGAAAATGGAATGGTAGAATACGCGATCAACCGGAGGCAAAGTGACAAGGATCAGATGTTCCGGATAGATCCTAGTACGGGGTTGATTTCTGTGAATAAGCCTTTGGATTTCGAGACGAAAGAACTCCATGAACTGGTGGTGGTAGCAAAGGATCGCGGTTTGCAACCTCTGGAAACGACTGCTTTTGTGTCTATACGAGTGACTGATGTGAACGATAATCAACCTATAATAAATGTGATATTTTTGAGTGATGACGCGACTCCGAAGATTTCAGAATCGGCTCAACCCGGTGAGTTTGTCGCGAGGATTTCAGTGAATGATCCCGATTCTAAAACGGAATACTCGAATGTGAATGTGACGCTATCCGGTGGTGAAGGTCATTTCGGGTTAACCACAAGAGATAACATAATTTACTTAGTGATTGTGTCGCTTCCTTTGGATCGGGAGATAAAACCGAATTATACGTTGAGTGTAGTGGCTACGGATACCGGAAATCCTCCGTTGCATGCAGCCAAAACGATATTCCTCACGGTAACGGATATTAACGATAATGCGCCGGAGTTTGAGAAGGAGATTTACCATGCCAATGTGATGGAGGTGGCCGACCCTGGAACTTCTGTGATCCAGGTGACCGCCATCGACAAAGACGAGGGCAACAACTCCGCGATCGCGTACTCCCTGCTGGATACACCCGATACTCATTCGCAGTGGTTCCAGATCGATGCCAACTCCGGCCTGATAACAACCAGAGCGCACATCGACTGCGAAACCGATCCCGTACCGCAACTGATCGTGGTGGCGAAAGATAATGGCTTCCCTCCGATGTCCTCCAGCGGCACCGTGCTGGTCACCATCCACGACGTCAACGATAACGAGCCTATCTTCGATCAGAGCTTCTACAACGTATCGGTGGCGGAGAACGAACCCAAAGGACGGTGCATTCTGAAGGTGAGTGTTTAATTTTAAATTGTTCGTCCCTAATTCCCTACAGGCCCTCGTTTCAATTATAATACCCTTTCGATCTAAACTCCCCCTCTACCCTCCCGTATGGCAATTCCGAAGTAGCGTTGATTCTGCCTTCTCGATTATAACGTGATTTCCTTATCTCGAGAATTTTATTATATTCAATTTCAACAAATATTAATATTCATCTCCACTACTGCCGTTTCAAGCGAACGCTTTCGCGTGTTCTCCCGCTTCTCTGAGGCTTTATTCGATATGAAGCACAGTAGATTCATCCGTGACAAAACATTGGTCAAAACCAGTCGCTCTGCGCTATCTGATGAATCGCCAGAGTGGGGCAGAAAAACTAGCTTATCAAGAGTTCCGTTCAATTGAAGATTCTTCTCTTATAAAATGTGTAACACACACCTTCTTAGAAAGGAGGAATGTGCGCTGCTGATTGGAGTGTCCCTTCATAACCTACGTCGAGGGCCTTATGGTTGACGTCCGCCAACAATCTTTTGGTCTCAACAGCATCGAAACATTGGTCAGCATCTTTGTCACACGCACACAAGATGATCTTTCTCTCTGCACATTCTTGTTTCGATTCCACCACTTCACTCATGCATTTCGTACAGAGCACTGAGATATGTAATGAGCGATCGCTCTGAAAGTAGTGGTCGCACAATTTCTCATGTAATTATATGGGCCTTCTTTACCGCATTCTCTTCACACTTGGTTTATGGTTCAACATCATTGGTATACTACGACTAGGTTGGCAATGCCAGTATCAATTATAAGAAACATATTCATATTCGTTTTCGATACGATACTGTATCGAGTAAGTATATAATACAACATGCTGTTCGAAATACCCAAAAAAAAAATCGTTCTAATAAAGCTCAACTTTCAATGAATAATATCAATTTGATTAGTAACTTTGTTTAAGGACAAGCCTCCCGGACTCCAAAACTAAATTCACTCGTATTTTCAAAAGCACACTACTCAATACGGAAGCAACGCTTAACTTTCATTTTTATTTAGCAAAGCTGAAATAATAAATGTTACAGTTGTGTGTTGCTTTCGTATTAAGGTCCTTGAAAACGCGAGTAGATTTCAATTTTGATTGGAGGGGGAGGCCTCTCCTTAAGATCGTTCATTAATTACGGATCACGGCACCTAATTAATGATTGATTTCTGTTTTCAAAATAAACTATGAAGCAGGTCACGTGAAATAACTTTAAAGTTTGTAGTTTATAAATGAACCGGTGCTAGCGAGAGTGATACATAAACCATTTTTGTTGATTTTGTGTGTTTTACACCAACGGCTTCTGTTAGCAAAGATATAGTACGGAAATAACGAAAAAGTGATTTTTGACTTAACTAAATCTGGAGATATGCACTTTTTAATTTCTGGCATATATCACAATGGCAATTTCGTTGCCATGAAAAGCCATAGTAACCCTATTTTGAATTTTAAGATGGTTTACTGCCGTTCAAAATAATATGAGTTGTTCTTTCAAATGCCGTGTGAACATATTTTTTGGTTCGCCGCAATCGAAAATATCGACATTTGAAAAACTCGTTTTGGCAGAAAACATATTTATGTACACACACAAGTTGAGCTTTAAAAGTCACCCGAAGACGACTTTTCCGAAAAATCGAAAACAAAAGAAGTAGATTGAAAATACTGTTTTTTAGGGACATCCTAATCCAAGTAGCTCTAAATCAGCTAACTCAGGAGCCACGAAAAAATATTTTTTTCTGCAAGAATAAGCTGCACCACAACTTCGTAGATGGAAGTGGCCAACAATTGCACAGGTAAAAATCCGCAACCGAATTCATGAATAAAAGTCATGATTTCATAAAACTGGTTGGGTCATGATATCATGACTACAATTCATGATATCATGACCCAAACGACGTATAGCATGATGAAAAATTGCATTTTTTCTTGAATTTAGTTCATACTCGCCAGAAGCGTTATCAAAAAGCAAGCCGCATTTTCAAAAATAAAATATTATATTGAGTCATGTTTTCATGACTCTGAGTCATGAAATCATGCAGCTGAGTCATGAAAAATGACACTGAGTCTTGGAAACATGACTATGAGTCATGGAATCATGACCAAGAGTCATGAAAACATGACTTAGAGTCATGAAAATACGTCAAAAATATCAGCGTTACGCAAACGTGCAGATGTTTTCGGGTCGTGTTTTCGTCATTTTTTTTAAAAATAATTAAATAGTTCAATAGTTATAAGAAAATATAAATAATTTTGGATCCGCGATTTTTATCGGTTTATGTGTATGCAGATAACAATGGAAGAGTGCCCCGGACTGTACTACATATGGTCGGACTCTTCTGGAAAACTCATCCTATGGCGAATGCGGTGCTTGTATGCGAGGCTTCCGAGTAGACAAGCAGTACATGTGCCCGCCCTGACCTGACTCAGACCTACACCACTACGATTGGTTATACCTGGGCTTCACGGTCATTCTCCCGTTGTTCATCCATTGGTTATGTATCGAACTAAACCGGCAAATTCAGAGAATGTTTACAAAATTGATCCTGCTCGTGCTTGCATCGAGGTGCTGCTGTCCGCAATTCTGACTATTCTATTCACGGATCCAATCTGGTAGCTGCGGACCAATTCTAGCGGGGTACGCCGCAAGAATTCCGATTGATATATGCTGTTCCGAAATCCAACTATGACACGGCGACGCTGAACTGTACCCAGGAAGCTTACTCGTGCTCGTTCCTGCTTTATTTTAAATATTTACTGCTAAGTATACCGATCCAGATAAGTTTGAATGAATTTTAAGTTTTAATATTTATATTGAATACGTTATATTGAAAAAAGAAGAAAATTTACAATCATGTGTTGAAGTCATGTTAATTTCACGTGCTAAGTTTTCGTGATTCAGAGTGCCGTTTGTATGCTGAAATTCGCACAGGTGTTTCACCCATTTTCTCCCATACAGATAAAACGTTCGATTAACCGATTGACAATTTTGCATCACAAAGATATTCTCGATTCGGAGTGGAAATTGTTCCGTTGTTAGTGTGATTATCAAAATATTTTGGTTTTATTTGTTTGCCTTAAGCATTGTAAATATGAGCTGATATCCGCCTAATAAGCCAGAACTAGTGGAAGCGTTTTACATTAAATCGACCGTTCAAGTCCTATCACGACTTCCGCTACATCGAAGAAGTGCGATTTTTGGTTTGTCTTATCATTTTTTTCATGCTTACCTGGCATGAAGTTGTCATGTTGCCGATCCCCGATCCGTAAAATCTTCTAGCGATTACGTTGTTAGGGAAGTTTATATATATACACTGATCTTCTTTGCCATAGATCGCTGAATGCGATCTAATTTCTTCCGGAAGCGGGCAAAGAAATATGGAGATCGAAATTTCTGCGAAACAAATTGATGATTGACGATCGGTTGATGCCCATCTACATTCTACATACATTCTATGGGTGTTATGGGTCAAACACAATTGATACGTTTGCGTGCGTTTTGACAGTTTTGCCATGGGAAAACTGTCAAAACGCACGGAAACGTATCCATTGTGTTTGGCCCATTATTCTCAGCTCTGTGGTTTGGATCCATTACTGTTTTGAACAAACTGGCATCAATTATCTTAATTTAATCAATACAAGCCTGGAGCATGAAAATAAAACACAAAATCAATTTCACAGTAGTTTTAAATTCATAATAACTATAATTTCCATGATTACGCAGGCTCAAATAGATATATAGTTCGGATATTTGTAAATAATTTCTGGTTCTGCCTAAACTAAATCATGGAAAATGTACAATAAGAAGCAGAAGTGTTTGGAGGAATTTGTTGAAATAGATTGAGTGGTAATGGATTACAAAATGCATTTTGAATCAGATTTGCTTGAAAATAATTTCTGTACTTCTCTGTTCCCTCTTAGCTGTTTTAGCTGTCAGCTAGTCAGTTATGCATGATTTCAACTCTTGATTTATATTCTGAGATTTGAACTGACACCCTGGAATCATAAAGGACAGATGCCAGATGCATGAAATATGTATCTAAGATCATGACCTTAGTTCATGGTTTCAGTGTGCATGCGTCTCGATATCATGACCCAAATCTACACTTTTCGTTAAAAACATCTGAACTATAAATGGTAGATTACAGATTCATGAAGTATAATTCTGTTTTCATGACTTCAGTTCATGGTCCCGGAGTCCATACTCATGATATCATGACTCATTTTGCCAGATTTCGTCATAAAATATCGAAAACGTAACGCCAAGCTTGCGTTATGGCAAAATAAGTCATGATTTCATGATCTTTTTTCATAATGTATTTTCATAACATAAAAACACACATTTTTCTCATTTTGCCACTTTTGGCTCCGGATTTTTCCCGTGTGAAGCTTTCATGCTTTATCATTTTGGACCTCCAATTGTGTTGCTATTAAATCCCAAATAGCAATCCATAAGCAGTTGGGGTAAGAAAGTTAAAGTATATACATGACAGCTATCAGTATGCAATCTACGAAATACTCCGTTACAACGCAACGCAATAAGCTGCACCACAACTTTGTAGAACATTGCATGTCAGTATTCCGCAAAAAAAAGTTTTTCAATTTTTTATATCTTGGTCACCCTATTATGTGATAGCACTACTGTAAAACCTCTTTTTACCTCTTCTTTAGCCTCTTCTTTTACGCTCCAATTTCGAAATAACGCTCCCTTTTTGTACGCCTTATAGGAGCGTAAAAAAGTTTCAAGCATTTATGTGAAGCAAATTTGTATTAGTTTCGGAGGTTGTTTTAGTCTGGGACGGGACTTGCAAAGAGGAAAAAATGTAACTTCAGCTGCTGCCAGTCAACTGCTGTCACGAACTGTCAGGTGCAACCAGCAGCTTTTTGTGTGAAAGTATTGGTATTCCAAATAAAATATTCCGCATGAATTTTGTTTTACGAAGACTTTTCCACTAAACGAGTATTCCAAATCATCCGTTTAGCTTATTAATAATCAGTTAGAAATTTGTGTTTTGTTCCCGGTATAAAAATGCTTATGAAAATGAATTTACTAATTCGTGAATTGTATACACTTTTATTGTGCTCAGAAGAGTCCACCGGGGCTTAGGTGACACAGTCAAGGAAACAGTTGAAACTCGGTAATCAACTGTGATAAAAAGAAGAACAAGTGTCAAAACAAGGAAAAAGAAGCTGTCTTTGCCGGTCTCGTCTCAGGTTTTAGTATGATCTAAGAACTGTGGATGTTCTAGGAACATGTCCTCCTTCAGGATACCATATTGTCACCCTAGATGCAACCAGCAGCTTTTTGTGTGAAAGTATTGTTATCCCTCACAAAGTATTCCGAATGATTTTGTTTTTCGAGTACTTTTTCACTTTGAAAAGTATTCTAGAATTCTTGAATTCGTGACAAATTATTGCTAATTTATTATATTATTATTCCTCTTTTTTCTCTGGAAATTTGAGTAATATAATTGTCAATGTGCGATTTATCGTTAAATTCTTAAAAATCAGAAGCAATACATTTGTCATAAATTTGCACGCTGAGATTTCTTTAAACAAGTTGTTCAAACAAAGAAGCTTCGATTTCAATTGTTACTACGATGTTACTCTATGTTAAAAGCATGCAGACATATAGTGAAATTAACAAAATTCGTTTGTTGTAAGCATCAAATATCATATGATTTGATTTATGTTTTGTTCGAACAACTTGTTTGAAGAAATCTTAACGTGAAAATTTATGACAAATATTCAGCTTCTGATTTTTAAGAATTTAACGATAAATCGCACAGTGACAATTATATTACTCAAATTTCCAGGGAAAAATGAGGAATAATAATATAATAAATTAGCAACCATTTGTCATAAATTCAAGAATTTTGTAGAACAACGACTTTTGTGGGAAACAGTATTTTTAGGCACTTAATAGCTTGAAAATCACTTTAACATGGACAAAACGTGAACGGAACGAATCGCAATGTTCACAAGACTTGTAGAGCACACCCAAAGCTTCCGTATAGAAATTGTTGCGATAGTTTTCGACGTTTATATCTCTTGTTAGATTTTTTCCAAAATTGAAAATAGCCCAAAAACACTAAATCGACTTGAGCCACCTCGAAATTTTATCCGAATTAGCTGAAAATTTGACAGGAGACTTATTTTAGTATAAGAATTGTGATTCTGGGCTGACCGGTTGAATTTTTGATACTTTTTGAAAACATGAAGAGGTCTAATAAACAAGTTGTATGATCTCTTCTTAGTATATGTTTGTATTCCAAGTAGTTCTTGTTATTGTCGTGGGCTGCAGGTAGTCTACGAACTCCATAGAGTCAAGGTGTGTGGATCAACCTCCGTAATCGAGGCAGTTATTTAAGAAAAACAAGTTATGTGACCCCTTCTTGGTATATGTTTGCATTCCAAGTAGTTCTTGCTGTTGTCATTGGTCCAGGTAGTCTACGAACTCCATAGAGTCAAGTTTTATGGATTAACCTCCGTAATGGAGGCAGTTAGGCCGATACAAATATTAAATTTATTTTATGTCGAACAGCTCTTGGAAAACACGAGTGGGAGGAATAAAAAAATAACAAGGAAACGAAAAAAAAGTCCAAAATCCGAATAATTGCATGAAAAATTTGGAATTTTAATGGAAAATGATAGCGAAGAATATGAATATTTGTTACATATTTATCCAGTAATGAACTTAGCCCAAACTTTGTGAAATTAAAAAGTACTGGAACTTATTTCTGAAGAAATTTTGGTTTTTCTTTTTGGGATAGCTTGTGCTGAAAGACTCACTGTTGAAACCATAACACCAACATTTTAAAAGTACGGCTAGAGTTTTAAGCTTTTGTCAAGTCAAGTCAAGTATGAACCTCAAATCGGTTGTACTGGGGCAATGGTCAGGTGTACTTTTGAAATCAGAGATGTGTTATCTGAACATGGATGTTTTATGCAGGTTCGGAATTGCAGACTTCCCGGACTATACGGAATAGATATGTGAAGTTTGAAGTAGAATCGGTGGAGCACGTGATATCAGCTCGTAATATCATGCTCACGTTCCTAAAAGTATTGAAATGCCATGCTACTTGTTAACGGCCTCGGATAAACCCGTAGAGAGAATGCAATGGACGCTGAACTTACTCATCCAAGAAATATGCGTGGATCAGCAGCGGCTGTTGTAAGGAGGTCATTTTGGCTCATGCTGCCTGAGCACTTCCCAATCCTTACACTTTATCAGCACCCATGTACATGTGGCATTCATTAAGTTAAATCCAATTCTCACACACCCACTCTTGTGTTCTGAGCACCTTTTGGGATACATGGGGCCAACGTTAAGGATCTCCTATCTCCTATCGACTTTGTTTATTTAGGGTTTAACCGCCAGGCGATCCTGATGCTTCTGCTGCGATGTCCTGCCGAATTCCAGCGCTTGCTTGCAGATTTTGTCTCTGCTCTTACGTTGTCTGTGGCCGGCCTACGCCCATTCACACTGTGGAGTTGCCATTGATATTGGATCTCGATGGTATCGTCGATTGGGCTCAGCATTCGGAATCCAGTTTTGCGCCCACCAGGCCCGAGCAGTAAATCATAGACATCGGGTGATGAATACTTGAAATCTATGTGGTCTCTGCCAATATGCACCAAGTCTTACTGGCGTAAAACATCACAGATTTCACGTTAGAGATGAGTATTCGAGGTTTGGTGCATTGCCTTGACAGATTGGATCTCCATGTTCTATGTGATCTTGGTCCGCCGCCCGACGTGTTGGCTGGCTTTGGTTTCGACCTTCTCCACTGTTTGCCCGGCTACCGTGGAGTTGGAGTTGTTCACATCAAATGATTTGGTTTTGTTGACGTTGATGAGTGGGAGCATACGACCAGGTCATTCAGTTTACTCTACTTGATAGAGCGCTGTGGCGTTAGTAGAGCAGTATGATGATCTCGTTCGATTGCTCTATGGAGGTAGACTGCTAGAGAGGTCCATGATTTCGCCGACTACGATGAACGATGCACCGATTCCGTGGTCAATTAGTACCAAATGGAGGGACTCTTGAAACTCAATGACCTGTATCAGGATACTGCAAAGCGTGACAGAATGGTTCTCACATGATCGTCCGAGGCGGAATCCTGCCTGCTGCCGTCGGAGAATTGTAAATCTTTCCCTATATCTAAATTAGGAGAGGTTGTCAAAACTAGAAGAAGTTGTTGTAAATGGTCGAGCCAACGTTTCAGCTGATCAACTGGATCGATGAGTGACTGTCACGTCACATGTCGCGTCTTTATCTATCAACCACGGATTTGTCCTTGCTTCATTCAGGCGTTGTGAAATATTGAAGAGGAAATTAATATCGCCGGTTGTTGCGGGTTTCCCCCCATCGCATCGTCGGCCGGGGAGTCAACCCGCGAGCGCTTCTAACGTCTGCAGCCAGCAACATTTGGCTTACTTCCCAGACCTGTTTTTAGTTGGCTGGACTAGTATTTGACTCCTCTGGAAATGGATCAGCTGGAAACGGAGACGATGCCTTCTTGAGTCCAAAATAAACGCAGCGCTGACATCGCGTTTGACTATCATATTCTAATTGGCGACAACGCATTGCTCGGATTCAGCGGTGTCAGGAGAGGCTCAACATAGACCAACCAGATCCTGCTGTGAATAAATCGTTCGTTGAAGACCTTAGAACTCGGGTAGTAGATGGCAGAAGGTGGCAGCGTAGAAGATAAGTGGGCAGTGAAGAATGCATTTATCGAAATCGGCGAGAAAAACTTAGGTGAGCTGCTCACTCAGCGAAAAGAGTGGATCACAGATGTAACCCGACGGAAGATTGAGGAGCGTGGAGAAGCAAAGGATGAGGAACGTGAAGAATCAAAGGAGTAAAGTAGAGTCCGTCCGGTATGTATCCCTGTAAGTGGGAGTCGGGCGCTGCTGAAGACAGGACAGGCGGGCATGGGTAGACTTCCTGACCGATGAAGAAAGGATGGCTGCAGCAACCGGAGGTTATTGCACCAATCACTCTTTGACTTGGACATCTGAAATATTGGTTCGAGAACTTCGAACAGCGTCCTTAAGTCTCAGCCAGTTCTTCGAAAAGCACCCATCCGAGGCATACAATTTGAACTACTGGCTAATGATCACGAAGCGCTATATTATTTAGTAATGCGACGCTCATTTATGCTGAGTGGGCCCAAAGAGCTGACCGTTTGCTTTTATGCGGCATCTCACCATCAAAGTCAGCAGGACCAGGATGTTGAGTGTCAACGGGAACAGCTCCGCAAACTTTGCAGTAGCCTGACGATCGGAGGATTTCAATATCTTGACAGTCTGATATCATCAGATAGCGAAAAATCCGCGCACCAAAGTTCGAATGTACCACTCGGTCTTGAAATGTGTTGAGTATAGGCAAAGATAACGCAGATGATGTTTAAAATTTACAATTCGGACGACCTTTCAGCTGGATAGCGTGTACCGAGCAATATAAAAGCCATCGAATACCGATAACAAGATGTTCGAGAACATTGATGGAAATGGGTAGTCCACATATTGCAAGGCTGGTTAGACGGAATCTGTAATCAAGAGTCCCCTTAATATGCGTGACCTGATAGGATATAGAATATTTATGCCGATAAATATTTATTCATTTATTCAGACAAAGGCCAGAGTGGCCTGTGCGGTATATAAGAGTCTTCTCCATTCGGCTCGGGCCATGGCTACACGTTGCCAACCACGCAGCCCACGTCATTTTCCACCTGATCGATCCACCTTGCCTTCTTGTGCCCGTCGGATCGTTGTCGAAAACCATTTTCACCGGGTTAATGTCCGACATTCTGGCTACGTTCCCGGCCACCGCAGTCGTCCGATTTTCGCGGTAGAACGATGGATGGTTCTCTCAGCAGCTCGTGCAACTCGTGGTTCATTCGTCTCCTCCATGTACCGTCTGCCATCTACACCCCACCATAGTTGGTACGCAGCACTTTCCTTTCGAAAACTCCACGAGCATCGTCCAGGTCTCGTGTCCGTAGAGGACTACTGGTCTAATGAGCGTTTTGTAGGTTGTCAGTTTGGTACTGTGGCAAACTCTATTCGAGCGAAGCGGCTTTCTTGGTATCATTTTCGGCAGTTACCAGTGAGCCCAAGTACACAAATGCTTTAACCACTTCGATTTCGTCACCATCGATGCAAACTCGCGCTGGGTGGCTCACATTGTCTTCATGTACTTCGTCTTCGACGTGTTGATGACTAGTCCGATCCGTTTAGCTTCCCTCTTCAGTCTGATGTAGGCTTCCTCCATTTTCTCGAAGTTACGTGTCATAATATCTATGTTATCGGCGAAGCCAAATAGCTGGACGGGCTTATTGAAAAAATGTACCCCTCGTGTTAATCCCTGCTCTTCGTAATACCCCTTCCAAAGCGATGTTGAATAGCAGACACGAAAGACCATCACCTTGCCGTAACCCTCTGCGCATTTCAAAGGGACTCGAGATTGCCCCTGAAACTCTAACTATGCACATCACCCGATCCATCGTCGCCTCGATCAACCGTATCAGTTTATCCAGAAATCCGTGTTCGTGCATTAGCTGCCATAGCTGGTCCCAATCGATTGTATCACATGCGAATTTTGAAGTCTTGGCAGTACTTGGCGAATGGCGAACACCTGGTCCGTGGTGGAGCGTTCGCCCATAAAACCCGCCTGGTACTGCCCCACGAACTCCGATAAATATATATGCTTTTATTTTCATTTGAAATATTCTTAAACAGTGATGCACATGTTCAAAATTAAAAAAAAATTAAAATCGCAAACAAATTTTTTTTTCGCTCGCTCAACATTTTTAGAAATTTAAAGGGGGGGGAGGGGTGACATAAAATAAATTTTATATTTGTATAGGATTGAAAAATAAACAAGTTGTTTGACCCCTTCTTGGTATATGTTTGTATTCCAAGTAGTTCTTGTTGTTGTCGTGGGCTCCAGGTAGTCTAAGAACTCCATAGAGTCAAGGTCTGTGGTTCAACCTCCGTAATCAAGACAGTTTTTGAAGAATAAGCAAGTTGTATTACGCCTTCTTGGTATATGTTGGTTTTCCAAATAGTTCTTGTTGTTGTCGGGGGCTCTAGGTAGTCTTCGAACTCCATAGAGTCAAGGTCTGTGGATTAACCTCCGTAATAGAAGCAGTTATTGAAAAATTAACAGGTTCTGTAACCCCTTCTTGCTATATGTTTGTATTCCAAGTAGTTCTTGTTATTGTTGTGGGATGCAGGTAGTCTACGAACTCCATAGAGTCAAGGTCTGTCGATCAACCTCCGTAATCGAGGCAGTAATTGAAAAATAAACAAGTTGTGGGACCCCTTCTTGATATATGTTTGTATTCCAAGTAGTTCTTGTTGTTGTCGTGGACTCCAGGTCGTGTTTCAACGTGGGTTTAGAAAATGAGCACCACGTCAATCTTCATCTCCTCGAGGAAACCGCTGAGCTTGATTAGCATTTTAGTTGACTAGACCACTCTAAAGCCATTGTCAAAGACAAAAAGGCCCAGAATGAAGAGCAGATCGATACGGAATATGCAGCTTCAGGCGAGTCACGAGTTGCTGAAGATCGGAACCTGGTGCTCTGGTGTGTGGAGGGATACGGAATCCTCCGGAGGTAGGAGTTGCATATCTTCTTGCTGGTGGCCATTTTCTAGAATTGTGGCTTCACATGGGAGTGAGGCTGCGGCAGCTACTAACCCTTTCTGCGGTTTCAGCAGTGGAAGGAACGAAATCGACAGCCGAAGGGGCGAGATTGCCTGAATGTTTCGATCGTCAAGTGGTGGAGGAGGAGTACTCCGGTTTGTACGGTTTTTGGTAGAGGTTTTCTTGCGGCTTTCATAGAACTGCGTGCACCGTTTGGAGTTTAATCACTCAAGCACCTTCTTGTAGTGAAACCTCTCCACGGTCATTAACTCCACACCTTCGACAAACTCCCTGTGATCAGTCTCCAAAGGTCGGGCGCAATTCCGTCAGATCACCCTTCACAAAAACGGAAGGGCACTTCTCCTTCCACTCGAGTGTGCACTCGGGTGTTTTATCTGGAAACAGTGGCTGCTACTTATTTCTCTTCTTGTTTTATCCTAGCAGATTTCCCATAACAGAACTGGGCAATGAACACAACAACATCAACGATGACGCGATAAACAAATGGAGTGTTGCCGAGAATTGATCACAGAGTAGGCTTATGTCGTTTTCGTTTTTGCGGTGTAGCTACACTCGTGCTACACTTTTGCACCGAAAATGTTCGTTTTTGATTTTCGTGCTACACCAGTGTAGCATTTTTCTTGCACTGAAACAAGCAGTGTAGCACCAGAAAAAATCAGAGTGTGCCGTGTAGTGTAGTTTGTTTTCAAGTTTCTCACGTTGTTATTGTTTTCTTTTTATGGTATCCAACAGGTATCCATAACAAACAAACCCAACTGCACTCAAAACGTTCGTTTTTGCCATGCAAAATGCTGCACTAAACGGTGTCGCTACACCTCAAAAACGAAAACGACATTAGATTTGGAGGGCAATTCTGTTTAGTGTAATTTGACTGATCAAGCTGAAATTTTTCATTCAGTACCTAGTGAATTTGTTTGTAAAATCTATGTTTGTAAACAATTTTAATTAATTAAAATGTGTCTTTTATGAACGTCTGATGATTGCTGAAGGTCAGTAAACCGAGACGCGTCACGAAAAATGCTGCTGTCTATGTGCGTCATTACCGAGAAAAACCAATCTGATGGATAAATTAGACTAATGAATTAATGTCTGATGTCGTGGATAGGTAGTTTAATTTGACGGTCACCGGAACAGTTGTTTCGTTCAATACGTCCCCCCTAGTTGAACTTGTAAACGATGGATTTAAATTTTTGTAGATGGCCAGACCGGTAAAATTTTATGACCCAAACTCGAAAAGTGGAGTTTGAAGACGTAGTGAAATTTACTTATCACATTCTGCGGATTTTTTTTTTCTAGAAATCTATAAATGAGATGAGATGAGACGAGATGTAAGAGATGAAAATATGTAAGAAGTAAGACATAATAAGTATGAAGTGAGAAGTGTTAATAAAAAGTAAGAGATGAGTGTTGCATTTAACTTTTTTCACTAACCACATCAAACTTACCACTTCTCAATACTAACTTCTCATTTGCCATTTTTTACGGCTCAGTTCTTTCTTTTCCTTTTCATTTCTCAACACTGGTCTTTAGTTGTTAAATGCAGATGTTCAAATTATTTCTTCCAATGTAATCGATAATTTGGACTCTTGCATTTTTTGAAAAGAGATTCCGGTAGGCAAACATAATTTCCATTATGAGGACTAACCTCCTGCCGCTTTTATGTGTGCCATCATATTTGTGTTGGAAGCAAGTCGCTTTGCAACCCAAAAAATACAACACTGACTGATGCGTCAGAAGATTTTAATCAGTAAGGAATGTACCCACTGCTTCAAAACCATCAATCGCCAGTTCTACCGGGGATGCGTTTCCACAGTCTGTTTTTTTTTTCATAGCACAGCCTGGCGCACGATCCTGAAGATAAGTGCTGATGATGCGATTTGATGTCCGGTTTTACGTTCGTTCGTTTTTATTCAACTTTTGGCAGTCTTGCTCTCGTTGATGGCAGGAGATGCTTCTGATAATGCGTGGTACACCGTCGTGCAGAAAACGAATGAAAATGATGATGTTGCTACTTTTTTCTTGCAGATCTCCTTACTGTTGTTTTTAATGTCGTTTTTTGCGTTCGCTGGCACGAGAGACGCGCGCGGACATCATTACCATTCAGAAAATGTTAATTAATTAATTTAAATAAATCAAAAACTTTTGGTTGGTTGGTTTTAATGGCTGTTATCGTTAATGACTGACAGCGGCTGGGTTTGCTGGACCCTGGCGTTGGTTCACAGTGGGAAAGGGATCAGGTTTATACTCGCTGACGCAGGTGTATATGAATGAATGACCTTCGCTGGGGCAGACTGACAGGGGAAATATTGCAATGCATTGCTGTGGAATGTCGACCGACAGAAGTTATTTATTGGTTGACAAATTTTTAACTCCAATTTGAGAAATTAAAAGAACAATCAAATAACCAAGGAACTTATTAAGCGTATATCAATATTCATTTATCTGAAACCTCAACCTATATTCATCGCGTTTCTTAGTGAGCTGGCAATATCAGTAAACACTTCCACCATGCCCTGCCTTTTCACGATAGATTGAAACACAACGAACCCTAACATTTCACCGTTTACGACTTAACCCGTTTAGTAAACTTCACATTCGACTAATCACGCAACCAACATTAGCTTCCGAGAAGTTCCGTCTTCGGCAGTTTTCAGCCCACGTGTGCCAAACCTAGTTCAAGCTTAGTACGCAGCCCCCCTGCAGCACCCAAACACAACTCGAACGTCATTTGCTCGTTTTCCATCGTCGTCAACGTTTAATCAGATTGTGGGAAAAGTCGTTAAAATATCCCCTCGAAGCCAGCAAATCTGCTATTAGATACACAATGTTGGCTGACGGGTAACATCGGTCTTGGTTTTGAGGAGGGCATTTTCGGCAGGCCAATTTCGGTAGCCAAACCGAACGGTCGGTCATGTACCGCGCAGCAGTCGCAAGAGTGAAACTCCGAACGTGCAATAGTTCCAGGAAGGTAAAGAAATGGCAAACGAAAACTTTTCTCATGTCTCTCAGCAGTCAATCGGTCGGCGTTTTAAGCGGCAGACCTAATTAAGGTTTATGTTTCAATTAAATTAAAACCGCAGCAATGATCATACCTACTAACGGGATGAATTGATTGAAGTCCGCTGCGCATCAAACTGGGTCTCCGCGCCTAGAATAGGTGGGTCTTGTTTTTTTTTTGGTTTGCTGCGTTGCCCCTTCTGTTGCTCATTAGACAGAAAAGTAGGTACATCGCAAAAGGAAATTAAGTTCCGAAAACGAGCACAGCCTCTGGTTGAGGTCAAGACTGTTATCGTCGTCGAGACTGTTCGGGTTGTTAAGTTTTTGACAACAGTATGACGTGTAGTGCGCTGCGCTGCGATTCGGAAATAAATATTTTAATTACAAGACTCATTTTCTAATTACCTCCAAAGTTGGTGTTCGATGCGCTCGGAATCGAGCCAAAAATGTTCAGAAACGGTAGCTTTATTTCGAATTATGCTTCCAAGAACTTTCGTGTATAAAATAAAAATGTATCTGATTCAAAGTGACACTGACTTGAGAATGATATCTCAGAAAGGAAAATCACATTTTTGTCTTTTTCGTACACTAAGTGTACGCAGTAGGATCACGCCAGAAATAAACTTTTAACTAAATGCAGGGAGAACCATAGCGTTATACAATTCGACTCAGTTCAACAAATTTAGCAAATGCTTTTGTGTGAGCAGGTATTTCTGTATATAATGTGTCTGTCCCACATTAATAAGTACATTTTCAAAATAAAAATTTAAATTAAAACAGACCTATCGACTAGACTTTCGCCGCAGATAGTACAATACGCACCTTGAGAAGCGATCCCCTTGATTCTTATTTTGCTGATCTTATTCTATGAATTGCGATTTGCAATTTAAACAGTTTCTTTCGGTACAATTATGCCCAACACGCGAACAAATGGCACCTAATGCTTCGCGTTTGCTGGGTAGTGATTTGTTTTTTATTTGTTTAATTTCAGTTTCAGAGCCTACTTTCCACCTTATTTGCCATAAAGTATTTTGCCAAGTATAATATCAGGATAAGAAAAATGACTTATAAATTATTTACCTTAAAAGCCCTATAACTTATTGATATCTCACGAGGGGGCGGATTTCGGTGCAGTACGGATTCCGGTTCCACATTGAATGATCTTCTTTTTCTTATTGGCATTACATCCCCCCTAGGACACTGCCGCCACGCAGCGTTCATTAAGCACTTTCACAGTTTTTGACTGCGAGGTCTAAGCCGAGTTACCATTTTTGCATGATTAAAATTAAAACTTCCCCTATAAATTAAAATTTTTCCATTAAAAATTGGAAATTTGTCAATGAAGAAATCAGGGTAATTCCCTCATAATGAGTAACAGACAAATATATAATTTCCACAAATAATACAAAATTTCTATAAACGAGTTCTGGAACAAGCAACGTATCGATGTTGTAACGGTCGAACTATTTTAGTAAACATGTAAAGAATTGAATTCGCTGAAATTTTGAATGGTTGATACGTCAACTATGAAATCATGGGCAGATTTGTGGCTACTAACGCAATCCAGCGCCATTTAATGAAAGAAGAAAACTCGCAGCTTCTATTAGTGGGGTTGGATTACGTGGCTGGACTCAAATTAGCTCGCCAGCGTCGGGAGAAGCTTTTGTTTACAAAAGCAGTTTCATCCTTTTGATATGTTGGTGCCAAACTACAAAATTTTCCACAAATTGTTTTTTCCACATTAAAAAATAAAAACTTTGCACGAAAAAATCAACTGGGAATCGAACCCAGCCAATTTCTTGCTTTGTATAGCTATGTACCTTCTCACACAGCTAAGGAAGACCCCACTGGGGTCCATATATCGGACTTGACATGTTACCGATAAAGTTTTTGAAAGCTATTTGTCCAATATTGATTGAACCCTTCACTTTCCTCTTCAATGCCATTGTTACTACCAGTGTTTTTCCGGAATCATGGCAAAAGTCGAAAATATTACCAATAACCTTCTGAATCAATTTCAATCGGGATACCGTTCAAAACATAGCAATAAAACGGTGATGATTAAAATACTCGACGATATTGGTTTTGTGATCGACAACGGACGTCCAGTTGTTCTCATTCTTTAAGATTTCTCAAAAGCATTCGATAGCGTCTCTCACAGTATATTCAATTTGCGACATATTGAAAACACAATTCGCTTTTTCGGATCATGCTGTTGCCCTTTGCCCTAATTAAATCTTATTAAAGTGCAAGATCCCACGCTGTCTTTAATGATGGTTTCTTGTCAAGTTTTTGTCCTATAATATCAGGAGTTCCTCAAGGTTCCTTATTAGGGCTAATTTTGTTCTTACTGTAAATTAACGATCAACCGTGCATAGTAAAGCACTGCAAAATCCATCTGTTCGCGGATGATGCACAGATATATTACACATATTTGAAAAAGTCAGTTGTAGACAACCCCCCACAACTTGACATTTGGCCTAAGTTTCACGTACCCACTTCCAAATCGCAGATGGCGCTTCGAAACATAAACAATGGGTCATCCTACACTGCCGCCACACTTTTCCTCCGTAGAAACCATGTTTTTTTGTTTCGTCATTTGTTGTCAACATTCAACGGACAGGAGCATCATATGGATAGGGTGAATTGGTAATTGCAATTAATGAAAATGTTTTAAATGTTGAAATTTGTCGCTTGGGAAAACGCAATTTGTTTTATATATCGCCCATTTAATTGTAGGCAACGAGTTCCCACTGATCTATGCAGTTTTAATAGTTGAATCTAAGAAGTTAAATTTATTAGCTGTATAAATGATTATTCTTTATCATACAACTTGATTATCATAAAATGATAAGATGTGAGAACAAAGCAACTTGCGGTTGATTTGATACTATCATCATGATTAGGAAGTTTCTTTTTAAAACACACATAATCAGAGGCGCATCCACGTTCCGAGTCGTGGGTAGGACAAATAGGTAATACCGATTTGGGCACAATTCCTAATATTAGCATTAGCGCTAGACGATTCGCACAAATTCGAATGTGTTACAAGCCTAGAATATTGTTTACGAGTTGCATCATTTCAAACCGTTCTCAGATAATGATTTGGGACTAATCGCTATCTCTGAGATGGAAGCAAAGCACTTTCCAACAATCGATTTTGGTTCTGGTCACGTTCTTGCGTAGGTGCCACGGAATATTAGTCTGGAAGGTACAACAATTCTAAAAATCATCTGGATTTGAGAAAATCTGGACAGAATACTCACATCATTTGAGAAAATTTCTTCAATTTTCTGGACAAATATTGCTTTTCCAAAATGGTTTATGATTTTCTAAAGAAGCATGACATACATCTTGGAATCCTTAGGTTATCGAATATATTTACAAGGTTTCAGCAGAAATCATAGATCACAGAAATTTGTATAAATCTGCAATGGTTTCATAAAAAAAAAACGGACGTCTCACTTAGAACAAAATGCATTCAAAATCATCATCACGAAAGCATTATTGCCCAGTGCCAAATGCACAGTGTGTGCTTCCAATAATCCATTTAAACGTGCCAAATAACATACTTCTAAAAAAATCGCATTTGCAGATTTCAACCACTTTTTTCATCTTGGGAAAACCAAGGATATTCTACCAATTACAAAGGTTAAGTATGTTGTCGGATCGGCTGCTTTCCAAAATGTATAGTATGGAGGATTTCTAGTGCGAAAGTTTTACTGCAACTTTGCCTAATACTTAGTTGTTTGAATTCCATAATGGGCCTAAAGCGCTAGTTGTAGTAATTTAAAATAAATAATTTAAATTATGTTATCATTTAGTATATAATATTGTTACTAACGCTTTAACTCCTTTATTAGTGAAATAAAAACAGCAATTTGTTAGGCCGAGTCGTAGAAAAACCGTCACAATAGAAGTCCGCCATACAACCCATTTTGGAATTTAGCCTCTTAAATGAATTATTGGAACCCAAATTACTAAATAATCGAAAAAATCATTGTTTTAGACATCTTTGATTATCGGTATTATAAAGTACCTGAAGTACTTAAGAACAATTAGTAGTCTATTTCTTTAAGATCCCAGAAACCTCTATGATTATTGTTTCGACTCTGATTTTTTTGAAATCACCTTTTGCCACACACAGATTCTCGTCAGCCAATGACTTCATATGTTCTTTTCATAATCATGGGTAGGACAATGCTTTGACTGTCCCACCCAGGAAAATTCATGCGTAGGACATGCCCTACTTGTCCCACCCACTCCTGGCGCCACTGCACATAATGTTTCACATGTGGATCATAATAAAACGTGGTTATTTTCTTAACAAAGGATAGTTTTGTAGAGTATTCAAATCGATGTGCCATTTTTATTAAATAAATAACCACCACAGTTTATTTTCCCTGCGCGTAATGATGTACGGGTTTAACGGGTTTGTTAACTGCAGAAAATCGTGAGTGCATATTCTTAAATTAACTCTCGGTACGATAATTTCAACTGCAACATATTTTTGCGTGAGGGAAGTCGAAAATTTCCAAAATTTCATATGAGGATAGCCTAACTCCTCGGGAATTTGGTTCGCGATTATTTTCCCGCGTGCTTTACCTATTATGCGATGTTGGGCACGAATTATTCGAAATTGAGGACGAATAATCACAATCCCGGCCCTATTTAAAATACACGGGACGCGGGGACTTTCCGGCGGAAAGTTTTTCCAAGGTGTATAAGGGTTCTTTTACCACAGAGAACAGACATGGAGGCTCGAACAAAATTTCTTGCAAAACATGTGTGAACAAATACACCGAACCTCAACGCCATCGACGTCGACATTGTAACTCACAATCTCATTTTGACAACACGATGGCGCTAGTATGCTCTTGCATGCTTAACGACACTAGCGCACAGCGGCATTTTTTGATGATGCTAGCGTTGATTATGCACGGGATAACGGCGACATTCCAAAGTTATTTCAAAATGAACAGTAAAAAGTTTTCACAACATAGTGAGTGTAGCTTCAACGTCTGTTCTCTGTGCTTTTACCTCATAGAAAGCATCTCGTTAGTCCGGCTAATTAAGATTTTTCCAGAATAAAAAGTACAAACATATTCAGAGGTGAGCCAGCCAAGGGCTGAAAACCTCTTTAATAAAGACGATAATAATAATAAAAAGTACAAACACTCATTTAAATATATTATCTTGTCTGTTTTCAAATGGCTGTGGGTTTATTTTGCTTCATTTGTATGGATTTGACAATCGGATTAACTAGATAAAAATTTCGTGGGGGTTTACTATAAATACAAAATTAAAAGGATGAATGATACCTTTTGCCTTAGATTTTTATAAGTTATTTAAAAAAGCGACATCTCCTGTGTCTATTTATCCAATAACTTTACTTTTCTCCTCTGTATTTCCAGCCCAGTTCACCCATTAACACTTCACAAAACAAAAGTTGTTTCGAATAATCCAGCAACAAACCGCGTTGTAGTTATATCTATATTTTGAAACACCCAGCCCCGTAGTGCTTGAGTATATATGAGCCTATACCAAAATAACTAATGATTAATGCAATTGTGTTATTAAAGTTAATAAAAAAATAATATTAGGTTTATCTTTAACCTTTTATAGAGCCATAATTAAAAAATGTTCCCGATATAAGTAAGTTTGACAGAACCACCTGAACCAATTTTTCGGGGTACATGGGAATTTACTGGAGACGTCAAGTTGCTCACGGGTCAAAAGCTATTCATTTCGAATAGCTCTTTCCATAATTTGATTAAACCATTATTGAAACTGAACGACGACGTTATTGAGTTTGTTGATAATGCAACAAGTTTAGGTATCCGCGTTGATTCAAAATTTGAATGGGACAAACACGTTATGATACAATGTGGGAAAATTTACGCTTGTTTAAGAACGCTGTACACATTATCAACATTTTCAACTTGCGCTATAAAATTAAAATTATTCAAAAGCCTTATGCTTCCTTACTTCATTGGTTGCGATTTCCTACTAGATTCCATTTCAGTTTTTACGTTTAATAAGTTGAAGGTTGCTTTAAATTCATGTATTAGATATATGTATTCACAACACAAATACGTTCACAAGCGTTTCTCAACTGCAGTACTTATTAGTAGGGTGCCGATTTGAAAATTATAGTAAACTCCGTTGTTGTTTAATTTTGCACAAACTGTCAAGCACAAAACAACCGGATTATTTACACATCAAACTAAATATGACACAAAGCAATAGTTACAAAAAAATTATACTACCGCGTTACTGTAGAATTGAAACACTCGGACTTTTCTGTATTTTCTGATCTTTATTCTCACTTCTATTCCCGGTACACACAGAACCACCACCGTTCCTCTTCTCTACCACCTACCTTCTCCCGTCCCCGTGGGTCCAGATGCCCACTCAGGATTTCCTCTCCCGATCTCTCACAGAGACGTATTCAGGGGTAAACACTACAACCCCCCTCTTACAATAATTCAAAATACTGTTAGTGGGATATATAATCTTTGAACTTTACAGGAGCATTACGGCAACGTTTCGCACATTTTCTTAGGTCGTGAGATCGCGTCATAGTTGATGTTGTATCTGTAGAAGGACCGGCTTCGCAGCTATTGGATGGACTCGTTTCTGGCATTTGTCTTGTTTCTGAATCATTTGAGCTCGGCGGTTGGTTTATCTCGTCCGGTAACTTCTTCAGATGACTCACATTACGGCGATACTTGGTGACATCTGCTCCAGACTTCCGGGTCACGACGAATTAGTCAGGAGTGTAATTCGTACTCAATTTATTGTCTTTCTTTATACGCTTGGCGAGAACTCGATCTCCTACTGCAATTTCGCTGCTACGGGCTCTACGTTTCCCGTCGGCGTATTCCCTTCCCTTTTCCTTTTGAAGCTTATCGTGGTCTCGATGTTCCTCGTCAATTGGTGTAATTGTTGGCACTTCGGGAAGTTTTGTCCTGATTCTCCGGCCGAACATCAATTCTGAAGGTGCCCGACCTGTTGTAGGATGAGTTGTTGCATGGTAAGATAAAAGAAACTGTGACAACACTGTTCTCCAATCCTGTCCAAGTTGTTGTGCTATTTTCAATCTTTTTAAAATTGAGCGATTTTGTCGCTCGACCTCCCCGTTTTGTTGCGGCCAATACGGTATTGTATTGATTAGATGTACTCCCAAATCTTCACAGAATGCCCGAAACTCTTCACAGTTTGCATTAAATTGAGGTCCGTTGTCAGCACGTATTGAGAGCGGAACACCGAATCGGCTGAATATCACTGATAATTGGTTTATTGTTTCTTTAGATGTAGTCAAGTCCATGTCACAAACTTCAATGTAACGGCTATAGTAGTCTACCACAACCAACAAGGTTTGTCCGTCAGGTAAAGGCCCAAGGAAATCAATGGCTATGTCCTGCCAAGGTCCATTAGGCATCTCCTTTCGTACCATTGGTTCTGGCGGCTCAGGAGCCGAAACCAAGATGCATCCACGACATCTTTTCACGAACATTTCTACAGCCGCATCCATCTTTGGCCACCAGACTGAACCGCGCAGATGCAATTTCATCATTTGGATTCCTATGTGACCCTCATGAGCAATTCGTAGCACTCTTTCTTGCAATGCTTGAGGTATCACGATTCGGTCAGTTCGTAGCAGAATATCCTCCCAACGACACAGTTCGTTTGCTATGACACGAATGTGTAAGAGCAGTTCATGAGTTGAGCCATTTTGCAAACTTGCTGGATATCTGCGTCTTTTCTGGATTCTAATACTATATCTTCCCATTTGATTGCTGCAGAAGTAGCAGAACACACTGCGATGTTCTTGATCATAAGTTCATCATTTCTATCGAAGGATACAACGAGTAACGAAGTAAGTCGTGATAGGACGTCTGCCAGATTTTTATTTCCAGGAATGTGCACAACGTGATAGTCGAAAGCTTGGAGACGAAGGACCCATCGTTCGATCCTGGCGCAAGGCCTTGAACGGTCGGTGAACAGAAATTCTAAAGCTTTACAGTCTGTCAAAATGTTGAACTTATTTCCATACAGATATGCTTGAAACCGCTCAACACTCCAAACAATGGCCAATGCCTCCTTTTCGGTTTGACAGTACCGCTTTTCGGTATCTGTCAAAGACTTTGATGCGCAGCTAACCACTCGGCTTTCGCCAGCTTGGTCAGTTTGAATCAATATTGCCCCTAATCCAACTGGACTAGCGTCCGCCATTACCGAAGTTCGATCACGTTTCTCAAAAAAACCCAGCTTTTGCGCCTCTGACATACCCTTTTTTATATCTTCAAAAGATTTTTGATGATTTTCAGTCCATTTGAATTGAGATCCTTTCTTCAACAGAGCTCTTAATGGTTCATCCAGTGTTGCCAGGTTCGGTATGAACTTATTGAGATAATTTGCCAGTCCCAGGAAACTACGAACTTCAGCTTCGTTCTCAGGACGCCGAAAGGACATTATTGAGCATAATTTCGATTCAGATGGATGAATTCCCT
The DNA here is from genome assembly GCF_024139115.2 of Armigeres subalbatus. NCBI lineage: Eukaryota > Metazoa > Arthropoda > Insecta > Diptera > Culicidae > Armigeres > Armigeres subalbatus. The sequence goes on from NC_085140.1 coordinate 454,288,563, forward strand.
TCTCCGTTATTTGGTGGCCTAGAAATTCGACCTCATTCACACGAAACACACATTTATCCCAATTTAACTCAACGTTTCGCTCTTTGAACCTCCGTAGCACCTATGACACGAAAAATTTATACACAGTTAACCCATTTATTTATTATTTCATTCAAATTCAATCATAATACAAAGTTTATCAGTCATACCTCTTTCAAACGATTATCGTGCTCTTCACGATCACGCCCTTCCACAATTACATCGTCCAAGTACCAGTACGTTCCTTCACACCCGGCTAAGATTTGATCCATGGCTTTTTGGAACAATTCCGGTGCCGTCACAAGACCAAAGGGAAGACGCTTGAATCTGTAAAGCCCCTTGCTGGTGATGAAAGTTGTCACGTCCCTAGATTCAGGTGCCAATTCAATTTGTAAAAACGCCTCCCTAATGTCCAATTTACTCCACGACTTTCCTTCCCCCAATCTAGCCAGAAAATCGTCCACGGTAGGCATCGGGTGTCGTTCTCTAAGAACTGCTTCGTTGACACGTCGTAAGTCAAGGCATATTCTTGGTTCACCAGTCGTTTTACCCACCACCACTAAAGGTGAAACCCATGTCGCCGGACCTTCTTTGATCTCGATAATGTCTCTTGCCAACAGTTGTTCCAGTTTTCTGTTCACAGCATCTTCCAACGGCATAGGAACTCTCCTGAGGGGTTGAAAAATTGGTTTTGCAGTCGGATCCATGTGTATATGAACCTGAATGTCTTTAATCTTCGAGTATGGCGTCATTTGAGTTGTTACGTTCTGGATTCCCATGCCAACCTTCAAGATTCCTAGATCTTTAGAGGTTTGATCCCCTAGAAGGCAACGTTGGCCACCACTGATGACGTAGAATAATGCTCGTACTGACAGTTTTCCCACTTCCACATTTGCAACAAACGTCCCAATTATCGGAAGCGGACGATCACTGGCGTATCCTTTCAGAATCCTTGAGCTTCCTTTTGTGCTGCTGTAAACTACCACTTTTGCTCGTTTCAGCGTTTCCCAGGCTTCATCTGTGATGAGGTTTGCATCCGATCCAGAATCAATCAGCAAGTCCAATTTGACTCCACCGATTTTACATTCGACAACGTTCGTTTCGTTCCCAGAGTAAAATGCATAATAGGTTTTCCCTGCATCAGTATCGTCTGCAGCGTCCAATGATTTTGAACTCGATGTAGGATCATCATGTTCAATCGATCGCACCTTATCCGGAATATAAGTCTTCCCATGGAACTTCCGCACTCTGCAACGCGATCCGAAGTGACCAACTCGTTTACAGGAATAACAAAGCTTGCCTTTGGCTGGACATACATTATCAAGAGTTTGGTGATCTCGGTGCCCGCAATTAAGGCAAGCTTGGATCCTTTGATCAGATGAAAAAGGCTTTTTTCCAGTGAACTTTTTCGGGGGATGAATGTTTCGCTTGTTGAATGTGGATACGGGTCTACTGCTGATTTTGAGAACCTTATGATCATTAGTATCCTTCGCCTTGCCTCTCAGATCCTGTACTTGATTATCAATTCCTTCGAGGGCTGCCCCAAGTGATTCGATTTCAATTAACGTGCGATCCTGCTGAAGAATACGTCGTCGAAGTTCAGTTGACAAACAACCTTCTATAATGACGTCAGTAATAAAAATTTCGGTTAGGACATCTCGGATTTCAGCCGAATATTTGTCGAAACCACAATCGGAAGCTTGCTGGCGAAGACGAAGTATAAAGTCAGCGAACCTAAATTTTGTAACCTAATCAGTGATTATCTAACAATCAAGAAAAAGATAAATCTAATTGTTACCTTTCCCCTTCCTTTTGTTTCATGTTTCTCAATCTGTGTCTCTCAAGGCAGTCTTGTTTACAGGGTTGGAAGAATCCATCCAACGCATTTATCGCGACGTCATACCACTGCTTTTCCGTGGACACTAGTGGAAACTTCTCACGATCTGGAAGGTTCTGGAACACGCGTTGCAGCTGAGGTCCACCCAAGTGCAAAAGCTTAGCCCTTTTCTTCTTCTGATCCACCCACATCATATGCATCAAAGAAGCATTCTAGCGCCCCTTTCCAAATTCTCCACTCTTTGTGTAGTTTGCTTTTATCTATGTCATCGCATCTAAATTGAGGTATTGGCCGACTCTCTTCCATCTATAATGTCGAGATAAGAGAAAAGCACAACACGATATTATGCTTATTGTTTTACACATCTTTGTTTTTCTTGGAGCTTTCTTATTAGGGCTAACACTCCATAATATCTAAAAAAATGTTATCCGATCCTTTGGAATCATTCCTACAATAAACATATTGAACTATTGAACGATCAAGACTTTCTCGATTGTGAGCAAAAGCTTTCAATCTTCAATATCAAAGATATAGAGCAAAGCTTCTCATTATTTTGTGACCGTAAATGTCTACATACATTCAATACATACATACATACAATACATTCTGAAATCCATACAGAAACTGTTGTAAAGCAATCCATGCTTATGTTTCTTTATTTTTATTTTTTTTTAAACATTCAAAATTGTATACTGTAATCCATACATAAACAGTTGTACAGCAATCCATGCTCATGTTTGTGTCTGTAAACATACAAGGTTCACAATCTGTAATCCATACACAAACTGTTGTAACGCAATCCATGCTTATGTTAATGTTTGTAAACATTCAATTTTTAGATTCTGTAATCCATACAGAATTAGTTGTACAGCAATCCATGCTTATGTTTATTTTTATGTAAACATTTAATGTTTATATTCTGTAATCCATACAGAAACAGTTGTACAGCAATCCATGCTTGTTTGTTTGTAAACGTTCAATGTTTACATTCTGTAATCCATACAGAAACTGTTGTAAAGCAATCCATGCTTATGTTCATGTTTTTTTGTTAACATTCAGTGTCAACATTCTGTAATCCATACAGAAACTGTTGTAAAGCAATCCATGCTTATGTTTATTTTTGAAAACATTCAATGTTTACATTCTGTAATCCATACAGAAACTGTTTTGGAGCAATCCATGCTTATGTTTATTTTTATGTAAACATTTAATGTTTATATTCTGTAATCCATACAGAAACAGTTGTACAGCAATCCATGCTTATGTTTGTTTGTAAACGTTCAATGTTTACATTCTGTAATCCATACAGAATTGGTTTTACAGCAATCCATGTTTATGTTCGTCTGTAAACATACAATGTTTACATTCTGTAATCCATACAGAAACTGATGTAAAGCAATCCATGCTTATGTTCAATTTTTTTTTTTTTTAACATTTAATGTTTATATTCTGTAATCCATACAGAAAAAGTTGTACAGCAATCTATGCTTATGTTTGTAATACATAGAATTCTGTTTCTAGATTACATATGTTAACTATTAGAACACTATTCTATTAAACACTTCACAAGTTATTTTGCCATCGTAACTTTTGATACAAATTTTTCTCTACATTTCTATTCGAGATTTCATGTCTTTTCAATATTTACCCATAATACCCATGTTTTGTGTCAGTGTTTTCTTTCAAATGCATCATACAATAAAAACACATTTAATGAATACCAAGGTAGGGGAATTCGTATTGGTTGCGTTACATTTATATATATATATATATATATATGATGCAAAAATATCACTAATACATTCAATGAGCTTTAATAACAAAGCATGCAATTATATTCGTCACAAGTTTTTGTTTTGTTTACATCCCGTAGTCCGTTTGCACTTGGATTCTCCCCTTACAATGTATCTTATTGCTTTTCACCGATGAGAGAAAAAAAAAAAAAAAATTAACGATGTTTGAAAACCGTTGCAATGAGAAAATTTTCATACAATTTGTTTTCTCTTCTTAGAAAGCGTGACCAAAGGAGAAAAAACTATCAAGGTCCGGTTGCCCTTTGTATAGAACATAATATTGTATGCTAATTCATTTCCACTCACTTATACCACTAATACGGTACTAAGAAGTCTTCTCAATCGTTTCAATATCAAAGCGGCCATATTTATTTTCAATTTGGATTACTTCGCCGTAAAAATCAAATTTTCCACTTGTTTAAATACATTTTCACTCACCTTGTCAGTTTATCCTCGTCGCCAATTTTGTAGAATTGAAACACTCGGACTTTTCTGTATTTTCTGATCTTTATTCTCACTTCTATTCCCGGTACACACAGAACCACCACCGCTCCTCTTCTCTACCACCTACCTTCTCCCGTCCCCGTGGGTCCAGATGCCCACTCAAGATTTCCTCTCCCGATCTCTCACAGAGACGTATTCAGGGGTAAACACTACAGTTACTGTACGACTAAATACGGGAATTCATTTTTTGTGCGAGGTGTAGTACACTGGAATTCTTCGCCTACATAAATTTCCAATGAAAAATCGTTTATAGTTTTTAAGAGAGCATGTAGAGAACAACATGTATTGGCGCTGATTCTACTAGACAATTACTCGATGTAGCATGAAAATGACTGTAGTCTTAAGTTACAAAATATTGCTAAATAAATAAATAAATAAATAAATATATGAAGTACGTCACGTGTACGGGGGGAGGGGGTTTCCAAGTGTGACGATTCTTACAAAATTTTTAGAGAATTATTACAAAAAGTGTGACGAAGGGGAGAGGGGTGTAGAAAATTACAATTTTTTGCGTGACGTACTTTATGGATCTTCCCTTGATAAAACATCGAAAATGCTTAACCCTCTATACTGTCCAAGACTGCCTTTCGACGGGGTACTTTGATTATTTTTGTGATTTTCAGTAGTTCAGAGTTCGAAAAGTTTTTTTTTATGTCGACCAATAATATAAACTTCAATGCATATTTAAATGTGGTTTAAAGTTGATTTTCAAAATTCTACACATTAATAAAAAATTATTGAAAATTGAGTATTTTTTTTTTGTTCTTCCGTGTTTTTGATCGTATATCTTTTTTTCCTTGTTGGGTACATTTTCCACTGCGACCAGTTGGTTGATCTATTGTGGCATATTGTGGTCGTATATCTTAAAAGAGTGAAATATTTGTAGTTTAGTATTTTTCCACAACTAATCTCATTCAATAGAAGGCTTTAGTGGTGAATGATACACTCTAAAATATTTATCCAACTATTTACACGGAAAATAAAAAAATAACACTTCTGTTAGGAAATCTCGAGGCTGTTTTTCCCCGAACCAAACGAGCTAAGTGAGCCGATTTCCTATATGGAAGCAACTCTAAATTGTCCAGTTCGTCAACAGCCATGTTGCAGCTCGGCACGCAGCGCTGCTAATGAGTCCCGTTTCAGTGACCGACGGGCTTCGTGCTCTTCCGAAGCGGAACTGACCTCTCCGGACTGACTGCAATCGGGCCATAGCGTTAGGTATCTCCGAGCGGTGTTCAGCCAAACCTTGTGTTATTACTAAATTAATATCCAAGGAGAATTTTTTGTTGCACTCTTTGCACTTGTGGCGCTTCTCGGAGTAGTGCATGGCATGGAAAATGAACAACAGAACGGATAGCTTTGGATAATCTACGGGATCCCCTTTGTAGTTAAAAAAAACAGCGAACCGGAGTTTGGAGGACATTCAATTCTGACGTGTTTTCCGTCCACAGCTCCGCAGCGGTTGGGTAAATATCACATATTCAAGAATTTTTCAGTAAACCTCATGGTTAATGAGCTTAGAAGTTAATAATGTTCTGAAAATTCAGATGTGAATTTGAACATTACCTATGTGGAAGATTTTAATTTGCAAAATGTATTAGAGGGTCGTGGGTTCGAGTCCGATCGAAGAAAAGTGGTTACCTCCAATACATTTTCCAAATCAAAATCTTCCACATAATGTTTACATTTACATCTGAGTTTTCAGAACATTGCAAATTAATGTCCAAGTCGGTTGGTCAAACACCCGCAAAATAGGCAATTAACTTTGATTGAACTGAAGTGTTTTCTCCAGCCTTGAAACTTCACAAGAGAAATGGAATATCTGAGCAAGATATCTGGTAGGAATAAACCGTGAATGTATGCAACATAACAAAAGATAGATGCTAGACAATAATAACGGAGGAAAATACGTACATCAATGTGTGGAAAAGCAGAAACTCAGGACTAAGAGGAGTTCTTTTCGAGTGTTTTCTAGTTTATGCTTTACCATTTCCAATAGTGACTTCAATGCTTCAGGGGTTATCCTAGTTGTTTGGAAAAACTTTTCGGAGTCTGATAATTTGTAGCGAAGTACCCTGAATGCCCGGTTTTTGAGAAGTGGATGCACTCACCACCTCATTTTCAAATGGCTTCTGCTTTTAAATATCCTATAAACAAGATATAAAACCGAAATCTCGAGCACTAGAGATACATCCATTTCGGAATAACTTGTTTGAAATCCGTAAACGGCAAAAAATGGTTAACTTCACATCTGTCACAAACCGTATGCATTGTGGGTTGCTTTTCCGTTTTGCGTACGTTTTGTACTTGTCATAAGACGAGTTTGTACAGTCCCGTTTTGTACTTTAGTACAACATGTGGCGATAAAATATGCGTCACTCTTGAAGTGTCATTTTCCTTACGAGCGTACCTTGTTGTCTGTTACCGTAAGTTAGTGTTTTATTAAAAGTTTGATAAGAACTATTTCCAGACATTGAACTGGAATTCCCTCTTAAGCAAACGTTGGTAATCCTTGTTACCATTGTTACCATCCATAGAGTTGATTATTTTACTATCAACAAGTAGATAAACTTCCATTGGTGATATGAGTCCAACTGAAACTCAACAAAATTTCAACAGCATTTCATATTTTTAATACCGTAACTCGGGGGAATTTTGATCGCCGGGATAACATTGATCAGATTAACCATTTTCAAGAAATGAATAAATTATTATTTTCTGTTATTACAAGTAGGCTTATTGTGAGTATGGTATTTCAACCTTGACAAAATTTGCTGCTGAATGATATAATAGACTGGCCCAGATTAGTATGGGGAGAAAAAAATGTTGTCGAATTCCACGGGGCACCCCCCAGAATTGCGTCTTTGGGTGAGAAAATCAATCTCTGAAAATTTCAGCTCTATCGCTTGTTGCATAAGCTGGCGCATTTGATTTGAAGTTTGTATGGGGATTTCAGCCAAAATGTATAGGAAAATACACCTCCGTCACTCATTCGATCTGGAAATTGGTTCTGATTGCTCGATTGACCTCCGAATTGCAAAAACGGCAGTTGGTATGCTACAGAACAATTTCACAGAACATTGCATGATGATTAAATGAACTTTTATATAGTTTTCGGCTAATTTATTAGGAGCTGATTTGTGTATTTTTGGATTTTCTGATCGAATTGCATCAGCCGAAACCTATATAAAAGTTCATTTAATCATCATACAATGTTCTGTGAAATTGTTCTGTAGCATACCAACTGCCGTTTTTGCAATTCTGAGGTCAATCGAGCAATCAGAACCAATTTCCAGATCGAATGAGTGACGGAGGTGTATTTTCCTATACATTTTGGCTGAAATCCCCATACAAACTTCAAATCAAATGCGCCAGCTTATGCAACAAGCGATTGAGCTGAAATTTTCAGAGATTGATTTTCTCATCCAAAGACACAATCCTGGGGGGTGCCCCGTGGAATTAGACAACTTTTTGTTTCCTGGGCCAGTCTAATGATATAACCTTCGGATGAATTTGCATTTATTTTTCGCCAAAATTTGGAAAATAAAGTTAACAATATTTTTTTAACACACAACAAGCTGCCAACAAAGCAAAACAAATATAATTACAAAAAAAAAAATGCTCGTACCTATAATTGTGTAGTTATCTTATTTTCTTGGTTGATCCACATTTTTTGTTTCAAAATTTTGATTTATATTGTTGAAAACCCAGATAATTCCACCAGCGTTTATGATGCTTTTCTCGAAACAATGAGGGACCGACTGTTTACTTTGATGACATTTACTTCCAGCGTAAAAAGTGTAGACAACAACCTTCCGTGCACCATGTTTACGGTACTCGTCACTGAGTGGCGATACCGGCGTTTATATCTGTGTTGTTAAGCCTGCTATGTTCTGAGATTTTCACAATTTTCACCGGCTCATGGAAGAAAGATAGTTGGAAATCGATAAAATGTATGGGAAAATCAAGTATTTTGCAAATTTATGGAAAATGGTGGTGTTTTAGAAGAAAGTAGTGATAAGGATTGAAGTATGAGGTGAAAAGATTATCTCCTGCACTTAGTTTGCACTGATTAGTAGTTTAATAGTGATGAAATTTCGATTTTACTACCATTGAAAAAACGCCATCTCTTGCATTAATCGTTCTGAAACATTCAACGTATTGATGTTAAAGCGATTGAATTACTTGCGTATACGAGTAACAAGTCAAATTCGCTGAAATATTAAATGTTTGATACGTCAACTATGAAATCATGGGCAGCACACTTCTCGCGTTATTTAGCCACAGACGAGCTAATGAATACCGAAACGAATCTTTTGCTACTGATACGAAAACTACCCGTAGGGAAGATTGTCTCCAATTGTTCGGCAGGATTGTGGGGATATAATTTTAGTGGTTTAGTTTATCGTTATGCAGTCGAGCCACATTGTGAATATTTTGTATACGGAAATGTGGGTCAGTAGATCGATTTTGAAGATATGAAAATTTGGAACTATCTGCTGGATTCCCACTTAAATTGGTAAAATGATGGTAAAATAAACAATGGGGACGAGGATATCAACGTTTGCCTAGATTTTTTTTTAAATCTTTATTTAAGTGATTTTTTAATTTTAAAATTAAGTTCGTTTGCCTGGATGGGAATTCTAGTTCAATATTTGCTATAGGAGTCTAGAGTGTCTGGAAGCAGTTCTTATCAAAGTTTTTAAAGCGTCCGTCATTATGGTGATCGTGGAAAGCTAGATATCCACCACGATATTTAAAAATATTTAAAAATTGCTTGAATCATCGACAATAGACGTCATCTAAAAAACCCAGATTAATCCACCTAGCGGTGATGGTGCCTTTCTCGCGCAAAAAGGTAATAAATGTAGCCTTTACGCTTACACCTTGATGATGTACAAGAAAGGCAAAACAGCTACACCGTCTAATGTTATGATAGAAAATTTACACTAGTAGACGAAAGATGGTGCTGCCAAAAGTTTCTCGAATTTCCTATGTTCGAATTTTGACTTTCGGACAATTTCATAGTACTATGAAACTGAACGAAGAGCATACTTACGCCTAAATGTGCGCAACACGAGCATCTTTATAGTACGATGAAACTCGTAATGGGAGCAAGCCATGGATAAACATTAAAAATATTCATAGATGCAAGGCATTTTTCATAACACATTATTGTTCTATGTGATTATGTCTCATCACTAATTTAATATTATCTATTTTTTGCAATTCGCAATTATTGTGAAATTCAATTGTGATCAACGGCGTTTTAGTCTCTGTCGGATGCAACTTGTTGCAAGAAAATCGGTTAAGAGTTTCTATGTGAAAATTTGGCTAATGTTTTTCATGGCATTTTGTGCACACACACACACACACACACACACACACACATACACACACACAAACGCACACACGGACAGACAGACATTTGTTCAGCTAATCGAGTTGAGTCGAATGGTATATAACACTATGGGTCTCCGGGACTTCTATCAAAAGTTCGAATTTGGAGTGAAATGATAGCCTTTCGGTACAACTTAGTTGTACGAGAAAGGCAAAAAACAGAATCAATCATTGCAGAATTGAAATTTTTCGGGAATTTATATTTTTTGGTGATATTAATTTATTTAACGCGGATGGATTTTTGGTGTTCATTGTTTGTAAATTCTTAAAGAGACGGCAACCGGTGTTTGAGTCGTAAGCATGACCGTCTCTCATCCCAGTGGGTCTGGGATGGGATGGGTCGAACTTAGTAAATGCTGTTGGCATTTTCTAAGAAGAAAAATGGCTTTACAGATGTTCCCTCGAGTAGGAAGTAAAGCCGCGTAGAGTTGTGCGATGTGTAGGTTTCTGGAGTTGGATACAATAAAGACAAACAATCCGTGTGAAAACTGTCCTTGGTGTAATCATAATAAATCTTGTGCTAATCTATAAAGCATCTCTGCGTACAGAACAGACTACGGCAATACAACTTATCAATTGTATAGATGGGACAGTGCAACAAGCTCATCAACATTAAATTATCCAGTGTAAACTCGCATTCCTCGAGCCAATATGCAACTGCAGTCGATCAGAATGCGTCGTTTGGAGCCTTTCAAATTTATCTTCAAGAATGGAAAAGGTCTCTCATAAGAAACAAAAAAAAGTATGCTTAATTCAATTTCAGTGCAACCGACGGTTGCTGAAACGGGAAGACACAAACCGAGCACAGAAACAAAAATCGGTGTTCAATGTGCTACGAAAATCTGAAAATAAGATTTAGTGCTACATTTACATGTCGCTTTTCTCAATTTACGATTGACGTTGAAGATAGATTTCAGAAAGTTTTTTTTTCTTTTCCACATTTGTTCTTCTCGTTCGATTGTTCGGCGCTGCTCTGCATGGTGATGGTTGAGACTGTCTTCAGTTTCCACCGATTGGATAGGAGATGATTGTTTAAGGTGATTATAGAATAAAGCCAGAAATCGGCCATTTTGTAAACCACGTGCTTTTCCAATATTTTTTTCAAGCGCACCAGATAAAAGAACCATAACGCGTATGGGGCTGAAATAATGGTAGAACGTTTGCTTAGTTATGCTGAACAATCATAATTTGAGTTTCGGCACTGTACGAAACCTTTTACGCCAGATTTGGGCTTTTGGAAATGTATGTAGATAAACGTGTGGTGAATTTGAAATTCACCACGGGCTTCATTCTATAATCACCTTAAACGGGTGAAATAAATACGCCCAGTTTGAGAAATCTACAAGAGATTTAAAAATTAACAAAAGCCTCGAAATTTCCATGAACGTGTAGAAAAAATTTTGGTCAAAATTTAATTAAAATTGTTCTCACTTAAAAGTTTTTTTTCCTAAATTATGAACAAAAGCTGATTTCCATGAAGATTTTAAGTTTCTCATTAAAGCATTTTAAATTGACTAAAATAAATACTCCCCCTAAACAATTAGAAAATTCCCATAAGAAAATAGAAAATTGCCAATAAAGAAATCAGGGTATGAGCAATAAATAAATATAAAATTTCCACAAATAAAACAAAATTTCCATAAACAATTAAAATTTTCCACAAAACAAAAATAAATAAGCACTTTTAAAGCAAAATTGCAATTATAAAGAAGAATTTTCCATAAAAAAATTAAATGTTCCACGAAATAAAAATACAAAATTTACATAAATAAATCAATATTAGAAATAAAAATAACAAAATTTTCCACAAAATAAATATATTTTTCCATAACAAAATAAAATTTTTCACGAAATGATCAATAAAGCAATAAAAAAATAAGAAAATTTCTATAATGAAATATTTAAAAGCAATCAAACTCAACATTTTTCCATAGATAACCTCTTCTTTAAGAGCGTTTAAAGCTCATGGAAAATTTCATCAATCTTATTGCTTTTTTGTATTTTTTTTTTTAATTTTCTTATTTTTTATTACTTTTTATTGATTATTTTGTGGATTATTTTATGGAAAAAAAATATTTTGTTGAAATTGCTGTAATTGTTTATTGTTAATATTGATTTATTTAGGGAAGTTTTTTTTTCGTTTTGATTTCTTCATGGAAAATTCTTCTTTTATAATTGCTATTTTTGCTTTTAAAAGTGCTTATTTATTTTTGTTTTGTGGAAAATTCTTAATGGAAATTTTGTTTTATTTGTGGAAATTTTATAATTATTTATTGCTCATACCCTGATATTTTTATTGGCAATTTCCTAATTGTTTATGGAAAATTTCTAATTTTAAATGGAAATTTTATTTAGCTGCCATTTTAAATTAGGGATTGTTCAATGCCTTAGGCAAACCCAGTACCACGTGTTAAATTCTCCTGTCCCTTCGGTCATTTTTTATCATTCTCCCTTATAGAGCGTGCATTCCGTCCGCCCCCAATTCGTGCCTCCCTTTTCGTCATTGTCGCCGCCGCATTTGACGTGACTCTCTTGTGGACCCGAAACGAGCTGGAACTTTTGCTGGCTGGTCGCGCTTTGTTATACCTTCCATTCTGTTTTATTTTTTGATAATTTCGCTCATTATGTATATTCGGCATGTCAACTCGTGATTCCTTGTACTGTTTGCACTGTTTTCGTCACGGCGCGTATCTCGTGTCGTTTGTTGTATTTTTCTTTGGTTTGCTTCTTATGTTGTTGGTCGGTGGCTTGTCATAGTCTGAACACAGCCTGACTTGATTCGGAAATAACAGACACACAACCGTCCACAGGATAGCTTGGAACACAAAAAATGCTCGCAAATTCATAATTGATTTTTTTTGTCGGTATCATTATTTAGCAATCTCCGATTCTTGTTGCAAAAGTAACTATAATCTCGTTATGCTTGCTTATATAAATGCGCTATTGAAATACGTTTTTATATTAAACTAATACAATTTTAGATCATTGTTGTCCCAGCAAGTTTGAACTTTAGTTCCGGATAGTAAAATTTGTAAAAAGATTCTCTGTGATGAAATTGAATTATTAACGAGGTATGGTCTTCTTCAGCTTAAAAACAAGCATTCAATGATTACATAGATGAAAACCGAAACAAATTCTCGTTATCGTAGTCAACTTCTAATTATAATCTTCCTTTGAGCTGCACATTGGAGCTCAATGTTGAACACCAAATTTGAAATGCTTTCATTTGTACCGACACAATCAACATATATTTGTTAAATCATACTTCCATCCGGCAACGGTAATAGCTGTTCAAAAGTTACATGAAGAGCTGTAATGAATAACAAGCATTAACAACAAAGTATTGCCTGAGCAATGTTTAGAAAAAATCATCAATAAAACCTCACCGAGAGATCATTAACTCGTGGAAAGATCATATAAATTCAGATCTCCCCCTTCCCTGGTTCCCCTTTGCGATTCAGAAAGCGTACCAGTAGTGCCAAGTAAGACCAATCGTCAAATGAGCAATGCCATCTCTCCCTCAGGTCGTCGTCGTCGTCACCGCCGCGCCGTCGTCGTCGCCTGGTCAGAGAATTGTTCCCATTAGTAAATCATACCATCCGGCTCCGAAAGCTCCGGTCTACCCACATCATCCTCTTAAGTTGCTGCTGCTGCGGTCACATTCGTGTGGTACCTACTAACCAAACATCATTTCGAATCGAACAACGAGGGATATTAAATTTATGAAACGGAATATAAATTAATACATAGTTAATTCCTTACCGTAAGAGATAAATTGTAGCTCAATAGCCTTCGTTTTTTTATTTCTCTGGTATGGTTTCTTCTTTGGTCGCCTTAGCTCTTGCGGATTGCGATTGTCACACGCGGCCGGAGCGGCACGGTTACGGAGGGCCACAAACAGGTACGACTCTCGGTGACTTGTCGAAGTCTTTCGCATAGGCGACGAACCCGACGACATCGACGACCGGCGAAGACGATGGATGGCCGATCGTCGTCGTTCTCGTTGGTGATGTTCTTGTTGTTGTTGTTATTGTTATTGATATTGTTAGCTGCCGTTACGGCCGCCGTTTCTGTTTGCAGCACCGCGATTGTATCCAATGACCAATCCGAAGGAGTATGAAATGGAGCTTTTAGGCATTGATTCCCAACCTTTTTTAGAACTGCGAAAATTCATATTTCAGACTAATCAGAAATAACAAATGTACATTTTTGAAAGCTCTGTTCAAGAATTTATTCACATCATGAAACCATTATCTTTGATAGGAGGTTAAAAATTTCTTTGTCAAAGCAAGGATTTTTGAAAATTCGAACTTCTTTTTGATTCTTACTGTTCTTACGATTCTTACCTTCATCACCAGACATATTTTTTTGGATATTTGGGTTCAAAATATTTTGATTCTCTCATTTCTAGTTTTGGATGGTACAAATCCCAATAAATATTTGATCAATACAACTGATCATATTTTTATGTATGCCTCAGCGCAAAAAGCGAATGTGGTCTGGTTTGCTTTTATTGAAATATATAAATAGCTGAGAAAACTTACCAAGCAAACTCAGCTTATGGTACGAAGAAATACTTTTCATGTTAGTTTCTTTATATGTCCAAAACATATTATAACTGCGAGGAAATTGAGGAAATGTATTTCTTGATAGGAAAACGAGGGAAGCTAACGATTAATAACATGTCGACCTAAAATCAACGAACCGAAAACACAATCGAGGTATACACACATTTTGTTTCACAAAATTCAATGCTTAAGTTAGCTGCTTGGGAACCCCCGGACTGGCATTTCATCTTTGAGATAGCGCATGTACCATATTCGCTTTGAATGACAGGTCTCGATGACATATTTTGGAATCAGTACATTTCCACAATGTTGTATCTTTCCCTCGGCTTCCCAACCGGCTCACGTCGCTTCCTCGCCCGATGACGGATACGGCATCAGTCGGCAACGCCGCTCCGAGATCAGGGTGTGCACTGATGGGGAGCTTATGATACCATTTCATGTTTCTCCTAGTGTTGACGGCCAAGTGGCGACGAGGACGAATAGTTTTCTATTGTAACATCAACCGCACACTCACGCACTCTCCGTTCCCCGGCGAGCGGCTTGTTCCATTTTCCAGCCGCCTGCTGCTGTCTCGGTCTGGCGTTCAGCTGCTGCGAAGAGCGACAAGCGACTTCATCATGCTTACGGTCAATTTCCTTTTACAAATGGATCGAACGGATCAATGACTCTCGGTCGTCTCTCACCCCGTGTCATCTGGTGGGATCGGTCGATTGATCGTTTGATTTCAGCGCTGCACTTCAGCAATGAGAATAGAACCGGGCTGCAGTGTGGTTTAGGGGTATGCGCTAAATTTAAAAGAAATGATTTTAATAATTTGATATTATTTTTGTACGTGGGTGTTGGTAAAACAATGAGCATGAATATAATGATTGTAAATTTTGCTTTTACCACTCTATGTAGGAGCAAACAATAGATCAGCAGTGGGACCTTGCTGTAAATTACTGGGTTTGAATATAAATTCCATCTACTACAGAGTAGAATATTTTCTCGACTTTCATGGGTATACAATATTCGCATGGCTTGGTTATACAAAATATTTGCCTCCATGGCGGTTCCACTGAACCATTCTTATCAGAAATGGGCGCTTAGATCCGGAACCGTTAAAATAATCCAGATCTTTGAAGTGAGTGCATGATTCGAAGCTCACTTTTTGAAAGATCCGGTTCACCAAACCAGCACATTATCTAACCTTTTGTAAGAAAATGGCAAAATAAAAAGTTTATTATATCTGCTTGTAGTTGTGAGCGAGAGAGAGGTTAAATTATTGTCTGTACGGGTAAGAAATGTGGTCCTGAACGACAGTCGTTTCATCGTTTTGATCCAAAGATCCGGATCATTAGACTGAATGATCCAGATCTGATCTGCTCAATGAAGTCATCCGTTTTGCCCATTCCTAATTCCTATCATCAAAATAACCATGGCAGATAAAGGATATCACACCGAGGGATTAGGGATGACTTAAAGGTCTTATCATCAGTATGTCAAGTTTGCACAATCGGTACTTTATCAGAGGTACTTTATTAGAGAACTTCCCGGTGAAGAAAGTTTTCCCGACGTCAACGTTGGACTGGTCTGGTTCATCCTGGATGACCTGCCAGGATGTACTGGGCTCCAACGAAAATCTTGAAGCTGAAGCAGTGAAGCTTGAAGCTAGCACTGTTTAACATGTTGTTCACGTCGGCACCAGTCTTGCTACCTAACGTATATCCAGGAGGCTTGAATACTTAGCATATCCGTGGCAAAAATGTTATCTTCTTTCTATTACATAACCGACTTTTTTACTTTTTTATGTCTTTGTGTTTATAAATAGCTCTCAACTAAGACACTACTTGAGTCGCTTCTTCAAAGGTGTTAAACTGTCCAGCTGTCATGGTCATCCACATAATAATTGTTAACGATTAGGGCAGTTTTTGACGAACAGGTTGGCATTAATATTCTTCACAAATTGTGCTGTCGCGAAGGAGCACTTTTATTCGAAAGTTGCCACGTACCTCAGGTATGTTTCTGGAGGAGAATTTGGATTCTGTAGTAAGAAGAGCCATTGAGAATGACGATCTTCTATTAGAACACGTATTTAATGAAACATCTTCTTAATACCTGCGCCCATAGCCACCGGATTCCGAGAAAGAGTATTACTGGTGTTAACGTCATTTGATCAACATGCTGTTTAATGAAACACCGTCTACTTTTGATCAGCGTTGGTTGGTTACAACAAATAACTTCAAATATTACAGATTGCAGTGGAATGTCAAACTGCCGAGCAAATGTTGAGGAACGCCTGAAAATCCTGTGTGTTACATGTTTTGTTACTTTGCAAATAAATTCTTTTAGTCTTGAAGGAGTCAAATAAAATCTTTGGTTTTTAACCAGAATTTCAAAACATAAAAAAAATGTTAAGCATGACAAATTTCACTTCAAAAATACATTTTTTGATTATCGTAATTATACAATTAAAGTCATTCCTGAAAGTTTGGCATCACTGTTTTTGTCGCGCTTAGAAAAATATCGACGAAAACGAACGGACAGCTTTGAGCTGCCGTCTAATCAGCCATCTTTTTCCAGCTTATAGGAAGGATAGGATTTGACATCAAAACGATTATGCCTTGACTTTTTTAATGTAATCAATAATGGGAAAATTTCTCCAGAAAAATCTAATGATTTTCACTGAAGTAAAAATCTGAATTTCGGAAAAACCTTTTGGTATTTCTACTTGAATATCTTTGGAGATCCCACGGAAAAATCTTTAAACATTTTACAGAAACTTCTTTGAAAATTGTGTAAGAAAAGAACTCTTCGAAATATCCGTGGAAATATCTTTGGAATTTTCACTGCATTTTTTTTCGGAATTTTCATTGAAAATTCTTTGGAACTTTGGAACTTGTTCAAAATTTCCACGGAGAATTATTCGAATTTCCTCATCTTAGCTTAGCTTAGCTTAGAAATATTCGTATTTCCCACCAAAAATTCATCTAGTTTCCATAAAAAAAAATCTTCGCAGGATGGGCTTTGTAGGTTTCAAAAGAGGAAAGTCAATATTTATTTTAAGGACCAGCATCCCGCAATCCAAAACTAAATGCACTTGCGTTTTCAAGGGCATCCCATTCAAAATGGAAGCCACGCACAATTGTCATTATTATTATTATTCCACGCATGCTGCGACGTAGCAAAGCTGGAATATTTAAAATAACGTTGTGCGACAGTTGTGCTGAGCTCCCGGTTCAAATTTTCTTTTAGGGAAAAAAATTGTAATAAATATTTCCCTATATTCCCGAGCTGTAACTCTCGATTTAGGTGTGATAAGTCACGACTTGTTTCGCACAATGGCTTTGCAAACTGTGAAGTATTAATCCCAAGAAAAATATGCAAACATAAAAAAACGTCAATCCGAAAAAAAAACAATCATGGGTAACTTCGCTGATATATTTTTGAAGTAGAACTACGTCTGTCTTTTCTATATTGGGGTACACTTTACGACTTACGGCAAAAAATCGAAAAACGGCACGAACATATGATAGACTTTGATCGTTAATATCTCAGCCGTTTCTCGATGGATTTTCAATTTTGGACCATTCGATCAAGGAAGAGTCAACGCTTCATACCCAATGTACACTGAAGTCGTTTTTTACGCGTTTTTATTACACAAGATGCTTTTTATGTGATTTTTTCCCTCGAATTTTATTAAGACATATTTTGGGATTTACGCGGTTTTCCGGTGGTCAGTCAATGTCTATTGGCATTTCTTTAGTTATTAATTGAAAGTTTTCCATGCCCGCCATTGCATTAGTATGTATCTTGTGTGGCATCCATTGATACACTATGCCCAGGATATCAAGAATGTTTACCACCCGAAAACATCCTACATCGGATCAAGAATCGATCTCGCCATCTCCGGATTCTGCACCTTTGTTCAAAAGGCTTACAGAAAACATCAATCCAGCATAGACGTTAATGCAATGCTTTTAGCTGGTGCAGTTCGTTTCTGCTAACTTACACGCGCGTTTTCTCTCGAAAGCTTGGGGGCGTTTGACGGCAGCTTCTCGCTTACGTCTATTGATGCCAGTAGAGGGGCTCGGAATCTTCTTCACTGCTGCAGTGGATGCGTTCTGGGAAACTTTCTTCGGCTCGTTTTTGCTGATTCCTAGGTGTCTGCCGGAGTAAACGCAGTCCTACCCAACTCACGTGAAGGAATAATAATTATTATCAATAAACTGACAAACCTCTTTGGCGTGTCGTGTCTGTTCTGACTTCTTCCATAAGATGACCACCAAACGCCGTTGCCAGCCCAGCTTTAAGGGCACTCCAGACGGAATCCAATTTTCAAAGTACTCGCGTTTTCAAGGGCACACCATTCGACACGGAAGTAATGCACAACTGTCATTTTTATTTTTTCACGCATGCTGCGACGCAGCAAAGCTGAAACAATAAAAATGACGGTTGGGCGTTGCTCCCGTATCGAATGGTGTGCCTTTGAAAACGCGAGCACTTTGAAATTTGGATTTCGTCAGGAGTGTCCTTAACCTTGGGCTTTTCTGAGGCACCAAACGAGGGCTTAGACCAGTGATCCCCAAAGTGCGGCCCGCGGACCGCATGCGGCCCTCGAAGCCTTTGATAAGATTGCGTTCGGCTGGTGGCCCGGTGCTGGGAATTTGGTTTCATCAGTACCCGCTAAGCTGCGGAGGACGATGGAGGTCCTTCGTAGCTTAGTAGGGAAAGCACCTGTCTAGCGTACTGGGGTCGTGGGATCAAAGCCCACCGAAGGGGCGGTTACCTTCCAATACCTTTTCCGAACTAAATCTATCACATGTTGTGCATATGCATAATCGAGTTTCAGACATAGTAATTAATTTCCACTCCGGGTGGCTTAACACCCGGCATATAGGCAATTAACTTTGAATGTACTGGAAAAGTAATGTCACTTTATTTAGCTTTTCACGCACTATGATGTTGTCATGCATAGTACACAAATCATTATTGTACTTTTCAACGCAGTGACATTTCAATTTTACTTACCTTCATTCCAAAACATTAGAAAAATGGACTGACAACCCCAAGCCATGTGTCTAATCTACCCCAAACCAATCTTTAATCAGTTTGTTTTCCTGTTCGGGTGTGCCTCTGCGACCATAGTTATTAGATTTATTGTAGCGATCTTTAATTAGTTACAATTTGTAACTAATTAAAGAATACAATATAATCAGTAAAACGCAAGCATTTATCATTATCAAACGGCTATTGTGATTTTATCGGAAGCATATTTAATTTTAAATTTTGACCACAAAATCTACTGAGGTTATTTTGGGTTATTTTCAAATGTGTATATTAAAACCATTCGAGCTTTTTCAAAAAGCTCATTTAAAATCAATATTGTTGAAATAATAATAGTAACTGTTCGAACTGTTTGTTATTGAAATATCTAGCTATATATGTGGACGAAGAATCAGGCGGAATAAATTTTGGCTATTACGCCCTTTTCAAATGTTGGTCTAGATATCTCCGCAAATCTGGTTGAAACAATAAACATCGTCGTACTTTCTATGCAATGTGACGATTTTAAAACAACAATCATATTTTTTGTCCGTGAATCTTGAATCCCCAAAAAATGTACCACGTACCCTCACAAAGGTTTAATGCAATGAAATGCAAGAAAAGTGATGCATCGCCTCTCTTGTGAATTTTCCATCCATCAAACTGCGGCGGCGGTCGGTGTGCCGTGCCGGTCCGGTGATGACCATTGGGTGAAGATTTGTGTGCGCAATCTGATCTCTAATCGAGAGGTGGGATTTCGCATGAATCCGAGATGAGCTTTGTGTGGACTGTCATTTCGCAGTTGCAGGCAGGGATATGCGCAGCATATTTACGATATGCTTCCCTGGACACGGGCATCACATTCTGGCATTCGGCCAGACCCATCATTGTCATCGTCATCAGCGCAACGGCAGCAGAAGGGTAACAAGAACCTATGGTTATTGAGGCTAGATTGATCCTAGGCGACAACGATGTCAATTGAGCGCGAACTGAGATGAAAAGTGATCTCCGCTTCGGAGATACCCTTCTGCCATGATCTGAGATAGGACCCGGCAGATTGAGAAGCTGATGACAGTCTTTGTGGCTATTCGACGGCGGGAAAAGTGTCTTTTAGGAAATGAAGATTCACGATTTCCGCAACGGAGTTTGAGCTGTCATCGCAGAGAAATGCTTCAGACAGACTGCAAAATGTGGCTTCAATCAGGGATTCGATCATTGGTTTGTGAGACCAGAAAACTGATTTGGATCTCAAATGATTGTTTGTATAGTTAATGGATGAGAATTAAACCGATGCGGTTATAAGATAGATTATATTCCGAAACACAAAGGTTTGGTTTAGTTAGTTGGTTAGTTTTCTGTAGAAATAGAATTGGAAGACTATCTACATTTGATTGTTGTCGAAAAAAGGAATTATGCTCATTGACGTCATTTATTCACCTCCTTCGAATACAAACCAATTTTTGTCACAAAGTTTCGCGTACGTGTCCTTTCACACCAAATTTAGTCCAATAACTTCCAACAACCACATTTCTCGATCATAATGAGAATTAATTCAGCTGCTGAGTAGTCTATATAAATGAAATCTCAGTTGAAAAAAAAACCTAAGATTTAAAGAACAAGCTGAAACAAATTCACTTTTCGTTAATTCAATATCATACATCAGAAACGCCCCTAGGAGAACACTAAACTTTTCATTGAAAACTGGAAAATGCAATTTAAGAAATCAGAGGGTAAGCAAAGTTTGTTGAGAATTTATATTTTTCTATAAAAAACCTTAATAAAACAAACTAAAACTCATTTTCACTGATTTTTTGGAATCTTCTGATAAGTTTATGAATGTTTCAAAATATTTATGAAAATTTCACATCTAATAATTGGTTAAACATTAATTTTTTTAACATCATTTTTAAATAGTTTCATTAAGTAATTTAATACATGCATCTTTTAGATAAGGTGTTCTATATTTTAACAACAAAATCTTTGTCTTTGTCACTCATTGAGCTTAGATATATTCTTTAAATTTTAATTATTTCCATTCAAATGTAAGAATCATAATGCTTTCAACCTGAACTATAACTAACCTAACTGCTACTAGTGGGACAAGGCTTTCTTTTCTTTTTCCTTACATTAGAACATGAAAATTAATAAAAGGTAACTTCCCCTACATGTTGAATTAAATTATTCGTTTTCGATGTTGCAAATTCATACTGATTGGTCGCTCTACCAAGAGCTCACTCCGGTTGTCGAAATTGCCAAAAGCTAAGGAAAAAGCACCCAGATTCAATGTTGACAAAGGTAGCATCAGTGCACGGAGCGGCCCAATCAATTCATGATTTTCGGAACCTATTCAAATTCACCTTTTACTACTTAAAAAGTCGATCGATGCAACGATCGGTACCGCAACACAGGATCCGAAATGTCAGAGGGTCTGAATCCAGACAGACGACGGAATAGGGATCGGGCGTGTATTCAAATTTCCCGAAACTACATAAATTATCGTCAGTTGCGGAGTATCGTCAAATCTTGAAAGGAAAAAAAAATAACGTCGCGTCGAATCCCTTCTACTGTGCCATGGTTTAAACGGCAACTGTGCACTGTCTGTGATGTTGACTAAACCGAACTGCATTTCGTACTTTTTCTGATCCTGGTAGTTTCTGTTTCGCTTTGTCTCTGTGGCACAGGATGACATTCACAGACAGAACGAGGACAATTTGACGGGTGTGTGATTTGATCTACGTTTGTTTTCGGAAAACGAAAAACGGCACAAAAATCGAACCCATTTTTGATTCACGGTTCTAAAAAGCCGGTGGAAATTCTTATCTGGAGCTCTAATCTTTCGAAAGTCTGGAAATTTCTCATGACATTTAATCCTTCTTGTTGCGCTTGCGAAAAGGCCAATTAAGAATAATTGGATGGGATGGAAATTTCGATGACGGAGGATTTGACTATTCCTGATGGGTGCCGAGGATAACAGCGTTCCGGGAAACGGAACAGCTGTCGTGCCACCCTACTTGTATGGACATAAACTCACATTAATTGGCTATTTTGTTCTTGTCACAAGCAATCGATTATTACCGCTAATAATCTGCGGTTTGCGTTCGAAACCGCACGCATTTACAGAAATCGGTAAATTTTCTTGGTATACTGAGCCTCAATCAGAGCGAAACCCATTGGAAAATATGCCGATCAAACCCCGAACAGATTTATCTGAAACATTTGACTATATTACTGTAGAAATGAACAAACTTTTTCGACTGGCATTCGGATCGTGGTCTTTATAATTATCGAACTGACAGTTAATTTTAAAATTTTACAATTTGGACGCTTTTCGGAATTAAAGTTTTCGGAAGATGAGCCAATTTTTGCAAAGCGTTTTCGTTTTTGAGACAAGTTTGGCAGACTAAATTAATTTAATGATGATAGCTAAAATCAATAGAATATGATTAAAATGCGCATATCTGAAATTTCTGATCTTTCTCTTACCAATAATGGAAGCAATTAGTTTAGTAATGTAGTAAACTAGCAGATAAGATATTTCAATACAGTTCTACATAAAAGCTTTGCAAAATCTGTATACAAATTTATCGTATTCAAAATTAAAAGGTTTCAATACAATCATCGTACCGTTTTGACTTAAATCCCGAACATGACTCATATTCCGAACACTCGCTTTTAAATGGCCATTTTAGCTTTTTCCGCGAAATTCTTTCCATAGGATATAATTCGAATCAAAACGGTATAATGATCTTGCAATTACTAGCTTTTGTTTTTGTAATATGAACCAAAATGGTAGCCGTTTTAAACGGGCTTGGTAGGAGGACGTGGGTTCAATCCCAGGTCCGTTTCATTCTCTCACTTCGTATCTTTCTCTTTATTTCTCATGTTCTAGCAATCGCTAGAACTGGAAATGGGCTTCTACACCGTTTTCGTTTCGCTATCCTAAACCTTCAAATTTGTCTAATTTAGCAACAACTGTTAGTTCGTTTACAACATCCAATTAGAAATTACATCAACTCGTTAACCAAGACGAACCTCTGCCCCTCGAACCTAACCCAAAAATTCCAATGAATTCCGCATGAACTCGTGGCAAGTGCAGAGGTATATTCGGCTTGCAGTGGGCGAATGATTGCATCATCATTTCCTCCTCCTTCCCTACATTGACTTGCATTCTGACGTGGCAGGCGCCAGTGTGACCTATCATATGAGATCACCAGTACTTGTACATTGAAGATGAGTGCTAGTCCCAAGCAAACATCTGTTGGTTCTCTGTGCAAGAACAGCTGATCTGGTCAAGTTTGAGCTCAAGCTCAGCTCCAAGCTATGAACCAAAACGGTAACCTTTTTTTTTAATTTTTCAATTATTGAATGTTACAAGAATTTCTCATAATTTAGAATTAGCATACTTGAATTCAGGGGCCCTCCTTAGCCGTGCGGTAAGACGCGCGGCTACAAAGCAAGACCATGCTGAGGGTTGTGGGGTTCGATTCCCAGTGTCGGTCTAGACAATTTTCAGATTGGAGATTGTCTCCTGGCCATAAAAGTAGCATCGTGTTAGCCTCATGACATACGAATGCAAAAATGGTAACTTGGCTTAGAAACCTCGCAGTTAATAACTGTGGAAGTGCTTAATGAACACTAAGCTGCGAGGCAGCTCTGTCCCAGTGTGGGGATGTAATGCCAATAAGAAGAAGAAGAAGATTCTTGAATTCAAGAACTTGTCGATACTTTTAAGAGTAAATTAATTAATAAAACTAATAATTATTTTTCTTTCTTGCAGGTATGTTCTGGTTCAACACATATTTTACTGATTTGAATAAGTAAGTAGTTTCAGTAGTAAAAGGAATAAACTAGATGAAGTAAATTTGCCCAAGTAACACCGAAAACATCATTATTAGCGAAGACCTAAGAACCACGTTGAATGAAGGTTGGCAAAAGGAAACACAAAACATGTTATGTTCGAAGAAAGTTATGAAAAGGTTTTTGCTAAACATACAGTAGTTTGATTGATGAATCAAGTTTTGTTATACTAAAACATAACAATCTATATGCTTGAAAGATGTATTTTTACTCTCATACAACAAACCGTGTTACTTGGATGACTGGACAAATAGTATAAACAAAATATTCACACTCAAATAGGCTTACAAGGCTTCGTACATGAAAATGTCTTGTAATTTTATTTTGAAAAATCATAAAAATACGTCTGATTTAAAAAAATATATGCCAAGCAGAACCCAGAAAAAATGCCATGACGTAAAAGCCAGCCTCTAGGGTAGACACCTTTTACCTGGCGTGCGATTATTCTCATGGCTACTTTTTTCAGACACTGGTGCATTAGTTGTTGACGGCCACGAAAACTTGATTCCAGCTTATGGCACTAGATAAAATTCCACTCGTATAATTTACAAAGCAGATGGAAATAAAACTTAGACGCTTTTACCATTCCATTCCGATTTTTCTCACCTGAGCAATTTTCGTATCGAAATAAATCACTAAAATGACTGAGTTACTTCTAGTTAGCAGTTAAAGCATCAGTTTATACTGCGCTATAGCAAATTAATTTCCGATTAGCAACCAAATCACTTGTTAGTTTTTCTGCTTCAAACGCTGAACAAAACAATCAGACACATTCGATGGCAGCAGTGGCTCCGGGAGTGGGTGGGACAAGTAGGACATGTCCTACGCACGAATTTCGCTAGGTGGGACAGTCAAAGCATTGTCCTACCCAGTTGTCCTATAGTTCTCTGAACATTAGCTGGCAAAAATATGGGTGTGTAGTACTCTTATCTGGAGATTTTTCTACAACTCTGCCTAACAAATCGTAGTTTGAATTTCACTAAAAACAGAGGTAATGTGCTAATTGCAGTAACTTATTCTAGATGATAACAAAATATCAATCATTCAGTTTTAGCTACTGCAACTGGTGCTTTATGTCCTTCATAAGTAGAATTCAATCAACGAACTATTAGGCAGATTCGTAGAAAAACCTTTGCACTATAATAGGTATCAGGTATCAGAACGTCGGCTCAGGAGGCACGTTCTTCTCAATTTGGGATATTTGTGCCATTGCTTTCACTGGCCTTTCTCATCATTTACCTGACGGAAAAGGAAGTGAAAAAGGGAAAGGAAGGGAAAGTGAAGTTCGAAAGGAGAATGGAACAGGTTGCTGGAGAAGGAGGCTACCCACGATACATTTTGTAAAACGCAATGAAGCGCTAAGCATAAAATATATTGGATAAGTCACACAATGCGAATGCATATGATTTACCATTTATAGCAAAGCCAATTATGTATAGGCTCACACGCATTCAACTAGGGTTCTAAAAAGAGGTGTCACAAAAACACTGAGGGCGTAACAATGGACGAACGTCAAAAACGAAACACAGAGTGCATTGTGAGAAACGCATAATGCGAAACCATATAGGTGACAATTTGTTGAAAAACTAAGTAAAACACATATTCATAACCCCATCATTATTACTCCTAAAGTTGAGATTGAACAAGAGTAGCCGAAGACGAACGTCAAAGACGAAACACAGAGTACTTACTTTTACTTACGGATCCTGTACACCTCCGGTGGTGCAAAGGGCCGACTTGAAAGATCTCCATCCTGAGCGTTGCCCGGCTATCGCTTTAACCTGTTGCCAGGTTAGATTTCGGTCGACTTCTTTTATTTCTTTATTGAGGCTTCGCCGCCATGAGCCTCTGGGTCTGCCTCTGCTGCGATGTCCCGCTGGGTTCCAGTCTAATGCTTGTTTACAGATTTCGTTTCCGCCCCTACGTAGAGTGTGGCCGACCCAGCCCCACTTCCGATCCCGAATTTCTGTTGCTATCGGCCTCTGGTTACAACGACGATGGAAACACAGAGTACATTGTGAAAAACGCATAATGCGAATCCATATAGGTGACAATTTGTTGAAAAACTAAGTAAAACACATATTCATTACCCCACCCTTATTTAACCTCAAGTTGAGATTGACTAAAAGTATCCAGAGAAGCAAAAAGTCAACTACGCCATAGCTCCGGTTAGCGCAGCGAGGGCTGAATACTGCGAAGGGGGCCCTGGTGCTTCCAGGCTCCGTTTGCGGTTAGGTTCTTATTAGACCCCCCTAACCATTCATTCGTAGGCACGGTAAGCATAAAGCCGCATCACACCGATAATTAGGGGTCACCTGTATGGTGGACTTTTACCACTGGAACAGGCAATCCGTAATGTTATTCTTAGCCAGATAGCCAGCTGCCGACACCACACGGCTTTCTAGGCTGTTCATGGAAAGAAGTTGACATTGACTTTACGTCAACTTTCGATGTGGTCGAACAGCCGTAGAAAAACCTTCACACTATAAGCTTACTATACTAAACATTTTGGAGTTCAGCATCTAGAATGATTTATTGACAAGATTTTGTGACAGTACATGTACTAGGTATACAAAAAAGCGTAACAGATGG
Organism: Armigeres subalbatus; assembly: GCF_024139115.2. Taxonomy (NCBI): domain Eukaryota; kingdom Metazoa; phylum Arthropoda; class Insecta; order Diptera; family Culicidae; genus Armigeres; species Armigeres subalbatus. Next base: position 454,315,157 of record NC_085140.1, read on the forward strand.
GGGAGGGGGTCTAGAAATCCAAAAAGTAGTGGACGTCATATTTGAATCGCTCCTAACAGATGCAGCTCTCTGTGGTCACGGGTGGTGATACTACTCTCATGCCATAGTCCAGGCTTGTAACACCCACGAATTTTTGCGAATCACTTAAATCCAATGCTAATACCATAACTGTTGCCCAAACTGGCATTTCCTATTTGTCCTACCCACGACTCGCAACGTGGATGCGCCTCTGGATGGCAGTGTCGATCAATTGTCTTACAAATAACCAACATAGATGGTAAAAAATTATACCAAAAAGCTAACCACTGTATTCGCAAGAACGCGCTTTATTTTCATCCAATTGGCCACGACGATGACGATGGTAAACGAAGTATACGCAAACGAGGTGCTGCATTTTTTTTAACCACAGCTTTATATCATTCTGCTAGTGAAGCAATCAATAAACGAGCAAAATTATTTTATCACTGAACTCGCAGTTTTTAACAATTAAAAATTACCTCGTTTGTTTCGCACCGATGTTGTTGACTAGCAATCGATGACTGAGCTGGAGAAGAGCTAAATAGGGACACGGCAGGTATTTTCGTCTGTTCGTCATAGTCTCGAAAACCAATCAAAGAGACGCTTTTTTGTAAAACTCATACGTACCAAATCGTAAGCTCAGGAGAAACGTTCTGCTATAGTGGAGTTCTAGCAAATGTACGTTGCTTTCGTTGGTTTTAGCCCCTACGACGATGGACGGAAATACCTGCCGTGTCCCTATTTTAAATGTTTGCTACAAAACGTAAGAATAGTTCATTACATTTCTATGACGCATCAAACGAAACGTTAATTTGTGATATCTTTATGATTTATGCGTATTAAGGATTCTAGCATTAATTATTTTTTATGAACATCTGACAAATGTCACTGTATACCAAAACATGATCGATTTGTGAACACGTATCGCCATTTGGGTGTCTACAGGTGTGCTTTCGAATATTCTTGCGTACAAAAAAGGTACTACAGATAGCCATTCCTCTGGCTGCGGCAAAATTGACTAGCTTCAGGTCGTTGTCATTAGTAGTGGCGGGGAGGATCTCCTTTTCAATGACTGGGCGGAAGAAGTATAAGGAGGAGTAACCTCTGGAATATGTATTCAACTTGTCATGCAGCGCTTTGTTTCAACCATGTGTATACAATTGAATATCGTAAAATTTTATCCATTCGAATTTTTATCCCTTCGACCTTTTGTCTTTTAGACCTTTTGTCCTTTGACCTTTTGTTTTTCGACCTTCTGTTCCACTGCTGACGCTGGTTGTTGAGAAGAGTGGGCAAATTTTCTCGCGCACTTTCTTTCGACTGTATTTTTGAAACTATTTACTACTGAATTTCGCAATGAAAGTCAAACAGTGTGAATAACACATGCGATTTTACTGTACTGTTGGAATTAAACTAAATAAAACTAAACTAAAGTTTAATCACTTGTCATAAGACGAGTTTGTACAATCCCATTTAATTCCATTACTTAATTGTACCTTGACAGATACGTATTTCGATCTCAACAGTAAGGTCGTCTTTAGTGTCTCGTACTTGACTTGACTTCGTCGACTAATACACTGAAGACGACCTTACTGTTGAGGTCGTAATACGTAAATATTCAATTGTATACACATGGTTGAAACAAAGCGCTGCATGAAGACATTCCACTAAAAAGCATTCCACTAAAAAGCTAGAAATAATTTTCTTAATAAAGATTCATGTTACCGACCTATGAAAGTATTAAGAATTAAATTGTGGGCACCTTTTAAACAACCAATATTAGAATAAAACCTGCTAAAGCCTAAATCTTGATAGGTAGGGTTTCTTCAAAACCTGACCACAAAAACGCCCCAAAATTCATTTATTGTATGCATCCATTTATTGTAGCATGTCATCAACTGCGGTATTCGATACAATTTATGATTAATTGGTACTGCTGGTTTAAAATTGACTTTTTATTTAACGCCCAACGCGATTCAGCAGAACCCCAACCATATCATCTTTCCGCAACTAATCGTAAACAGAACTAAATGATCGTGTTCATCAGGTTCATTTTCCCTACTTTCCCGTCGTTTTCTGCATGCACAGGATCATGCATATAATAAAACGTAAAGGTGAGATCAATACGACCTCACATTGAGCAAATTCTTCTAACGTGAGCTAATCACGAAAAATGTATTGCCTTCTGGTGCAAAACAGGAGGAGAGGCAAACTCATACGAATAAACTAGACTGAATCGCAGGACCTATAGGCACACTGCATATAGAAATAGAAAGTTAACTTTGTCATCGTTAGCGTCTGTTGCCAGCGCAGCTCGTTGAGTAGCTAAAGATGCCCCTCAGCGCCCGGAGTCAGCACGGGGCGTCCAGTTTTACTCACTCCGCACGAAGATCGATGTGTATATGGTTGGGTGCCTCTACTGCACATGAGAAGCTGCCGCTTGTTCCCAAGAAAGAGCACCGTATTTTTATACAATTTTACACCGGCGATTTTATCCATTTCTATAAATGTCTGCACTGCACTTTTTACAACGAGACTTGGTCGTCGGTGGATGACGAGGACAAAGACGATGGCTTAACCGAAAGCAGTGATTCCCTGCGGGAATTTTTCGCACCACATTGGGCCCAATGGTTATGGTCGCTTGATTTATGCGATCGTCTATGTTAATATGATTACAAAATACCGATGTAGCAGCGGTTTGTTCGTATGCATATGCACAATCGAGCGAAGTGTGGCGACCAAAAGTCGACTGGCGGGAACTGGTGTGTGGAGACCAGGACGACCTCTGGGCATGTTTCACCTGGTTAGCCATCCGGCGGAGGCTTTCACTCTCGTTGGGACTTCTGACTATTTATATGTACACCTATAGCGGCAATCGAAACTGTAGATTTTCTGATGGTATTTCAGAAATGGCCCGATGAAATTGCGGAATCGTTTTGATTGGTTCGACACGCAGGTTATGGGGGTATTCAACCAGCACGTTGCAGTGTAGAAACAACTAGGAAATGGTGAACACTCGGCACGATTAGCATGTTTTTGTTGACATCTTTCACAGAAAGTAGATATTAATTATCAATTTCAGAGTGATGGCTTTTAGAAAAGTGTTCAGATAATGTTGGATTGATAAGTTTGTGTACATTCCTATCCAATTCAGCTTAATTCGTCCAACGCTTCAGCATCTTGATCAATATTCATGTAGGGGAGTTGTTCCATTTTCCATCACAAATGTTTTTTCTGAAATTTTGAAAAAAACCCAGATTAATCCACCTAGCGGTGATGGTGCCTTTCTCGACCTTCGTAAAATGTGTGCTTGAAAAAGATGAGCTAGTGGCTAGGAGTAAAAAGACAAATTTCTTTGTCCGTTCTATGAAAATCAGATTATTTATGGCAAAGATATTGTAGATCCAGTTGAAAACCGAAAATCATATTTTATCCCATTTCCGGATGTCGCAACTGCATCGCGAGTGGTGCCCGACTATGGCACAGTTGCGCACTACTCGCGATGCAGTTGCAACATCCGGAAATGCGAGAAATGCGATTTCGCGGGACCTCGGTTCGGTTTTCAGCTTGATCTACAATATGCTAATAAGAATTTCGACATTTTGTTTCCTATTCCAATCTTTTTGACGTTCATAACCCTGTTTTATTTCACCCAGTCATATATTTTAAGGATATCACTTTTGGATGTTAGTTGAACTGAAGCTCCGACTACACAAAAAGAAAACGAAAATGTCATTCCCATCACGCGAGCGGAGGGCAATATTTGTCAAACTCCCGTATAAAGTGGGAGAGACAGAGACATCATCTCAGTTCGTCGAGCTGAATCGATTGGTATATGGGTCTCCAGGCCTTCTGTAAAAGTTTGGTTTTTGGAGCGAACATACAGCCTTTTCGTATAAAAGGCTAAAATGGTGTTTTCAGCCATAACTTCCGATCCCATACTCCGATCTAGCCAATTTTCAATAGGAAACAATGGGAAAGGATTCTGCGTCGAATGCAACTTGTTGCGTGTGAATCGATTAAGGTTAGGTGTCCGAAAAATAGGTGACATTTTTTGTGATTTTTATGAAAAAAGGTATTTTGGTCATAACTTCCGATCCCATAGTGACATTTCTTACGCAATATTTTCGTATGAATTTGTATTTTGGCCATAACTCTCGATCCCATAGTCCGATCTGGCCAATTTCAAATAGGAAATAATGAGACAGGATTCTGCGTTGAATGCAACTTGTTGCGAGCAAATCGGTTGAGGATAAGTGTCCGAAAATGAGTGACATTTTTTACGCGATTTTTTTGTATGAATTTGTATTTTGGCCATAACTTTCGATCCCATAGTCCGATCTGGCCAATTTCAAATAGGAAACAATGGGACAGGATTCTGCGTCGAATGCAATGTTTTTGCGAGAAAATCGGTTGAGGATAAGTGCCCGAAAAATGAGTGACATTTTTTACACGATTTTTTTGTATGATTTTGTGTTTTGGCCATGACTTTTGATCCCATAGTCCGATCTGGCCAATTTCAAATAAGAAACAATGGGACAGGATTCTGCGTCGAATGCAACTTGTTGCGAGCAAATCGGTTGAGGATAAGTGCCCGAAAAATGAGTAACATTTTTTACGCGATTTTTTCGTATGATTTTGTATTTTGGCCATAACTTTCGATCCCATAGTCCGATCTGGCCAATTTCAAATAGGAATCAATGGGACAGGATTCTGCGTCGAATGCAACTTGTTGCGAGCAAATCGGTTGAGGATAAGTGTCCGAAAAATGAGTGACATTTTTACGCGATTTTTTCAAATGAATTTGTATTTTGGCCATAACTCTCGATCCCATAGTTCGATCTGGCCAATTTCAAATAGGAAACAATGGGACAGGATTCTGCGTCGAATGCAACTTGTTGCGAGCAAATCGGTTGAGGATGAGTGCCCGAAAAATGAGTGACATTTTGTTGAGTAGTTTTGCGCACACACACACACACACACATACACACACACATACACACACACACACACACACACACACACAGACATCACCTCGATTCGTCGAACTGAGTCGATTGGTATATAACACTATGGGTCTCCGGGCCTTCTATAAAAAGTTTGTTTTGAGCGATCATATAGCCTTTACCGTATACTTAGTATACGAGAAAGGCAAAAAGGAGCTAGACTTTTTTGAACTCTTTTTCACAATAAATAGTAATTTTACCAATAAATAGGATAAGTGCCCGAAAAATGAGTGACATTTTTTAGGCGATTTTTTCGTATGAATTTGTATTTTGGCCATAACTTTCGATCCCATAGTCCGATCTGGCCAATTTCAAATAGGAAACAATGGGACAGGATTCTGCGTCGAATGCAACTTATTGCGAGCAAATCGGTTGAAGATAAATGCCCGAAAAATGAGTTACATTTTTTACGCGATTTTTTCGTATAAATTTGTATTTTGTCCATAACTTTTGATCTCATAGTCCGATCTGGCCAATTTCAAATAGGAAACAATAGGACAGGATTCTGCGTGAAATGCAACTTGTTGCGAGTAAATCGGTTGAAGATAAGTGCCCGAAAAATGAGTGACATTTTTTACGCGATTTTTTCGTATGAATTTGTATTTTGGCCATAACCTTTGATCCCATAGTCCGATCTGGCCAATTTTAAATAGGAAACAATGGGACAAAATTCTGCGTCGAATGCAACTTGTTGCGAGGAAATCGGTTGAAGATAAGTGCCCGAAAAATGAGTGACATTTTTTAGGCGATTTTTTCGTATGAATTTGTATTTTGGCCATAACTTTCGATCCCATAGTCCGATCTGGCCAATTTCAAATAGGAAACAATGGGACAGGATTCTGCGTCGAATGCAACTTGTTGCGAGTAAATCGGTTGAAGATAAGCGCCCGAAAAATGAGTGACATTTTTTACAAGATTTTTTCGTATGAATTTGTATTTTGGCCATAACTTTCGATCCCATAATCCGATCTGGCCAATTTCAAATAAGAAACAATGGGACAGGATTCTGCGTCGAATGCAACTTGTTGCGAGCAAATCGGTTAAGGATAAGTGCCCGAAAAATGAGTGACATTTTTTGAGTAGTTTTGCACACACATACACATATACACACACACAAACACACACAAACACACACACACAGACATCACCTCAATTCGTCGAACTGAGTTGATTGGTATATAACACTATGGGTCTCCGGGCCTTCTATAAAAAGTTTGTTTTTGGAGCGATCATATAGCCTTTACCGTATACTTAGTATACGAGAAAGGCAAAAAATGATCTAACTGAATTTTTATAATAAATGCATGAAGTAGTTGAAAGGAAAGTAACTTTCTAAGTAAACCACTTTAGTTTAAGAATTTGTTGTTTAGAATTCAATGGAATTCCACACAGCAAATAATTTTGAAAATTCAACGACGTGTAAAGTTAAAGCCCATCGCATCAAACGAATTAACATTCAATATTCAATTAAATTTGATTGAATTTTACAAGCAAGCACCGTTTAAATTTATTTCGATTTAAAAGAATAGTGAGATCGATTTAATGTTACGTTTATTTGCATGCTCCAAATATGTGCATGAAAATACATTTAAAATCACAACATATTTTTATCTGTGCAGGTTTTTCATTCTCAGCCTGAGGTTCTAAATTTACGCACCATTTGGTAGCCAATTGCTACTAAAAAAAACCCTCTTAGTGCAACAACTGACCCAAAAGCAAAACAAAAAATCGCCAATTCCGTACACTTTAGAATCAAGTTCGATGCGAAACACGACGCAATCAACATTTACCAAAAAAGGTAAAAAAAAACTTGTGTGCTCATTGCTCAGCCTGATCGTTCTCGCGAACAGAAAATAAGTTCGGGAAACTTATTGCTCCTCTGTAAAAAGAGGTCCAAGCGGAATTTGTTGGTTGCTTCGTTCTTCCCGTCCTTCTGACTACCTCAGGCTGCCGTCGTCGAAGTAGGCTGCGAATCACCAGCAGCAGCAGCCAGAATGAGCAACAACCGAAAAGGAGGCATTTCATTAGCAATTTTCATTGCTTGTCAAATTCGATCACGGCGCAACTGAAGTGCTTAGCCAGTATGTGCTTAAGAGGTGGGACTGTTGGGCTTGGATGATTATGTAAAGCCAATTTGCGAACTTTTCCGGCACCCAAAATAATGCGGAGTGCATTCCACTCGTTACTGTGGTTTTGTGCAAACTTCCAAAATTACGTAATCAGTAATCTTTCACTAGCAGTTATGGGACTTGGGAATGAACTTTTTATAAATTAAAAATCGCGATAATGTAACATAAATAAAGTCAAAATACAAATGAAATAGTTTTTCATAGTTGACAAATAAGAACCACGTTGACTAAACCTTGAGACACCTAAATATCCCAAATCACATCCTAGATTATATTTAAGGCAATATTTTCTATGCCTTCCTAGATTTTCATTCACTCTTTGATAATCCACTATTCTTTTATTGTGATTCCAACAATATTGCATAATGCAAGATTAATTTGGGCTATCTCACATTGCCACTACAATGCATTACTTCAGTTTTTAAATCATGTTATGCTACATTATGTTAACCATACTAACCTGTATGCAATTGCTAGATTGGAATGCGTCACTACTGACCGTCGACCGTCACGATCGTGCGATCGCCATTATCTCCAAGAACCTTAGTAGGCTTTTGTTGCGTCTGCGTGCTACTACCAAGCCGACCATTTCTATCTCAATCGGGCATACCAAAGGGAGTTATAATCAGTCACTCTGGCCATCCACCATAGGAAGAGGCACACGCAGCACATCGCATCGTACCGTTTCGTTCCTTCGAACGCGGTCACGGGCAGCGTGGACGGACGTGAACCACACGATCGAAGGGGGAATGGTTTTTCTCGGATTGCTTCGATTGATCTTATGAGAAAATCGATTTCCAACCGTCATCAGAGCAGGCCGTGCCTGCGCACACCAGTCATAATTGAAAAACATGGAGAGTACGGCGGCCATACTTCGGGTCGGGAAGTGAACGAAAGGAAGGAAATGGTAGGGGGGAAGGGCATTTTTAATCAGATGAGCACGAAGATATTTACACACTGTTGTTAAAGGGCGCTGGCGCAGAGGAGTGCCCCCTGTTCAAGTTGATCACACGGATGACTGCGCTCCATTCCAGGAAGGGTAAACTGGGGTAAATGCACCCCAGGGCAAAACGACCTTTGGCATTTTGGCAGTGTTTCAGACATATTTCCAAGAATGTTTAATGCTAGATTCGTAGTTCGAGATCCGAACTACATGTGCTGTAGTTAATACTCTCAAAAAATTGCCGAAAATGTTCTTAAAAACGTCAAAGGGTCGTTTTGCCCCGAGGGTGCATATTACCCCAGTTTCCCCAATGTGTTTACCAAGCGCAATAATGTTGCCATAGTGTGGGGGGTTTTGTTTGACGGGTGGGTAGATTCCTACGCGGCGGGTTCATACTGTTTTGACCCTTTGCGGATTCAGAACGGATCCCGATGGGTGGTTGACTTCACGTTCTCGGTTTAGATAAAGTCGTTGCACTATGGGAAAGATAAAGATCGCCAAACTACATTGTTTCAAATTGAAAGAGTTCATAGCTGTACTGATTTTATTTACGGCTTTTCAAGTAAAATCAGATAGATTCATACTTGATTTAAGTTGTAAAAATGTGGCGGGACTTTCATCATCATACAGTTTTGTCCAAGGTCGACAATGAAATTCATGTTGAACAAGATTATTACTCATGGACGATTCAATTCAAGCAATGTACAGCACGCCGGAATCATATCCCAAAAAATCTTGCCCGGCTCGAATAATAGCTTGGCTTAGCTGACATAGGTTTTCCAGGCCACTACGAATTTCACCGTGATTTTTTAAGTACCAGCATTAGAATAAATGTCTCCTTAATTGCACTACTTGATTGCTACTTTACACACTTTGTAAAATGGATGTTTGTTTCGTTGATCTCGAAACCACTATTGTATATTTTTAATATCATATAATTTAGAAATAAAAGCTCAACTGACCAGAACAGTACAATAATCCAATGAAGTGCATGTTTCATTTTGGTAAGCCGGTTCCATTTTCCAATTATCCACGGTGCTGCACGGCATCGAGCATTACATCAATATCATATCGAGCGATCTCCCACCGATAGCACATCCCCCCCATTTCAGTCTAAATGAAGAAAAATTACTGGCCAGCGAAAAATCATCATTTTCTGATCGCCATCGCGCAAAGCGAGGAAAAAACTATAACTCAAGCCCGGTCTCAGAGCTGCGGTGATCCGTGCACCTACAGAAGTCGTTCCTCATGCTCTGTGATGCAACAACCATCACATTTTTTTCGATTTATTCATTTTCAGCCACTGACTGAGCGGATGTGAGGGAAAATGGAAAAAATATCTTTTCCCAGACATCAGTGAATTTCGCTCCGCATTCGACTGGCAACAGCCGCCATCTTTATCCAATAATTTCTCTAATATTTAATATTTCATCCCTTGCAATCAATGCTCATTGAATTTGATTGGCTCGCCTTGGCTCTTCGAAGAAGTGGCGTACTGCTGCACTCTGTCCGTGGCCCTTTTTATTGCACTTTTGTTGCGCTCTTTCTTCGCTTCTGTGCACACTCACCGTTGTTTTCCATTTTTCCAAAGCTCTTAAATATATGCTCTTAGTGACCCCACTACCTTTCGCATCCGACTACCCCTTCGACCCTGACTCGGTGCATGATGATTACACCTCCCCAGTCGCTCTGATACTGACCGGCTGATGCTGCTGCTGCAGTTGCAAATGGGTGCATACTGCATATTCCTCTGAAGACTTTCTGTCCATCTCGTTCGCTCAAGCCCTGCCACCGTCCCGTAGCTGTTGATGGCGATGATGGCGTAGTATGTTTTTATGACGACTTATGCCGTGGCACAGGGCGATCTACTATACACTTACATACTAAGGATGTGTGATAAAGGCTTTTGTGGAGATGAAAAACATGTGGATACAGACATTTTTCATTTATATATGGTCGGGGTTCACCCAAAACGCACCAAGAGGCTTTTTGACTGACTTGAGATATTTTGTTCGTACAAGGACAACGTAAATCGTTCCATATAAGTTCAAGCGTACATTTGCAATAGGATATCCTCGTTTATTGGATTGAGGGATATCCGATACGATATGCGATCCATTAAATATGCTAAACGAAAATTTGGGCAGAAAAATGGGTAATTTTTCGTTGGCGCTTGGTGCGTTTTGGCTGAACCCCGACCATATATTATTAGAATTATCCATGGTTTTGGTCACGTGAACAAAGTGTACGTAAAGACTTTAAAAATCATTCCAAAAATAAATTGGAATTAGGAAGAATGTCCGGTGAGTGCGCGTTTTTAATAGAGGGAGAAAAGCAAATTTGTGTGTCCGGCCTCTCGTAAGCGCTTCTAGTTTGCTGAATTCTTTTTTCTTTGACGTTTGCTGAACGATATCTTCTGTTCCTCACCTGTCGAATATTGACTGCTTCACTGTCTCTTTGCTGTTCAGACAGGTCGGGCAAAGTGAGTGTCGTGGCCAAACGATTTGTCTACTTTTTCCGAGGAAAACAGGCTTTGGGCGCCGATAAACAATCAGCGTCCTTCCGCCTCAAGAAACGAACACTGAATGATCTTCATTTATTTTCTACTAGCAGAAATACCCTGCGTTGCTCGGATATTTTCATGTTTCACGTTCAAAATGTAATTTTTTGCGTTGATTGTGGCATAGCACTCTAGATCATTTTTTACGCGATCGTATTAAGTCCAATTTTCCAAATTTTCCAACTTTTTCCATGAAACTTATTAACTCTTTGTATCTAAACACAGCTGACCTCAGGACGACTCGGTTAGTGAGAAAATCTTGCAAATCGGTCCATCCGTTCGTGGATTATATTGCCTCAAAGGAAAAGCAAACTCATTTTTCTTCATTTTTATATAGAGAGATGTCACCCTTGGAACTACATATCTTGAATTCCCTGTCAGCCTACTGAGATTGAATCTTCTCATTAGCTTCTTAGTATGCTGGCATATCAAACACCTAATAAAAATTGAATTTCAAATTCGTAATCATTTTTTTATTATAGTCATTTGAAAATATTTAAGTTTATTTCTATATTTTTATTATGGAACTAGCAGACCCGACGAGCTCCATTTCGTTCAAAATTTATTCTCTGATTAGATCTCGAGTTATAAAGAAATTGGTGTTTCATTTGTATGGAAGCCCCCCTCTTCCAAAGTGGGGAGGGGTCTCGAACCATCTTAAGAACCTTCCCCGGCTCCAAAAACCTCTGCATACAAATTCAGACAGACAGAAATTCATTTTTATGTAAGGTACACCGGGGCAAGTTGAAATGCGGGGTAAGTTGAAACGGAAGCTGTAATTTGGATAGGAAATGACCCAATGCCCTGATTATTTTTTACAACAAACTTCTCCCCTGAACGCACCTTCTGACTGCCATTCCCGGAAGATTGCAGCTACAAAAACGCAATCCCTGCCTATGTTTATTTTTCGCCCTTTGCAAAATTTTAACCAACTTTTTGACGTACCAATAAAACAGGTCTCAAAATGATGTTTGGAAGAGTGCTTTCCTCAAATTTTCATGGTAGGTAATCATTCAATGTTGAACAAACATAATGATTATGAAAAATCGATGGAAGGTCCGTTTTAATTTTTGTATTTCGGTCGTTTGAAATTGCTCCGCAATTTAAACCCATCGGGGCAAATAGAAATGTGTGGTGCGGGGCAAGTTGAAACAACGATTCAAAACGTCTCCCCCGCAATTTTTTTCTCTTAAATTCAGATACTTGATAGTAAGCTTTTAGGGCACTGAAATGGAAAGTAGGCTTTGAAATTAAAACAACAAAAATCAAAAACAAGTCGCCACCCACCAAACGCGGAGATTCTGCCGCCATTGTTCTACGGGTAGAGCATAATTGCACCAAAGGTACCGTCAACTGGGGGGAAGATGATCATTTTTAAGACAAAACATGCAATAACAATGTGTGTTTACATTTTAAAACGAAACAAATATTTTCAAAACATGTACTGCTATACGTTGCAATAATCAACAACTTTAGTTTTCTGAAATGTGTTCGCATTTATTTAAAAAAAAAACAAATTATCACACATTTTTTGAATAATCTGATTTGGGGTGAAGTTGATCAAGACAGCTCTACTAAAATCATTATGACCTAGTAGTCAAAATACACTAGGTTATTTGTACGAATGTTGAATTTACTACGTAAAGGAGACTAAGAAGTCAATATTTGAAACGAAAATAGCGTCATTTGTGACTATCTCTCTCTTTCTTCCACAAAATACATTTTCATGATAATAATCGAAAAACTCGGATTTTTACCTAGCGGTAACATTACTTGAACGGAGAATATTGTTGACTACCATTTCATAAAAAAATTGGCACTTTTGACTGACACATCAAATGATCATCTTCACCTCAATGATCATCTTCCCCCCAGTTGACGGTAACTGTTTTTTAATTGCTAATTGCGAATCATTACATAAGATAAGTGGACTACAAATCGAAGGGATCGCTTTACAAGGTGCGTATTGAACTATTTACAATGGTAGCTTGTTTAATCAGTCTGCTTCAATTTAAATATTTAGTTTAAAAATAGCTGTACGGATGATTCCTGATCCTTTGATTCAAAATCCGTGCGCGGTGGACGGATTTCATGTTTTTTGTAGTTTTTATGTGTAAATGTGAAACACTTCAAAAGTAGAAGCCTTCATGTTCCCTTGTCAATTACAAACGTTTCATTTGCATTCGATTTCTATAGTCTAGTCTAGAGTACGGATTCCGATGTCCCACGGTATATATTGATATGAGACAATTGAATGGACCATATTTAAGTTTATTTTTTGAATAAAAGAATATCAATATCTGGAATGTGACTTTTATGCGAGTAAATATCAAGATGAGGCGATTTGGTTTTAAAATTTTTAGAACAAAGCCTACTATTTTATCAGTTTCTCTTAAACAGGAGACAATTGTAGGCTAGTTTCTAGAAAGAAAATCAAAATCATCAAAAAGTTACATGGGACTCTTATGCGAATTTAGTCACCTTCACAACCTCGTGCATCTTGAGTCTCACTGAGTACATATATTGTGATTTTAATACGGAGAAAATAGCTTATCTCTGTATGTAGCGCAGTGTTTCAACTTGCCCCGATACGTGGGGCAAGTTGAAACGATGCACATAAAAAAGTAATTTCAATATACAAAATATTTATAAAAAAGTTTGGTGAGGTTGGTTATTTTTTATGAATAATCTTTGGCCCGAACTAGCAAACACCGCAAACGGATTCAAAATTAATTAAAAGCGATTCTTTATAGCACTTCAAGGTTCAGCGTGGAAAAACCCGTTTCAACTTGCCCCGGTGTACCTTATATAGAAAAAGAAAAAGATAAGACATACGTTCTTATTTATCTAATCAAAAAATCTCTATGTAACTAAAAAATACGAATGCTTTTTTCAGGCTCACTTTATTCCCAACAATGTGGACTCTGCGTGTCCAAATCTGTTCAGATCAGGGTTTGTAGAAATCGCTCTCAATAGATAACGAACAACGATAAAAGAAAAGCAAAAACTGTTCCGAATCATAACAAGCCATGATAATAAATTTATCAAACTTGTATACAAGCGCAAAAAAAACAGAATTGGTTAGGCAGCCCCCATACAGAAGTGATGATTCTCGCTTTGTTCATGCTGATTTGGTGTTGGGTACCGGTACCGCAGAGCTGTTTAGAATAAGTTTAAATGCATCATCAGAACAAGTGCTCCCCGCTTACTTTTTCTCTACTGTTTGACATAGCATTCTACAATAACAACGCCAATTATCAGGATTTTGTTTCAGTGTATTGAAGATTTGCGGTAAAACTTTGACAGTTGTGGAAGAACTTTGCGGAATCCGCTAAATATAAAATTTTGAAAATATCCGCAATACTGACGCAAATACGCTGGCCAGGACTGCTAGGAGTCTCCATTTATCGCTTCTAATCGTAGCGCCATTTGACAATGCTCTGATTGCATTAGCTTTCTCGCAAGTGTAATCGACGTGACTTTTAAAAAACAACATCGTACGCAATCAAACGATCTTGACGCCTTTTGGTAGTCTTAGCTGCAATAACTCGTCGTTCATCGCATTTCACAACGTCGGTCCCAAGATGGAGCCTTTTGGAACACCCGCTGTTATGCCTATTTTCTTCAGTTCCTAATGCGTTTCGTAGACCATTTGATCCTCAAAGAAGCTCCTTAAAATTTCACAGAGGTCCCCTTCATCACGTGTTGCGAACTAGTTATTGCTTCGCAGCTAGCACTGTTGAACGCATTACCTCTTTATTTTACTTCTTGGCTGCTCTGGCCGCTCTAACGACTATCCAGATAGTGTCAGCTATGGTCCTGGTTTTCCGGAACCGATCCGATCAGCATGGTCTAAAATCCATTTATGCTTTTTGTGAAGATCGGTAGCCTTTTGAGGGTGATGCACCCAGGAGTTCTCCGGCCGTGATTAACAGACAAATAGCTCTGTAGGCCAATGGGTCCCCGAGTAGGGTCCTCGGCTTCGGAATCAGTACCAGTATTTGCCGCTTCCAATGATCAGGAAAGTTTCCTTTGTCAATGCACTTCTGTAACGTAGTACGAAGCATATCCGTGATAGCCTGGATCGCTGTTTTCGAAACCAGGTTGGCTATACCGTCTAGTCGTGGAACCTTGTAAGCTTTTAAACCTTTTGCAGCTGTGAGGAATTCCTGGTTCATAATGAGGGCTTCTTTCGTACTAGTATTAACGTCGACATAGGGTGTGGGTGACCAATCCGTTGGTTTATGGTGCGGAAACAGTCCTCCGATGATTGACGGTTTCGTCGAACCTCTAATCTTTGTCATAGTAAACTAGGATGCAACGAGGGTACCCTAATTTATTTTTTGAGGACAGTTCTGGCCACCCTGATTACAAGTTTACGCTCTTCTGTTCTGTTTCAATATCATTACAAGCTCTCTGCATCGTCCACCTTGCTTGAAGACAGCTGTGACAGAGTTCGGCGAACATTCTATTCCGTTCGAGATTGAACGGTGGGCGTCACTGTACCTTTCTCGGCATAGTTACATCGCAGGCCAGAGTCAATAGAGCAACCAGTTTTTCCCTAAATCAGGTTAAGGAAAGATCTATATAGTAAGCCACGCAAAAATTGGCGATTTGCAGTCTGTCGCATTGTTGTTGCAGCAGCTCTTTTTGATTGCCTCGGTTACTTACTAACGCTTCCTTCACCGTTTTACCGGCTGGCTGTATTCGTCTACTTCTAGGGTTTTCTGAGGTGGAGATCTCATCGAACAACTTCTGCTGAACAGATTCATCCACTTACATCTTTATGCTGAAAAATCATGTTGACTATTAATGATACGTACAAACGAGTAAAATTGGGCACTTTTGCTCTTCATATAAATTGTTCATGAGTTTACTCTAATCGCTTGAAATAAACCACGTAAGGAATCTAAATTTCTTTCAATCAAGCCTTTAACATACGTCACTTGTACTTTAGGTGACAAACCGAATTATAAACTAATTTTTGTTTATATTTCACGGATTTTCATCCGTGCTATTTAACATAAAAATGCAATACCGCATACCCTTACCCCGCACTGGCAAGCAGCAATGGTGATGTTGTTGTTGATGATGATGATGACAGAAGAAAAGTGTGGGCATACAAGTATTATCAGAAGCACATTTTACGTACCGGCCAGCCAGCCCGAACGAAGCATAGCACTGTGGCAGTGAACCGTCAGCAGCACTCATTGGTTCCGCCGCCATTGCTGACTCCGGTAATGTAAAATCTGCATTACATCCCCCTTTTCGCATGGCGGAAGAGCAACGATGGGGTGGATTCCGATAAAACAGCATGCAATTCAGCATACGCTGTTGGACGATTGTAGTCAGAGCCTGTTGACATTAGGGAGATATGATGGTGTTAGTATAGTTAGTAGCCGTGTCAGTTTTTTTTTAAATTGAAGAAATTTTTTTAAAAACAAAACTTAAGCTCGGCTGGACACCTCTCTTTCTATCCCGCGTTACATTAGTAACTAACGTTTGTTAGGCCCGCTCAGTCCTAAAGACTCCCAGCCTTTAAGGACTCAAGGTCGGCTCTGATTCATCCACCTAACCTTTCTCGTGCATTATATATACTACAAAGACTTGAGTGAGATTTTCTTAGCGTGTCATTTGTATAGAAATCGTATTTTGACCATAACTTTTGATCCCATAGTACAATCTGGCCAATTTTCAATAGGAAACAATGGAACAGAATTCCCCGTCGCATTCAACTTGTTGCAAACAAATGGGATCAAGATAAGTGCCTAAAAGATGAGTGAGTTTTATTTTGCGCACATACGTACACACACATACAGACAGACATCGTCTCAATTCGTCGAGCTGAGTCGATCAATAACACTATGGCAAAAAAAAATAATTAAGTTATATGACGACTTTTATTTGAAAAATCCCTAGCGTCCCTATTGCTCTATCTACAGCCTACCTTTAACATTGCTACTCACGTTTGCGTGTGGTTTCACTGTAGTGCCCAGATGACGTCAATCTCTTGATCTCATCAGCATCAGCTTAGTAGGAAAAGCACCTGTCTACCGTGCTAGGGTCGTAGGATCAAACCCCACCGAAGGCAGTGACTACTCCCCAATGTTTTTTTCGAACTAAATATTTCACATGTTGTGGGATGGGACTTAGGACACATGTTGTGGGATGGGACTAAATATTTCACATGTTGTGGGATGGGACACGTTCCGGAAGCTCACTTTAGGTCCTTCCTTACACTATTGCAGTAGTGATTAAAAACTTTTCACAAAAAAAAACTTGACACTCTTCGGGAGTTCGTATTGCCTCGGATATTTCGTGGGTATATTGAATTTGTTTTTTCATTGTTTGTTACGTGAACTTTCATATTTTATTTCCCGAGCTGCGGGAAATGCTGATTTCAGATCAAGAATCGAGGTGGTTGAAGAATTCGTTTACTTGGGCTTACTTGTGACCTCCGGTAACGATACCAGTAGATAAATTCGGAGACGCATCGTGACAGACAGTCGTACGTACTTTGGACTACGCAAGACGATCCGATCGAATAGTGTTCACCGTCGTACCAAACTGACTATCTACAAAACGCTCATCAGACCAGTAGTTCTCTACGGACACGTGACCTGCGTTATGGTCGTGGAAGACCAACGCCATTTTTTACTGTCGCAAGCGATTATGTTTTGTACTTTGAAGACAATTCGTCGCGGATCAACTCTCTCCTGTTAAAAATCCTGTTACTGAACAAATATTTTCAATAGTCCAATTTTTTTCAATAATACGCATTTCCGAACACTAATAGGAACAAAATCAAAGTCAGAATACGAGCAAATTTCACTTTTTGTGAATGAAGCAATCATATTCAATTTTTGTCAACTAGTTGCCGTCGGTCGCCGCTCGGACCGATACTGACGCTATTAAATTTCAGTCGCAAAGTCTTGCGTGAACATCAACTGGATGTCATGAATTTGTTAAAGGCACAGTACGGCCCTTTTACTTTCTTCCGAATTCCCTGACGATTTATTTTCAATAAGGTACTTCTCCAATCATTATCAGCAACTACAAAATAGTTTGAATCTTGCGATGAAACGCTGTTGGCCGAATGAAATCTCTAACGAAAATGACGCAAACGCGGCTCTTTTTATGCACAAACAGCATGAAGCGGTGGGTAATAATAGCCCCGCCCTGACAGTGAATGTGAAAAGGCCTAGTCAAAATGTGCACCTATATCGTTTACTAAAGGGGCGGGGCTCAAGGTTTTGCTTTATTAGATACAAGAGAGCTGCTGTTTTGCACGTAATTTTGTACGACATTTCGCGGAAAGCGGTTCCATCGTTGTGGCGATGGCGTGGGTAGCGCAGACTTGCCGTTCAACAGTTTTTTTAGTTTTTTTTTCCTAAATAAAGTTAAAAAAATGCCGTTCAGCGGTAAATCATCGAGAGGTCGACCAGCAGCAGCAAGAGAAATTTATTAAACGGTGGTCGTTGGCGCGATTGCTACAGAAAATTTTGCGGGACGATGGCGTCATCGATGGTGGAGCGGTGAATCATCGGTAGTCGGGCCGGTAGCAGCACTGGTGAAATTTTTCGCATCGGTGGCGTTTGCAGAACTAAGTGGTCGAGAAGCAGCTCTCAATTTAGATTTATGAAAGTGACTGGAGATATTTTTGAAAATAAATCGGTTCTTGTCAGGACCAAAATTATATTCGGATGAAATCAAAAGGCAATACTGTGACAGCAAATTTCATGGACAGTGCAGTTTTCTCGCTAGATTCTGAGTTTGGTTATGTGCTATTGTGATTTCAAATGTGTATTATTGAGACGATTAAAAAGAGAGTCAAGGGGGTCCCGTAGCGTAGTTGGCTACACGTTCGCCTTACAAGCGAATGGTCATGGGTTCGATTCCCAACCCCTCCACCAAACCCTCATCAGTCGCCGGATGCGTAGCCTATAAGGTGGCGTATTGGGGGACGCCCTTACCGTTACGACTACCTGATGACGACTGACAAATTGTTCTTCTCGGAGGCATTCCTTCAACGTACCCGGATAAACGGCAACCGAACAATGCAACGATCATTGGATTTACGACATGGACAAATGGACACAATGGACTTACGGTGAGATGGACCAGCAATGACAACAACAATGAATAATGGAAAAATCTAAAAATAGACTCGTTGTTGATTCTGGCAACAAAATACCACAGTACATCTCGGCACAGTATCGGTTAAGTAACACAGAGTGCCTATAGGTAATCCGTGGTAAAAACTACTATTTTGTAGACTACGCTATGTTTACAAAATTACCATGAAATTTCAGTAAATTTTACCATGGCTCCAGAGAAATTCACCACTGTTTCAGTTCATGTGACAACATTTTGCAAGGGCCACAGTTGATTTTTACTGGGCGCCTGGTAAAATCAAACGGGTTTGTTATCTGCTGAAAATCGTGGGTGCATATTCTTAAAATAACCCTCGGAATGGTAGTTTCGACTGCAATATTTTTTTCAGTGTACCAAATGACGAAAAAAATCAAAAACTAAAATAACAAGAGAGTTGATCCGAGACGAACTTTCTTCAAACTACAAAAAATTGCTTGGCGTGTCATCTTCATCGATTTGGCTGTCGTTTGAGTGATTTGAAACGGGCGTGTAATTGTTGCATATAGTACACGGTTAGAAAAAAGTACCTAATTTTAGGTACTTTTTTTCTCTTGCATCTCCCTCCCTCTTCCCTTTGTTGTCATAAAATGAAGAGCAAAACCACACAACAAGGGCATTGAAGTGTGGGAACCCAACGTTGAGTAATCTCCCCGGATAAAAAATATCATCAAAATATCATAAATTTTATTGTTACAACACCATTTAAAACATAATTTTTACCATTGAATTTAATAGAATTTTGACAATAAAATCACATTAGAAATAATGGTTTTCCACGATAAAATGAATGGTAAATGGGACTTTTACAATTAAAAAGGGGGGTTGTTATGTATCTTTACAATAAGAAAATCGAAAAATTTCCATATAAAATTCGGAGCAAAACAATTGATTTTACGGTACTTCAATGGGATGATTTCGAGCGACAAAACAATAGAAAACATTGTGTTTTAAATGTTTTCAATTACAGTTTCTATTGTTTTACAATATAAATACAACAGGATTTAGAATACATTATACTTCAATATTACAATAAAAATACAATAAGGTACCCCGGGGCAAGTGAAAATACGGGGTAAGTGGGTACTATAGCTGCCGATTAATCGGTGAACGTTTTTAATGGTAACAATGTTCAAGAAAGATGAAGCAGAACTATCAACGAATTCGCCTGACACAAAAATATTTGGAATCAAAACCATTTGCGGCACCATACTAATGGTATTGTTTAATCATGACTTTAAACTACCGGCAAAAGCTATTACTTTTATTTTCATTCAATGGATTTCCAACTAAATAGTCGTTCCTAAATTAATCATTGATGTGGAAAGCGAATACTTTGAGCAATTAAATAATTGTGTGCCATCGAAAACGATTTAAAAGTTTTGATTAAAACCAAAATCAGCAATTTTCACTTGCCCTTGAGTTTTAACATACATGGGGCAAGTGGGACATATTCGAACAACATTTTCGATTGAGCCAGTTTACCTGTTTTTAGATTGTTGACTAGTGAACAATAACTTCGACACTCATATATTATATGGATCTGAATCAAATGCAGTTGATATCGTTGGTTTCGTTGTTAAGAAGTAGTATACAGTTGATTTACCAAATGTGTAATTTACTTTCAGAAAATTATCTCCCCCATGGAAATAGCAATGGTTATAACTATGCGAAATTTTCCGTTTACAGTGCAAACAATATATTCATTTGACAATAGATCAACAGGTTTTGTCTTGTGTTTTGTTATTTTTAAACTTTGCATCAGACTGACAGATTTTCAGATAAATAAAGTTCTTAAGACATAAATTGGCCATTTCGATCTTTTAAAAATTTACAACACTGCGCATAGCCTGAATAAAAACGTTCCCTTTAAAGTTCTAATTTATGTAATAATTTGTGTTCTAAACAGAGAAACATTCATTCGAAAAATAAACAAAGATTTGCTTATCCTTTCTATCAAACACATTTGGTAAGAAAGTAAGCGAATGGAAAACCAGACAACAACCAATTAAACAGTAAACCGGATGTTGTCTTGTTTTTATATCTGCTAACCTTGAAATCCCTTTCTTTTTGCAAAAACAAAAGTCTGACAAGCAATAATCCTCCATCCATGATCTGAAATACTACGATTCAGTAATTACATGAACATTATATCTACATTCTTCAAATTAGTTTCGTTCGACAGTTTAAAGCAGAGTAGGTCCCACTTGCCCCGTTTGAAGGGGTAAATGGGTCCCACAGGTAAATTTATTTATATCATAACCAATATTTTTTGTAACTGAATAAATGGCTTACAACACGTCTACACTTCAACAACGGAAGCATATAATGATGCATCCGTGGTTAATGTCCTGAAATACCCTGTTTTCTATATATACGTTAACAATTTTGATGAACTAGCGTTTTTTTAGGTCCCACTTGCCCCGGG
Source organism: Armigeres subalbatus (assembly GCF_024139115.2). Classification (NCBI taxonomy): domain Eukaryota; kingdom Metazoa; phylum Arthropoda; class Insecta; order Diptera; family Culicidae; genus Armigeres; species Armigeres subalbatus. Next base: position 454,336,392 of record NC_085140.1, read on the forward strand.
GTACCTTACAATTAATTGTTTTACAAATTATTTTATTTTCCTCCGGTTGTTTAGCATATCTTTAGACGAATCCAGCGCACTACTTCCAAAGTTAAGTGGGTTGCCTGTATCTGGAGAAAAATCCAACATCGGTTTAAAAAGCGTACTAACTTTGTTCCGAATAGACAATACATATAAATATAAACCTGTGAAAAATGTAAATTATAAAAGAACGTTGGTGAGATTGGCCAATGGTAGCCACCGAACGATCTTCAATCAGTGACCAGCAAGCAGCAGTATTTTATTTATCATAAGCTTCATTTCTGTAAAGGAACAAGGATACATGTTACCAGGCATGTCATCAGGTATTATGATGATAAAATATTCATTTATTTTTTGTTCGGGATGAACTACTGCGTTCATTATGTACATTGAACTTTTGTAGTATAAGATTACGATTACCGGTGGTGAGTATGAACCGTCTGTCAGCGCAGTATCATTACTTGACACTCTACCGGTCGCTACTAAACGCGCTGCTAAAACAGTAGCGCAGCTGACAGGTGACCAAATTGACCAAATAACAGCGCTACTATTTGATGAACTATCAAACGTCGAGCGTCACCGATACGCAGCCACCGAAATGATAACCGAAAATACCGAAAATAGTGACCGATGCGAAAAAGAGTGACTAATCTAAAATGACAGTACAGTGAGAGTGATCAAAATACTCGCGCCCAGTAATGATGCTCTAACGCGCTTCAACACTTTAGATACTCACCACGGTACAGAAGCCATAGTGATCTACCGCTTTCCCAGCAGCAGAAACTGCAATGAAAAAAAAAACACTTTCTGCACCATGCAGTTTCATTATTTTCATCTCTTCACTAATTATAAACAAAACTGTACACGCTCAAATGAATCCAGCCATTCTCCGAGTAAAATTATAAGCAAAAGTTTTTGTTCCCTTTCATTTTTTTGAAATCAATTTTTTATTGCAAAACATTTCTAGACCTGCAACAAGACCTGCAATATGAAAATATATACTTGAGAACCGGTATAACATTTTTATTTATTTAACAAACAAAGCTATTGTAATTTTATTGTTTTCAATTGTTATTTCATCAATATAATAAATCTATGAAATTTTTCAAAATTATATTAATTCAATAACATTAGACGGATTTCCAGATCATTCAAACCGAATACTTTTAAAAATTGTTTAGTTTTGGATGAGCAATACTAAACATAAGCGAACAATAAAAATATAATAGAATATATCGGAAACATTTAAATATGTTGTTATTTTAATGCACGTACAATAAAGATCTTTTACAACCGTGAACATTTTACAATAAGCATACAATAGTTTGTATTGTTTGCCACACAATCTATTGTATTTCAATGGGTTATGTCATACAAGTTACTGTAAATTTTTATCCGGGTCATGTTTACAAAAGTTGAGTACAATTTACCTAACTTTTGGTTACTTTATATTTAAAATTAAGCATATTTTACTTAATATTAAGTGAATTTTACTTAGTTTCAAGAAAAAAATACTTAATTTTGGGTTCCCACACTTAACCCCCGATTTGAGTGAAAAGTACCTAATATAAGGTACTTTTTTCTAACCGTGTACATTAGTGAATAAATTTCTGCAGTAGCCACCCACCGACAGTCAATGTTCGGACCGACACTGACGCCATGATTCCGCTACCGTTGCACAGTGTTTTATTTCGTCATTTTCACGATCGAAATACAAAAACTCGAAAAGTGTTGATTTTGGATATAGGGTTTGTTATATAGGAGCGCATCTTTCCATAAAAACAGTTTGATGATTAATCCCCCTAAAAGTTAGTTGAGAAAATTATTTTTCCACCAGAATGGATAGACACGTAGTGTCTTCCGCAAAGTTGGAGAAAATGTAAATACGAGCAACTTTGCTGAACATCCCGAGTTTCTATCTTCTAATCTTCTTCAATGGTATTGCATCATCCACTGGGACATTACCGCCTCGCGTTATATGCGTTTACTGTGAGGTTTCTAAGCCAAGTTACCATTTTTGCATTCTTATATCATGAAGCTAACACGATGATATTTTTATGCTCAAGTTAGTCGACACAAGTTCCAAACCGAAAATTTTCCTAGACCGGACCGGAATAGAACCCAGCCACCCTCAGTATGCATTGTAGCCGCGCATCTTACGCATGGCTAAGGAGGGCCCCTACGACACACAGTGTTTCGAACGTATGGAGCTACGGGACAAAAATCATAACTTACATTCTACACGTTCTAACTCAACGGTGTCTTTGGAAAAATGGTTGTAAACTAGTTTTTCTACTAGTTGCATTATTGATCTATGTTAAATTGATAATTGCATAAGTGGCGTAAACGCCAAATTTCATAACAGCTTTGTATAATCGAGATCCATTTGGGAAAATTGTCACTTATAATAAAAACTAATATTTGCGTAATTGACCTATGTTGAATAGGTAAGATTTTACTATGTGCCTCAAAGAATCAGGATCTTTTTACGAAAAATATGAGGTATGATAACAGTTTCTATTACAACAATTGACCAATTTCCGATTGATATTTCATAAGTGACGTAAACGCCAGCTCTAATGTTTTATACTATAGAATCAGGATATCCTTAGAAATGATTTGAGGAATTGTTTTTTTAATGACGGTATCAGAAATCATTGGAATTTGTATTTTTTTTATCCAGGTTCGTAAGCTCAGGCATGTATAACACTGCACGGAGCCATGGTTATTGATACGTACAATCAATATCATCTTATAAAGTTAGTAACAGAAGGATAGAAGCCAGCGTATTTGTGGTGACTCGAGATTAAATTTACAATGTTTAAGGATGGGTGGGGATTAGGATTCGGGAATCACGGAATCATCATAATCAAGGAATTTCAGCTGCTCATCCGGTCATTTGGCAACAGGGACGATGTGGCGTGTCGTCGTGCTTCCATCAAAAGCCCATTTGCATACAAGTTTTACCGTCCTTGAGCTCTCTACCGAAAGTTGCTGCATAATGCTTAGCGAGGTACAATTCATTAGGTCTCGCTAATCAACCTCAGCGGACGTTTCAACGCGTAAAGACTAGGAAACAGATTTGTATGTACCTCGTTTAAAGTACTTCGAAACAGATTGTACTTTCTTTCGGAAAAATCCAAGTCAATGTACAACGCCAGAGCTTGTGCCGCTGTAATAACCTTTTCCTGATTTGCGCTTGAGCTATTGGATAAATTGGCCGCAAATGCTAGCTCCTCAGGTGTATTATTATTGATGGGGTGTTCAACACGTTGTTTCTTTATCTTCCCTTCGCGATGTTGGATGAAGACTCGGCAATTCCTTTTCTCGGAATTTCCCGGATGATTGAAAGCTCTGTGACCATTTTTGATCAATTCTCGAACAAAAGAATTTGCAAAACTGTTTTAGTTCTTTTTCAAGTATCTCGGAGAAATTATTTGGGTTATATAAATCCGACGGAAACTTCAACACAAGAGCTTTTCGTTGGGACGGATCAATGGAAAGCTATCGTTTGTATATATCTTTGTTATTGAGCGCAAGAGTATCACCTAGAAAATCGTTAACAGCTATCAATAGAGCAAATAAGAGCAGCTGGAATCACTTCCATTCTCTTTAGAATACTTTAAGTGAGCTCTGGTGCGATTTTCAGAGATGTGTTTTGATGCACTTTTTTTAAAAAGCTGTTTGAAGTTGTAGGTTATTTCATCCTATATAACTTCACGCCCATGACTTGGAAGCTTTACTTATCACAATGATCGAAATATGTCCACTGAAACACATTAAATTGGATCTTACTTACTTGATTTTACACTTTCCTTATCGATTTTCACAGTGAAAGTTCGTTCGAAAACTTAGCTAAATAAAATGCTTATAATTAATTGAAATTCATTTTCAAAATATATTGGAACAATTGTTGACAGTAAAAAAGTTTTTGAAATCATTTAAATATGAATAATACTTATCGTGGGGTAAATTCACGCAAAGTAAATTTTTATCACTTCGGATTTTTCTACGAACTGAAAATTTAAAGTACAATGTAATTTTTAAAAAATGATACAATTTTCAATAAAGCACTGCAAATCCGTTATTTTTTCTCTTTTCATTTTTCTTACATATTATTTAGAGTCACATACTGTACATAGTTATATCTGAGGTATATCTGACTACACCTTCAATCTCAATATACATGGAAGTAAGTGAAACTGCAAAATAATTCTTCGTCATTATAAACTTTTAATATTATACTTTACTGGATAGATAATCGATAAAAACAAAAAAAAAAGAATGGAAAAATATTAATTTTATGATAACATGTATCCACTCCTCTCCTCCTTTTTTGCATTTCTTATGGGCAGAGCAGCATCGCCAATCCCGACGTATGTTGATGGCTGTTGGTGCAAAAATGGAGTATGGAGTTATGAAGTACTCGTTCTTTCGTTCGCTGGTTGATTCGTGCGTGCGTCGACGTCGTCGTTCGCTTCGATCATTTCTTTATAGCAGGGAGAAGAAGGAGGGCTCCATCGATTCCTGGCTTTTGATGGGTGTACCTCTCTATTTGAGCTACTCGCGCAAGCCATCGGGCCCTCCCTCTTTGCTTACAACCAGCCAACCGACCAACCGACAAGACCTCATTATTACTATATGCCAACCTCTTCTCTATGTGTAGCGAATATAAAAGACGACAACAACGACGACGATGTTGATGATATTGATGATAGCCTGGGCACGACATGCATACAGGTTGCCGTAATACTTTTCATTGCCACACACATGTAGGGTTGAGGACTATTATGACTCCTGTCATTTTGAACGACAACTAGAATCATAAAATCAATATTTTTGTCTAAACTGTGACAGACTAAATGAGTTTTGTCGTAAGGAAAGATGTGCTAAGTACCAAGCAGCATGATTCAAAAATTGAGGACACTTTATACTTACATACTATTGATAAGATAAATATACAGTCATGCCGCCTGTCAATGCGTTTTAATAAATATTTTTAAATTTAAAATTTTAAAATTTTTGAAACCCTACACTGGTTATGGACAATTGTTTTCAAACCCGAATTGACGATCAATTTGCATTCGATGTGGTATCTCATATATATTTTTGGGGTATCACAAATGCTTTTTTGACGTAATGAGACGAAAACTTGGTCGTATCCCCAATAGGTACCTGCTTATATGCGTCCACCTCGCCGGGCCGTCTCTATAAAGACAATGTGATAAGATTTTTTCCCTTACCCTTTAGCACGGTGCGCAATTAATAGGGGGGTTGCGTACATTCCGAGAAGCGGCTTATCCTGATGAAGTGTTTTTTGCTGTACTCAGGGGACCTGTTGTTATCCGCGGTTGGATAGCACGCAGGGCGCAAGTTCCACTGGACGGAACAGGTTGCAGTCGCCCTGCAATGCCTCTGCGCTCCGAAGCTAATCGAACTGTCGCTCGTCGTCATTGCATTGCCAGCCGATATGATATGGCCACTTTTTCTGGCTGATCCGGTGTGGGATGGCGGTGGAACGACTGTGCTATGCATAGTTGTTGCGAATGATTTGTCATAATATTACTAGTGTCGGCAAGCTTTACATTCTGGTTGGCATTGGCTCTTGAATGCGGTTTAAAGCTTAAATTTTAAATAGTTGTTCTAATCAAGATTCTTCTGCGAGTGAATGAAAAATCAAATAATTTGAACGGTATTCCATTTATATAGTGCTTACAAAGTTGAGAGAGTGAATACTTTCATTACTCGATTGTTGAAAAATTACTTTGCTCTGATATTATGGATATATTATTATTCTGTACATCATATTAATGCTGAAATGCAGACATTTCCATTCTCTACCTTCAAGTGTGTTGATTGCAGTGGGTGGCTGACAGCAAAACCGTTCTCCTATGTTCATCTGTTTCCGAACCCGGACACATTTATTTAATTGATTTCAAAGCGAGCGAGGTCGCGAATGAACAACGACAATCATCACCAGTCAACAGACTCCTTCATCTTCCTTACAATTGCCAGGTCGATGACTACGACGACGACGACGACGGTCACATCCGCACAAATCAAGTCAATTTAAATGAGTACAAATTTTCTTTCAAGGAGAATATAAATTAAATTAAAAGAAAATGCAAACGAAACAAGATCAACATGCACACCGAGCACGAATCGACGTTCTCTGCCTTGGCACTTGTAAACTGGCAGGACGAAGTCGTGTGCGCGGAGTCTGGTGCGGAAGCTGAGGGACCGTGGCCTTCCCGGTGTAAATTCGCGCGCGCATGCATTCGCAGAAATGGCGAAACCTTCGCACAAATGTAGAACAAAAAGCAAAATAATAAAAGACGTGGATACCGACAAACGGAAAGCAGGAGCCTTAGCAACTGAATTGTCGCTGTCGTATGCAAAAACCCGAAGATTGTCTTACTATCCGCGCTGCCATGTCCGGAACCATCAGGGCGAACAGCAGCGGGTGGAAAAGCGGACGGACGTGTCGACGGACAGTTTTCGACGATGGACGTCGGTATTTTTGCTTTGTTCCGTCAAAAAATAGCATAGACTCTTGTTTCGGCAGCCGCGCGGCTTCTCTTGCTGTCACAATTCGGCTGCAACTGCGGAAAGATCAGTCAGCATTGTGGTCGTGGGGGGAAATCGACTGAACAGCGATCGGAAGTAGATTCGTGCGAACCTGCACAGGGCTGGCTAACAAAAATAAGAGTGAACATTATTCATTCTGTGCCTATAACGATTGAATTAATTAATAATTTGCTACTAGCTAAATTGTTCCATTAAACTGCATTAAGTATTATTGGTTTTAACAGTTTAAACAAATTTAACTCTTATCATGTCATTGTTCCTGGTGGAAACTATCCTGTCTCCTACTGGATTGTTTGTCGACTTTATTTTGCGACCTTGAAAGACAGAGCAAAACTGATCAATATTGGTACCTTAATTCAAAGTTTCTCCTTATGTTTTATATTAATATAATTCGAGCATATGCTTCGTTATGTTATGTGCAATAATTCAATCTGTACAGTGAAGCACCTATCCAATATCGGATTATCATTATTTATCCGTATCACGTTATCGTTTGGCATAATAAAATGAAATCTATCTTTATTTCTTTGGTCTCTCCAGTACGAAGAAAATTTATGCAATATTATCGTTTTTAATAAAATTTTGCTGATTCTCTAAAAAGCATTTGACAGTTCAATATCAAATGTAAATGTTTTTACTAACAAAACAACAAAGTGTTTGTTCTTAAAATTTGAGTCTAAATCAAGAAAGTTTTCTAAATTTGTCTATTCTTCTTGAATCTGGATAAAAAATTATGTTATTTTGCCCCATGGATGCATTTTGGGCCATTCTTTCCTACAGGCCATCCCGTAACCAGTCCCGATCAGACCGACCAGGGTCAACACAACCACCGATCGGCGCACTGCAGAATCGGTAGGAAAATTAGCGATCTACCTTCGCCTGTATGAACCAGCCACCCTTTCCCACCAGCAAACCACAAACAATGCGGGCCTGAGCGCAAAATTCGAAAAGTGTCTTTCTTGATTCAACATTCTTTAGTCTTTCGTTTATTCAATCCGATCCAATTACGGCATTGTCGGTGCATATATCATTTCAATTATATTGTTTATTCGAGATTTTACACAACCAGCAATGACGCTGGGCAGGACGAAGAAGACTGCGTCTGTGAATTGAAGGATCATTGTCTCCATCGGATGGGTTGGTCTTGGTATCCTTGGAAAGGTGGCTTCTTACGATGTCTTTAGTCAAGTCAAGAGAGGAAAATGATTTTTAGTGAACATTCTTTTAATTTCCATTCAGAGCTAACCAAAGAGAAATCGTGGTGGTAAAGTTCAGTTGTCAATTCAACTGTGACTTGTTTGTCTATTCTTATTTGATGAACATCGTCCAATAGTAAAATGCCATAACCTGCGAAAGCCGATACTTTCATATGTTTGATATGTTTGTAATAACTTGGAAGTCATGCTGAAAAAAACTTTCCCTTTTTTATGTATTTCCCAGACTGAGGCCGGAGTGGTCTTTGCAGTAAATAAAAGTCCTCTCCATTCAACTCGGTCCATGGCTGCACGTCCCAGCTACGAAGTCTGCGAAGGGCCCGCAAACGTTTTCAACCTGACCGATCCACCTTGCTAATTGCGCACCTCGTCTTCCTGTGTCGAGAGCCATTTTCACCGGGTTATGGTCCGACATTCTGGCTATATGCCCGGCCGACCGCAGTCTTCTGATTTTTGTGGTGTGAACGATAGATGGTAATCCTAACAGCTGTTGCAACTCGTGTATCATTTCTCTTCCGCCTGTCCTCTAAAAAAAACTCCAAGTGCTGGTCGAATGAGCGTTTTGACTCACAAACTATCTAAAGTTTGGTACGGCTATGAACTCTATTCGATTGGAGCGTTTTACGTAGGCTAAACTACGATTTCCTGCCACGATGCGTCTCCGAATTTCGCTGCTGGTATCGTTATCGGATTCACAAGTACACGAATTCTTCAACAACCTCGATTTCGTCACCACTAATTCAAATTCATGGTGGGTGGCTTACATTGGCTTCTTGAGCCTCTTCCTATCATATACTTCGTCTTCAACGTGCTGATGGCTAGTCCTATTCGTTTAGCTTCAGACGGGAAATCTGATGTAGGCTTTCTCCTTCTTCTCAAAGTTACGTGCCGTAATATCAATGTCGTGGGTGAACCCAATTAGCTGAACTGACTCGTGAATATCGTACCACTCGTGTCACTCCCGTGCCCTTCGTATCACCTACTTCCTCAAAATCGATGTTGAATAGCAGGTATGGAAGACCATCACCTTGACGTACGCATTTCGAAGGGACTCGAGAATGTATTAAATCATTATGAGGTTCAATTTCATAGTTCAAATCAACGAATGAAATGAAACACAAATGAAACGAAATGACAAAAGGTCGAAAGGATCAAAAGATCGAAAAGACAAAACGGCGAAAGAGACAGACCAAAAGGTTGAATGAACAAAATGTCGAAAGAACAAAAGGTCGAAAGGGATAAAATGTCAAAAGGGACGAAAGGTCAATCAAGCACATGTTAATAACAAGTAGGTATGTTCTAAAAGAATTACTGAAATGCATTTAACTTCAAGCAGAAGTAATTACTATGAAACAATATTATGAATATCTAGATAGTTCTGTAAGAGCAGTGGTTCTCAACCTAGGGTACATGTACCCCGGGGGGTACCTTCGCCGGGCCCAGGGAATGCCTTGGACAAAAATGCGTAACGGTGGATGTATTATAATTTTAATCGAAACTTATTGATAAAGTTTTGATATATGTATAATTATTTTTGACGTAGGACTACGTCTGTCTTTTCTATATTGGGGTACACTTTACGATTGCAAAAACAGGGACCGTCACGAAAATATGACAAACTTTAAACTTTAATATCTCAGCCGTTTCTCGATGGATTTTCAATTTTGTTGGACCATTCGATCAAGGATGAGTCAACGCTTCTTTGTATTTGAATGAAAATACTGATTTTAAACTATTTATTATTGATAATTGATAAAAAGTTTAGAAATAGGTAAACCAACCAATCACGTAAGCCCAAGTCCTGGTGTTAGGTGGGACGCTAAACAGCCCTGACACGACGGCCCTCCGACGAGACAGGAGGTTTGCGCAGGCCCAATAAGCAACCTTTAAAAACAACTATTACGAAGGACATAGAAGATAATACGACTCGATACAAGGCGATGAATAAAGGATCACGATTGGAAGCTTGGAACATGGAACTGCAAGTCGCTAGGCTTCGCAGGTTGCGACAGGATAATCTACGATAAATTACATCCCCGCAACTTCGTTGTCGTAGCGCTGCAGGAAATCTGCTGGACAGGACAGAAAGTGTGGAAAAGCAGGAATCGAGCGGCTACCTTCTACCAAAGCTGTGGCACCACCAACGAGCTGGGAACCGGCTTCATAGTGCTGGGAAAGATGCGCCAACGCGTGATTGGGTGGCAGCCAATCAACGCACGGATGTGCAAGCTGAGGATAAAAGGCCGTTTCTTCAACTATAGCATCATCAACGTGCACTGCCCACACGAAGGGAGATCCGACGACGAGAAAGAAGCGTTCTATGCGCAGCTGGAGCAGACATACGATGGATGCCCACTGCGGGACGTCAAAATCGTCATCGGTGACATGAACGCTCAGGTAGGAAGGGAGGAAATGTATAGACCGGTTATCGGACCGGATAGTCTGCATACCGTCTCGAACGCCAACGGCCAACGATGCATAAACTTTGCAGCCTCCCGCGGAATGGTAGTCCGAAGCACTTTCTTCCCCCGCAAGAATATCCACAAGGCCAAATGGAAATCATCTAATCAAGTAACGGGAAATCAAATCGACCACGTTCTAATCGACGGTAAATTCTTCTCCGACAACACGAACGTACGCACTTACCGCAGTGCGAATATTGCATCCGACCACTACCTCGTTGCAGTATGCCTGCGCTCAAAACTCTCGATGGTGATCAACACGCGTCGGAGTCGTCCGCCGCGGCTAAACATTGGGCGGCTAGCGGTAGGCTAGCCCAAGACTACGCACAGCAGCTGGAAGTGGCACTCCCAACGGAAGAGCAGCTAGGCGCAGCATCCCTTGAAGATGGCTGGAGAGATATTCGATCCGCCATTGGAAGCACCGCAACCGCTGCACTAGGCACGGTGGCTCCGGATCAGAGAAACGACTGGTATGACGGCGAATGTGAGCAGTTAGTTGAGGAGAAGAATGCAGCATGGGCGAGATTGCTGCATCACCGCACGAGGGCGAACGAGGCACGATACAAACGGGCGCGGAACAGACAAAACTCGATTTTCCAGAGGAAAAAGCGCCAGCAGGAAGATCGAGACCGTGAAGAGACAGAGGAACTGTACCGCGCTAATAACGCACGAAAGTTCTATGAGAAGTTGAACCGTTCACGTAAGGGTCACGTGCCACAGCCCGATATGTGTAAGGACATAAACGGGAACCTTCTCACAAACAAGCGTGAGGTGATCCGAAGGTGGCGGCAGCACTACGAAGAGCACCTGAATGGCGATATGGCAGACAACGGTGGCGGTATGGTAATGAACCTAGAAGCACGCGCGCAGGACATGCGACTTCCGGCTCCGAATCTCCAGGAAATCCAGGAGGAGATCGGCCGGCTGAAAACAACAAAGCCCCTGGAGTTGACCAACTACCAGGAGAGCTGTTTGAACACGGTGGTGAGGCACTGGCTAGAGCGCTGCACTGGGTGATTAACAAGGTTTGGGAGGATGAGGTTCTGCCGCAGGAGTGGTGTGTCGTGTCGTGTGTCGTGTGTCCCATCTACAAAAGGAAGATAAATTGGATTGTAGCAACTACCGCGCAATCACATTGCTGAACGCCGCCTACAAGGTACTCTCCCAAATTTTATGCCGCCGACTAACACCAATCGCAAGAGAGTTCGTGGGGCAGTACCAGGCGGGATTTATGGGTGAACGCTCTACCACAGATCAGGTGTTCGCCGTACGTCAGGTATTGCAGAAATGCCGCGAATACAACGTGCCCACACATCATCTATTTATCGACTTCAAATCCGCATATGATACAATCGATCGGGACCAGCTACCATCGTACCATCTATGGTGGGGTGCAGATGACTGACGGTACGTGGAGGAGGCGAATGAATCACGAGTTGCATCAGCTGTTGGGAGAAAAATGGTTCTCGACAACGATCCGACGGGCACAAGAAGGCGAGGAGCGCAGCGGGCAAGGTGGATCGATGGATCGATGGATCAGGTGGAGGACGATTTGCGGACCCTCCGCAGACTACGTGGTTGGCGAAGTGCAGCCATGGACCGAGCTGAATGGAGAAGACTTTTATGTGCAGCACAGGCCACTCCGGCCTTAATCTGATAAATAATAATAAACAACTACGTTCAAATTTACTATAAAAAAAAATACTAAATATATGATGCAAAACAGATGTCTAAAACCATATTCAACAAACCTTTTTGATATCCCTTTTCATAACCGTTTTATATTAACCAGCACAATATCCTTCCATTTCAATGTCCTTGCAACTCATTTCCCTTTGTCATAAGACGAGTAAAACAACACTTAAAAATAAATCTACAGTCTGGGTTAATTCTTGTATTTAATGTATTGTTCTCAACTACCAGAAGCATGTAAATTGAATATTATAAATTATTAATATTATATTTGTTTTGATTATAAGTTCTTAGAATAAAGTTGTTAATTTTAGCGAGCCCCTTAAAAGCAGCACAGTACCACTGGTATTCATTTATATTAGTTTTGTATTAAACCTTCCCAGCTCATAGCTGTGGGGTATGGCGTCTCCAGTAGCCTAGCGTTCAAAAGCGTAGGATTACCAATCCGATGATGGCGAGTTCGATTCTCAGTCCGGTATAGGATGTTTTCGGGTTGGAAACTTTCTTGTCTTCTTAGGCATAGTGTATCCATTGTATTTGCCACCTATGGTCATACTCATACAATGGCGGGCATAGAAAAGCTTTCAATTAATAACTGAGGAAATGCTAATAGAATACTAAGTTGAAAACTAGGTCAAGTTCCAGTTGGAATGTAGAGTCATTGAAGAAGAAGGAAATGGTCATAGCTATAACCTAATTGTTAGTTATTGTTTTTTTTCTTGATGTCCAGATAGAGCTGAGATAGTTCGTCCACTACTATCGAAGCTTTTTGATGTGGGGGGTAAAAAAAGTTGCTTTCTGGAGTAGCTATGACTGCTATGCAAAATATTTTTTTAACAGACTTAATCGAGATCCGTCTCAGCAAGTAAAATCACGAATCCAGTGAGCAAGCTGGTACAGTAGAAACTCCGTGGTCACACCAACTGACCTGCCGGGGGAAAAGGACCAATGTAAATTACAACTCCAGGATGTTGTGCGTTAGGGGTGAAGCCTCAGGTTTGGCCACATCCAGGATCCCTCCAACGAAACCAAATGCTCACAAACACATCAGCATAGAGCCACGAAGACTGCGGACAGGCAATTTACTGATGACATCTCTGTCCGCTAGACTAATATTAACTAACTTATTAACTAACTTACTTAATCAACAAAGTAGAAAAATTTCTTCCAAGAACTTTGACAAATATCTCTGTCTAGATATTTGGGGCCATCCACAAAGTACGTCATGCCTATAGAAAAGAATCACCATCTTCGACCAGAGGTCGCACAGACTGAACACTTAACATCTGGCATGAGACAACGGACCGGACATTCAGGGGGGAGCGGGGGGTTTCAGAGCAGCGTGACGATCCATACAATAATTTTAAATGTTTGTTACAAAAAGCTCGACGAAGGGGGGTGGGGTTTTTGCGTGACGTACTTTATGGATCTGCCCTTTAGACAAACTATTTCAAAGAAAACACACGAGCTGCATCTCAGATTTCACTACATTGCATCCAGCATCGAAAGAATTATTTGTATGAATGATAGGGTCATGGGAAATTCTTTCTAAAAAGTCAGAAGAAAGTCTTCCAGAAATGAAAACATATCAATTCCCGGAACTCAATCAGGAACGAAACCGACGCATTTCTTAATGCAACACAAACGTTTTGCTTCCCGTAATTCCGAGGATTTCATTTCTGGATTTAAGTCATAAATTAAACTTGAGAATTAGGTTGAATTCATAAAGGACAGACAACTTTTATCAAGGAATTCATATGATTTGAGCCTATGAATTGAATTGATTTTTGATATTCTGACAAAATCAATCTAAGAATTTAAATGAATGTCTTCATTGAAATAAGAAGAATTTTGTCCAGGAATTTAGCGAATTTCTTCTAAAATTCAGACGAATTCCATTAAACATTTTCATTTTTTCCATAAGTTTAGACCAATTTCTTTCAGGAATTCAGACAATTTTCTCCCAAAGATTTAAATAATTGTAGAGATTCATTTATCATTACAACAAGCTTTTCTCGATTTGGTAAGCATTTCAATTTTTCTTCCATTTTGCGATCCCTCCTTATCTCCAATATCGAGATGTGGAGACTGGAGAGTCAACAACATCATTAACATTTTACGAATAAGTTTTGCTTAAAGAATTGGAAGCTTGAGTGGTGTTGTAAAAACGGATACCAAATGTGAAGAATCAAACGCAAATTTACCCGATTACATTTACTTGTCTGTGTTTCATGGTGAATCATTTTCCAATGTTTGTGCTGTCCTCCTTTTACTGAATACTCTTACTTATTGAACAAGAATGGCTGTATAGGATGGATAACTTGTGATAGATGCTTCTGAAATAATTGCATAGAAATTCAAGTGAGTTTGCAATGACCTATAAAAATCTAAGTAAAAGAGCCTATCTAGAAGAAATATTAAACGGAGATGGATATATTATACGAACTACCAATTGACCGAATTACTTACTAAAATTTGAAACGTATTACCCAGCGCAGTAAACGTTTCATTAAAAGTTTATCTTTTAATTTCCTTTGCCTACATACATAACAGCTAATCACTGATATCTTTCCTAGGTTGGCGTTTCTTCCCCATTTCTTCAGATTAATAACATCGCCAACTAGGCCGCAGCGCGGCTTTCTCTTTTCCAACTTCCCAAAGAGTGAGCTTGCTACGCACTATTCTATTTTTTTTTTCTTCTACAAGATGACTGCTCATTAAATACATCAGCAGGCTTCGATCTATCGATAGATCGATCGATCGACCGATCGCTGCATCGATGGAAATTGTGTAATAAATATTTGCAATATTATGCGGCTTTTAGCAGGACTTTAAATTTCATATGCGCGTTCAAACGCAGCTTCGCAGTCGTTAGCTGACTTGATGATGCTGCACGGTAATGATGCGAAGTGAGATGTGTTCCTTCATCACATTGGATGCAGCGCAGCGGGCGCGCGGAAGGAAACCGAACTAAAACGCGTGGATCGTTGGAAGCCATGCGGCCGTAAGGATGGATACCGTGGAGCGCCGACACAGGCCCAGGCGCTGGCGGAGGAGCAGAAGGGTAATAACAATATTCTATATGCCCACTTTGCCTGGTCTTCTTTTGACCTACCCGTAGGCGCAACATGACGAATACGGCGCATGATGGCGATGAAGACGGCCGGCGGGAAGGCCGCTTCGACAAACACAACGGGGTGGAAAGGAAAGTGCATCGCCAGATCCAGGGCAGGTATAGGCTGGCTGACAAGGCGGGCAGGCATGCATAGCGAATTGGTACGGCCGCCAACCAGTAACCACCAATCACCGCTGATCGAGCGAAGAACGCTTGCGCCTGGACTTTGGTATTCGTTTCTGTAGTCATGCTCGGCTTCGTCGTTCGGTTCTGATAGATGTAACGGGTCAGAGAAACCGTTTCTAATAAAGTGCACGAGCATTAGCGCGTTCCATATTATTTACACTAGAAATGGAAATTAAATTCATATTACGAAAATTCTACGACCTATTTTGTTAGGAATAATGACATCTGTTAAAACAAAAACCGATGAGACCCATTTTCATAACGTTTTACAAAATAACTGAAGTCAGGTAAAAATATCTTCCTTCTATTTTAACTTTTACAAATGATTAAATGATCTCACAAGTTATTCACTTCGAAATATTAAAATTCATCCGACAATCAGGCGTCAAATCCATAACTAAAACAATCTATCAACACAAATTGGAAGACTGACATATTTGAGTGAATGTGTATTTTTAATCCGGAAATTTCTGAATTAGCAAGAGCCGCATTAACGAGTCGTCGGATTAACGAGAGCCGGATAATCGTAATCGATTTTCAGAATAGAGTTCAAATGCATAAATAATTAGAATAAATATGACTTGCTTTTAACTTTATTCACTCTTGGACCCGGAGTACACTCCACGTCTAATTGTCAAAGATTTGCTAAGTTCACCCAAACATCTAGCAGACTAATGTGATATCGACACAGATATCGAGCTGACTGGACACATATTTGCTATTATGACAGAGAGTGTGCTGATAGCTTTACTAATCCATAATCGAATCCGTTTATCTTATAACGTCCTTCGGAATGATATAAATCTAATGATACACCTTGACGCCGTTAAATTTTACACACGCCTGAGCGTGCCAAATAAACGAACTTGAAAAAAAAATGTTAAGATATAAAAATCTTCTCAATTTGTCGTGTAAATAAGAATTCGATGAAAAATATATTAAGCTCGTTTAGTGGAATGTATTAAACCGTCTAAGACGAATTAAGTACTGTCCATTTAATTCCACCAGTTGATTTTCGTTATCTTTGCAGATACGTATTTCGACCACAACTGTGTGGTCGTCTTCAGTGTCTTGTACTTGACTCGACTTCTCGTCGAGTGGAGTCGAGTCAAGTACAAGACACTGAAGACGACCACACAGTTGTGGTCGAAATACGTATCTGCAAAGATAACGAAAATCAACTGGTGGAATTAAATGGACAGTACTTAATTCGTCTTAGACGGTTTAAGAATTCGATGTTTGAATCAAACTTTATGTTTGCTAAAGATTGCTGAAGGTGAAAATGAGATGAAAATGAGACACACAAAAATGGTCGCCGAAATTAATGTTTAGTCGGATTATCTTCAAAATTTTAGGGAATAAACTACACTGGGGTCGCTTTTCACGCAGATGGATTTAATCAATTTCTCTGTTCTCCTCAATTTCCACAACTTTTTAAAATATCACCTAATGTTCCTCCGATTTTTTGAAATTTTTTACGCAGGGTAAACTCAGTGTTTCATTAAATCCTAAGAGTAAAATCAGCAGTGATTCAAATCGTTCAAGGCTGTCAGTTTGAATATGAATCTGTCACTTTTCAATTACGGCGCCTTTCTTGGCAGCAACATAATGATTCATTTAATCGAAAATTTGAAAAACTAGAATGGAACACTGCTGGGGAAACCAGCGAGTTTGCTCTATTTTGCTCGAGATTCAAACTAGAATAGTCCAAAGAAAAAGAAACATAAGGAACAAGCAAAAACAAACCGTGAAAAGCGACGCAAGTAAACAACGTTATTGGCAGATTTCCGCTTTATTGGTTTGTTGGTTTTCTTCTCCATGACTGAATGTCCGCACTTTGCCCTTAACACTTCTTATGAGATTTTGAGCAATGGTGGGAGCGACTTCTTTTGATACTTTTACCCACTATTTTTTTTCAAATCCTGATCGTTTTCGAATATCTTAAGTGTTTTACGAATTTTGCCTTCACGCTGGCTCAAGAAATTTCAATTGAACGAAGTTCCAGCGAGTTCGGTGGGTTGAAGTCTTCCGGTACGAAAGTAACATTGTTATCTCTCTGTACCAGTCTAACACCAGCCACACTTAGTCATAGGATTGCAAATCCGGCCAAAATAACGTCTCGCCTTCGGGAGACCGCAGGAACAGCAGCAGACATTTCGGGAGGCGTCTCGGTAGCCCATTGATGGAATGATCACCACTAGCGCTCTTGCACTGAGCATTTTTTGAGAGCTAAGCTTCGTAAAGAACACCACGTTCACTCTTTACGAATGATAAAATGGTCCCTAAATCTTCTTGAAGCCTTAAAGGCATAGCATAACTATAATTGTATGGGTCGTGTCTATTAAGTTCTAATCAAGGTCAAGGTCAGATTCACTTTTCGATGGCAAAGTAAAGCTTCATCACGCCTATTCCCTATCTTTAGTAAAAATTATCGAGAATGATACCGTTATAAGATTGTTCATATACCATCTTTATAATGTGTGGTACTTTTTATTATTGCTCTTCGAAGTGAGTCATAACCAAATCAAACTGGCACCACGTTCTTAGTTTTGAAAAATCTTCTACTCAGTGAATCCAGCAGTCGGTTCCCTACGAATGTATTGAATACATGGTTTTTCAATAAATGCCTAGCTAGCTAAATGTAAGCGTGGCTACGACTCAGCGTCATAGGGAACGTATCAGAAAAGTATTGCCGAAAACCAGAGAGCTCACATCATTACCACTGATGAAAAAGGCCTCTGCCTGACTGCACTACCCTTCAAGGCTCCAAGACACGATGTCCGTTAGATCACATGCACATGCGTTAAATCAGTGCGTCAATGCCAGATATGTGACGCGGCACCAAACAAAAATAGTCAACATGTGATACCACCACGACAAGATATGTCTTTGGTTGCCATATCAGTGCTAATGGCGTAAGCCCACCCATCGCGGCAAGATAACATATTCGAGGGGAGGGTTTTGGGTAGACAGAGAATCTGAAACAAAATATATAACTTCATTTGATACAAATTTCATAATTTTCTTTGCATGCGCACCACGGTGTAAAAAATATGGATTATTATCGAAGTTTCTTGTACACGGAAGAAAAAAAGTACCCAAAATTGAGTATTTTTAAACTTACTTTTGAGTTATTTTCTCTCTTCTCTTTCATCCACTCTTTCTTTTGTTGTCAAAAACAAAAGAGCCAAACAATCCAACGACGCCAGTTCAATACGGGAAGCCAATTTTGAGTTTTATTTCCTGAGGTGGAGATTGAGTGAATTAAACTTACATTTGGGTGAATAAATTTTCCGTTGGGTACTTTTATAACATGGGAGAAAAGGCAAACTACTTCGACCCTACTTACTCAATTTTGGCTTCCCGTACGGATGTTCGAGGTTGGGTGAATTAAACTCACTATTGGGTAGTTTATTTCTTCCGTGTACCTCTGTTTTTTTTTCACAGAATGTTAGGCAAGGTCATTTGAAATAAGGCAGGGGGTGTTTCACCGGCGGTTTTTTGAAAAAAGTGATTTTTATTGTTTTCTTCTCCAATATTCGGTATAAAAAGTCAATTGATAACTCAACAATGGATGAATCACAGTAATTAACCCTCAAAATTAGAAATATATAGGGGGACGGTTCGCCACTTCATCCCATAGCTCCTATTTCCATCCCTTAAAAAACAAAGCAATGAAAAGGTATTTGGTTTGTTTCTAATTTTTGTGATTTTTTTCATCACGCTTGTTAGCATAAAGAAGCGACAAGATTGGTGCTGTATTTCTTTGTTTTGCGATGAGATGAATATATGTTCAGTGAGATGGAAAACGGAACAGTTCCCCTACATTTGTAGTTTTTCTGTATAGAGAACCAATATTTAAACGGATCTAAAATGGTAAAAAATATTTTTTTTCATGTAATAAACGCTTGTGTTTTATTGTTATTATTTTTTCTTTTGAGTAAGTTACAATTTTTTAGCAATTTTTCCTGGCCTATCACTGAGTATTATACGTAGCACCTTCCAGTTGTAAAATTCGATAGCCAAACTTAGCCCTGGAATTGATTACGTAGCCCGAAGGTAACCTTATTTGCAGTAGAAATTTTTCACAGGAAACTTCATAATCGGCCGCTCAAACAATTTGGAAGGTAAACATTTTTCAACACTCTAAGAAACTCCTAAGAAAATTTGTGTTTCGGTCTGAAATTATTTCAGAATTTCATTTTCAAATTAATTTGTGTTAATTTGGGAACTCAAAAATAGTTTTTTTTAAATATCTTTCGAGCTTCCTTTGTAAATACTTACAATGCTGAAATTAAAGTCGTACGATGCTGAAATTAAAGTCGATTGTTTAGCATAAGTAAGCAAAAGATTCACGGATGTTTCATTCCCATGGGCGTTGTGGTTCTCTCAATTCGTGCTCTTGAAAAATCTCTAGAAAATCACGTGATTCTCAAGATGGCCGATTCGTGGCTTTGTTGTATAACCACCTTGAGAACATCTACTGGAAGCTCATCGGGAAATCCAACCGAAATTATTTCAAGAACTAATGTAAAAAAGTTTACAGTGATTCAATCCAGGAAATCCTTTTGGATTTTCTCCTGAAATTTCTTCAACAATTCTTCCAGATTTTTCCTGAAGTTTCCTGAAGAATTATGATGGGAATTTTGTAGGAATTTCGGGAAGAATAGATGGATGAACACTCCGAGGAATTAGAGAAGCTTCCCGAAGAATTCCTGGAGGAACATCTTAACTAATTTCTGGTGGAACCTTTGGAAGAATTCCTAGAAAGAATCTGAAGAAATTCTAAAGAAAATCAGGAGGAACTTTCGGAAGAATCCTTGGATAAACTTCAGGAGTAATTATAGACTCCTTTCGAGGAATTCCTGGAGAAGCTTCCCGAATAATTCCTGGAGGAATTTCCAAAATGATTTTTGAAGGAACTTCACTAGAAATTCTTAAAAATCTTCCTGAGGAATAGATGGATAAATTTGGATGATTTTTTTTAAGAATTCCGGGAAGAACTCTTGGAGAAACTTTCCGAGAAATTCCTGTAGAACAGCGGTTCTCAACCTGGGATACATGAACCCCGGGGGGTACCTTCGCTGGGCCTAGGGGGTACCTCGGACAAAAATGCATAATGGCAGATGAATTACAATTTTGATCAAAAGTTATTGATAAAGATTTGATAATTTTGTATTTTTTTATTTCAAAACTTTGTCTTGTACATAATATGCATGGCGATCAGTAAATCTTGACCTATTGAATCCTGCCTTCCATAACCAGTACAATGGATGAAAGGCTGTGGGACAAAAGATCAAAAGGGCAAAACCTAATCAAAACAGAATGTTGAATAATATGTTAAGAATATGATTCTTGACTAAAATCTAGAGTCTACAGATTCGGAAGCCTCCATTTGAAAGACATAAAAACTTTTTCTCGAAAAGCTCAGATGCTTCGTTGAAGGAGAATTGGAAGCATCCTTCTACGCTTTTCGGAAGCCTCCTTCCAAGCAGCTCGGAGGACTCCTTTCAAGAGATTCGCAAGCCTTTTTTCAAAGGTTTGGAAGCTTCCTTTCAAGATGCCAGGAAGCCTTATTTCAAGTGACCGGAAGCCTCCTTTCAAGTGACCCGGAAGCCTAATTTTAAGAGGTTCGGAAATTTTCTTTCAAGAGGCCTGAAGGCCTTTTTTAAAGCATTTTTCTATAAACTTTCTTTTCTGCTTCTTTTAAAAGCCTCAGAAAGATCTTTTCGAGGGGCTTGGAAGGAATTTTTCAATAGGCTCGAAAGCCTCATTTTAAAAGGCTCGGAAGTCTCCTTTCAAAAGGCTTGGAAGCCTCCTTTCTAGAGGCCCGGTAGTCTTCTTTTAGGCTTTCTTCTTTAAACTTTGTTTTTTTTTCTTTTCTCCTTCTTTGAACAGGTTTGGTAAGTTGTTTTTTCTAAAGGCTCGGAAGGCTCTTTTCAAGAGGCTCGGAAGCCCTCCTTTAAAGTGGAGGACTTGGAACCGTACTCTTGAAAGCCTCATAAGCGTCCTTTCAAGATACTCAGAAGCCTCATTTTAAGTGGCTCGAAAGCCTTCTTTCAAGAGGCTCCGAAACCTCTTTTAAAGTGGTTCGGAAGCATCCTTCCATCTAAAGGGCTCGGAAGGCTCTTCCAAAAGGCTCGGAAGTCCCCTTTCGAGTGGTTCGGAAGCCTTCTTTCAAAAGGCTCGAAGCCTTCCTTTAAGAGGCTCGGAATTCTTTTTTCAAGAGGCTTGGAAGCGTCCATTAAAGAAACTGTGAAGCCTGCTTTCAAATGGCTTGGAAGCCTCCTATCAACAGTCTCGAATGACTCTTTTAAAAAGGCTCCTTTCAAGAGTCTTTGAAGCCTCCTTTCGAGTGGTTCGGAAGCTTCCTTTCAAAAGGCTTTAAGTCTTCCTTCAGGAGGCTCGTATATTTTCCTTTAAGAGGCTTGGAAGCGTCCATTCAAGATACTCCAATGCCTTCTTTTAAGTGGCTAAAAAGCCGCCATTCAAAAGGCTCGGAAGGCACAAAAGTGTTCATTCAAGATACTCCGAAGCCTCCTTTCCGGGGTCTCAAAGGCCTCCGGAAAAATAGGCTTCGAAGATTATTTTCAAGAAGCATGGATGTCTCCTGATAAGAGTTCGAACACATTACATCAAGATGCTCGGAATTCTTTTCCAAAGGGGCTTGGATGCGTATTTTCAAGATGGTCAGTGATTCCGAAGCCTTCCATAAAATGGCACCTTCAAACACAACCCTTCGAGCACTACCACAGCACAATCAACACAAAACTTATCTCTGTCTACACGCAACCATGTACATCGTCTTAGCAGAGCTAACGCATATGATCCTGGGTTTTGCAAACGAAATCGAGCTCAATGGAAACGATCGCAGAGGAATGTGCAGTGAATGTGAATGAAATACGAAGTAGATTGTTACGGGGAGAACTAGAATAAGAGGATATGTAGGAGAATAGATTGGTTGTGTTGAGGAAATTGTTTACCTTTGAATGCTTGTGAAGTGGAACAATGATCCCTAGTAATATTGTTGTACTTATAATGGTTTCATAGCACACTTGAATAGTACATCGTTATCTTCAAGAATATTATGAAGCCATAATTATTACTTAGGATGTTTCCCGTAAAGTTGAAGGACGTATTGCTGCTGCCAAAATAGTCTCCAAAGACGTAAGTAACCAGCTTACTGCCCATAAAAGCTTGAATTACCCCCGCAGATAAGGACTTAGCCGAATATGAGACAGTCGAGCGTGAAGCAGCAGCTTAGCTTCCATAACATACATACAGAAATGAAATTAGCTCTATATGAAACTTTAGTTCATCCGGTAGCCATTTTCAGAAATGAAGCATGGAAATTATGAGAATCTTTTGTGGTGAGCAAAATGTGATGTGTACCACAGAAACTATGAGACAGTATATCAAGAGGAAAATATAATGATTCCATTAAAATATGGCAGACTCACAATGGGCTGGCTATCTAGTACGAATGTTGAAAAAAAGTAAAATACAACATTGAGCAGAGAACTGCATGAAGGCTGGAAATAGATGATAATTGCTGGAAAAGATTGTAATTCATGTATAAATAGAAAAATTTACGCAAAAAATACTTTTAAACGTTTAAAATCCAAAAATAAAAGATTTTTCAACATTTCTGATTCGTTTTAAAATTGTTTTTTATGGAGAAATGTAACAAATGTGTATATTTATAATTTTGAGGGTAAATTACTATGATTCATCAATTGCTGAGTTATGATTTTTTATACCGAAAATTGGAGAAGAAAACATGAAACTCGTAACTCTCAGCCGAAATAAGAATAATTATTTTCCGGCACGCCAATAAAAAAAAATTAAATTGGAAAGCAACTGTAAGCATGTCACTCTTTCATCGGTGACAGTTTAAACGGCTATGAAATATGCCAACGATTTCAGATCAACGGGTTCAGTTTTAAATTCAACGTACATAATTTATTTTCTCAAAAATACTCACCTAATCACCAAGTTTATCAATTTTTTTAGGTTCTTTTCTTTTCGATCACATCACTTCTACTCGCTAAGACATCGAAGTCAGTAGGTACAGTAGAGCTTGATTCAATTTTTTTTATATTCTGAAAATCTAGAAGGATCTTCAAATGTGGAGAGTATTCTGATTGTTTGCAAACGGGAACAACTTGGAACTATAGATAGTGGAATATATAGATGAGCGAAGATAAATCCTCTGTCTCCAAACGAACTGTCAAACGTGTCTCCAAACGAGCATGACGTCACGATTTCAATGGAAACGTTAAGGGCTGTGACGTCATATGCGCGAGTGCACGGGCAAAAAATCGACTCAACCATACTTCGCTCATCTATAGATTCTACTATCTATACTTGGAACACCTTATGCCACTGATTGTTTATTTCATGTTGTTGTCGACACATTGCCCGATTGCTTTGATTGATGAAAATGTGACTATCAATTGTGGTTCGCATTAGGCCTACCTCGATGATTTCGATGCAAATGACTATTTGTTTTATATAGTAAACGGCAAGTGCTGCTTCACTCAGGGTTTTCAGGGTTTCTGAAGAAAAAAAATACTCTAGATTAGCTGAACATTATTTTTGATGCAAGCTGAAGCTTGGTTAAAATTGGATCGCAGCAATCATTGTTGCTGGACAGCTGCTGCGTTTATTTTTCCTGTAAAGATTTTTCTACTCCAATCAAATTTGAAGAAAAGGAAATCGTATATTTACGGATGTCGGACAGTAACCCGGTGAAAATGGTTCTCGACAACGATCCGACGGGCACAAGAAGGCGAGGTGCGCAGCGGGCAAGGTGGATCGATCAGGTGGAAGATGACTTGCGGACCCTCCGTAGACTGCGTGGTTGGCGACGTGTAGCCATGGACCGAGCCGAATGGAGAAGACTCTTATATACCGCACAGGCCACTTCGGCCTTAGTCTGAATAAATAAATAAATAAATATTTACGGATAAAATGAGATTCCTCGTCTGAGGACAATAAACACATCATCTCTAAAGAATTCAAAAAAGTGAAAAGGATCCGAAGTTTTACAAACTGATGGCGTATGTCAAGCTGCAATCATGTCTTCTTCAATATCTCAAAGAGGATCTTCATCTAAGCGAGGAAAATCGGAAGGAGCGCATCTCAACGATAATCGAAGGACCTACCAGTACCATGGTTAAACAGTGAAACCGCTTTGGCATCGACACTCGGGTTTTCGGATATGGACTAATTTGGTGAGATTGTTTCAAAATATTTCTTTACTATGTTTCAATGGCAAAAACTAAATACGTGCTGGATTGAAAAATCCAGAAGTTTGAATTATCCAATTGATAATGGTAGCATAAACAGGCGGGGCTTATTGTAAGCAGAAGTGACCTCGGACTGGTCATGAGATACCAGGCAGTCTGAAACGGGTAACTGGAGCTGCAGTAGAGCTAGCACTTTCTAACTCCCGGACTAAATCTGACTGTAAAAATATGTAAAACAGACAACTTTCTTCCATAACATCACTGCCAGACAGTGGGGGTAGGTTCGTATACACACATACATAAACAAGCTGAAGCTTGGTTAAAATTCATCAACCAAGATTGGAAATTGCGAACTTCTAATATCCAATAGTATAATCATAGTCATATTTTTAATAGAAATCATTTTGCTTACAATTAAGTATTTAATCGCCCCTTCCTCACTAGTTGTTTCAGTCATAGACCAGCTACGCCATTTCAGTGAACGGATATGTGCGATTTTATTACCGATAAAAGCTATTCACTTGCCCACTTAGCGATTATGGCGATATGGCGGCGCTAAATGCTATCAAATAGATGTTCTTGCATTATCCCGCCGCAGTCGAGATGAGTTTCGCTCGACTAGTGCTTGATCGATTGAGGTCGATTGTATGTTAGACTTACTCTCAAGATTAGTTAAAGTGAAAACCGAATAAGCAACAACACCAACTATACTGTGAAATTGAACCTAATCGATGATTTTATGGGTGCAAATCGAAAAACGATTTCCTTGATCGCCTCTGGAAGTCAAATGCGCCGACAGTAATTGGAGTTCAGCCTAATATATTGGTCGTTTCACGGTAAACATCCCAAAGCTCATGGGTATGTGTCGAGCTTTTATACCATTAGAAGGTTTCGAGTTGCACTTCCTGTCTGTCTATAGCATTATACGTCTCCGATGTTCAGTAATCCAGAAATGCAAACAAATACCCCTGGTTGCCCCCAATCCCACATTGAGGTAATAAGATTAATTCGATCTAATCTGGAGGTATCAAATTGATCAAGAAATGAATCCACCCGTCTTTCCCAACTCCTCGCACAGGCGGACGTGGAAAAAACAAATCGGGAAAAAGGAACACGCCAAAAGAACAATCAGCGGCATTATCTCCGGGCCCGACTCCCGTTCATTTTCGAGTGCAAAATCATCGCGGCCATTATTCTCCCGCGTTTGGGAGGAGAGGCTCCACCAAAAATCCAACCCGAAGAGCCAACCAGAACATCATCCAAACGGAGGTGGAGTGGGAATCAACTTAAAACGGAGCGTAGAGAGCGAACCACACATAAAATGAAATATAGAATTATGCTCGAAAATAATTACCAACCAGATGGTCAGATTTCACAATATTTTTCAATATAAATTCGTCTCGGAATAATAGAATGACGGATGAGGAGTGAGAACGATGACCGAAGAAACAAAGAGTGAGGTTCAAAAAGGAGCCTCATTTCGACCGTCGGTCGTCGGTCTCCTGGATTGGTAGCCAACAAGTACCTACCGAATCATGACCAACATCGGCAAACTGGAACGGGGACTGGACAAGAATGAGAATGTATGAAAGTTCAGATTGTACTCTCGCGCAACACGCAGATCAGATAATGGCTTAAAATAAGAGAGTGAGGAGGTATATTAAAATTACATTTTTTTTTGCTGTTGTGGTGCTCCTTTACTTTACTCTGGACTCTAACTGGCTGCCGTTTCTCGATGGAAGTTTCCGCACGTCTTTCCTATATCAGTCGTTGGCTATGATTGTTGATTCGGTTTACTTGAGATTGATTTGCTCGGCATTTTCGAACCACGATGGGTTTGTCGGTAACGCTCTGCTAATGAGAAAGTTCTTCGGTGAGGCGGTGTAATCCCTCCGAGATTGGAATTAAGCTGGTGGTGCTTCTGGGAAGCAATTACTGCACTGGATTTTCAACGCTGGGAATGGCAAACAACGTCATTTGTTGCAGTCCAATTTTATTGTTTTTAGTGTGGCTCGAACTGGCTTAAGCTCATCATGAAAGGTTTTTTTTTCAATCCTTCACCGTTTTTATTATCTTTTGTTGGTTTTCTAATTACTATTTACTTTCGGAAGTTTACTTGTTTCACATTCGTATTTTTATATTGATGCAAGAAACAGCACTGTGTTATTACGTTTATCTGAACAATAAACTGTTGTCCATCTCTTGTCATAAGTACAAAGGATTCCAGTTTTTGTTCGCTTTAGTTTAAACTTCATTTGACATTTTTAAATTACCATGTATTTTTTTTTATTTTCAAATACGACAGTATTTATTATCGAAATTATTCAACGATTTTAAAAAGCATAAATCCTTATAAAAGCGAAAACCAGAACAACGGAAATCGATAATCTTTCCATGCATAAAAACATGTTTTTCATGTTCACTACGTGAATTAATCTAAGTGCTTATAGCTAAAACTTAAAAAAAGAAAGCCCGTTAGATTTTAGCAATACGCACATGGTTCTACTTCTCCGTTCTCTCTCGAGTACAATAGACAAATACAAAGTGTAACTGGTCCGAGAGGTGATTATTCTGAAACGACCCCCTCGGGATCTACTCGATGCGACTATATGCGAAGCTAACACCAGATGTAGTTGTCGGCAAATTACCAAATCGTACTCACAATCCGCTAGATAAATGCTCAGTCGATGGATTCTCTTTTCCACAGCTGGACATCCAACGAGACTACAAATATGGCGCGAAAGCCTGACGGGCTTTCCCACTGGACTATAATAGAGCCAATAACCATCAATAACCGATCAATCGACAAAAATGATCCATTTTAAGCAACAGTGGTGCCGTATTTTTTGGTTGCGCTCACAGCAGTGGCATCTCACTAGTGCCTTGAACTGGCGATCCCCTGCGGTATAATTTTCTTTCTTTACGATATTGTTGGTGGTTTTACTATCCAAGTAAGAATTTATCGGTGTGAGAGATCAGGTGCCAAAAATGTTGCTCCTCTTTCTCTTATGCAACTGAAATAAAGCCCACTGTGCATTTAGTTGATGCCTAATTATGAACAAAAAGCTTTTTGACTAATTTGCATTTGTATACCCTGCCCCAAAAAATTCACAACCTTAATTAATCACTGATTAATCCAGAACGCTCTCTGGTTAGACAGTTAGTCATTCAGATTGGCATGAGAGCGAGGGAGTTGAGGACCTCCCTCCGGGTCAAGCCGGTGATCAACCACTGACCGCCACCAATACACAATTAGGAACCGTTAGTGGTCTTTTGCTTTGTTCGGGCAGATTTCTCTGCTTCCTCATACGTGAGATGTTGGAGCAATAATGATCCGGTTAAGGGGAACTATAGTGTGCGTCTATTGTGATTCAATTATTGCTTATTATGGCCTGAGTGGTGATGAGTAGCTGACCAATTTCGCGCGCCCCTAGGCTAGAAAGCACACCGACATACGATTTATGTTGATACTTTTTGGAGCTGAACTGTCTTTCTAAATAGACTAAAATAAAAACGTCCCCTAAAAATTTTGAAATTGAGCATGAGCATTATGACCGCACAATTCGTAGTTGCTACTCCGTGATTGACTGAACTTGCGAAATTGTACAGAGAACACAATGAATGGGGCTTGGGATTAGCTACCCATTCTCAATGTACACGTTTCGGGAGCTCAAATATTTAAAGTCAATAACGGCGCCGGCCACTTCCTTACGGTCATATAGGAATGGAAGGATTGTTAGTCCGACTCTCGTTGCTACTAGAGACCGAGTATACCTCTGCATCTCCACGATTGTCTTGGGATAGGATGTCGTTTTAGTTACAAAGGATAATTTATCTGGATTCACTTTGATAAGCGATACGATCTATAGGATGGGAAATAACATTAATTCGAGTTAAGAACATGTACGCCCGGTGGCATTTGAAAACTGAGGAGATTCGCGTTTTGGACGACCGCACGGAAGCGCAGCACTCTGTACTCACTTGCTCGATGGCTACAGCAAACTATTGAAGTACGCGTTTTTTCGACCACGCGCGACATGCGCATGAGCCATTGAACACAAGATAGATATTTTATTTCTTTCCCGACGACTTAAACGCGCACTGCACTTACTTGTTCGATGGCTACTCTTATTACCGGCCTCGCAATGCAGAACACAATATTTCGGCCGATCGCGCGATCGTTCTGCTGTCCGAAACAAGAGAAATCACGCACTGAACTGATTTTTATTACCGGCCTCGCAATGCAGAACACAATATTTCGGCCGATCGCGCCATCGTTCTGCTGTCCGAAACAAGAGAAAACTCGCAATGAACTGATTTTTATTAACGGCCTCGCAATGCAGAACTTAATATTTCGGTGGATCGCGCGATCGTTCTGCTGTCTGAACTGATTTTTATTACGGGCCTCGCAGTACAGAACACAATATTTCGGCCGATCGCGCGATCATTCTGCTGTCTGAAACAGGAGAAATCTCGCACTGAACTGATTTTTATTACCGGCCTCGTAATGTAGAACACAATATTTCGGCCGATCGCGCCATCGTTCTGCTGTCTGAGACAAGAGAAATCTCGCACTGAACTGATTTTTATTACCGGCCTCGCAATGCAGAACACAATATTTCGGCCGATCGCGCGTTCGTGCTGCTGTCCGAAACAAGAGAAATCACGCACTGACCTGATTTTTATTACCAACCGCGCAATGCAGAACACAATATTTCGGCCGATCGCACGTTCGTTCTGCTGTCCGAAACAAGAGAAATCACGCACTAAACTGATTTTTATTACCGACCGCGCAATGTAGAACACAATATTTCGGCCGATCGCGCGATCGTTCTGCTGTCCGAAACAAGAGAAATCTCGTACTGAACTCCGTCCCCTAAAAATTTTGAAATTTTCCATAAAAAATTCGAAAATGGCCTATAAACAAATCCGGGTATGAGCAATACATTGATATAAAATTTCCACAAATAATGCAAAATTTCCTTAAACAATTAACAATATTCCACAAAACAAAAATAAATTAGCACTTGTAAAAGTAAAAATTGCAATTATAAAAAAAAAAATTTTCCGTAAAAAAAATAAGAATGTTCCACGCAAAAAATACAAAATTTCCATAAATATAATTAATATTAGCAATAAACAATTACAAAATTTTCCTCAAAATAACTTTTTTCTCCATAAAAAAAATGCAATTCTTGCTTTTAAAAGTGCTAATTAATTTTTATTTTGTGGAAAATCTTAATTTTTAATAGAAATTTTGTATTATTTGTGGAAATTTTCTATTTATTTATTGCTCATTCCCTGATTTCTGTATTAGCAATTTTCTATTTTTTTATGGAAAATTTATTTTCTTCAAAATTCAATTTGAATTTTTTTTGCTGCCTTCTAAATCTGAACAGAAATTGAAACAACAAATTTGCATCTTTAATAGATTAAAAACATTTTATTGGTTTTGTCAATGAAGCAATTCATAAAGTGTATAACTCATAGGGGAAGAGGCCCCAAACATTTTGATGAAACATTTAACATTTTGGCGAGTCTATATTGTGACTAACCCACAATGTATTATGCGCCTACACGCACTTTACATACCAGAACTCTGATTCGCAGACGCTTGGTGCTTCGTTCCCTAAGAGCTGCTAGCTTAAAGTCGTTTTGCCTCATGAGTTTTCGGGCAACAAAATATCACCACTTTTTGGAAATGTTAATATTATCAATATGGTTGAGATTTTCTACAATTTGAAGATGGCATCAGCTAGCTATATTGTTTAACTGTTGCATGAGGCAAAAATACACGTAAATATCGTTACAGCTAAGACATTAAAGCAGTCTTTGCTTAGCAAGGGCATATTGCCCCCACTCCAAATCAACACAAGATCGTAAATGATGTTACCTTAGATGCTAAAGGTAATATAGGTAATTCCCCATACAACATGTGCGTATATCGCCTCCACTTTAGCATCTTATGTGGCATCATAGCATGAGCATGATTGACTGCCCACGGTTGCTACTCCGTTATTGCCAGGTCAGCTGAAATTACACAGAGAACCAACAGATGATGTTTGGGACTAACAACATCTTCAATGTGTAAGAACTGAAGACCAAAAATTAAGCAATACCAGCGCCGGCCGTGCCCGAATACAGGTCAATTGAGGAATAGGTAGGAAAATGTTGACGTGACACTCGCTTTGGGGGAAGCCGACGAGTCATCTGCACTTCCACGAGAAATCACTGGGATGTTGGATATATTGGGTAGGGAGTGTAGCAGGGTTCGTTTTGGTAAACGGTATGCCGGGTGTGTCCCTAATCCAATCACTAGAAATCGAGACCCCGGTTCCTAAACATGACTATCTTGTATAAAAAACAGCGTACGCACCACTACTACTTCCGGGGTGCATATTGAATATAAAATAATGAATGCAATTTACCAAACCTAATTCATAAGAAATTATTCAAATAAATAAATAATAAGGAATATCTTGAAGAATTTTAAAATTTATCGTAGGAATACCTTTTCATTCGAGGGCCCTCCTTAGCCGTGTGGTAAGACGCGCGGCTACAAAGCAAGACCATGCTGAGGGTGGCTGGGTTCGATTCCCGGTGCCGGTCTAGGCAATTTTCGGATTGGAAATTGTCTCGACTTCCCTGGGCATAAAAGTATCATCGTGTTAGCCTCATGATATACGAATGCAAAAATGGTAACCCGGCTTAGAAACCCCGCAGTTAATAACTGTGGAAGTGCTTAATGAACACTAAGCTGCGAGGCGGCTCTGTCCCAGTGTGGGGATGTAATGCCAATAAGAAGAAGAAGAAGAAGAAGAAGAACCTTTTCATTCGCTGTTCTTTAATGAAGAAGATTAACTGCAATTTTTAGAAGAAATTTTTTTTTCGACAAAAAAAATGTTCAGAAAACCCCCCCCAGACCAATTTTCTGGCTACGCCACTGGCAGAGTTACATTTTCTATCCGCGTTTCTCTTATCAAGGGCTCTAGAGTACCGATTTTCTGTCCTTATCGTACCGGTTGCTGATTGGGTGAAAATGACAATCGATTACTTCGATCGACGGTGGCACATTTTCAGCTTATTGTTAACTTGTTCGTGTTGCTGGTACATAACATTGATATCCAGCAATATCCAAGCTTTTTTTATTTTTTTGTGTAAAATAAGCTTATTCGGGACTGTAAATGATATATACATTATTCTCAAAGGTTATGCTAATCTAAAACATTCGATTTGAAGCATTGATTACATTTTAACCATTTTTACTCTGAAACTCATCTAAATCAACGTTAAAAATTGTTTCTGCAAGTACGTAACATCTTTTACGATGAATGATGGAAGAAATAGAAGAGAAAACATCTTCATCTAATGTTCACATCAATTTAATAACAAAATATTTGGTCAATTTTGCATAAAAACTATTTGGAAGCAGCACCACCTCGTCGAAGCGACCGCGACCGGCAAAATAGCTTTTGTGACAAAGTGTGACATGTCCAGAAACTTTCATTGAAATCGGAGAGAGTGCTGCCTGTTTCGAATACGATTTGGCGCGAAATGCGTCTATAGGCTCGCTTCAAAAACAAACTTTTTATTGACAATAGGCAAATCCTGACCCAACGAATACCTTCCTCATTATAACTCCGTGGTACTTATGAGGGTGTCGCTAAGTCAGTGGCCTCTCGTTAAGTAAGTACCACATCAACACTTCCTTCCTCTCCCTAGTTACGGTGAAGTAGCCAGGAGTAATAATCCTCTTGCTTTTGTTATTTTTGTTTAAGACTGGAATAAAAAACCACTCCCCTTCTTGATTTCTGATAGCATTCTATATAAGGATATCAAAAGTAAAACATGAGTATCACTAGTGTCCAATCTACGACTTACACCGTAATAATGCTAATGCTAATGCTAACAATTCTTCGCTGGTTTGCGCTTGTATGGACAAGCTGGGTTGATTTTGGTTCGATACCATGGATAGTTGACCTGATAGACCAATTGCTATGAACTCAATAATAATTTGGAGAACCTAGCACATCTGCATTAAACTAATTTGAACTGCACATAATACGTAAGGGCTATAAGGTCTAGCTTGGTTGATTTCCGAAAATGTCTTCATTTTTCATATCAACATCCATACTCCAGTTGCGTACTCCAGTCCGTTGAAAAAAATAGGCATCCCTAGAAACATAACAAACTAGAAAGCTTCAGGAAATTAGATTTGGTGGATAAGACAATCGTGAAACAATTGTGCGAATCACTTAGAAGATGCCCGAGAATCTGCTGTAAGGAATCATAATTCTCATGATTTCTTGATCGCAGTATTTAACACGCTACTAAACACACGTACTTCCTAACATGTAATTAGCCCTTAAATGCGCAATGTTGTTTTAAAATTCATGGTATCCATGGTAACAAACCGAAAATACATTTAATGTTATTGGTTTCGATTCGATGGATATTTACGTAAAAAATATTTCTAAAAAAATCGCCTTGCGCCTTTAAGGGTAAGATTCCGGTTCCCCTTAATACAAGTTGCTCCACAAATGCTTACACACACTGGTACATTTATTTAATCGGATGTGATGATATTTGCATGAAAATTGTAGTCGCAGGATGACTCAATGCATAAATGTTCAACACGTCGCCATATGCTGTAATGTTCATATGCTGCCAAACTTTTTTCAATATCAACCGTTTCTCTGGGAGGCCTATCTTACCAAAAAAAAAAACACTAATGGGGACATACAATTATCGTAGTTATTTATATTAACGTAATAACTTAATATTTAAACTTCTAAGAATATACATTCATGCAAACAAAACAAAAAAACTCCAAAGTCATTAAAGCGACAAACCCCCGCCTACTTTGGTACCAAATAATCTCCGAAATTTTCTCAATCAATCAAGTAACGCTAGTCACTAGTCAATTTGACAGGGCCAAAACTCCAAATGCAACACATGATTATATCGAATATTTTTTAAATTTTTTTATCATGTGGTGTACAAAAGTAATGCAACATAGAGATTAGCTTATATTAATTGCAAAGGGATACATGATTTTGTTGTGATTCGCCTTTTTTGACGCCGGTCACGTCTATACGGTGGTATGGGAAAAGTAGGACTGTTACTTCGACTCTGATTGATACTAGAGATCCAGTATACCTCTGCATCTCCACGATTGTGGAAAAGTTCTGTGAACTTTACGAGGGGCATTTCTTGGCGTGGCGTAAACTGTCGACTCTTGTGGCATAATGTAGGCAAACATTTGCTCTTAGAAAAAAGATTTTCATTTATTAAACGCAACATTTCGGAAAACTGAGTTCTTTAAAATAATATATCTACTCTAGAGCATTATACCGATTAAACGCGAACTTGCATGAGATTCCAATTCCGAGCAAATACAAAGAAGTGATAAAATTTCTTTTTTTTTCATTAATTTGTGGCAAACCAGCTTATATCAGACAAACGTATTTAAAGAAGGCATTATCACCGTCGTTTAACCAAATAGGTCATTTAGCAGAAAATGCAGTTTGGCTAAAATGGTTGATTTGCAGAACGATCTGCCAAACGATCATTTCTAAAAAAAAGGCTTTGTCGGCCAAATGATCTGTTCGGGAGAACGAATTTTCGGCCAAATAACATTTTCAATCTAATAATTGCTTTGGACAAACGTTCTAATCGGTCAAAAGTATTTTGGTTAGATGACTTTCGGCTCAACGTTTTATTCGACCAAGTTTTATTCGAATGAATGGATTTTCACCTTTCACCAAGAGTTTGGCCGAATATGTAATTTGGCAGAACAAACCGTTAGGCCAAAAAAATCTGGCTGAAAATTTCTTTTAGCCGAAATGGACATACGGCGGAAAATATCGTTTGGCCGAACTGATCATTTGCCCAAAAAATTCGATTGGCCGAATTGGTCGTTTGGCCGAAAATGTTATTTGGTCAAACGGGTGGACATTTTTAACCGCATATTACTCGTTCAGTAAATGACAGCAGCTGTTTTACGCGTTAGTCCTAATGACATTTTTGGCCAAATGATTCTTTCTGTCAAACGACCATTCCGGCCAAACGGCATTTTCGGTCACATGAATTGTACGGCCAAACGATCTTTTAGGGGTAACGGGTTTTTCCGTCAAATTACTCGTTCGATTGTAAATCGATTTAGCCAAATGAAATTGTCGACCAAATCGTTTTTGATGTATAACCATTTCGCCCAAACGTTCATTTCAGTCAAAATTTCATGTCAAATTTGGCTAGATGACTTTCGTTTTATTCGGCCAAATTACTTTCCACCAATTAACTTTCGGCCAAACGACTTTTCCCGAAGAATTTGTCATTGGCAATACAAAGAGCTTCCCATAGAAATCCAAATAAATTACTTCTGAAAAATTCAGTTCGGTTGTCTCGGTTGTCGTGCAAAATTCATTTTTTTACGTGTAAATTCTTATGAGTTTTATTGAAAGTTCTGGAAATAATGCCCGTGTAAATTCCGATGAATTTTCTGCAAAAATTCCGAATAATGTCTGGTGTAAATTCCCGCGAGTTCCTCTTAGAGTCTCGTACGAATATTACGAAAAAAATTAATAGCAAATTTAAAAAAAAATCAACACAGACACTTTATATAAAAATTTGGAACAATTGCTAAAGGAAATTCTGAAGAATTCCTCATGTAAATTCCGAATAATTTTCCTTGAGAATTACAAAGAGTTTCGCTTGGAAATTCTAAAGAATTCTTGAAGCTTCAGTTACCGTGGGGAATCAAAATCCTCAGTCAGTTCAAGAATATTGTATAAATATTATTTTATAGAGATATAAAAAAGAGCAATCATAGGGTTCAAACTGTTTGATTTCATCAGCACTCGCAAACGCTGACTTAGAAAGATTTCGACCGTTTAAGCATAGGTACATTGATCTTGATCTTTAAAAAAAATCCAAGCCAAGATGTCTGTATATGGTCGTGTTATATGTACAACGCATTCTATTAAACGCTATTTGAAGCATGAAAATCGAATAAAGGTCGCAAGAATGCCATTTCACGCGACAGCTAAATCTTTATTCATTTACCTTTAAAGCAAGAAAATCAGGACACTTGAACCTATGACTATTGTATGAGGTCACTGCCATCCATCACCATATCAATTGATGTTGAACTAATTAAGGTTAGGAAGGTTATAACAGTAGGAATCGTTGAAGTAGAACATGAAACACAGAAAGAACTAAGACATGCAGGAATAGGATAGATGGGAAAAAGACGAGCCAGTAATCGAATCCACGATCTTCTGCTTAAAGGCAGAAACGAAGCCACTAGACCACCGAACTTGTCTACGATTTGTACAATAATTCTGGTGTTGAGAATTCGATGCACATTCTACCTATACTGCCACTGAAAACATAACTGTCCCGTGTTGATATGAAATCCATTCCAATGTGGGGCAGTGCAATATAATCTATTCTTTAATTAATAAGGACTTGAGAAGTTCTTGCGGACAGAATACTCACATCGAGAATCACAAAGTTTGAGTTTGTTATCAGATTTTTTGGACAAACATTGCTTTTTAAAAATTGTTCAAGGATTTTCAAGGAGCATGAAATACGTCTAGGAATTCCTACGATTATTGAATATCTTTACAAGCTTCCAGGAGAAGTCATGGATCACAGAAATTTGGATACATCTTCAATGGTTTCAATCAATTATTGCTAACTGGTAGGATGTCTTATAACTTTCAGAAATGGTTATGGATGTAGCAATTCAAAGCAAGCTACCAAGAAATCGTTTGGATTGGGATGGGATTTGGTTTGGGATGTTTCTGGCTCCTATTATTTCAATAAATCATTCGAGGTTTGAAGAAAACTATTTCCGTGGGCGTGAAATGTTCTCAAAAATATACTGACAGATTTAATTCTTGCTCAAATTCCATAAAACAAAAACTTATCTCATATTTTCTTCTAATTACAGGTACGTTCCGGAAAAATTAGAAACCCCTTCCTCCCCGGCCACTGGCTATCGTCGTGAGTAAGCTTAAATGTAAATCATTCCTGCGGAATGCGAGATACTCTCCGCAGACACAAGGGAAATGAAACCCGATAAACATCTCACACATTTCCCCCTACGATCATATTGAATTAACGGTGAGCAGAAGGGCGAAAAATGTAAAAATGAATTGCCTTTGGACCAACAACGCGCGAAGCTGATAATTCCAGCATCCCTCCCATACACATTTTTTTCTGACGGTGCTGCTGCCTACCGTGGAAGATTTATTTCCACACACTGGCCTTATCTACTCATTTCATTTCATAAATTAAATTTTTCGGGGAGTGAGCGTCGTATTTTTTGCACTAATCCATTTGTTGTTCTTTGTTTCCGGGAGCAACCGTAAAAGCTCCGTTGGACTCGAGTGATGGAGACCTTCTAGGGTTACGGCAGATTTTTTCGCCCGGAGTCTTATTCCCATCATAACATCGAAAACAAAATGCAAGCTATACCTTCACCCCAGAAGAATATGTCCACCCATTCTGTGGAGATGCAATAACATAATTTTGCTTTCATTGGTTTTCGGACCTATGGCGGGAATTCAACCCGGACGGAAATCATGTCACAGCTCTATGGTCCCAAATGGAATAAGAAATTCAGGAGAAAAAATAATCAGAACTCCTCTGCTCGACAGACAGGCAGGACAAAAATCTTTCTCGCTTCTCTTGAGTCGATGTGTATACCGTACATATGGACACACAAATGGTCCCGAGATGACAGGCTTGCTTCTCCAATCGCTCTCGGGGCTTCGCAGTGCAGCCAGGCTATGGGGAAAGCCATTGCATGAAAAGCGCACAAACTGGGGATAAAATCGAAGCCGAGAAACAATCCAATTAATGGTTAAATATGTACACATGGTAATGACAACTGGGTGAAATCTGTTCCAGCATGTACGCGAGCGCAACTAACGGCCCCACCGAAGGGCCAAGGGAAAGCTGCCGCAGTGCAAACTTTCCGGAGCGTTCAACGGACGGGTGAGACAGGACAGGCTCTCGCAGTCTGCTATCTATGTCTGCTATCAGCAAGTACAAAGAAACCCACAGAACTTGCTCCTTTGGGCAAAAAGTACGAATATTTTATGCAAAATTCGTGGACTCCCTTAGATGGGGGATATCCCGAATTGAATGTGGAGCAAGTTTTTGGGACTGTTATTGTTTCGTAGTTTGACCGAACAGCAACCTACGGATTACATTGCTGTTACAAACAGCTTGCTTCGAGAAAATACATTTCTTTTCATCATCAATAGTAAATTATGCAAACTGAATGGCAGTTTCAAATAGGCATCCACAAGTTGTATAGGTGGAAAACTTATTATTCTCACGATGATCTTACTATCAGAAGACATTTATGAAAATCCGTTTGGAATAAATGTGAATCCTAATTCGAGAGCTCTCGCGTTAAGAAATGTGAGCTGCCATTAGAAATATTTAGGTTTTGTTATCCGTAAAATGTTCTGCTTGCAACACCAATATATGTATTCTTTTTTGCTTAGAAAAACAAATATTGGTACCAAGTTTGATAAGATCACATTTTTTTTGAATACTGCTCCGGTACTTCATTTCATAGCTCACAATTTTGTATTAAATTTTCCGCTTTGTAATGGATTTTGTTTCATAGATAGGCTGCCAATGTGTTTCGAACAACACCTGTTTATACAATCATTGAAGTTATTTAACGTCACCAAATAATCTCTCTACGATTACGTTGGCCTTCCTAAAAAAGCGTCACCGACCGTCGTCGTGTACTTTCACTCAATATTTCATTGCCCGATGCAATCCCTAGATAACGCCATCGGGCCGGCAGAATGAAAGATGAAATCTGTCTGACCATCGCAGTTGGCAAATTTATCGTTGAAATCCGGCATACATATATGGCATGCGTTGGGCTCCGTTGTCGGACGACCGGTCGGCCGTTCAGTCATCGGAGCGATAATCGAAAACACGTCCCCAAAAATCCCTGGAGAAAATAATGATCACCATTAGTTGCGGCATGAAGGACCCCTCAAGGATCGCTGAAAGTTGCGCTTTGTTGGATGCGCGAACACAAACATACGTATGACGGACCTACATGAGTCAACCCGGTGCCCTTTCCGTGGTCCAACCGGGATCGGTCGGTCAAATTGGTCGGCGGGAAAAATATTACTTAAATTACATTTGCACGGTAACCGTTACGAGTGCGCAAGCATGACTTGGTCATAAGTGCTCTTTTGACAGATGGATGAAAGAGATTAGGCCGAATGATGTTTACGCGAATAGATTCCATAGGATTCCATTAACTAGAGGCATTTTGCGACTTGTATATGGCAACATGGCAAGTTTAGAAAAGATTCATTTAGATAACTTGATTTTAGAAAAAGTGCATTCAATCACAATATTTCCAAAAAATGATTCTAGCATCTATTTTTGTATTGAAGATGTTGGAGTACGAACAAAGTACTACATTCGGGGATTCGGTGAAATATCATTCGGTCACCTATCCTGATCCCACCCTGAGTCACCCGCTGCATCGACAAGGCGGAGCAAGATGATCGTGTTCGCAATGGACGCGTGATTTTTTATCACATCCAAACTTGTGGTGCTCGCGAGTGTGGCACTTTCTCACCGGCACGGAGCGACCGCAGAAGCAGCCACCGCCTCTCTATCGTGGCTTAATCAAATCAGGTGCATGGGTTTTATCATTTAAATTCAACACCGGAGATTAAAACTGAAATCCATAAATCAATTGACTTGCTGCCGTTTTTTTTGCGCCATCGTCGTCGTTTGCCATCGAGGTCCCTCTTCGCACCCAATTGCTATCATCAGCGATGAATTCTCACAGCACAGTCAGCATCCGAGATGATAGTTTGGCGGTGTAGAAGTTATATCATCACAATCTCGTCGTCCCAACTGGTTTTAAAAGACTGGACCGGAGAGGCAGCAAGGAATCGAGGAAGTAAGTTCCAACTGCATTTGGTCGGGAGATGCAACACAACAATGCACTGTGGGGGCACAAATGGAAAATTGGCATTATATACTACAAAGTTAATTAGTAATGTAATGTTTTCTTTACAATTTTTGTGCGCGATTGCTGATAAAAAAAAAGGGCAACATACGAGTGATAAGTTTTAAATTCCATAAACTTATTTAACACAAATTCAACTAGTATACATTACTCTGAAATTTGATACATAACCAGCTAATATAATAAAGTTCCATTGTAGCTGATGAAGTTTGAGTAGTTCGCTTTCGTTTTCGAATGTTGGCACATTTGGATATCGGATATTCGTTAACAATAAAAATCTGCAGGCAGCTCTATTTTCAACATCAAAATCAGTTGAATTCTAGAATTATTGCATAAATTATCACGAATCGAAAGCTAACATTTTTAACACATAATGGAATTATACACATTCACATTCAAACACGAACATAAACTACTCAAACTAACCTTATCAATTTTTCTTGTTTTTACTGATCAGATTTAGAAGAAACCCAAGAAACAATTTATACTGAATAAGCTAGTTTTTAGCTGAAGAAAACTATTTTTGACTATATAAGTGCTTTACCCACCTCCAATGTTTGTTGGGAAGATGTTCTAATTCAAGTTCTATTAAATATTTCATTTGTATCACCTTAGCGTTGAATTCGATAACACCCTGTATTTGTAAATTTGTTTATCTTATTTCTCTTATTTTTTTGTTTATGATAAAGGGTGTCCACTATGAGAATGCATCACTAGAACTACTCACAAAAATAAGTCTCTCAAGCTCAAGCGATTGTCACGAAACATTCTGAGTCAACTTGGTTTTCGTATGACTATATCATTATATAATTATATAAAATAATTTTAATTTTTTTATTTTTGATGACAAACAAGAAATTGTTCATTTTTATTCACTATGTCTGAAACTGGATTTGTGCAATTGCACAACATGTGAAAGATTTTTTGTTAGAAAAATATGGGAAAATGGTAAATGCATCATGAAACAATCATGATTATCCTTAAGGTCACTCCTGACGGAATCCAATGTTCAAAGTACTCGCGTTTTCAAGGGCACACCATTTGATACCGAAGCAACGCACAACCGTCATTTTTATTTTTTCTGCTTTGCTGCGTCGCAGCATGCGTAAAAGAATAAAAATAACAGTTGTGCGTTGCTTCCATATCGAATGGTGTGCCCTTGAAAACGCGAGTTTTTTAAAAATTGGATTCCGTCAGGAGTGACCTTAAACAATTGAAAAATGCTCCTTAAAAAATCTGATCATTTTTCCTCAAATTATTGAACAAATTACCTTGGAATATATAAAATGCTCCGTAAACATTTGAAAAGTGTACCGTAGAAACGAAAAAAATGTACCGTAAACAATTGAAAATGCTCCTTAGAAAAACAAAGATTTGCTATTTAACTAATGATAATTGCGCAGTATATTGATATAAGAATTATTGTGAAATAGTTGAAAAAGTACCTTGAAATTGGCTGTCATAAGCTGATTGTTTTGCTTGGTAACCCTATTCAACAGAAAAATTATCCGAAAACTAAGGAAAATGCTCCTAAAAAGAAGAAATACTCCTTAAACTAATAAAAATACTCCTTAACCTGAGAAAATGTTCCTTAACCTAAAAACAGTGCTCCGTAAAAAAAAAATGAAATCCTCCATAAACTTATACAAAATGTAATCTTAGCCTACAAGCAATTCAAAGCATTGATGAAGAAATTATGCACCAGACTGCTCATAGACAAACAGACGTCCCATACAACTGCACATCGCATAAACATGGTTGGCGATACGAATTTCATAAAAATCCCATTGCATATTTTTAATGCTAATAGGTTTATTCATCAATTTCCTTGCATAACCACAAAAGATATCTTAGTTACAAGATAAAGATTGTTGCTCCGGTTCTCTTTGTTCTGCTGTCCGAAACATGTTGGGGACCAAACTGTCGAATCGTGTGTATTTTTCCTTCATTGACATTTAGCACCCTATCCTCGCCAGCAAAAGATGTTCCGGACAGCCAAGACAGTGACAATTTTTATCTTGTAACATGAATATCTCTTATAACCACCCACGGCTTGAGGAACTCGAAATTGTCGAAATCGGCGCTTACAAAATTTTCTAAGGAGCATTTTCAATTGTTTACGGTACATTTTTTTCGTTTTTACGGTACACTTTTCAAATGTTTACGGAGCATTTTATATATTTCAAGGTAATTTGTTCAATAATTTAAGGAAAAATGATTAGCTTTTTTAAGGAGCATTTTTCAATTGTTTAAGGATAATTTCATCTGTTTTAATGGACAATTTTTGGGCTGCCATATATTGGGAGGAAACCACTTCGTTCGGTGGGGTTTGATCCCACGAAACCAGTACGCTAGATAGGTGCTTTCCCTACTAAGCACTGAAGGATCTCCGTCGTCCTTCGCAGCTTAGAAGACTAATGAGATCTTTTTTCTAACACCAGGCACATAGTCTTCACCTTTCCCGTCATTCGACTAAATTATCGTCATCTTTTCCTAAAGAACTCATATTATTAATATGAGTTCTTTAGGAAAAGATGACGATAATTGAGTCGATAATATATGATGCTTCAACTATTTCAGAAGCCGATGGAACGATTGGGTCAACGAAGAGTGCAAACAGATTCTGGAGAAGAAAAATGCTTTGAATGTAACAAAAAGAAGTTTTAGATAATCTTACAATAACATCCCACAAAGTTATTTTCCAAACAATCCAGACCCCAATCAGCTTCAACATTTTTTAAATATCTGCACTTGAACGTATGTCTGAGCATACTTTTTATGTACTTCAGTGAAATAATACAAATATGAAATGAGTTTCAGAAGGCAGATTTGAAGCCTATTTCCTAACCACATAATTCTTATAAAGCTCGAATCTTAATACCTGGGCGCACTTTTTATTTCTTACAGTTTTTACATCAAAATGTTACGATTATTGGTTAAGATTCGAAAAAGATATGACAAAAGGGCAAAAGAAGGAATCCAATTGAAAATCAAATAAGGTCAATGCGAAATCTCTGGATTTGACTTAAATTTGGTATAATAGGTTGATGCAGCAAAGCCTCGAGGAGATGTTCTCAAAATACATAAATTCCTTTTCATTGGTAGGTTTGTTAGAAAATTACTGATTTTATAAATAAGTTTTTGTAATAAATGAGTTTACGAGATCGAGGCTCTACACGAAAAAGGATTTCTAAGGTGCATTTTACGATTCTACTGAGCCGAGATTAATTTTTCAGTAATTTACAATGATCTGAAACGCAGATGTTAATATGTACATTAACGTCCAAGTCGGGAACATTTAAAAAAAAAACCTACTGGAGCTCCTTTATAAATTTGGGCAGAATTCCTACGGAAATTCTACGGAAATACCTTCGGAAATTGTATCAAGGAAACCTCCCGAAATTGCCTTAGGAGAATTCTTTCGGAATTTAAAAAAATTGCAATTATTTCAGGAATTTCTTAAATAAATTCTTCCAGTAATTCCCTAGGAGATCCCTCTAGGAAGATGGAAGATTTTTTGGAAATCCTTCAGAATTCCTTCAAGCTTTCATCAAGGAATCCGTCCGAACATTCCTCCATAAATTCAATTAGATATTCCTTGAAACCTTCGGATATTTCCTCTAGATTTTTATCGGAAATCACTTCGGAAATTCTTTTACGAATCATATGGAAAGTACTTTAAGAATTCTTTTCGAAACTTCATTTGGAAACTCCTTTAAAATTTCAGAAGATTCTTTTAGTGTTTCCAATTTCATTCTTCAATAAATTTTCCGAAAAATTCTTCCAACTTAATTTATGTAATAATTCCTGCGAGAATTTTGGAAGAGATTTCGTATGGTTTTACTAAGATGATTTCCGCAGAATTTCTTGGAGGAAGTTTCCAAGGAATTTACGGATAAATTTGCAAAGGTCTTTCCAGTGAATTTTTCGAAGAATTGTCAAAAGGAATTCCTGACGTAATTTATTGGAGGAGTTCTCAAAAGAATATCCGGAGGATTTCCTAAATCATATTCCATATAAATTCCTAAATCATTTTCTTAAAGAATTACTAAAGAAATTTCCAAAGAATTTCCTAATGAAAATGAAAAAGTAATTTTAGAAGGTATTCCTAAAACAATTCCAACAATTCCTGAAGGAATATTCAAATTTTAATTTTAATTTCAAACGAACTCCTACAGG
The DNA here is from genome assembly GCF_024139115.2 of Armigeres subalbatus. Classification (NCBI taxonomy): domain Eukaryota; kingdom Metazoa; phylum Arthropoda; class Insecta; order Diptera; family Culicidae; genus Armigeres; species Armigeres subalbatus. Next base: position 454,380,131 of record NC_085140.1, read on the forward strand.
AATTCTCAAAGAAATTTCTAGAAGAATTTCTGAATAAATTCCTAAAAAAATTCATAAGGCAATCAACAAATTCAAAATTTTCTTCTATTACTTTCTATGATTTTTCAAAGGAATTTTTGGATTTATCTGCGAAGTAATTTCCGGGAGATATTCTGGGGAAACAAAAAGAGGAAAATTTTATCCAAGACTTGTGAAGGAGTTGCCGAAGAAATTTCAGAGAGAATAAAACTTCGGATAGTATTCGAAGGAATACCTGAAATATTTTTCCGAAAGAGTTTTCACAGGGATTTCGGATTTTATTTTGGAAAAATCTTGGTGGTATTTCCTGAATAATTATTTACGAAAAAATGGCAGAGAGTAATTCCCCAGGAATTCTTAAGAACATCCGAAGAATTCAGGTCAGTAGTAAACCCAGGTTTTAACTCTGGAATTGCTTGCTAGAAAATCGCAATTACGGTCTATACATTATCACACAGCAATGACAAGTTTTTGGAAAAATATTCCTAAAAAAATCTAGTGACTTTTTCAATTATACACGATAAAATGCAATTAAAATTTACATTAGAAAATTACATTTAAAATGCCTGACATTTTTTTTATGTTAATTGATCGCTTGACTGATTAACGCCTCCAATTATAATTCTTACTACTGATGCAAAATTATAAATAAACCAATTACGCCAAAAATGCTGATGCCCTACCTTTACCAGAACTTTGGCGCCGCCAGTGGCTATCACTCCCAGAGGCCTTACTCTGAATAATTTTTTGATTCTTCTGGATCGACATGGAACAAGCATCAATCAGCCTTTCTCGCCAGCTGTCCTTCGTCCTCGGCAAGAGCTACGATAAGTCGTCCGGACCGGATGAAATAAGGTATCGAAACACTTACGACTAAAAACCATAGCCAGCCACATTCGTGAAAACAATCAATCAGGAATAGCGTGGCCAAACATTTCCGGAGGATTGGTGAGGGAGTACCGTCATTCCAACTCTGAAGAGCTTCGTGAACCGTGAACTCCTTTCATGAGGCTCCAAAGACACTTTTCAAGTGGTTCGGAAACCTCCTTTCAAGAGGCTCGGAAGCCTCCTTTTATGATCCTCGGAAGCCTTATTTCAAGACCCTCGGAAGCCTTCTATCAAGAGACTCGGAATCGCTCATTCAAGAAGCATGGAATCTTATTTTCAAGAGGTTCGGAAGCCCCCAAAAGTCCTTGAAGTCATCATGATGTATGTATTTCATTTTCATTCGAAAGTTTTACGGAATAATGAAAATTTCAGACAACTTTTTGGTGAGCCTTACCTCTCGTTAGTTTTCAGGTCCGTTTTTCATATCGGCGGGGTCCTGCCAAACCGCACCATCGGCTTTTTAACTGACTTGTGATATTTTGTTCGACTCTACGACACTACCCATAATTCCATTACCCATAATGCCATTACCCCGGAGGCCACTACCCCGAATGAGTCACTACTCCGAATGCCATTACCCCTAATGGGACACTACACCGTATGAGCCAGTACCCCGAATTAGTCATTATTTCAAGTTAATACTTCATTTCAATGAAAAAAATGTTACTCAATAAAAGTTTATTCAAATTTCATATGAATGAACAATAATTGGAACTGAAACTGTTTTAATGCAGTATGGAACCAAGTATTCTTACTCCGTTACTCCGTAGATCCCGTTCCACTTCGTATGGCACTCTTCAAGATTCCTGAATGGCAGGGAGAGATTATGCAGCACGTTTTCATGCACAATGCAGAGAGTTGGAGGCAATTGTGGTCCACGTCAGCGTGGCTACTAGGGCAACAAGGTAGAAGTTGTTCCTTGGTCGCTGTAGTAAAAGCAACGGATTCTGGATGAAGCGTGGACTAAATCTCAAAATCGACGAGGGGGTGAATGGGTGAGTAAGAGTGAGTGAGTAAGAGTGAGTGTGTGAGTGAGTAAGAGTGCATGTGTGAGTGAGCGAGTAAGAGTAAACGAGTAAGAGTAAACGAGTAAGAGTGAGCGAGAAAGAGAGAGCGAATGATTGAAAGTAAATGAATGAGTTAAAGTAGATGAGTGAGTAAGAGTGGTTAAGTGAGTAAAAGTGGGTGAATGAATGAGAATGGGTGAATGAGTAATAATTAGTGAGACAGAGGAAGTGAGTGAGTGAGAGTTTGTGTACGAGAGTGAGAGAGAGGAAGATCTTGTTCGTCTTCGGGAAGTTGCGTTGACTTAAAGAAGGCATCATCTCGTTTCCCCTTCTTTCGAGCAGACGTTCCTTTTAAAAAGGCAGTATTTCCTCTGTGTGCCTTATCGAGGTATAATCACGTTCATTAAAAGGTGGTATCATCTCCTCTGTCTGCCTTATACCGAGCAAACCCGTCCATTTGAAGAAGGCATCATCTCCTCTGTCTGCCTTATACCGGGCAAACGCGTCAATTTAAACAAGGCATAATTTCCTCTGTGTGTCTTATACCGGGCAAACGCGTCCATTTAAAGAAGGCATCATCTCCTCTGTCTGTTTTATACCGGGCAAACGCGTTCATTTAAACAAGGCATAATTTCCTCTTTGTGCCTTATACCGGGCAAACGCGTTCATATAAACAAGGCATAATTTCCTCTGTGTGCCTTATACCGGGCAAACGCGTCCATTTAAAGAAGGCATCATTTCCTCTGTCTGTCTTATACCGGGCAAACCCGTCCATTTAAAGAAGAAATCATATCCTCTGTCTGCCTTATACCGGGCAAACGCGTCCATTTCAACAAGGCATAATTTCCTCTGTGTGCCTTCCCAAGTAGCACACGCAACATCTTCCAAAAAGCACCTTGTTGCTATACAGTTTCATTAAAGGCATTGGAAAACCATCAAAGCACGAAAAAGTTGCATCAAGATGTCAAAAACCATTGAGTTGTGATCAATGTTTCATTAACATTGCAATGCAGTACGTGTTTGACATTTGAAAACAAACAACCAAAGAAAACTGCACTTTATGTTGCAAACACGAAACAAAATCAACAAGTTGCATATTTTTTACTATGCAACTTCAATGCGTCTTTCAAAATGTATTTGTTTGTTTAAATTAGGTTGCAGATATGTTGAGTGTGTCTTCATGTTTAATTCGGCATAGTTCAAAGTTTTGACAACTTACATTTTTTCCCGGTGATTGTGCAATCAAGTAACAGAAAACTGGAGTACAAAACTTCATAATCGTATGATTTTTATGGTGAGTCGACATGCAGTCCCTTCGAAGTGTTGAATGGTGCAGTGGTAGAGTGGAGGACTATCAATCACATAATCCTTAAATCGAATCCAGTTTTATATTTTTATTTAATTTTTTTCCGCTGTAGTATTTTGCAACATTATTGCAATTTTACTGCAATCGAAGGATGTTTCCGTAGGCTCCACCTCTTGCGCTTTTTAGATTGCAAGAGAGTTATATTTTATGGCACATACGGAAAGATTGTTTCTTTCCGAATGTTGCAACACAGTGAAATGTTCAGTAGTGAAACAAGTTGTGCTGCTTGGGTTATACCGGGCAAACGCGTCCATTTAAAGAAGGCATCATCTCCTCTGTCTGCCTTATACCGCACAAACGCGACCATTTAAAGAAGGCATCATCTTCTCTGTCTGCCTTATACCGGGCAACCTCGTCCATTTAAAGAAGGCATCATCTCCTCTGTCTGCCTTATACCGGGCAAACGCGTTCATTTAAACGAGGAATAGTTTCCTCTGTATGCTTAATACCGGGCAAACGCGTCAATTTAAACAAGGCATAATTTCCTCTGTGTGCCTTATACCGGGCAAACGCGTCCATTTAAAGAAGGCATCATCTCCTCTATCTACATTATACCGGGCAAACCCGTCCATTTAAAGAAGGAATCATCTCCTCTGTCTGCCTTATACCGGGCAAACGCGTTCATTTAAACAAGGCATAATTTCCTCTGCGTGCCTTATACCGGGCAAACGCGTCCATTTAAAGAAGGCATCATCTCCTCTGTCTGCCTACCGGACAAACGCGTCCATTTAAAGAACACATCATCTTCTCTGTCTGCCTTATACCGAGCAAACCCGTCCATTTGAAGAAGGCATCATCTCCTCTGTCTGCCTTATACCGGGCAAACGCGTCAATTTAAACAAGGCATAATTTCCTCTGTGTGTCTTATACCGGACAAACGCGTCCATTTAAAGAAGGCATCATCTCCTCTGTCTGCCTTATACCGGGCAAACGCGTTCATTTAAACGAGGAATAATTTCCTCTGTATGCCTTATACCGGGCAAACGCGTCAATTTAAAGAAGGCATAAATTTCTCTGTGTGCCTTATACCGGGCAAACGCGTCCATTTAAAGAAGGCATCATCTCCCCTGTCTGCATTATACCGGACAAACGCGTCCATTTAAAGAAGGCATCATCTTCTCTGTCTGCCTTATACCTGGCAACCTCGTCCATTTAAAGAAGGCATCATCTCCTCTGTCTGCATTATACCGGGCAAACCCGTCCATTTAAAGAAGGAATCATATCCTCTGTCTGCCTTATACCGGGCAAACGTGTCCATTTTAACAAGGCATAATTTCCTCTGTGTGCCTTATACCGGGCGAACGCGTCCATTTAAAGAAGGCATCATCTCCTCTGTCTGCCTTATACCGGACAAACGCGTCCATTTAAAGAAGGAATCATCTTCTCTGGCTGCCTTATACCGGGCAACCTCGTCCATTTAAAGAAGGCATCATCTCCTCTGTCTGCCTTATACCGGGCAAACGCGTTCATTTAAACGAGGAATAATTTCCTCTGTATGCTTAATACCGGGCAAACGCGTCAATTTAAACAAGGCATAATTTCCTCTGTGTGTCTTATACCGGACAAACGCGTCCATTTAAAGAAGGTATCATCTCCTCTGTCTGCCTTATACCGGGCAAACGCGTCCATTTAAAGAAGGCATCATCTTCTCTGTCTGCCTTATACCTGGCAACCTCGTCCATTTAAAGAAGGCATCATCTCCTCTGTCTGCATTATACCGGGCAAACCCGTCCATTTAAAGAAGGAATCATATCCTCTGTCTGCCTTATACCGGGCAAACGTGTCCATTTTAACAAGGCATAATTTCCTCTGTGTGCCTTATACCGGGCGAACGCGTCCATTTAAAGAAGGCATCATCTCCTCTGTCTGCCTTATACCGGACAAACGCGTCCATTTAAAGAAGGAATCATCTTCTGGCTGCCTTATACCGGGCAACCTCGTCCATTTAAAGAAGGCATCATCTCCTCTGTCTGCCTTATACCGGGCAAACGCGTTCATTTAAACGAGGAATAATTTCCTCTGTATGCTTAATACCGGGCAAACGCGTCAATTTAAACAAGGCATAATTTCCTCTGTGTGTCTTATACCGGACAAACGCGTCCATTTAAAGAAGGTATCATCTCCTCTGTCTGCCTTATACCGGGCAAACGCGTCCATTTAAAGAAGGCATCATCTCCTCTGTCTGCCTTATACCGGACAAACGCGTCCATTTAAAGAAGGAATCATCTTCTCTGGCTGCCTTATACCGGGCAACCTCGTCCATTTAAAGAAGGCATCATCTCCTCTGTCTGCCTTATACCGGGCAAACGCGTTCATTTAAACGAGGAATAATTTCCTCTGTATGCTTAATACCGGGCAAACGCGTCAATTTAAACAAGGCATAATTTCCTCTGTGTTCATTTCAACAAGGCATAATTTCCTCTGTGTGTCTTATACCGGACAAACGCGTCCATTTAAAGAAGGTATCATCTCCTCTGCCTGCCTTATACCGGGCAAACGCGTCCATTTAAAGAAGGCATCATCTCCTCTGTCTGCCTTATACCGGACAAACGCGTCCATTTAAAGAAGGAATCATCTTCTCTGGCTGCCTTATACCTGGCAACCTCGTCCATTTAAAGAAGGCATCATCTCCTCTGTCTGCATTATACCGGGCAAACCCGTCCATTTAAAGAAGGAATCATATCCTCTGTCTGCCTTATACCGGGCAAACGTGTCCATTTTAACAAGGCATAATTTCCTCTGTGTGCCTTATACCGGGCGAACGCGTCCAATTAAAGAAGGCATCATCTCCTCTGTCTGCCTTATACCGGACAAACGCGTCCATTTAAAGAAGGAATCATCTCCTCTGGCTGCCTTATACCGGGCAACCTCGTCCATTTAAAGAAGGCATCATCTCCTCTGTCTGCCTTATACCGGGCAAACGCGTTCATTTAAACGAGGAATAATTTCCTCTGTATGCTTAATACCGGGCAAACGCGTCAATTTAAACAAGGCATAATTTCCTCTGTGTGTCTTATACCGGGCAAACGCGTCCATTTAAAGAAGGCATCATCTCCTCTGTCTGCCTTATACCGGGCAAACACGTTCATTTAAACGAGGAATAATTTCCTCTGTATGCCTTATACCGGGCAAACGCGTCCATTTAAAGAAGGCATCATCTCCTCTGTCTGCCTTATACCGGGCAAACGCGTCCATTTAAAGAAGGCATCATCTCCTCTGTCTGCCTTATACCGGGCAAACGCGTCCATTTAAAGAAGGCATCATCTCCTCTGTCTGCCTACCGGACAAACGCGTCCATTTAAAGAAGACATCATCTTCTCTGTCTGCCTTATACCGGGCAACCTCGTCCATTTAAAGAAGTCATCATCTCCTCTGTCTAACTTATACCGGGCAAACGCGTTCATTTAAACGAGGAATAATTTCCTCTGTATGCCTTATACCGGGCAAACGCGTCCATTTAAAGAAGTCATCATCTCCTCTGTCTAACTTATACCGGGCAAACGCGTTCATTTAAACGAGGAATAATTTCCTCTGTATGCCTTATACCGGGCAAATGCGTCCATTTAAAGAAGGCATCATCTCCTCTGTCTGCCTTATACCGGGCGAACCCGTCCATTTAAAGAAGGAATCATCTCCTCTGTCTGCCTTATACCGGGCAAACGTGTCCATTTAAACAAGGCATAATTTCCTCTGTCTGTCTTATACCAGGCAAATGTCATTTAAACAAAGCATTATTTCCTCGGTGTGCCTTATACCGGGCAAACCCATCCATTAAAAGAAGGCATCATCTCCTCTGTCTGCCTTATACCGGGCAAACACGTCCATTTGAAGAAGTCATCATCTCCCCTTTCTGCCTTATACCGGGCAAACGCGTTTATTAAAAAAATATCATATTTACCCTGTATGCATTATACCGGGCAAACTCGTTCATTAAAACAAGGCATCATCTCCTCTGTTCGCCTTATACCGGTAAAACGCGTTCTGTTGGAAAAAAGGATCTTTTACTCCATTTCGTAGAATAGTACTTTTCCAGGTCATAATGACAGGAATGACAGTTAAAGCTAATTAGAAGAAAAATCAAAACCGTTGGTTAAACTGGTTGGTTAAAAACTGTTGCGATTTATCGATATCTGTTGGTGTTAAACATAATAATAGAATACTATAGATTCTAAATGTTTTCGGGGTAATTGCCTTTCGGGGTAATGGATTTCGGGGTAGTGTCCCATTCGGGGTAATAACTTTCGGGGCACTGTCCCATTCGGGGTAGTGGCCTTCGGGGTAATGGCATTCGGGGTAATGGCATTCGGGGTACTGGGATTCGGGTTACTGGGGTTGAGCCATTTTGTTCATACAAGATAACGGAGAACATTTCGCATCAATTCATACGTACATTTGTTGTAGAATATCCTCATTTATGGGGTTGAGGGATATCCAATGAGAATAAAATCTGCTAAACGAAAATTTGGGCAGAACCCCAAGCATATATCTTATGAGTTACGCTTATTTTCATTTATGAAAAAAAAATATCCCAATGAATGCAAAAGCTTGAATGATTTCATCTCAAGAAAACCGCTGTACTAGATTATAGCTTGACATATACATTTTTCAAAGGGCCCACCTTAGCCTAGCGGTAAGATGCGCGGCTATAAAGCAAAACCATGCTGAGGGTGGCTGGGTTCGATTCCCGGTGAAGGTCAAGGCTATTTTCGGTTTGGAAATTGTCTCGACATCCCTGGGCATAAAAGTATCATGATATACGAATGCAAAAATGGTAACTTGGCTTGGGTTAATAACTTTGGCCTTGCGGGGGTAATAACTGTGGAAGTACTGAATGAACACTAAGCAGCGAGGCGGCAATGTCCAAGTGGGGGATGTAATGCCAATAAAAAGAAGATATACATTTTTCAACTGTCGACGCTGTATTTTCGTCATCAAATTTTCGTTTGGTGACCCATTGTGTAGTGAATCACAGACGGGTGCAAGAGGCACAAAACAAAAGTGTGAACGAGTTCTCCTCGAAGTCGGCACCAGTTAAGGTCCAAACCGAATGTAACCGGCATAATGGCAATTCGCCACTGCGCTGCGACCAATCTTACAGAATGGTTATCCACTTGAAGAAAATCAACATCGACCAAAAAATTTTGATTGGTCATGCAGCAACGACGACTGATCACTGGACCCGCTGCATGCAATGTGTTCAAAGCTTTAACCAAGGTGTGAGGCGCCCTCATTCTGCTGCTTAGAATGCCTCGGAACCAAAGAAATGACAGAAGCAGAAGACTGTGTGTTTGCAAAGCAAGCAACCTGCTCACTATAGTTGGCAAGTAGTACTACTAGGTACGTTGGAAGAGAAACACATTGACCACATAGGGCTGGGTCCTGTCTGGTTTGGTCGTAGGGGCTACTTCGCGTCGAAGTTGTCGTCTTCCTGCATTATCGACGTACAGAAGAAAGCGAGCAAAAGCAAAAGCAAGAAGGTGGCCAGTCAAATACCATTCAGCATTCTTACGCTTATTTTCTCCATTCTTGTATTAATTGAATTTTTATGTTTGAACATTAAAAAACTATGTTTCTTGGGAAATGTTTATGTCCTTTTCGGTTGTATTTGTTATTCTCTCGATTGCGCAAAGCATGGAGTGTATTTTCTTCCAAGGTGGGAGGATCGATATGGGCTGTTGTCGATTATGCATGAATTGCACACGAAGCTCAGTTCGTATGCCATGCGCTGCGCATTTGAACACCCTGTTGAGTGGGTTGGATACATACTGATGCGGACGAATAGTCGAATTTTGGTAAGGGATTTTCGATTGTGCATAAACCACTGAGGTTTAATTTGGTACTGCCGCGGGAGAATGAATATATTTCGTGATGAAAACGATGTTTAGTTTATCTCAAAAAAACTGAATTGATGTTGTGAGTGCCTACACAAAAATGAAAGTGTTATGGAGAAAACCGTTATTTTTAAATGATGATTTTATATTCAAAAACTTTCGGCGTTGTTTAAAAACCGGTTCTTTTGAACCGTCTATTTGTAACATTATTAACGTCTATTAATGTCGTATTCGACTTACTTAATGCACACTCGAATAAGTTCACTATTTTTTTAGTGGCAGGATGTGCCAAAATTAAAACAATCGAAAGAGTGGCTCAAAAATATTTTATCCAAGTTTCAACCCAAAAAATCTTAGGATTTATATTTAAATTTCCTACCCACGTTCCAGGTTCAAGCCACGAGTCACCGGTGTCATATAAAGAAAAACAAATAAGGAATCTATGAAAACAATTTTTGAGGGATTTTGAATCATCCCTTCTAAAAATTTTGGATACCAAAAATATAAAACTCCAAATAATCACAATATCGATTTGTATTGACCGTAACAAGGGAATCTTAAAGCCCCGTTTCGGTTTGTGACGGAAGCTCCATCGCTGCACTCCGACTTTTGAGCTGCCCAAGTCCCCACCATTCACGCGTCCCTTCACTCTGAAGTCATCTTCTCGGCCCAGCTTGATCCTGTCAACAACCGGGAACGAATCAAGCACCGACAACGTCCGAGCACTACCGAACCACGATTCCCGAAGAAAGAGCGCAAAGCGAAATATCAAGACATTTTTTTTAATTAAACTTATTTCGACATTCATACTGAAAGGAAGATTTATTACGACTCGCGCGATGTGTGCTTGACTGGCGGAAAAATGTTTCGGTTATTTCTGGTTGACTGTTCTGAGTGGACTTGAACATGGTGCGGTATTCGCGCATTTTTTGGTCGATCAGTCCTCTGCCGGTCTCGGTCGGTCTCCGAGGAGACTCCGTTTCAGCCCAGTCAACAGTTTGGCCGATCCGGTGTCAGCGTGTGGGGAAAGCTACTTTCAATTTATTGCTTTATAATATATGTACATGGGTACCGGTAATCACCCTTTATCCACCGCCTGGAAATACGTCGAATTTTTTGTCCCGATGTCAGATCCGAACATAGAGCGATGCAACGAGGGAACAGGGGGTAGTTAGAGACATTTCTGGATTGTTCACTGATCAGCGACGAATTCGACAATGGCATTTCGACTGTGACAGAGGGGTAGTTTCATTGTTTGTCACAAAAGTGGATTTTTGTGGATTACGTTCAATTACTGTCGCGAACGGAAGCCCCGCATGAAGGTATTTTTCCGAGAAACGAAAATCTGTTCGATTCGAAAGAACGCACATCAATTTTCGTGAGATTTCCATTTTGCTTCGCACTGTCTGTCTGTCTGTCTGTGTGTCTGTCCGTCTCTCGTTCTGCGTCTAAGATTAAATCAATTCATACCAAATTTATGGGCTTTGAAACGCCATAAAACTTATTTCCGCTGCGCGCTGCCGCCTTCTGTCTCCCGTATCGAAAGTTCATAGAGGCGTTCGAAATGGAGCCACGTCACAGGTGTACGCAGGAAGGGGTGACGTATTGAGAATAGCTTATTCGGTTTGAATTCAGCATATTTTGCGGCCAACTAATATTGCTGGTGGTTTATAAAAGTTAGTGAACTGATCATGGTATTATTTATTTAGTTCCAGAGCATAAAAATTACTTTCATGAAGCACATTCGCTCCGAGTTTTGATAATCGTATTTTGATTATTCGAAATATCGAATAACTAAGGTACTCAGCTTACTTCTTCATAAATTCATTTAATTGATTACCACTGAGTACGGTAACTGCGCGCGAAAAAAACATAATTATCCTGACATTTGGCGCTAAAAATACCCCTCAATTGAACGTCATGATTAGATCCATAAGTGTGTTTATTTAAATCATCGAATATGTGGTCAGTTTTACGATTATTTAATAATTTGTGATATTCAAATAAATACTCACTGACCCATATTCATTCCGAAATTTGGCGGTGCAGAGCCGAATATGAATATGTTTAGAATTGAAGTGAAAAAAAAGGACGATGGGCTTTATAAAAAATAATCGAATATTTAAAGCTCTGAGTTAACATACATGGTCGTGGTTCTGCCAAACCGCACTAAGCGGAATTTCGGCTGACTTCTAATATTTTATTCGTAAATTGAAAACAGAAATTTATTCATATCAATTTCGATACGATTTGCAATCGATCGAATCTGCTACACGAATATTTGGGTATAAAAAAGTTTATTTTATATTGGCGCTTTGTGTGATTTAGCAGAACCCCGACCACATATGTATGAACAAATGACGTGTTGAGATATTGGCAAATTGCGTTATAGCAAATGAAGCAATTTTCCAATTGGTCTTATTCGACAGCAGAATAATTGAGTCTCGTTTGCAGCAATGTGATCTTGCACCCGGCTCTCCGCATGACACCTTCTAGCGCAATGTTGAACAACAGACACGACAGTTCATTCCCTTGTCTTAGTCTTGCGACGATTCAAACGATCTGGACGAAGCTCGCCCGAAATCTGCTCACAGTTTTGCTTTTTATTGTGAGCTGGCTTGCAGGGACTGACACCAACCCCGTAAATTTCCGGTGGATCATGATGCACAATTTAGCTTAGAGCCCTTGCTGGCTCACGGACGATAATCAAGCGCTCTAACGTGAGGAACAGACGGTTGTGAGCCGCTACTAATATGGAGAACAGACGCTCGATCAGATTTGCACCCTCGAAGAGGAGTTCCATCAGGTATGAGTACCAATGGCGCGCATTACTCAGCCTTTGCCGACCCGGAAATCGTCTTTTTCACAAATAACAAGCGTTCGAAGGTTAACAAATTTTTCTACAACTTCATAAACATCCCCAATCCCCATCAAGCGCAATCTCAACACAAAGGCCACTAGGTCTATTTCTGTCTTTAATCGCAATCATATACTTCAGTGTAGAACAAAACCGTATAAACGTGGAATTTCTATAACTAGTTTTCTAATAACTTTTTTCAGAAGTAATTTACAATTCGGATTTTTCGAGTAATTATGTAACGCTTAAAGGATCCTAGAACTTTGTCAAACAGATCATTGTTTTAAATACAAAGCGTGAGCCATGAGAGCAAAACTTTAAAAAAATGTCACGGAATGTCATGACATTAATGTCATTTAACACTATATCGGCACTCAAGCCGTCAATATCAGATTTAAAGAAATGACCTATTATAAAACAGTTAAAGGGCTTTTTAAGAGCTACAAGTTTATATAAACAACACAATTGTGAATATTTTTTCAAAAAAGTTATTAGTAAATTAATCCCATGACATCTAAATGACATTTCCCGTCACTGCCTAGGAGTAGTGAAATTTGTGAGGGAAAGATATTAGTTACGTAATAATCAGTTTACCTTCAGTGTGTGCTTAGTTGACAACTGCGATAATCTTACGTATAACGGATGATTCCATATGGTTATTGATCAACTAACAGTAGGCCATGACTAGGCCTCTTCATTTATCAAAAAACGCTTTCGGAATGGATGGGTCATAGGTATACGCCAAGCGTTTTAGATTGGCTGAGGAAATCATAGAAAAGAACTAGGTCCTCGCTTTCTTCAGCAAAGTTGTTCATCAGGATGGCTTTACATAAAAAATATTGAAGGTCAAGTGTGACTATCACCCCTATTCTTGTTTACGGACGAACGAATGCAGTTCGAATCGTTTCCCAATTTGATTTTGCAGGCGTAAACGAGAATGCACATCAGCTTTCGTTCGAATATCGTTCAGATATCCGAAATCTTGGGAAGATTTCGCTCATGTGAGCGTATAAATGATAATTTTGAACACTCTATGAGGTTTAGTTATCTTTGACGTCAAGCCAAAGATCAATTCTCAGGAATACAAGATGCTCAAGATTCTCCAAAACGGTCTCGAGTTAAGCTTACGTTATCTACCACATAAACCAAAGCTTCTGGAATGTCCTAATCGTTAGTAAATACTAAATCCGGTTCAATAAACATATGCACATCATGTAAACTAAATTTTCTTGAATACGAGACGTTCAATGTCCTACAAAACGTTCCCGAGCTCAGTCTACGGTATTTACAAAATAAACCAATTCTTTTGGTAATATCCTCATAATCGGTATATACCCAATCCAGCACAAAAAACATATGCGCACCAGATCAACTGAATTTTCTGAACTATGTGAATACGAGATGTTCAAGGTACTCCAAAACGTTCTCGAGTTCAGTCCACGGTATCTACCAGATCAACCAAGTCTTTGGCAACATCCTCTTTATCGTCGGTATGCACCCAATCTGGTTTTAAAAGCATTTTTGCATCATATAATCTAAATTTTCTTGAATACGCGATGTTCAAGGTACTTCAAACATTCTCGAGTTCAACCTACGGTATCTACCCGATCAATCAAGTCTTTGGCAATTTCCTCATAATCGGTATATACCCAATTCGGCACAATAAGCATATGCACATAATGTAAACCCAATGTTCTTAAATAGGAGATGTTCAATATTCTCCAAAACTATCTCGACCCCACGATGTCTACCAGATCAACCAAGATTTTTACGATATCCTCATTATCATCAGATTCCCAATCAGGTTCAAAAAGCATATGCGCACCATGTAACCTGAATTTTATTGGATACAAGATGTTCAAGGTACGCCAAAAGTTCTCAAGTTCAGCCCACGGTATCAGAGGCCATGACTAGGCCTCTTCATTTATCAAAAAACGCTTTCGGGATGGATGGGTCATAGGTATATGCCAATTGTGTTGTTTATATAAAGCTCATCAACCAAGTCTTTGGCAACATCCTCATAAATAGAATAACCGTGAAAATATTTTTAATACAGAACCACATGCTTCCACGAGTTGACATTGAGTCTTAGAACATCGGCTCAAGGAGAATCCACTTAAGCTTGTGAAATAAACAAGTAAAATCTCATCGGGTCAAAAGTCCTGCAGGAATGTTTTACAATGCACGGATAAAACTTTCGTGACTTGGTAGATCGGGTAGATCACATGTTCCAAATTCCAGGATGTATCATAAAGGGCCTGTTGTTGCTTGTAAAAGTAATGAGTGTAATCCTATCGGCACAATGAACCTGCTGGGATGTCCAAAGTTGCACGAATACATTGTTCAGGACTTGGTTGATCGGATAGATCATTTGTTATGAACTCCAATGCGTTTAGGAAAACCAAAAAAGCTTGTAGTAGCGAGTAAAAGTTATTAGTAAAATCGTATCGGCTCAATGGACCTGTTGGGATGTTTAGCATTGCACTAATACATCGTTAAGGACTTGATAGATCACATGTTCTGAGCTCCAGGATGTTTTGGAGAACCATAAAGGGCCTGTAGTAGCTTGTAAAAGTAATGAGTGGCCCGCTGGGATGTTTAGCGATGCACGGATTCATCGTTCCGAACTTGGTTGATCGGGTAGATGTATTCACATTTTCCCTGAAACTGCAATTAATATTCATAACTTTTATATTAACTACTGAGTCGTCATATTTTATCAAAACTATCCAGAGATAGAGTACCTTGCGTCCTTGCGTCGAGCATTAGCTTTGTATAGCATTAGCTATGTAATGGCTAAAAGCAGCAAAACTATTCTTATGACAAGCGAAGACATTCCACTAAAAGAGCTACATAATTTTCCTGAAAAACTAAGGTTTCTTACCCCATTCCCGGCCTAACTTGCGTACAACTGCATTATTTAATTGATAATTATGACAGGAAGTAACATTTCCTGAATTTTGTGGGCTTGCAATACTGCAATGAGGTTCACTTTTGCTTAAAAAATAGCTATTCGTGCTAAATATCGTTCTAAAAAGCTGTTAATTGATTTAAAATAACGAGGTGCAGCGCTCATTTGAGTCATAGCGATTGCCATTCCAGCATACATAAAACCAGTTCCCGGCCTAAGCAAAATTTCACACAATCTCTCAACATTTTACTCTCATTCTCTCTCGGGACGGTAGGCTTTTGAAATCGAGAAAATTATAAATAACATGATAGCGTCAACGTATTAGACAGTTTTCCTATTAACGATGAAGGATCATTTTCATAATCCTGGCTTTTTGGCAGCACGGTGCGGCTAGAAGTTCTTGGGCCGAGGTGAATTTTTGTTCGGTTTGAGGATACGTTTTTAAATGTATTCTAATACGTTTATATAAGCTCTAGTGATACGAACAAATAGAAAAGATTGAAGTGCGTGAGTTTAGCATTATTGTGTAGTGATAAATAGCTTGAAGCAATGGTTGTATCGAGTACTGTGACGATTTTCAGGTAGGTGTTTATTTGATGATACCGTTTTGTAAAAGTGGAAAGAATCACTCCGGCTCAGTGGTGTGGCAACGGAGAGCAACATTTTGAAATCTACATTTTATTTTCTACAATTGGATCAATTATGAGTAAAAACAAGTGGATGAAAAATATTGAGTATTGTGAAACATAAATGGAGACTTTTAAAATTATCAATCATGAACCTACGGCTTCCAAACAGTATAAATCATTAGTTTTCAGTAGTGATTTACCCTAGTTAAACTATCAACCAAATTGAAAGCAAACAAACATCACGGTATATTTTCTTTATATTATCTTACCGAACAATGAGTTGTGATGGAGTTCTTAAGATTCAAACACTATTCCGAGGATTTCCGATTTTTTAGTATTAGTATTTCACTATCCAGTTCTCTACAAGGGTTGTTCTCTTCAGTGAAACAACAGTCCCTCCTCCCTAAGCACAGCAGCGAACTTTTCGCGAGCACCTTCCGCCGTTGCCAACGTATATTGGAACGGACAGGACGGGGGTAATTTGACTGTGGTGCGTATCTCGCTGAGGGGCTTCGGTGGTCGGGTGTCCGTTGTTATTCGGATTGGTCTCGCTTTCGACCGATTCCAATAAATATATTTCTCTTTCGCCGCCTGCCCTTGCGCGATACATTCAGCGCTGCGGCGGCGTGGCGGTTTGGTATGTGCGGCTCCACAACTTTCCAGCTCACTTGGGCTATAATTATTATAAGATTCGAATTGTAGGTTCTTATTTCAGTGGAATTTTTGGACATTTTCGGCGTTATTGGCCCGGACTGTTCCTTTGTGTTTGAATTTATGTCCTACCAGATCCGGGCCGTAGAATGGTCAAAATTGGATCACATGAATTTCTTTTATTGCTTCCTTTCCGCTAGAAATGGTATGGAAAGAATATCAAGTGAGTATCCATGATGCGGTGGAATGAGTAGACACCATCCACAGTTTGCTGAAAGTTATCCAACCATTATATTTCATTAGGTCTTGAATTTCGCATGTGGGAAACTGTTTAGTTTAGAAAACCCATCTTATTCTCATATCGTACGAAAAGTAACGAAAAATTGTTAAAGAATTCATTCATTTTTTATTTATCAACAAAATCCTCACAAATACTGTAATGATAAAGTGCATAAAACTCTTCAGCGAAAATTCCTTTGATGACTACGTGTTCACCGATTGGCCCAAGCCATCATCTATTCGCCATCATCAGAAAAATATAATCTCATTCAGCTAAGAAAAAAGTCCATTACCACTCAACATACGGCAGCAGCAGCGCCATAAAGCTGGGCACCACCCTTTGCTTCTTCGCATGGCTGTTTCCCTCCTTCGAGCTACCATGCTTGGTTTCTTTTCAATCAATCTCATCACCACCGTGCACGCCAGAAGAAGATCCATTCCGGTCACTTCCTCTACATCATCAGGCAGCATTATTGGCAACATCATTCCTCCTCATACCTCGTCGTTCACAACAACAGTCCACAGTATCCATCCCACCAAGCTATTTGATGCTGTCTACTCTTTTGTGAAGATATTTTTTCAACGAAGTAGACGACGACCCAGAAGACTATGAGCGAAAGCGATGAAATAGGATTAAAGATGCGTACCGGTCTGCTGCGATACACCTTGCGTTACGGTGACGAAACACTTCCCCCTGTAGTGCAAGCAACTGTTGGTACCCAGTTCAATAGAATAGATGCAACTCCTGAGGAATATGCCGAAAGCTCCATATTTAGCCTCACTTGTACTAATCATTCTTCCACGGGCAGCCACATCGACCGATAGCTTCGTCGCCAAGTTCATCAACGTTCGGCGATGCACATCGGAAAGCCGGCCCAATCCAATCGAATCCGTGCAAACACGAACCACTCGGGACAAGTCTATATCTTCAGCCCAATCGCTCATCCGTGGTAGATACCGAGCAAGCCCAAGATGGAAAAATGATGACCATTCTGTCTCCTGCGCCACTTGCGCGTCGCCAACCGCAAAACGAAAAACCATTGACCAAGGCTACGACGGACCGGGAGCTTCGAAGCAGCTGTGGCAAAAGTGCATTATGATTACGATATTATCTCATTTGCGGTCAATTTTCATTCAACGGATCTTTTTCTCCTGGACCTGGCCAATGTCAGCCACCATCGCGTCGCCGCCGCCCGGCGGAGAGATGGATGATGTGGCTCTTCATTTCGTTTGGAAATTTATTTAGTTCCCCGCCTTCCATTTCCCGTCACGGATGAGCCACTGCCGTGGTGGTGGTACTTCTACAGCTCATGCTACACCGTCAAACTCTTTTTTTATCGTCATCGCCATAATAATAATGAGGCCAGAAATTAAAAACACAACAGAATGAAACAGAATGATATCATAATCATGGCTTGAAGAAAATTACATTTTTTGTCCGGTCACGTATTTTAAGATTTTTTCCTTGGGCTGGTTACAATCGGGTTCCTCCGTGCACAATACAAGATGCGCTTTTTTTACCTTCCCCACGAACTGGGATTTTTGGGGGACATTTCAAACGACTACCGGTATAAATATTCGGCTGTATTATCAATATTCACTCTTGAAAAAGTTATGAGTGAAATCTTATCGGCTTGGTGGTCCTCCTGGGATACTTAGCGGTGCATGGATAATGGATATATCATTCAGGATTTGGTTGATCGAGTAGATCGTATGTTCTGAACTTCGGGACCAAAAAGGTCTTAAGTAGGCTGTGAAAGTAATGATTGAAATTCTATCGGCTCGATTGTTCTGAACTTCAGGACGATTTGGAGGCCCTAAAATAGTTTACGCGTTTATTCCAAACTCAATTGTTTTATGTCTTATGATTACATAAATATTTTGAAATATATTTACGGTTAGAACATTTTGTTTCTAGACATATTTTCTGATGCATTCGAGGATATGTACTCCAGAACAGTTTGGACGGCTCAAGGCATCGGAAAATAATAACGCCCTTTTAGTTGTTTCTATACTAGTTTTGTAAGGATCCAATCAAAACCAAATCTGTACGTTAGATACACGAAAACAGTAGAAACAGTTCACAAATTGTGAGGATGAAGCAGGTGGGCTTAAATTGCTCGATTTTGTGTAACGTAATTTGTGAACAGCCTCGTAAACATTCAAATTTTTCGTCTTCCCTGTAGAACTGTTGTACCTAGCGATTGCACAATTCGTCGTGCACTAAACAAATTTCCTACTGATTGAAGCAGAAATTATGTTTTACATAATTACCTAATTCATTTGCGCACTCATTAATTTTTGTTGTGACCGCACTATAGTTTCGTAGCATTTTCCTAAAAACAACCACACAAAACGCATTTGAAATTGAAAATGACTGAATCGTAAAAAAGTTAATGGCTTTCGATGGACAATCCTTTTCTACTGTTTACAATATTGAAATTGAGCTTGACTGGTTAATGCGTTTCAAAGTTTCGTTCAAAACACTATTACTATCCATTTAACAATGAGGTTGTATCAGAGTTTTATATCGTTCTAGGAAACCTAATCTCAAAACCTCCAATGCAGACCTCACAGTCTCCACAAACTTCTGTAGATCGCTATACAGCCATGTTACGGCCAGTCGGCCCAGTTTTATTGCAATCATTTAAACCTGATATGAATTTAAGTTCAAGGGCAACGGTTTTCAAGTCTTGTATAAAACACGCTACATACATAAACCCCCTCCAAACTTGGTGGTTTTGAAAACCAAAATATAATTATGATGTAGCCACTTCAGGACTTTGATGAACAGCTGTCAACGCTCATGTTGATTATTTGTTTATAGTTTGTACTCAGAAGAATTTTGTTTTTCTTCTCGCAATACAAGGAATCCAGTCAGAAACAAAAATAATATGAGATTCCCACCAAATTTGGTACACACATTCTCTATCCTAAGGAAAAGATAGCAGAGGGGGTAAGAGGATTATTGGGAAAAGGGGGAGGGTGTAAAGTTTAGGTATTGTTTGAGAAATGATGAATTTAACCCAAATGTTGAGCCCCCGAACCGAATTCAACCAAATTTGGAACAAATATTTTCTATTACAAAACGTCGATTATATGGGACAAAGGAAGGTAGCTGGAAAACGAGAAGGGTTTAAGGTTGGGATTATTGTTTGAGAAAGGAACAATAAAGTGTTAATTCCAAACCCCCTGACCGATTTCAACCAAATTATACCAACTCTAAAGTGGGTTGGTCGATTATTAAAGACGCCATCGGAAGCAAAACGGCAACAGAAAAAATACAAATTCGGACCAATCTGGGTCTGATTATTATTTAAAAAAATGAAGAAAAATCCTGCAAATTTACAAAGCACAAAATTTGTTGCCGAATCGATCGATTTTTCATTTACTAAAATTTAGTTTCTATTTAGCACAATTGTCTTTTCAAATACGCACCCTCGTTTTAAGTTTTTGGCCAAGCCCAAAAAGTTCAAACTCGATTTAGCGTTGCTCATCTAATATTTAATTTTCTTTTCCACGATTGTACTGGTACAAGTTTCTTGTTTGCTGGAATCGGAAATGTCGCTTGCCTCGTAATTTTGTTAACCGGCTGATTATTTGGTTGTAGTACCTGAAGTAAACCACTAATGAGAGCTGATTTATTTCAAACCAATGAAATTGAGAGTGAATTGCCCTCACTGCTGCACAACTTTAAGATTTTGGAAGCCCCTCGGTGAACGTGATAGTGAGACAATGGAATCAATTCAATCTACGCACTATAGCTATCGAAGTACAATTCCAAATTACATTTTGATACTTCCGGATTTTTAAGATTACTGAAAATATCTCTACCATAGACCTTTGGCCTTTGAAGTCGATTTGTTACTTATCGGCCTTCCAAAAAAAATGGTTCTATTTCTTATGGTCCCCAAAAGCAGGCAGATTTCTTTGCAGATTATTGAAAGTGCTTGAAAATGTTTGTTCCAGTGAATTGAAGGTCACATAAGTTAAAAGCATTTTTACAAATTTGTCAATTTGTCTTACTAATTGAAATTACTAAAGAAACATAATTACTTCAATTTTCGAAATTTGAATTAAGGTTAACATTTTTCGAGAACAAGGTTTAATGGTACCACCATAACCTTCCATGATTGACTTTTATTAAAATGCCGCACACAGTGTCATCGCAGTCCTGTGGTGGACTCAAATAAATAACTACCCGTACTCGACTGGATCAATACTTTATGGGCAATTAGACTGGAGTTCACAAGTAAATTAAATAATTATACTTTGGAATGATTCATTTCCGTAATGCTCTCGACAACATTCGACCGCCCTAAATTTTCGACCTCAACCGTGTGTCGAAAGTTTTGTTAATCATTTGCCAATCAGATGGCTGTCGCACCCCACAGAACACCGTTAATTTCTTCCTTTTTTACCCACTGGTCCATGTTTTCTTCCAAGTTCAAAATCAATATTTTTCCATCGAAATCACCGAGAACCGAACTCTGAATGCCTAATGAGCCCACCCCGCTCAGCAGTACGGGGCGGAATATCTTCGCCGTACACTTTTCGAAACGAAACCCACATAATATATTTGCCCCGCGCTTCACCGCCATCTACACTGCACCTTTGACCGCACGACTCGCAGCCAATCCGAAGCGGAGTTTTGTTTTACCACCATCCATGGCACTTCGGCGAATATATTTATTTAATTAGAATACGCAGGATAGTTCATTACGATATTTTTTCATTAATTATAACATTTATGTTGCTCTCTGCCCCAACAGTCGTCATCGTCGCTGTTGCAAATTCGTTCCTTTCGGGCCGAAACTCGCTTTCCCTTGCATACTCTCGTGTTTTTTTTATACCTCATCGCCGCTTCTAAGACCCTTGATTGGTTTGTGTATATTTAGTTTGCATATGAGTGTTTTTCGCACCGACACTCATTTGGAGGACGTCGAAAGCTAACCACACTGATCTCACCCACCTTCAGCAGAGCAACAGCACCGAACCACTTGAGAGTCCAGTTAGAAGAGGGAGGGAACACGACAAATATCGTGGCGGTACCTCATACATATATGTAGGTGAACCGTCTGCTTGAGAAACCAAATAAGTCCAATACACGGCTTCAGAAATTCAACAAAAAACTGAAATTCAAATAAAAACTCAAAGGTGCAGCCCAATCGGGTTGTACGCAAAGGTGACGTAGGACTACGTAGCTATTTGAAATTGATGGTATTTGCCATAATAATTTGTGTCGTTTTATTTACATTGAGCAAACTGCTCGGAGGCCAACTGAATCAAGAAGTCGAATAGTTGTTCCCAGATGGATGGACTTTGAGTCTCTAACCGTGGAATTAACATGACTCATCGGCCGCTGAAGCCACTCGACTGGCTTTCAGTCGGGGACATCACAATCCTTACTTTGCCACGTACGCTTACATCGCGGGCAAAAACCAAACGTTGCAAATAAATATATTTGCGTTTGGTTTCACGCCACTTCTGATTCTGCTTATTTCTCCTTTATTGTGGCCATTTTTGAGGATGGTGTCCTCCAAAAAGGTCTTTATACAAAAGAAGGTTGATCCGACAATCCGATATGAACTTTCTTCAAAGTGCAAAACTCAATCGTAACTAGCAAATTTGATAGCGCGGCGGAGGGAGATGATGCAATTAATTTGAACGGATGGAATCACTAACAGCAACCAAGCTACCACGCCAAAACCGATACCACCGAAACAGTCCATTTTCGCAATTAACTCTTTCTTTTCATAAAATGTTGGTCCTGAGAAGAACCAATTTTCTTATCCCAATGCTCCTTTCCAACTAACTGACACCACAATTTGTAATAAATTTTCAGCATCGGCACTGGCGGTGCGGGATCGCCACAGTGCTTTTTTATGGTTAACACTTTCTTCATATGAAATACTGGTTCGTTGAGGTTGAATGATCTGCAGCAACACATCGAGCACCACCACCAATGCGATGGATTTTCTTTGAAAATGTTATTAGCGCCTCCGCGATGCTGTATCCGCTCCGCTGCGATCGCTTTGATGCGTCCGCTCTGCGTAAAATCTTGTTCAAACTGAGAATTAGATCCAAACCCGCAAGTGATTGATTTTGATGTCTGTGCTAGTGATGCATGTACGTGATTGGTTAGTTTACCTATTTCTAAACTTTTTATCAATTATCGATAATAAATAGTTAAAAAATAGTATTTTCATATAAATACAAAGAAGCGTTGACTCATCCTTGATCGAATGGTCCAAAAAAATTGAAAATCCATCGAGAAACGGCGGAGATATTAAAGTTTAAAGTCTATCATATTTTCGTGACGGTCCCAATCGTAAAGTGTACCCCAATATAGAAAACACAGACGTAGTCCTACGTCAATACTGGAAATCTGTACAATAAATTGTTGAATACAAATGAAAGAAACACGATGGTCTGACGTAGAAATAATTATCATATATACAAGAAGAATTAAGTGGGCTTCCGACACGTTCAAATTGAAAACTGATGGTTAATTGCCAACCCTATTGGTATAGTTTAACATGCATCGCATTTTATGCCAATCGTATCGCATGTACGTGAATTGCAGTTATTAAAAATAAGGTATTTTCTCTTCGAAACTGGAAGGATTAAGAAGATAATATCTGGATCGAAAATAACTCAATAAAAGGACTTGCACCCCCGTTCCAGCAAACATTCAATTTAGGTACTACGAAGCATTTTTTCGCGATCAACAAGAGATCTTGCTCGTAACCATAGTAGCAGCACCACACCGATCGCTTCAGAATGCGCAACTCCGACTGAGCTTTTAAGCCTAACGGCCCAACCGGACTATGTAGTCAACCGCGCGCTGGGGAATTTGCTACTTTAGGAAGGGGATTGTCCGGGGGCTTACATTTGGGGTGCCGACTTGGATTAATAGATTTAGCAGGAGATTTAGATAAAAGTTTAATTACATTTAGATTACACCAACTGGCGGCGGGACGGCGATATGGCGGCAATGATGGTGGAAGTGGAACCAGGACCGATTGTGTCCAACTCGCTCGCCTTTTAACGAATAGTCGAAAAGCAGCCAGACCACAGCAAAGCTTAGAGAGCACGGCCCGCTTGGTGACACAATCTAGATGGCAAGTTGAGTCATATGTATGCAAAGTAATTGCATGGTTCTCACATATTGAAGCGGCTGAAGTTGGATTGGTGGAGTTTTTTTTTTGTATGACTGAGACGAAGTGAATTATTTATGGACTTATTATGGAATGATTTCTCTTGCGGATGGGGATTTCGGCGTATTAGATTTCAATCACTTGTGATTTTTTGAAGGTTTAGTAATAGCGTTTACAATTTCGAAGAAAGTTTTCCAAGAACATTTACAATTTTGGAAATGTGCCATAATGCTACTAATTTGATATGAGTATTACGTTTCAGTTTTCAGAAAACACGTTTGATAACACCGCTATATATTACCGGGTTTATTTGATTCTTTAAACTAATTTGTTTTATAGGTCCTGTTTTGATCTCTGACAAGACAGTTTTTAGAACAATATGTCCTTGTCTTTGAATTGATGAATGAATTGTAAATTTATTTTTTCTATTATGTATTCTAATTCCACTGGAATATTCTAACAAAGCTTCCATTTCTACAATGCAATTGCGAAGAGTTTCTTTGGTAAAGAAATCTACGATTTTTCACAGTTTGAATATATTAGTAAGAAAGGTTAACCAGTTGAAATCATTTGATGGAATGACAATATAAAATTCTGGCTTTAATAAAAAGTAGCACAGATACAAATTGGACACAAGATCATCATTTATAAGATAAAAACAGTTGTGACTAAACCATACAAGTACGTTGTCCGTGATAGTGGTTTTCAATTCAAGGTTCGTGGCATACTAGAAGTAAGCTTTCGTGGAACACATGAAGTGAGATTTCACAAATACAAACAATTTAGCCGCTCTAAAAAAACCTCTAAGGCGATGCTGGTTTTTTCAATATATTTTAGTTTGAAAGGAAATAATTAAGTCGAGTCAAGAACTAGACTATGCATAGGCTCTCGTAGCTCGACAACCTAAAGGATTTCTCCACGAATGCTTACACAAAACCAAACGTATTAAACGACGTTGTACAGATTGGATTCTATCCACGCCATTGTTGGTATTTTGATTCCAAACGACGGAACAATACTCCAAAACTGATCGTAAGGCAATGTCATCGTTGAAATTCCAACGTTCGCGAAGCCTTGTCAGCAGTATACGAGAACCATAGTTTTAAGGTTAACTTTGAGTCAAAGATGATGCCCAGGCCTTTATATAGATTGTACGTTCGATCTTTGTCACGAAAATCTCATAATCGTCGCACTCTTTGCTGGATTGACCAACTACAATTGATCAGCACCACTCGCCAAAATTGTTCTTGCAAGAACTGGCTTTCGTTGTATGAATTCACTCGTTAATAGAACTTGAGGTAGTCAGCAAATGATGACATACGTTTAGCATCGAGAACAAATTTCACATCGTTGATGTACAACAAGATATTTAACGGCCCTGGATGGCTCCTTTGGGCAATACGCGATGTCGCCGACTACCGACCCATTTCGCTGACCTCATGTTTATCAAAGGTCATCGAGAAGGTTGTGAATCGTAGGCTGCGGGAAAAACTTGAAGCCGGTGAAAGATTTTGCTTTCACCAAAGCGTCTTCCGCCCGGGGTACGGGACCAGCTGGTACTTTGCTGGACTAGCAGTAACAGATATCGTCCTAAATGTCTTCGACGTAGGGAAACACGTCGATCAAATTTCCCTTTCCCATAGCGAAGGCTTTCAACCGTACCTGTACTCCGTTAGTGCTCAATCAGCATCAGCAGGGGGACTAGGGCTTCTCTGGGAACATACTAGCTTTCGTACAAAATTGTCTCTCCCACTAGTCTTGACGGGTTCTCATCGGTAACTCCGGCTCCAGGACCTACCCAGGGCTACTCTGTTCTAGCGGTGTTCCTTTTTTCATCGCCATGAATGGGGTCATTAACGACATCCCAAGGAATATATACATTTTGATCTACGTGGACCGACGATGCCCACCGATGAGCCGCACTAACCGCTCTGCTTCACTATTCGGCTAGAAAAAGCGTTCACGGGCATGTATGTTACAGCAGGCACTGTCTTTCTAGCCCCAGTCCTTAAATTGATGGACAGCCGATTCCAAACCGGAAACTTGTGAAGGCACTCGGAACCTCCCTTGCCGGAGGACTATCTTTCACGTCTTATTTCCAAGCGGTTAAGGCCAGCTGCAGATTGAAGAATAATCTTATAAAAACCCTGTTAAAATCACATACGACTAATAACAGGGGCACCCGGTTCCGGATAGGCCAAGCTCTAATCGATAGCCGATTTGCAAAGCTCGCCGGAAACTTGTCAGCATACTATCTTATACTATCATACTTCCGAGCTGTTTCCTTTCACACCCGCTGAGCCCACCTGCGTGGAAGCAAATGTTCTCCCATTTCGCCATCGTATTCAGACAGCTATTTATCATAAGGCTGCCAATTTTGCTCCGGAAACTGCAGAATTGTTCTCATTATCCAAAGGGACCGGATTCTGCACACGATTCTCCCTAAGTGGCTAGGGTCCACTGGCATGGATCGAGGTCTCCCCTATAGCCAACGTAAACCACTCAATCGCAGTATGCGAAGTCTGTGAAGTTCAAAGCTCCGTTTAACACGTAATTCACTTGTGCCCTCGATTCGAATTTCTTCGTTCCAACTACGGTATACCACAGAGAACAGACATGGAGGCTCATACAAAATTTGGTTGAAAACGTGTGTAAAGCTGCTCAGCTCCGCCAACGCAGACTGCCCGACATACAAAGTCAATCTCACCAAGCGATGGCGTTGGCTCATACTACGTAAACAAGGTGATACTGCCATCTAGTGACAATTTGGACTGAACACTAGCCACCACTAGTATAAAATGCGGCAAATTTTCACGAACATTCTTAGCACACTATCACCGCGCAACGGGGGCATAACGACATACTTCAAAATGACCAGTACAAAGTTTTACACAACGTCTGTTCTCTGTGGGTATACCAGGGGTTCCTCGAACTTCGTTTAACATCCCTCCATTCCGTTTACTTCCAACCGACTTTGCAGCAACTTGAAAATTACCACTTTCAAAATCCTTACGCCCTCTACGACGCTCTGTGTTATTGCATGAGCGATATGAAAATTGTATTATCTGATTATTTGATCTGTTCTGAAGAAACCTACGGCTACGGAACGATAATTAAGTTCGGGTCCGACTGGCCATAGTATTCTTACCTCCGGGGAACAGTATACTTCGGAATTGTATCATCGAATATCGGTAACCATAACTAGCCGTCCGGGCTACGATCACTTATGAGGGACTTCAATGTGGATGACACTCTTGCTACTGTACCTGATGTTTTTTGTCCTTCAATCGTCTGCTATTATTCCCGAAAACAATTTAAAGTACTATTTTAATGTGTTTAATTTTAAGCTGCTTTGTTTTGTGGTAATTAAAAATCTTGTATTTGATCTGATGTGATTTTGACGTAGTCCTTCGGAAAGTTGGGGTGTCATTCTGCAGAATCAAATTTTTAGATCGTCACAGTTAGTTGATCAGGAATTATGGGCTAATAACTCAGCCGCAGGGAATCGAGCAACGCCTAACAATATACCCTTTGTCGTCAACAGAGTTTGTTACTGACAAACGCACCTTGCAACAAGCCTTTATCAGAACCTAAACACAATATAACAAGAATCATTTGCCTTGCATGCTCTGATATTTCCGAGAATACAATGCTAATTTTGTAATCATAGTTAGATTCTTGAATATTTCTATAAAAGCAGAAACTATGATACATAAAATCGAAATTTGCTGTAGAGATAATGTAAAATAGCGGAATGAAAAGTTAGCAACAAAATTGTCTTCTTTTTTGTTGCTGACAAAATTTTTCGGATCTTTGTCATTATTATCTCCGACAGCGGGTTATGAGGTGAACCGGTCAAGGGCCGAAAACCTCATTAATAAAGACAATAAAAACAAATCTCCGACAGCGGGCTTGGTAGTCATATGGCTACTGTTCCTGCCTCATACGCAGGAGGTCGTGGGTTCAATCCCAGGTCCGTTCCATTCTCCTACTTTGTATCTTTCTCTATCGCATGTTCTAGCAATCGCTAGAACTGGAAATGGACTTCCAAACCGTTTCCATCTTTATTCCAATACCTTCATCTTGAATATTCTAACAGTAATCTGCTAGAATTGGAAATGAACTATAAAGCGCGTTTCCAAACATCCAAGTAGAAATTCCATCAGTTGCTTTCTCCTATCTATCACATTGGCAGCTCGTTAACCAAGACGGACCTCTGCCTCTCAAACCTAAACCAAAAATTCCAACAAATTCCGCATGAACTCGTGACAAGTGCAGAGGTATATTCGGCTTGCAGTGGGCGAGTGATTGCATCATCATTTCCTCCCCCTTCCCTACATTGACTTGCATTCTGACGTGGTAGGCGCCAGTATGACCTAACAAATGAGATCACCAGTACTTGTACATTGAAGATGTGAGCTAGTCCCAAGCAAACATCTGTTGGTTCCCTGTGCAAGAACAGCTGAACTGGTCATAATGGAGTAGCAACTACGAACTTAGAAAGGAGCGATGTTGACAGAAAATCGCCTTTTTGGTAGATCAGCATTTTATTAAAAGAAAATGTTTGGTAGTTTGATTTGATTTTTTTTGCCTTTCGCGTATACTAAGTACTAAGTAAAGGCTATAGGATCTTTCCAAAACCCCTTGGGAAAAAAAAATTCAAAATTAAAGAAATTTTTTTTTAAACTATTGCAATGC
This sequence comes from Armigeres subalbatus, assembly GCF_024139115.2. NCBI lineage: Eukaryota > Metazoa > Arthropoda > Insecta > Diptera > Culicidae > Armigeres > Armigeres subalbatus. The sequence goes on from NC_085140.1 coordinate 454,408,426, forward strand.
ATTCAAATGAACGCAAATAAATGTGAATTGATAGAAATAACTGAATCTATCTCCCTAAAGTGCTTCTTTAACTGTGCTTTTCTTGTTACTCTTATGTATTTTCTTGTTTTATAATACACGAGAAAGACACTATCAAGGCTAGGTGGATTATTCTGGGTTTTTCTCCTAAGATTCTGATTTTGATTTTGTTGCTATTGGTGACTAGAAAGGCGCATTATTGAGCACAAATCGGTTCTTTTCAGAACCCTAATTTCGTTCAAGTGAATGTTGTTTGTTTGTTTATTAACCAGTAGCATAAAAGAGTTCCTTTTTTTGTTGAACCGAGACGAATTAGGGTAAACTGGGGTAAAATGCACCCCCGGGGCAAAACGACCTTTTGGCTTTTTAGGAGGTGTTTCAGATATACTTTCAAGAATGTTTACTGCTAGATTCGTAGTTCGAGATCCGAACTACATGCGCTGTTGTGAACACTCCTGAAAATGTGCCGAAAATGTCCTCAAAAACGTCAAAGGGTCGTTTTGCCCCGGGGGTGCATATTACCCCAGTTTCCCCTATCTCCAAAGTGCAAGTCATAGAAAGTCACCGTCGGTAGCAAAATCGCATGCGCTCATCGGAGGGAGACGCTAAAAAGATGTATTGGCAAGGATGCCGTCTATAGCGTTTTAGTGGCAAATCATCGAATGTCTGCCAACAGCATTTAAAGAGCTTGGCGATGTCATAAATTTGTCGTCAGTTCAGTGGCAGTGCAAGCGCTCGTCGGCTTCAATAGTAGTGAAATAATATTGCTCTCAATATTCTGATTTTTGTTTTGTTTGTAGTGATTGGAAAGGAACATTATAAATCGGTTCTCTTCACAACCGCTATTTTATACCACCATTTAAACCGCCATTTGTACCAAGACTAATTTTCTTCAAAGTGCAAATCATAATTGCGTCGGTAGCAGCGCAAGCGCTCTTTGGAGGGAGATACTGCAAAAGGTTTTCGCATGGATGGCGTCTATAGCGTTTAAGAGACAAATCGCTGGCGTCAGTATATTTTTAATCAAAAGAAGTTATTAGGGAGATGGATAGTCTTCAAAAGTGCTAAAGTGTTAAACATAATCGCATGGCGATGGCAGAAGATTGCCGTCGGTAGTACACCCAACCGGTGATTGTTAGATTTTCTAACAATTATGTATAAGAACCTGCCAAAACCTGTATAAGAACTGGGCATATGCGAGAATGCTAGATTCTTATACACAAGCAATACAAATTTGTTTTAGCATGTATGACATACAAATTTTATACAAAATATAGTTGAATCGAGAAGTATTATAAAATTGCGGTCCTATCCCAATAATGGCAGCATTTCCATCAGCGTCGGTAAACATGTCCAATATTCCACACACTTAACTCATTTTACAGTATTCGGTAAATTTCACCGAAATCTCAACAGCAGATCTGTTCGGTAATTATTTTACAGATTTTTTGTAATTTTTCCATTGTTCAACTGTCAAAAACACCGAAAATCAGTAAAATTATTTACCGAACAGTTCTGCTGTTGAGATTTCGGTAAAATTTTACCGAATTCGGCGATTTATTCTAAGTGTGCAGATTAAAATATTGTACACTTTATGCAATTTGCGGTCGTGTCTCGGATACAACCTTCTACTATTTATCATGATTTACTTGATTTTTAATATGAGGCATAGTTTATTACGGTTGAATGAAAGAAAGAGTAGGCATGAAAAGAATAAGAAAATCTTTGCTGCAATTCACTATCAACGTAATGTCCATTCGACTAAATGTTGTTTCGACTAAACGTCCTTTCGACGAAACGAGATTCGATTAAACATCATTCGACTAAATTTCATTCGACGATTGGCACTTTGATGTTGCATGAAGAAGAAGAAGCAGAAAGATGACAATCGAAAAAATCTCCACGGGAAACCACACGAAGAAGCTTCTAAAACTCTTCTCAAAAATTCCAGAAGCAACCCAATCAAAAACGGTAAGCAGTACGGTGCTGGACCCCTCTTCTACTATATAATAAACACAATATTTTTATTCGGAATTTTATTTTGTGATATTACACAGTAGAAGAAAAGTCCAACCCCGTACCGCTTACCGCTTCTAATCAAATTGTTTAGAATTTTGAAAGAGTTTTAAAACTTCTTCGTATGGTTTCCGTGGAGATTTTTCGATTATCATCTTTCTGTTTCTTCTTCTTCATGCAACACCAAAGCGCCAATAGGTCCCAACGTCAATGTGACTGTCAGCAGGCGTTCGGTCAAAAGGGGGATTCGAGTTCTGCGAAACCGCACCAAACTTTATTTTGACTGACTTGTTAAACTTTTTTAAATTATTATAAAATTAAAATTTATTCCAACATTTATTGTAAGATATCCTCAACTAATGGCGTTGAAGGATTTCCGATAGAACTCGTGTATTGATTCGCACTTAAGTTCTGCTGGCAAAGACTTCATTTCGACTAGTTCGTATATTTCCAAAGCGGCTCGTTTTATTGACTTCAACTGTTTCAATTCCTTCGACTGCCAAGGTAGCTGTGAATCGTTCACAGACAAAAGATTTACAACGCATCTGGATGTGGTAAGCTAGACAGCACAACCGCGGCTTGATCGAGACATTCAAACGTAAAGCTCTCTATTGGGCTTTTCGAACCACGACAAGAACTCCACCTGTTGTGGACTTTCTGCTGTAGAGAGCAGTACGAACATAGCGATTGACGTAATAAACACTTGGTTGGCGATTGCGCGGAAGTCAAGTCTCTCAAGATCTCGTCATAACATCGCACTGAAAACGTTCAACACATTCAAGTTGACTCCTCCGGCTCTTTAGAAGTCGTATACTATAGCTATAGCAATCAGCATATGGGCCCCGACTTACGATCACATATTTTTAGTCTTAAAGAAAATGTCAAAGGCGCCAACTGGGAGTGAGCCCAGGTCCACAGGAGTAAAGCTATGTCCATTTAGAATCTGGAATCATTTATTGTATTGCAGCAGCACGGAAAGTGACCGCTGCAAGAATTCTTTTACAGCGGTTTGTCTACCTAGGCGCCCACTTGCTGTGGTATAAATTTCACAGTTTCGTGCAGCGTGTCAAAAATTATTCCAGATGGAAGCCGAAAGGAGAGAAAAAAGTCTGCACACCCACGTTGATAATCCTGCTCATCGACGATGGAACCTACGTCAAAATAGATTTCGGACAGCTTCCTAGCCAAAAATTCTACATGGTGACGGCACGAGGAGTAGTTCCTGCGAAGTTTAAGTTTGCTTTTTGGACAAACTTGCAAAAAAACGTATGATTTTGGCAAGGGATATGTAACTGTGGGGCATAGATCTAAGTGTTTGTGACGAATAAGGCGATGGACTCGAAGCTGTACAAGGAGGAATGTCTAAAAAACCGCGGTCTACTTTCCATAAAGCTCGGTGGGTCCCATGAAGCTTTGGCCAGATTTGGCGAGTTGCTACTACAGCCGGGAAGTCATCCAGTGATACCGCGATAATAACGAAGATTTCATCGATAAAAACATAAATCCACGCAAATGCCCACAGCTCCGGCCCATCGAGACATTTTGGTCAGTAATGAAGCGGAAGCTTAAGAAAAGTGGAAAAAGTGGAAAAACAGCTCGGGACGCGACTCAGATGATCAAAATGTGGAACAAATGTGCCAAGGAAGTTAACTCCGGAGGTGTGCAACTTTTGATGGGAGAAAAAGGTGCGAATTTTCACTAGAAACAAGAAGAAATTATTTGTATCAATAATTTTTCCTCAAAGTATAGTGAATTACCCTTGTTTTGATGTATTAACCTTCTTTGTACGCCAATCCGTTACCGAGGTACAGATGATTTTATTATTCCGGATTCTAAATAGACATAGCTTTAGTGAGAGGCAGTCACGTTCTCCACTCAACCACTGGCGTCGGGCATATCTTTTCTTTTCTTAAACAGGGTGCAGCATGATTTAAAAGAATGATCCATATCCTCTCTTGACTTAAAATTACTCTACCGTACATTGCGATCTGACGTACCAAGGAATGAAACGCATTGCATATGCGTCCTCACGAGCAATTCTAGAATAACTTAGTGTCGATTCGAGAGCGTTTACATAAACAGAAATTAAGCTGTGTAAAACGTATAACGCGAGTTTACAAAATTAACAATTTGTTTTACGGTAAGAAACAGTACATAACTGTTTTTAACAGTATTAAAATTAAGGTTAAAGAATAGTTGACGATCATCTTTCAGAGATATATAATATTTTACAGTTTGACCGAATAGTGTGAAGAGCGCTTCACTGTTTCACAGATTATGTTTGCAACTAGAACCTTGAAGACAATGCAGTTATTCTACTCCCTTCACTCTCATAACAAATAAAGTCGAGGGAAACAAATTAGAAAGTAGAAAACAAAAAATTCATACAAGTATAAATAGATTTGTTGTTCCACCTAGACCTATACATGCACAGATAGAAAAAGTTGTTGAAATTTACACGAAAGTAATGCACATAAAGGGAATGCCAAAAAGAGCGTAAATTTAAACGATGTTATCGCCTGAATGTATGCAATTTTCATTGCATTATGTCACTTTTTATATGATGTATGCTATAGAAACTGACATAATGCTATGTAAATTGCATACATTTAGGGTATACTTGTTGGAAAATATCCATGTACACCCAAAATAGTCTCATTTTCTACGTCTTTATTTTTTACGCGCTTCTTAGTTTTCATTATTTTTTTCTGTGGGCTCCCTATTATCCTTATCTTCTTCTTCTTATTGGCATGACATCCCCACACTCTCAAGAAAATTAACCCATTAAATGTATGTGTAATTTCTCATACTTTGCTAAAATGCCCATTCTCATCAATTTCATTAGATTCTCATGACTATCATATTTGCGACACATACCTTGTATTTGATCAAGCCTTGGAATTAATGGCTTATTGAATGCCCTCTCTGCATTCACCGACCACTGGATTTGATCATCAAGTTGATGACGGCGATTTGGAAAAAAATGGCATCTGTGGAAAATTTACCTTCTGGAGGCTTTAGTAAAAGGTTTCGTTTTTAGTTTCGAGTTCCGAGTTACTTGAGTTGGTGAGTATTTAAATTTTAACCATGAAAAAGTTGCACTTAAACAAACAATTGTAAACATATACATAGGTGCCGCTGTCGAATCCGCCTCTTGGAGGAGTATCCCCCAGCCGAAACCATTATATTGTCCGAATCTACTGCTGCAGCAAAAAAGAAAAACAAAAGTGCATGCTTAACATACGAAGGCGGACATACGATGTACCAAACTATTCGGTTCCAATTGGGTTCCAACTTAAGTTTTTGCGATGAACGATCTACTTTCGGCAGATCCACAACGAATGCCGTCATATAGCGAAGCGAACGATTACGACTTCAAATCAGACAGTTCACAGTTTTCAACAATAAATTCAGGAACATCGCCTAAGACCGGCGACTACGGAGCTCTACAATACGCCAGGCATAGCCATAGGACGGTATCCAGGTAGGTATGATCATGTTGCAATAAAAGACGAGATTAAATAATAAAATATGCTTTTGCATCAATAACTAACTTTATTTAAAATAGTGTTTTATTTATTTATAAAGAGAAAAATAAAAAGTAACCAAATTACTTCTGCAAACTGGCGATGTTCTGCATGCATGCATTTGATTGATGGTGATTATAAAAAGTATGTGTCAGTTTTATGGATTTCATGTTATGCATTGGATGAAAATGAAAATTGGAGAGAATCCATTTCTTTTGCACATACTTTTCATGGGTCCAACCCCATTGCAAAAATCCATGTGAGTCGGCACATGAATTTGAGGGGCTTTTTTTCTTAAGTGTGGGACAGAGCCGCCTCGCAGCTTAGTGTTCAATTAGCACTTCCACAGTTATTAACTGCGAGGTTTCTAAGCCAACACAGAAAAAAATAATGAAAACTAAGAAGCGCGTAAAAAATAAAGACGTGGAAAATTAAACTATTTTGGGTGTACGTGGATATTTTCCAACAAGTACACCCTAAATGTATGCAATTTCTATAGCATTATGTCAGTTTCTATAGCATACATCATATAAAAAGTGACATAATACAATGAAAATTGCATACATTCAGGCGATAAAATCGTTTAAATTTACGCACTTTGTGGCATTCCCTTTATGTGCATTACTTTCGTGTAAATTTCAACAACTTTTTCTATCTGTGAAGTTACCATTTTTGCATTCGTATATCATGAGGCTAACACGATGATACTTTTATGCCCAGGGAAGTCGAGACAATTTCCAATCCGAAAATTGTCTAGACCGGCACCGGGAATCGAACCCAGCCACCCTCAGCATGGTCTTGCTTTGTAGCCGCGCATCTTACCGCACGGCTAAGGAGGGCCCCTTATACCTAATCGTTTTCCGGCATTTTAAGTAAATTCCGATTCCGAAGCCCAGTGCTCGATTTTTCAACTACATACAGTGTCTGAAACATGAATTTTGGTAACCCTTCTTGATGCCAGCATGGTTGTGCTTCTCTATACTGATGGGAGCGGTAACCCCCATCGATGGCACACCGTCATCGATTGTCGCGCATATGCCAAGGAGAATTCATCTTCCGATCACCATCCCAAAGTCAAGCCTCTTGCGCATCGACTAACTATGAGCCGACGGCAAAAAAAATGCGAATAAACGTGAATGCACGTATAAATTTATTTGGATTGCAAATGAATGCGCGAAGTGCACCACCAAGTTGCGTCGACTGGTAAGCGGGCGGAATACGGCCAAACGAGGCTGAACGAAAGGGGGTCCCGTATAAAGAGATTGTGAAGTGATAACACCTTTAAGATCGACGTCTTTTATTTTATCCCATGCGACGACAGTTTATATTCGCCATGCCATCTTGGTTTCTTGGATTGGCTTTACGACGATGGCGCGGTTGGCTTAGTCGACGCAGCGTACGAGGTTTTATGCATGGCTTGCTGCGAGTTCATATCCGAGGAAGAATCGGACATGGGCAAGTGTGAAAGAGAAAGAGCATTTTTCGGATTTCGAACTGGTTATGTCATTGTTGGGATTGTGTGATGTGTGGCCTTCGGAAACCTGATACAGGCCAATAATACCCATTGAATATATTTCTGCGGTGGCTCACAGACAGCAAATTACACAATCTAGCTGGTTAAAATAAGGATTATTGAATATCATAGAACAATATAACAACATTGTGCCAAAGGTCCGCCATACAACACATATTCAGCCTCTGAACGATCGAACCCAAATTACTAACTGATCGAAACCTTCAATACGCTTACACACCTAGAAGACGATTATCCTTCTCGTCCTCTACAATAAAATTGAGCTTTCATCCGGCCCATTCCCCACTGTGCAGCCATCAGTACCACCGCATAAGTAAATGCGCCATTTCTATATATGTCGCCCTGTTCGGCTGATGGGACTTAAGCTCGCAATAATTCATCAAGATTAAGCACACCTTGACCGACGGAAAAGTGTAGGGTAAAACAACTCCAGTAGTCCCGTTCGAAATTTTTATCTGTCTTGTAATTACGCAACAATCAATGATCACAACTTATTTACACACTCGGCTCGGCCATACCGTCAGGCCGAACAAACAAATTCGCATAAAAACAACGTAATTTCATGCATCTCTCTTGCCTAATTCCCTCGCTACAAACCGGTGCTCGAGGAGGCAGCATTAATATTTCATCGATATTTTATTCAGCAACGGAAGGCATCATCGTCTTTTCGTTTTCTATATAGATTGCCGAGATCCCCATTCACCAGAAGCTGCCCATGAGTTACGGCCCAATCCTTGGGGCAAAATTAGCATGTGTTGTGAGCTCACCCCCAAATCATCGTCGTCGGACCTGTTGCCTTCCTACCGTTCTTCTCCTTCGATCGTTGATCGTGTCCATCAGAGTTGGTCAGTCAGTCAGTCAATGGTCGATCATCGTTAGTTCCTTCCTTCGTCCTGCAATCCACGCCACACTGCGCACTGTTGTCGTACAAAGTTGGGTGCGGATGTGCTTCCAACGCAACGGTTTTTGCTCAGGTGCTTACAGGTAGCCGATGTTGTATGTAAATTGCTCTAATTATATTCAAATTGCGCACTGGTCCGCAGGCAGAACCATTCGGATCAGTTACGATCAATTTTAATCAATTTGAACCTGTCGGTGATGGACATTTATGTTGCTTGACTTCAGAAATGAATGAACATAGTCAGTGACCTATTTCGTTGTTTGTCATGGAGTACACGAAAGAAATCAGATGTTACTTGAAAATAGAAAAGTACTTTTTGCAAAATCTTTCGGCTATGTAGGGCTACTATAGGACCGGTAGAGAGATTGTTCGCGCAGTGACAGCTTCCTAGTTACTAAATTTGTAAGCAAGCACATGACATCGTAGAAGAGGAAGACTCAGACAATCCATTGTAGTTCTTAAAACTTTTGGTTGATACTAATGACGCTATGCATCTTGTGATAAACTTTGACCAATATGTTTTGGAAATTTAGATATGGCTGTGGCTATCTTTGAATGAAAGCGGGAGTGGAAGTTTTCCGATAAAAACAAATGACTGTCCTGAATATTTATGTAGCGATGAGGTAATATCTCGGTTGCCAGTAAACAAAAGCGCTTCACAAAAATCAGTTAGTTAATGAATCGCATTGAGCGTGTTATAGTCTATAAACAGAACTATTTCAATTATTTCTGTACGTACGTTACGTACGCTGTGCACCAGCTTAAGTCATCTTTCCGTTTGCTCTGTTTTTTTCATCATCTACAGTCTCTGCTTATTGATGAGCCGGGTGATGTTGTTTTGGCTCAATATCGCCCAGCGTCAGGTGGAACTGATCATCCGAATCCGGACCGCACATGCGATTAACCCACAGAAGAAAGGCCAATCATTCCATTGATTGTGTGGCCTTTTATGGCTTTTTGTGACACGACGGCCAGTCCTGCGTCGTAAATTCCTGCCATTGTCGTTTACTTGTTCATCGAATTGTGCCCCTTCACCAAGTACAACGTAAAGCGGGTCACCAGTTAGCTATGGCTGGTGTAGATTTTCGGGGCATGCCTATTCTCATGTTCCTTTTATAACCCCATTACTGTCTACACACGATTGAAACTAAGCACACAATGTTCACCACCGGACCAACCAGAGGGCATCTCCCAAGGTGTTTCAGCTGTAGATTGAACTTCTATGCTGTTCTAATGATGAGTTTTTTTAATGATCCGAAAGCGGTGCGGATTTTAGTGAATCAAGAAAAAACAAGCGATGGGAAAGGCAACCAATGGTTAATTTTTTACTCATCAACAACTTCAACAATGGCAAAGCGAGATGCCATTACATGTCGAATAGTAGTCAGTAAAAGCAATAAAAAATAAACTATCCGAAACAAAGTTGGGAGTCGCTTGGCGGAGTTTGATCTGGTAATACCATGCGCCTTACAGTTGAAGTGCGTTGCGAAGGTGGAAAGACAAAACAGACTCTTTCTCTTGCAATAATCGCAGAAAATGGTATTAGGTAAATTAGGGTTAAAATCAGGGGGAGATTGAAATGTTTTGTAGTAGGTTATCCACTTTTCTCTTTCATCGAACCGCCTCGAGCAATGCTTGAGAGGCATACAATTGAACAAAGAACGTGTGTACTACTTGCTATATCGCTGTTAAAACAATACAGCATTATAAAATAGGTCCACTTTTGTTTTATGTTTTTTGTGTATGCCACCTTGGTTTAATACAAGATAAAAAATACTGTGTTTTGGGAAAAGTTGGATTTGGAAAACATATCGGTCGTCTAGTCTTAATGAGTGAAGGCAAGCTACGTCCGTCAGTCAACCACCGTCATGCACTTCCCCGATATGAACATTTAGGTGCTTCTAACTTAACGCCTGCAATCATCGGTTGATTCCATTGTAGTCATTTCCAGTAGCATAATTTTTCAAACCAGATACCAGATCATGGATGGAAAAAACGAAAGTGAAAGGCAAACATTGGGATCGCTGTTGAGCAATTAAGATGGTGTAAATTGGTTGAGGCGGTTGATGGCGAAGCTGTGATAAATGTTTTGGAGCGACCATCAAGTAACTAATATACGGAGGATTGTGTAAGGGGGTTTTTACATTAAAATTACACATAATCCTGCGTTTGAAACTTAAAGGTGTAAATGGACTCAAGTAATCGAATTTCATGGATCTTACTTCATTCTTGTACTCATAATTATGCTTATCTTCAGAAGGGCACAATCGATCACAAAATCCTAAAATAATAGTACGAAGACCAAGACAATTTTTTTCATTTTTCATTTTTAAACCATGCAACGAACCGTTGCCGTTGTATTTTCCATATCTGAATATATTCAGGGACCTTGGATTTGTTTTATTCATTTCGGCAAATCAAACATTATGAAAGATGCATAACAGATACATGTTTTCTAAACACGCAAATAAAACGTTCATGAATTCGTGAGCTAACAAGTTCGCGGTGTATTTTGAGTCACGGATTCGGGAACAACAGTCACGTTTCCTGGAACGTTCTGGAAAACGTGATTGGTGTTCCCGAATCAATGATTTAAATCACGGTGGTTCACGAATCCAGGAACGCCTCTTTTGCATGCAAACATTCAAAATACATTATTCTACCCAAAAAAAAAAAATACATCACACGCATACATCATTTCTTTCTACATGTTTGTCTTCCGAAATGCTTACGCAAAGAAATAAAAATAATAATACTTTTGCAATTTATGCGTCATTGCGTCTATATCCTACTTAGACTTTTTCTCGAGTGTTGTTTAATGCTAGTTCTGTGTATTTTAAACGTGGTTTTCGAAATTAATGTTTTTTTACACAGCAAGTATCTCCGCATAAAACCCGACTCAGTGTAGTTATTAATTTAATTACATATTACCGTCGGCAAGATCAAAGTCTTCTGGGATCATTTGAATTTCTGTTAATTTCGTTCGCTCATCGATCGCACCTCCATTTGATTTGAAATTGTTCGATCTGTTGCACATACATATATGGATTCAACCAGAGCTTCAAACACCATAATGACTGGGGAGGTTGTGCTTGCTCGTTCAAATTGATCCTTCATGCCCAATGCCCATACTCATATAGATACATGTGATCAATCGTCGCAGCACTGACTTGTGGTGCATTGCCACTGACCGATAGAAAATTAAACCATTACTAATAGTTCTCTCGTATTTTCTCTCTCTATTTTCCCTATGCCTGCCGCGTGCGTGCTAATTACAGGTATCCGCTACCGATCCGGACTGTGGCGTCAATGCGATGGTAAATTACACCCTCGGCGAGGGTTACAAGAAGATCACCGAGTTTGAGATCCGTTCGAGCACGGGTGAGGTTTGCATCTCCGCCGAGCTGGACTACGAGACGCGCAATTCGTATGAGTTTCCAATCATCGCCACCGATCGGGGTAAGTTTTCACTGACACGGTAATACTTTCCGGATCATATACGTTAACTGTGATGTGATTTTCTTTGCTCGACGTGTTTTTTGAGCTGGGTGGAACCGGATCTAATATCTAATCTACAAAACATTGCTAATGTAACTTACTTACCAAATGAGATAACTTGCAACACTTTTCATTTTCAAAGTTATTTTATTACAAATAAATTTATTTATTCGTATATTTATTTGGGAGGCACTCTGTGTTCTTAACCGCTACTGTGCCGTAATCTACTGTGGTACTCTGCTGTACAGAGTCCACACAGAATCTATTTTTAGATGTCCATAATTCGTTATTGTTGTCGTTGCCAGTCCATATCATCGTGAGTCCATTGTGTTCATTTGTCCATGTGATGAATCCAGTGATCGTTGCTTTGTTCAGTTGCCATTAATCGAAGTACGTTGGAGGAATGCCTCCGAGAAGAACAGATTTGTCAATCGTCATTAGGCAGCCGTGTCGGTGAGGTGCGTTCCCCAAAACGCCACCGTGCGGACTGCGCTTCTGGTGACTGACAAGGGTTTGGTGGAGGGGCTGGGAATCGAACCCATGACCATTCGCTTATGAGACGAACGTGTAGCCAACTACGCTACGGGACCCCCCTATTACAAATAAAGAAGCCACAAAGATATGTACCCGCCCCGTATTCGAATTGGGACGTGTAGAATGTGTCATGCATCTAACTTCACCAAAAAAGCGATACTAATTTGAAGGAACGAAAAACTGGTTGCATGTTATGTGCCACATATGTGGGATATCTGGCAGCAGGAGTTCCGCTAAAAACATTAAATATTTCAAGCGGTAGTTTTGAACAAATGTTGCTACAAGAAAGAACCCAGCCAAAACAAAATCGTATATGCTAGCGGATAAGTGTACAAGGTGGAGGCGATATAGGCGCATTCCTCCATTTGACTGCGTGCAAAATGCACGTATATGGCCTCCACATTGTACACTTATTCGGTATGATATACGATCTTGTGTTTGCTGGGAAGTAGGGCAGGAGGTTCGGTTGTGGGCACCCTTTTGAATTTTGTCCATGACTTTGGTTCTAGTTGGTATTATGTCTACATTTTTATAGCAATGGAAAGCTAGACGTACAACCTTACTGCTAGAGAAGAAATTGGTTTGATTTAATCGATTTGAAACGTTTTATTGACAATTTCGCAAATTTAGAATTTTTGGACAATTCAATTTTGTGGTTCGGTTGTGGGCACTCTTAAAAATCCGGCTAATAATGACGAATAACAAATAAAATCCACCCAGTTTCAAAGAAAAAGAGTAATTTATTAGTATTAATTGTCATGAAACACTAAAAAACCTAGATTAATCCACCTAGCAGTGATGATGCCTTTCTCATGCATTGAAGAAGGGATCGGAAACAATCACTTAAGAAAGACCAAAAATAGCACTTTAGGAAGTTGGGTTTAACTTTTTCCATCAATTAACATATATTGCATTCATTTATATACATCGCAGGCAAAAAAATATTTGTTTTTAAATTTTGCGTTTTTCTTCTCAATGAGGGGTCCTTATGAAAATAAATAATAATTTGTCAACAACTTCGGAAGGTCCAATTTAAAATGGAAAACAATAAGACTGAATTCCCCGTCGAATGCAATTTGTTGCGTGTGAATCGATTAACGCTTAGTTCCAAAAAGCGCATATACAATGGTTAGAATAAACAATAAAACTTATTATTACAATAAATTATGACTGAATAAATCGAATGAAATGCATAAAAACAGCATAAGAATAAGTTTGTTGATAAATTCAGTGATATTGAACAATTTGTCAATAAAAAGATGGTGCCCATAACCGAACCAATAAAGGTGCCCACAACCGAATTTAGCAGCATTTCAGGAAAGTGATGAAAAAAAAATTTCTAACTGAAATTTTGATGGAAATCGTTATTGAAAATTTATTTAATTTAGAACTCACTTTTCCAATTCAATCACACCATTTTATGACACTTTGAAAATGGTTAAACAAAATTTTCGTGTTGATTTCTATGTAGAAAAAAAATTTTTCATAGTTCAAAGTAGAGGTGTCTATCTTCTTCTTCTTTATTAAAGAGGCTTACAGCTCTTGGCTGGTTCACCTCTGGAGGTGTCTATCTACTTTGGTATTCTGCACAAAACATCGTGTTTCGATAGCAAATGGATGACAGATGTCAGAATAACAGTATCTGTTTTCTGTCAAAAGATACGTGGGGGTGCCCACAACCGAACGGTGCCCACCAGGGTTGTAAATATTCGGCAGCACTGGATGAGGGTGATGTTTTTTTTAATTAATTTTTTTATTTTCTTCCTCCCTTGAAATCGATCTCACATTCCCGAAGAGGGAATCGTTTCGTCTTGGGCTCAGGTGGATTTGAATGTATGAACATTGTGCTGGGAAAGTTAATCAAATGCTACGATTGCAGGAGTTATGAAGAAAACCATCTAGCTTGGACTGAAATCGATCAAAAGTGCGACTCTGCAATCAACTAAATGATTGACAGCTGAGACACAAAAAAAACAAACAATAAAAGAGATCGGGATGCAAGATTGGGAAGGTTCGACTGGTTAACCATAAAAATAATGTTCGATGGTCAGATGAGCCTTCAAAAAACAATATGGTAAATCGTACATAACTTTTGATAGAAAAAAACATACATCTGAGATTTTCGGACACAATACACAATACAAGCACATAACATATGTGTAACTCGGGTAGCAAAAGTTGTACCCTTATTATAACACTTTTTATTTGTTATACGGAACATCGAAACGTCAGAAGATAGTATAACAGTATTTGATCTAACAAGGGGTCACGCGACTTATATTGTATATCTGAATACGATTCGCGTTGGAATTATACAAAAGATTTTCCCTAGTGGCGTTGGATGTTTAGGAGCTGATTTTTTTTATAATAAATTGGAGATTGGGGTAAACAATATTAAAGTAGAAAAAAAGGAGTTTGAGGTATGTAACTGATTTAATATTGAATTGATATTGATTCGACAAACTCGAACAAAATCCATTCGTGCGCCGCGCACGGGCTGTTAACCAGTAAACGATAAATTTGTTTGGTGTTTGGTTGAAATATTATGTTTTTATTCGAAAAGCATATCAAATGCTCATTCATTGCCATGAGCATATTTATTAACTGCATTTCTCAAACAATTCCTATGCTCTGCCGTAATCTGAAAAAGTGACGTATACGCCATTTTCCAAAAATAGCGTTATCGAGTACTACTCATCGAGCTCTTTAACAGAAAATGGAAATCATGCATGTTGTAAAATGGCTGTTACGTCACTTTTACAGATTACGGCAGTGCTGCCGTAATCTGAAAAGGTGACGTTTTAACCATTTTCAAAAATGGTGTTAACGAGTAGTACTCATCGTGCTCTATAACAGAAAATGTTGTTGTAATTTGGCGCATACGTCACTTTTTCAGATTACGGCAGTATGTGTGGCGTCTCTCCCAATGGTGTGGCATCGCAACCGAATTTGACTTTTTTCTAACATGTATGTATCCGACATTTTGCCTTTCAATGTTTCCTCCTTAAACTATCAATAACAACAAGTAGAGTTTCATTTACCGGATTATTTTGAAGAAATATTGGTTTTTAAAAAGTTGGATTTACCCACAGTTAAATGTTCAATGCATATTTTTGGTGTTTTCTGTTTCCTTTTTACATGTCGTTGAAATTTCTCTACTTTTGGTAAAGAGTATTCGGAATACTATCAACCTAAAAGCAATGTTCTAATAATGAAAAGAATGCCATGAAAAGAGATAACATTAATATCGTACATCGTAATAACCTATTCAGATTACATGCTTCATGGCATGTTAAAGATTATCTTGATTTCCACGTTGAATCATCACATTTTCATTTTATATGATCACCGAATTGGAAACACCTTACAGTTGCAATGTTATCCTGCATTATGATAAGCGAGTTTGCTTTCGTACGATTGATAATTTATAATGTTGCTTCTAATCTATCTATTTTGTGATTGTTGCGCATCGTAGACAAACATTGGTTTATCCCTCGTCATCCTTTTGAAAAAACCGAAGACTGCGTATATAAAGATTCGCTCCCAATGTAGAACAGTTCTAAGGGATATACTTTTCTACACATGTTGAATAAAATCTAGATTTTTACCATGCTGACTCAAAAATATTATATCAATTTTAGAGAAATTTTATTTTCGTATGATAAATAAATTAAAATGGATAAAAGACAAACATTTCATCAAAAATTTCCTGAAAATAGAGGTTCACCCTTCAAATAAATCAAATTAGACTTTATCAAAAACAATTTGGTTAGCAAGAGCATAGGAGAGACCTTCTTTTGGATGCAATCCGTCATTTTTAAAAACAATGTAAAAAATTGATGATAGAAAAATAAATATCATTATACTTCGGCTACAGATCTTGCTCTTTGCAGTCTTGGAAAAAAGTGTTATAATTTTCTGATCATATGGTATTTGTTTACACTTGAAAATGACAGAACGATGTTCCCGTTCCCAATTATAACAGTTATGGCTCATCAAAAGGGGGTCAACTTTTGGATTGGATTTTGTTCGAAGATCCACTTATGTTATGTGATACAAGCTAAGCTTTTCATCAATGTATTCATATTCAAAATCGGTGGTTGGCAACCAGGCGGAAAAATAGTTTACAAAACGAAATCCAAGAAGGCGGCCAAATTCAATATGGCTGCCTCTATTTTTATTATTGAAAATTGAAGATACACTCTTTCCAACGATATGCTGATCTCTATGATCGTTTGAGAAATGTTGGAGTTATGACAGTTTTGATAAGTCAAGAATTAACAAAAATGGAAGGGTCAATTAAAATGATTTCGTTTGTAACTAACGAGTGGTTCATCTTTCTAAAGAATTTAACTCGGATTCTTTATATACTCGCCGAAAGCTTTCGAATGAATATAAATTTAGGCATTTTTAAGAACCTCGTGCAAATAGTGGCCCGGTCTCAGCGAGAATTACTCACTAAGTCCCCAGGACCAATATTCTTCGTCCTGTCATACCACTTCGTTTGTTTTGAAAGGATTGGCAAATATTTATTTACTTATCCCTTCCATAACTGCCGTAATCTGAAAAAGTTACGTATACGCCGTTCTCCAGAAATGGTGTTAACGTGTATTACTCATCGAGTGCTTTAAAATAGAGATGGGAAACTTGGCCCAATTGCTAATGGTGTATGTAGTAAATTTCGTGATCAACATGTTTTGTTCGAGGCAGTACTTTATGTGTCAGATGTCCATGTTTTTCATCATAGTAGGTCACTTTTCTTACTACGGTACCGATTAATTACTTTATATGTATAAAATCCGGGTTACTATGGTAAAATCACGTTGTTCACAATAACTGTATGGAATTCTTAATTTTGGTTCCTGTTATGCCAAATCCCATTGTTTTCTTATAGGATTTGGCCATAATAGAACTATTAGCGGGATAACTGGTGCAAAGGACGCAAACAATTATGCAAAATTATGTTGTACAATTATGTTTAGATTGTTCTGAAGGAGATTAAAGGTGTTATCATGTAATATGATATGATGTGCCACTTAGTGTAGAATGCAATAGTGCGAAAACTGGTGATATAACCACGACTGGTACATCTACCCTTACTGCCTTAAAAAAATTTGTTGATCACAAGATTTATGGCGCCATTAGCAATCGAATACTTACCCAAGCATGAGTTAATGAGCAAATTTATATCATGTTGTGTTACTGAGTTCAACAATTTTTCTAATAAAGGGAGTTATAAACTTGCTTCAGGATGCGATTAAAATAACTAAAATTTCTAACAAACTGAAGAATAGTAAATAATTTTGTAATTTTATTAGGAAAAAAACGAGCAATGGGTAATGTTTTTAACATAACCGCGAGTAGACGTAGGACTTGTAAAAACGTAAACACGTAACATATTTACATTTAACTTCTAACTTTTCGATCTATGGAGTTTGATCATACACGGAACCGCGAAACAACTCACTTTATGGTTCCTTTCACTCAAATCCGCCCTTGCGTGGAAGAAGTCAAAAATAAGTAAAATGCGAAAAAATCCGGTGCGTACTTCCGTGTTGAATTTTCACCCACTATGAAGTTTCACCAACTCAAATTTATGTTATTTTCACTCACCCGAGACTATGGTGAAAACAACCCAAATTTGGCTTCTTCCACGGAACAGCACACGTTGGGTCGATGCAGCTCTCTTTGTTTATAATAACATTCATGGGAGGGAGTGAGAAAACTACTTACTTTTGAGTTAAAAAAATGAACTTCGTACTCAAAGTTGAGTTCTTTAAACTTTTTTTAAGGTTCTTTATTTTTTCTGTGTAGGTATTGATATTGGAAATGACAACTATCATGCTGTGTACACACTTAGTTTTTATTTCTGCAGCTCGGCAAAAATCCGCACAGCCGTGCGCCAGCAAAATGAAAAACTGATATCCCGGCAAAAATGACGTTTGTTAGCTGATTTTCGGCAAATTATTTGCTGATTTTCAGCAACTTTGACAGAAATCTCGGCAAAAAACATGTTTGCTGGGGCACGGCTGTGCGAATCTCGGTAAAAATTCAACATTTTGCAGAGATCCCGATAAAAAAAATTAAGTTTGTAGAATTATAAGCAATTTGTTTATTCAAAACTTCTGGAAATAAAACTAATAATTGAGTACATAATTAGAATTGCTTTGTTTCCAACTATTAAGCCCTTATTTACTCAAGCAAATGCAGGGCATTTATAGATTTCTTATTGATGATAGTATTTGAAGTTTAAAAATTCTATTAATAAAATTTTCAGACTTGTTCAGGGCAAAATGTGCTATTTTAAGGGAACTGTCTCGTTTTCCAAACAAAGAAATACAGCACCAATTTCGTTGCTTATTTTTGCTAACATGCGTGCTTACTGCTGAAAAAAATCACAACAATAAGAAACAAGTCAAGGAGCAGTAACCCTACTAAAATACTGCTAATACGTCAACGAAAATTTATTGTTTTGATTCCAAACTACGAGTCTTCGTCAAGTTTAATAATATAATTTCCCAGAAAATGAAAAACAAAGAATAAGATATTGAAAAATGCGCGAGCAAAAAGCACGTCAGTACGCGCTGCTGTCACAAATTGTAATGACTCGCACACGGCAGGCACTGCTTCTTTTATACACAAAGACAATCTTGCTGTGGACCCGAAGGCCCGTGACATACAGCATTTTGATGTCCGTGTTAGGAATGCACGGGATTGGTTACATATGAATTTTTTGCTAGCTTTGACAAGAATCTAAATTTTCAATAGCTTATCGTTAATAATCTTAACTTTTAACGAAATAGGAAAATTGCTGGAGAGTGTCCGAGTGTCGATTGATATATAAAGCTTAAAAATCCATCGAAAGATAAAGGCGCTAGTAACGTTCTAGGATAGGATGTGCCAAGTAGTCATTAAAAATCGTACCGATTTTCTGTCACAATCGTACCGGTTGCTGATTGGTTGAAAATGACAATCGATTACTTCGAGCGACAGCTGGCGGGTTGGCTGGCTAGCAAGTTTGATTACAGGATTCTCCCCTCTTCGGTTTCCATGGGGTTGCTAGGAATGCTTAATGCAATCGTCCATAAGTTTCCCTAGCGGCACACATGTTTCGCTTAGTTTATTGCAACTCATATATGACCAGATTTGATCACAATCTAGTTGCTGCAGCCTTTTTTGTCTGACTTGTGCTGCTCGGGTTGCTATATTTTTGCATCATAACAAACTGACCAGCTCTCTTATCATGGCGGTTTGGCTTGTTTGGTACATCAAATCACCTCCATTTAAGACACCTTGGCTCCGACAATGAGTTTTCATCCAAGTTTATGCTTTTTATTGATTGATTACAACAATCTCCCAAACGTTCCAAAACTGCTATTGGAGTACCAGTTGCAGATGTCCAATTTACCTTTCTTATGGACTTCACGGACCTCGACAGCCACCCGCCGCGACCGTTCTTCATTAGGGAAACTGTTGAAGTAATCATCCTCATAAAGATTGTGAAGTATCCCATCGACAGCTCTTGGAAACTTCTCCGTGAGTCGAATAGCCTTTGGGTTTTTTACGTACTGTGCTCTTGCAGGTGACCAAACCGACCAAATGTTGCTACGTCTATTATCATTACTTCGTGTTCTTGCGAAGGATCAGGCGACCATCCGAAATCACGAATGGTATTCCAAGTATCCGATCCGATCCGAATTGACGAATGGATACTTGGTGGAACATTTGTTCAAAGTCACCTGATAAGGCCACTCGATTACCGGTATCTTAACAATACAGAAGAGAGAGCATTTGACTGATCCAGATATTCATTGAGATCCTTTGAGACCTTTCTCTATGCATTCCATATTAATCGGATCTTATTCAGCTTTCCACGTTCATCATAATTTTATTCTAAGCCGAATATGTTGTTTTTTTCGATCATACAGTATTACTGAGATTATGCGGAACGAGAGTTTGGTGTAATCTATCTGGTGTACGTGATGCTGAATTTCATCGTTGTTCCTGGTGGGCAGCAGACCAGAGTGTAAAAGTGGGTGATGACGGAAATAGCATCCATCGTTGCCACAAAGTTTTGTGTTACGGCATGCTATACGACCGTGTCCATAAATACAAGAAGTACGACAGAGTCCTTGATTATGCACCTTCTTCCAGCATTCATCAACACTCAAATTCAAAAATGTTCTATACTATTTAGTGCGATGTTAAACAACTGCAGCGTTGGAAAAATCTCAAATTCTCAAATTACATCCGCGATTCAAATCAAGTGCGAGTCAAATCGTCTCAGACTTATGGCCCAGAGAATCGCTCATGATTCTACTCGCGATTTGCATCACTGCATGATTTTTACGTGTTCTTCATTGTTGAATGCATTGAGTAACCGTTTTTTGCTTCAAAAAGGATTATAAATCCATATGTAATAATAAAATACGCATTGATTGGCTTTTGACGCCTTTTTTTGGCGAGTGAGCGAAACTATGCGATTCTGACCGAAAAACCTTGAAGAATCGCAAAATCCAACAATTGGGCTGCAGCTATGTGATTACAGAGCTCTTGGACCACTACTGTACCGAAATTGATTAATGTATCGAGCTCTCTGCCTTGAATACTGAGGATATTCTGACCTTTTATATTAGCGATTCTGTCAACAGTTCAGCACATCCGCTGTAGGCGATTTATATCCTCTCCTTTGGTCTAGCCACAAGCATATGGGGTGAAATTATAATTACAGATTAATCAACAGGGTCTCCCGCAAATATAAATAAATCACGCGGAAGAACCTGTCCAAACCAAACCGAGAATTACCTAGACCGGCACCGGGAATCGAACCCAGCCACCCTCAGCATGGTCTTGCTTTAAATATAGCCGCGCATCTTACCGCTAGGCAAAGGAGGGCCCTCAAGGCATATCGAGACATATCGATCCTTTGATTTACTGTTCGTAGGTTTTGTGTTATCGTGAAATCGTAACACCATTGCCATTTTTAACATCTCAGTGAAGAAATTTTCACTTTTGTACTTTTGAAGCAACTAACATAATTGAAAATATGTTTCAAGAGAAGTTTTCAAACATTCTAATAAATTAATTTCCGATTATTAGATTCTTCCGATTAGATTAGATCAGATTACATTTGATGAGTTGAAATTGGTATGGGTTAGATATGATTAAATTGTAATTATTATCTCTCATCTTTCAATATTATTTTGCAATAGTTTCCATAATTGCTTCGTCAGTATTCCAAATAAACACTAAACCCCCTATTTTCCGATTGAACAGGAGGACTCAGTACCACAGCAATGGTCAAAATTCAACTAACCGATGTCAACGATAACCGGCCAACATTCTACCCTCGCGAGTACAATGTTTCCCTGCGCGAATCGATGCCCACCAATTCTCTCCTCTCGACACCAGTGGTTGTGATCGTGGCCACCGATTCGGACTCTGGCAGCTTCGGTACCATCAGCTATCGGATAGTTGCCGGCAACGAGGCAGGTATTTTCCGAATGGATCGGTTAACGGGCGAGATCTTCGTTGCTCGTCCAAATATGCTGTCCAGCAGAAGCCAACCGTACCACCGACTGAACATCTCGGCCAGCGATGGCGGAGGTTTGAGATCCACGCACGATGCAGAAGTGTTCATCAGTGTGATCGATGCTACGCAAAGGCCACCGATCTTCGATAAGCCACGGTACACGTACTACGTCAAGGAAGATGTCAAGAGAAACACAGTTGTGGGAACCGTATCAGCAACTAGCAGCAACTCAGGTTTTTATACAGAATTAAATTTTAAATATCATGAAGCTCAACCAGTAAATCGTTTTCTAGGAAGTCGAGGTTCCATCCGATATTTCATTTACTCGGGAGACCCCGACGGATACTTCGCCATAGACCCCGTTTCAGGAAACATACGCGTTGCAAGCACTTTAGATCACGAAACAAAGCCTCAGGTTCTACTCAACATTCAAGCAACCAGTGGTGATCCCCCAGCGTACGGTCACACGCAAGTCAACATCGACATCGAAGACGTCAACGATAACCCACCGGAGTTTGAGTCGAACACGGTTCGCATATCCGTACCGGAAAATGTCGAAATTGGATCTCCTCTCTACGCAGCTAACGCTCACGACAAGGACTCCGGAATGAGCGGTGTCATCACATATCGGCTGAGCAACAACGGACCTGTCACAGGCAATCTCTTCAGTATAGATAGCCGGAGTGGTCACTTGAGTTTGGCTCGTCCTCTCGACTATGAAACAGTTCAGAGGCACACTTTGATTGTTACGGCGTCGGATTCGGGTATACCATCGTTGTCTACTAACCTTACAATCTTGGTTGAAGTTCAGGATGTCAATGATAACGCACCGGTGTTTGAGCGAAACGAATACTCAATCAAGGTTTCGGAATCAACACCAAGTAATTCACAGGTAAGATGATCAATAAACAGAATGATGTTTTTTCGGTAAAATCTCAACGGTGTCTCTTATATTCTCACAGATCATGCAGGTCACCGCAATTGATGCTGATACAGGAAACAACGCTCGTCTAACCTACCGAATTCTTGGAGATGATCAACGATCACGTGGCGGAAAATCATCCCCCAAAGTATCGGAAGCCACTATTCCGGAAATATTTGGCATTTTCCCGAACAGTGGTTGGATCTACCTCCGGACAAAACTCGATCGTGAAGAACAAGAGCGGTACAACATCACGGTAATAGTGAGTGACAATGGCGTGCCTACGTTGACCGCGATAACCCACGTGATCGTTACTGTACTCGACGCTAATGACAACAATCCAGTATTCGTGAAGCAGTTGTACGAATTCCAAATCGAAGAGAACATGCGGCGTGGATCCGTCATTGGATTAATTACGGCTACGGATGCTGATGCTGGAATCAATGCTGTGGTTCGGTACAGCTTGATCCCGAGCAACACCAGCTTCCAAATCAATCCAATATCTGGTAAGACATCTTTGTAGGTTCATGCGCCAAAACAACCATTAATTTTCTTATCTAAACCCAGGTGAAGTAACAACGCGTGACAGTCTCGATCGGGAAACGAAATCCAACTACGACCTGGTGGTGGAGGCACGGGATCAAGGAACACCCTACCGTAGCTCCCGAGTTTCTGTAAAAATCAAAATCCTTGATGTCAACGACAACTCACCGGAGATCGTGGACCCCCAGGAGGACGTAGTAAGTGTTCGCGAGGAACAACCTATCGGAACTGAAGTGGTCCGCGTCAGAGCAATCGATCGTGATTTTGGCGTCAACGCATCCATCACGTACTCCATTCAAAAAGGACGTGACTCCGACGGGCATGGAATGTTCTCGATCGATCCAATCTCAGGTCTGATTCGAACCAAGGCGTCACTTGATCACGAGGAGAAAACCATCTACCGGTTGGCAGTGGCTGCAACTGATAATGGAAAGCCTCCTCGACAAACGATTCGTCTACTAAGGATTGAAGTACTGGATTTGAACGATAACCGACCTACTTTCACTAGCTCTAGTTTGGTCTTCAGGGTAAGTAATAGTTTTTTTATACATGAACATTGACTAATTATTATTTTCACAGTTACGGGAGGACGTTGGCGTTGGCCATGTAATCGGATCAATCAGTGGCAATGAACAATCAGATCTAGATAACCTCGTTACAAGTACAAATGACCTTCACATCACCTACACGTTGACGGCACTAACTAACGATATTACTGAGGGAGCATTCGACATTGATCGCAACTCGGGTAAGCTAGTTGTCGCGAGGTCATTGGATCGTGAACAACAGAGCGAGTATCGCATGGAAATCCGAGCGCTAGATACAAGTGCCAGCAACAATCCGCAGAGTTCAGCTGTAACGGTCAAAATTGAAATAGCCGATGTGAATGACAACGCTCCGAAGTGGCCGAGCGATCCGATTAACGTTTACATTTCCGAAGATGCCACGGTTGGGTCGGTTGTGTTCAACTTTACGGCTACTGATAACGATTCCGGAACAAACGCAGAGATCAAGTATAATCTGCCCAAGCCAGCAACACCGCAGAAAGAGTTTTTCTCTATTGATTCCCTGACTGGATCGTTAACTTTGCTAGCTCCTCTAGATTACGAAGAAACCAAAGAGTTCCTACTGATCGTTCAAGCAACGGATCAATCGTCGAATGCCACCGAACGAATGACAACATCAGCCACCGCCCGTATCATGGTCACCGATGTCAATGACAATCCACCGAAATTCGTAGTTCCACAAGCACAGGACACAACCGTCTACATTAGTGACTCTCTGGAAGTGAATCATATTGTCTCGCACGTGGTAGCGAACGATCGTGACAGCGGTGAAAATGGCCGAGTGGTCTACAAAATCATCAGCGGAAACGAGGATGAACGATTCGTGATTGATCCAGATACGGGGTTCATCAAACTGGCGAAACCATTCAGCAGTAACTTCATTGCTGATAGTTCGAAGAATTCCGTTACTGGCCGGTACAATTTAGTTATCAGTGCAGCTGACCAAGGTGTCCCACGTTCCAAGGAAGCCAGGATAACTATTCAAGTGGTTATTCAAAATACGAGTAACAATCCGCCGAGATTTTTAGAATCCGTTTATCACGTCAACATCACTGAGAATGTTCCCACTGGAAGCTTTGTCGTTCGTGTTTCAGCCAAGTCTTACAACGACAATGGCAACGCAAACCTAACTTATGAAATTCCTAAGGGCGTTGGAGATGATCACCTGGTAGTGGACTCAGTACGAGGAATCGTCACAACGCGAGGATCATTTGATCGAGAAGTGAAGGACATGTACACCATTCCCATCTACGTCACGGAACAAAATCGCTTCAAGAGTGCAGCTTCCGGAACATCAACGGATATGAGTCAGTTTGATGTCGCAACGTTGGTGGTAAGAATCACAGATGTGAACGATCATGCTCCAGAGTTTCTGCCTGGGTCGTGCTATCCGTTGGCAGTACCGGAGAATAGTGAGCTATCTGTGATTCATACGGTTGTAGCTAGCGATGCAGATGAAGGACTCAACGGTGAAATCACGTACAGCATTTCAGGTGAGTTTCAAAGGCTATGGTCATTGATTTCCAGGTCGTAATTCGTATTTACTATTTCAGGTGGCAATATTGGTAATAAATTCAGCATAGATATAAACTCTGGAGCGTTGACCGCCCGTCCGTTGGATAGAGAGATCCATGCTCGATACGTTCTTCAGATAACGGCACAAGATCGAGGTTCGCCCACTTCTCATCAGGGCCATTGCAATATCACCATACGCGTCGAGGATGAGAATGACAATGATCCGAAATTCGAACTGCAAAAATATATCGCCACAATTGACGAAGATGCATCGCTTGGTACAACAGTGCTGACAGTAAAAGCAGTGGATCCGGATATTGGGATCAATGCGAGGATCGTTTATTCGTTGGCCAATGTTACTGAATGGCTGTTTGATATTGACAGCAAAAGTGGCGTTATAACGACTGCAGGGTAATAACTAGATCGATTTGTAGATTGGGTTAGAATTCTAATCGTCATTCTCTAATTTCAGATATTTTGATCGAGAAAGGCAAAGCATCTACAACTTCATGGTAGTCGCGACGGATGGTGGAAGATACAACGCACGTTCTCAAAGCGTCCAAGTTCAAGTAATAATCGCAGATGCCAATGACAACAAACCAGTGTTCGACAAGTACCCTTTCAAAGAGCAAATTGGGGCCTTAGTTCAGCCAGGACAAACTCTGTTGCATATTTCCGCAACTGACGCTGATCAAGGTAGCAACGGAGAGATTGTATACAGCTTGAACGACAACCCGAACAATGCCAAGTTCAGGATCAATCCGAATACGGGAGCTCTCAGTGCTACACAGTCCCTTGCCAGCGAAAATGGTCGTTTGCTGCATATAGAGGTAACAGCTAGGGATAAGGGCAGCCCTCCACAGGTCGCTACAGGTTTGATCGAGCTTCGCGTAGGAGATCTTCAGCAAGAGCTTCCTGCTCTCAAGTTTCAGAACAGTTCTTATAAAGTGAATTTGGTTGAAAACACTCCAATCGGACAAGCTGTGCTTAACTTGAACGCTGTTCGAAGCGATGGCCGTCGGCAAAAGATCATCTACAGTTTTGGATCTGGCAATGAGGATGGTACGTTCTCGATCGATGCAGTCACAGGCGAGATAAAGATCCGTAACTCACAAAACCTGGATTACGAGCGGTTCAGTCGATTGAATACAGAAGGTATTGATCTAGTGGCAGTTGCTAGAACCGACGGAAGTCCTCTTCTGTACGGATACTGCTCGATCAAGGTGATTCTGCAAGATGAGAACGACAATGCTCCTCGGTTTACCCAACAACAGTACTCCGCATCGGTTTGGGAAGGCAACAACAAAGGAGAATTCGTCATTAAGGTGAACGCATTCGATACTGATCAGGGATCAAACGCTCACATTTTGTACCATATCGTGGATGGTAATCACGACAATGCTTTCATCATCGAACCTGCGTTCAGTGGAATCGTGAAAACCAACATTGTGCTTGATCGCGAAATTCGGGACAAATACAAACTTAAGGTGATCGCTACTGATGAAGGAGTTCCTCAAATGACCGGGACTGCTACGATCAACGTCAACGTAGTCGATGTGAACGACAATCAACCAACGTTTCCACCCAACACAATGATTAGTGTTACTGAAGGTAAGCATATTTTTGACGTAGGACTTACGTCTTTCTTTACTATACTGGGTGTGATTTAGATTTTTGGAAATCGAGAGCGTTACGCTGGAAGAGAAGATTTTGAACGCTAATAGCGCCTTTACCTTTCGATGGATTTTGAAGATTTATATATCATCGACTCGGACACTCTCCAACATTTTGCCAATTTCATTGAAACTTAAGATTACTAGCGATAAGCTATTGAAAATTTCAACTCTTGTCAAAAGAAAGTAAAGTTTCATATGTTACCAATCCCGTGCATTCCTAACACGGACATCAGAATGCGGTATGTCACGGTCCTTCGGGTATACCGCAAGATTTTTTTTTGTGTATAAAAGAAGCAGTGCCTGCCGTGTGTGAGTCATTACAATTTGTGACAGCAACGCGTACTGACGTGCTTTTTGCACGCGCATTTTTCGTTTCGTTCGTTCGTTCGCTGCTTACCTACACAGCGACAGCATGCAGTCACCAGCGGTAGAACTACCGGTGGGTCGGCGAATATATATGAAAGAAGAGGGCGCATTTTTTTTTTCGTATTTCTGTGCTTGATGATGGTCGGATACAGTGGTGTCAGTTGCGATGGATGCAATCGCCCATCGAATCGCTCGGAGTTCATCGGCTAGAGGCCATGATGACTGAGGCAGCGAGGGCAGCGGTGGTGGATGAAGATGAATAAAATTAGAGAGATTTGGTCTGCTCATCCACGAAAAGTGATTGGTTTCATAATCCACATGATCCCGGGATGGGTAAGAGTCATGTCATATGACTGACCATATGTTAAGTTGTGCTTGGTACTAAACGACACATACATTAAAACATGGTTATACTATAACAGTTCTGATTCCCCAGCAAAAAAATTGGATTAAAAATGGTACTTTCATTTATTTGCAGAAGTCATTATCAATTAAAGATACACAGTCAGCAATAGTGTTAATATCCATTTTACATTAGAAAATTTCGCTGTATTACATGTAAATCTTTTAAAAAAGTCCGCGAAAAATAATTTCCAGAAAAATATTTAAATAAACTTTATCTTATTCTTTGTTTTTAATTTTCTGAGAAATTGTATTATTAAATTAACGTAGACTCGGAGTTTGGAATCAAAACATTACATAATTTTTCGTTGATGTATTAGCAGTACCTCCTTTATTTTAGTAGAGTTACTGCTCCTTGACTTGTTTCTTATTGTTGTGATTTTTTTCAGCAGTAAGCACGCATGTTAGCAAAAAGAAGCAACGAAATTGGTGCTGTATTTCTTTGTTTGGAAAACGGGATAGTTCCCCCAAAATAGCACATTTTGCCCAAGTTTGAAAATTTTATAAATAGAATTTCTAAACTTCAAATACAATCATGAATAAGAAATCTATAAATGCCCTACATTCGCTTGAGTAAATTAGGGCTTAAAAGTTAGAAACAAAGTAATTCTAATTATGTATTTAATTATTAGTTTTATTTCCAGAAGTTTTGAAAAAAAATTGCAAATACATAATTCTACACAGTTTAGAAGTTGTCGTTTCCAATTTCAATACTATACTCAAACTCCATAGATCCAAAAGTAAGAAGTTAAATGTAAATACGTTACGTTTATAGAAGTCCTACGTCTACTCGCGGTTATGTTGAAAACAT
This sequence comes from Armigeres subalbatus, assembly GCF_024139115.2. Lineage (NCBI taxonomy): Eukaryota > Metazoa > Arthropoda > Insecta > Diptera > Culicidae > Armigeres > Armigeres subalbatus. The sequence continues at coordinate 454,436,787 of NC_085140.1, forward strand.
TACCCATTGCTCGTTTTTAGGATACAAAATGAAAGTTACTGAACGTTGATTTCTGTTATAGCCACCACCGTTGGAACTGTGTTAACGACGATAACGGCAAATGATGTTGACACCAACCCTCCCTTAACCTACAGTTTTGGAGATAGCGCAGATGAGGATGCAAAGTCTTACTTCTCCATCGATCGCTACAGCGGAAAAGTGATCTTGATCAAGCCTTTGGATTATGAAGCCCGCCACGAATTTCAATTGAGGATATTGGCATCAGATTCGGCGCACGTAGCGCGAACTTTACTGACCGTGCGAGTAACGGACGTCAATGACAACGCTCCTCAGTTCCAGCAAATCACTTATCACGCTATGTTGAATGGTATGTACTTCTTTTTTTTCATTATCCATTAAATTAACCTAAAATCTTTTATAACAGACGACACCGAGAGTAACAGCAACATCGCGATCATCGCAGTCAACGCTACGGATAGTGACAGCGAAGGTAACGCCGCAGTTCGGTACACTATCAATCCACCATCAATAGGCTTCGCAATCGATGAACTCACCGGACAGCTGTTCGTCAACATGAGTCAAGTGCACAAAACTCGATCTGGAACGCTGTATCTCACTGTTACGGCAACTGATACCGGAGTGCCACCATTGAGCTCGTCGACCACCGTTAGGCTAGAAATGAAATCTAAAAGTAAGGCTAACCCGCACTTTATTCAAAGTCAGTACAGGCTGTCAATCAACGAAGACGCACCGAAGGGAAGCGTTATCACTAACCTTATCCCGAAAGCAATTGCAGAACAGGTCGATGTTAGCTCTAGTATTGCTTTCGAGATCATCGATGGAAATGAAGATAATTGTTTTGAAATTTCATATCCGTCGGGAGCGATCTTGTTGGTTAAGTCTCTTGATAGGGAAACGATGGACTATTACGAGCTACTTCTGGTTGTTGTAGAACCAGGGGCAACCACCATGTACAAAGGTATGAACATGTCCTCGGCTATTCGAGTAACAATCACAGTTGAGGACTCGAACGATAATGCACCCGAGTTCCAACCCGGTCCGTATGAGGTTTCGATCAGTGAGACATCACCGATCAAGTATTCCATAGGACAAATCTCTGCTGTTGATGCTGATCTGTTGAATTCTCCGAACTCGGAAGTTGTGTACACAATCGTGTCCGGTAACGATGGTGGATGGTTCTCGATAGACTTGATCACTGGTTTGTTGTATATCAACAATAATCTGGATTACGATCGCGGACCAATCCAATACAATTTGGTAATTCGTGCGTGTGACAGCCATGCTGTTCCTAAGTGTAGTGTGCATCCCTTCGTGATAAATCTGACGGATGAAAACGACAACGAGCCGCAGTTCCCAGTTCCGGAGTATTTGGAATTTGTGGGGGAGAACGAACCTATCGGAATCAGCATATTCACGGCTCGGGCAACCGACATGGATCGGGGAGAGTATGGTCGCGTAAACTACTCGATTGATAACGCGCTGACCAGTGGTTTCTCCAATGTAGACGATGGTTGGAAATTGTTCAAGGTTGATTCAGTTTCTGGCGTGGTTAACTCAAATGCGGTGTTTGACTATGAGGAAAAGAATCGCTATTCGTTCACGCTTAGGGCAACCGACACCGGTGGAAAATCGAAAACAGTAAAGGTCCGGATCATGATTGAGAGCAGAGATGAGTATAGTCCGCAATTTACAGAGAGAACCTATAGATTTGTTCTGAAGACGCCAGATACGGGGCATTTGCCAGTTGGATACGTTGTTGGGCATGTGACAGCGACCGATCGTGACCGAGGACCAGACGGTAGAATTGTGTATCAGTTGACAACCCAGCACCCATACTTCAAAATGAACAGGACGACAGGAGCTATCTTGATCAAGAAGAAACTAGATGATGTGGCTGCTTCCCTGGAATCTGGTAGAGACATCAGTTTGGTTGTTACTGCCAGTTCCGGACGTCAAGGATCGCTTACAAACATGACCGTTGTTGAGATTTCGATTGATACTCTCGGATATGCGAAGGGTGGTGAAGGAGGTGGAGAATACGGCAGTTCAGAATCTGTTTCTGCTAGCAATGGATTAGCTAATTGGGCTTTAGGTTTGCTGATATCCATACTGTTAGTGGTCATTTGTGCGGCGTCTGTGTTCTTGTTCTTGCATATGAGGAATCGGCAACAGAAACATGTGAATAAAACTGGACTGAATACGGAATCAGTAGGACATTCGAATAACTACGTAGATCCGAGTGCTTTCGATACAATACCGATCAGAGGCAGCTCGAGTAGCACTAATAACGCTGGTCAGTTCGCTCCTCCAAAATATGACGAGATTCCTCCGTATGGCGCGAGTTCAAATTCGGGAAATGCTACGACTTCTGAGTTATCTGGATCAGAACAATCTGGTTCGAGTGGACGAGGATCTGCTGAAGATGACGGAGAGGATGAAGAAATTCGAATGATCAACGAGGGTGGACCTCTACAAAGAGATGCTTTACAGTTGGACGGAAGACTTTCGGATGTGTCCGTACAAAATACTCAGGAATATCTGGCAAGACTGGGCATCGTGGACAACGCGACAACAGGCAATGCCTCCAATTCTTCTCGAAGGTGTTCGGAAAGTATAGGATTGGGAAGTTCTAAAGATGCTATGCTTCATCACACTTTGCCGATTGATACCCTGCACATGTTCGACGACGAGCATCGAGAATCTGATTTAACGAACTTGATCTATGCTAAACTCAATGACGTTACGAACAACAGTGATCGCGCGAGTAGCGTGGATGAAACAGTGACCAATGCCGGCAGTATAGGAGCTGCTGTTGATCACGTCATGATGGGCAACTACGGTGATGTCCCCGTAGTTGGTGGACAACAGGGCATCTCCATGAACGGTTCCCTAAGCTCAATTGTACATAGTGAAGAAGAACTGACGGGTAGTTATAACTGGGACTATCTTCTTGACTGGGGTCCCCAGTACCAACCTTTGGCGCATGTCTTTTCGGAGATTGCACGCCTCAAAGACGACACTCTCTCCGTCCACAGTGGAAACAGTGGAACATCCAGTGCCAAAAGTAAAAACTCGCTTCATCACACCGTCAAGAATGTGCCTCCCCCACTGTTGACCAACGTGGCACCACGCTCCATCAATGTGCCGGTGTTTTCGGCCCGGGGCACTAGCAGTCACCACGGCCAACCACCGAACCAGTATTTGCTGCCAAGATCGCCAATCAGTCACGACTCGGCAGCAGGTTTTAGCACCTCCTCAGCTATGTCACCTAGTTTTTCCCCATCTCTGTCTCCCTTAGCTACCCGATCCCCCTCGATATCGCCACACGTAGTATCGACCGGTGTCCCTACTTCCCATCACATGGTTTCGCTACCAAGGCCTCCTCAACAAAGAGGCCCGCGGAAACCGTACTGAGTGATATTTTCCTCATAGATCTTTTTACGTTTGAAAAAGTGTTTGAAATTAATGCCTGCTAAGGAATCGATTAGAACGTCAGGAACTAGAAAGATTTCGAATAGAATTATCAAAGGGTTTCTGACAATGTTTTTCAGTTTTAATTCTAGAAATTACGAATGTTTTTTTTTTCTGAAACCCAAAGAAATCCTATAGGAATTTTAGAATATGGAAAGAAGATTATAAAATTCTGAACAATTTCAATTGTTCATTTTATTGAACTTTAAAAGGCTATGTAAGATTCTAAAGAAATGTTTGGTATTTCAGAAGAATTCTAGAAATTCAGAATTGGATTTTGAAAGATATTCAGAACACGCATTTGAATACCACTCACGTAGTTTAGCATTTCGAAAAACTGTCGAAATTTATCAGATAATGTATGAATTCTAAGAAAAGCTTTTAACTTGGCATGGGAATTTTGAATATCCGTTAATGATCTTATTTCCAGGCACTTTTTCAAATGTGAACAGATCCTATCCTCACCCCCCGTTTTTCATAGGAATGACATGGCTGTGTAGATTTTAGACATAAACAAAAGACTGTACATAAAAAAATCAGTCCTCACCATGGCAATGCCCAAATGTACAGATATTTCATAGGTTTGTACAGATCCATATTTAGCAAATTTTTAATTCAATAAACAAACAAACATAGCGTAAGTTCAAACAGATTTACAACAAAGTGCCTTTCGAGTATATGTATTTTAACAAACAGATTGTATATAGACAGGATTTTAGTGAGTTTTAAATTCGAGCTGTATAGAAGCATTTAGTTCCAACGGAACTGGACAGGTTTTAAACAAGAGATAAATGAATTTATGACGAATGCGAACCATCGAATTTTAACATAATTTCCAAAACTTCTACACGCACATAAGACTGTACATATCGTTTCTTGTTAATATTAGATTATTTTCAATACGGTTTTACGCTACAAGAAAATATCAGCTGTATCAAAATTGCCCAAAGTTGAAGGGCGTGTAACATAAGCCGCGACAGGATGTCAGCATTTTGCGAGGAAAAGACTGTTAAGCAAATAGAGCTTTTCGTTTTAGAGGAAATAGCATGTACAACAAAACTTCCATTGACCCTCTGTAAAGACACAATAGGAATCTGTAGCATTTTTTTAAACAACAATGAATGTGTTTTATCATTTGAAGCGCTCATAGCAATATCGCAATTAGAATCATTGTCGTACTCATTTTAGCAGGAAATCAAAAGTAAAAAAATTAGTAAACCAATTGCAAATCCGTTCGAAATCGAAGTATTTTATTTATATTATATTTTTTGCATAAAGGCCATATGTAAGCAGTGAACGCGATAAAAGTTTTAAAATAAATATATCTGAAAAAATAAAGTGCAGGGATCTTCTTTCAGCAGTCCGAAAGCCGATGTGTTCTAATCTTTATTAACTAAACCTACTGTTTATAATTGTTTCGTTGGTTACATAAATTGCTATTAGACAAGTATTTATTATCACATTTGTTGGCCCTAATCAGCCAAGTCTGCTACTCTATTGGAGTTTTTTTTTCTACTGTCAGCTACTCATCAGTGCATCGCAGTATCGCTTTGCGGAACTGGATTCAAATGGTGGGAAATTATTTGGTCCTCACGATGATCTGTCATAGTGAACCGCAAATTTGCTAAAAATGTCCGTCCCGAATTGTTCTTTTTCAAAATATTCATCAATAGAAAGGTGTACATCACAAAATTATTCTTTGGTTAAAAATCACGGATTTAGTCCATTAGACTTCCATGGTGGACCGGGATGGAATCTTGCCCTCTCCATCCAGGGTAAGCTCGTCGTCCTCGCGGTAAGATTGCGGTGCCTCAGAATCGGAGAGTTTAAGTTCTTTCTTGGATAGGTGTTCCACGATGGCGGCGCAATAGCAATCTCCCAGGAAATTGTTGGTCGTGCGAATGCGGTCACTAAAAAGATATGCTGATTAGTTTTTTAGAATAGTTATTTGAGAAAATCTACATAGACGTCCATAAAATATATTATGATTATGGTTGTCCGACATTTCGCGGTAAAACATTCCGTGGTAAACCATTTCCCGGTGTACCATTTCGCGGTCTGTTTCATTTGGCGGTAATCTGTTTCGCGGTTTATACAATTTGGCGGTATTCCGTTTCGCGGTATATATAATTTCACGGTTTCGCGGATGACATGGACATTGTCGGCCGAACATTTGCAAAGGTGGCAGAACTGTACACCCGCCTGAAACGTGAAGCAACAAAAGTTGGACTGGTGGTGAATGCGTCAAAGACAAAGTACATGCTTGTGGGTGGAACCGAGCGCGACAGAAGAAACTGCGGTCAAAAAAGATTCGTCATCGCACCAAATGTGTCATGTACAAGACGCTAATAAGACCGGTTGTCCTCTACGGACATGGAACATAGACAATGCTCGAGGAGGACTTGCAAGCACTCGGAATATTCAAGAGACGGTGTGGTGGCGAAGAATGACCACGAGCTCGCCCAGCTCTACGGCGAACCCAGTATCCAGAAGTTAGCTAAAGCCGGAAGGGTACGATGGGCAGGACATGTTGCAAGAATGCCGGACAGCAACCCTGCAAAGATGGTGTTCGCTTCCCATCCGGCGTCAAATTGTTGATTTAGTGTTATCTGTTTAGATGTTTTATTTATCATCAGACTTAAAAGACTTCTCCATTCAGCTCGGTTTATGGCTGCACGTCGCCAACCACGCAGTCCGTGGAGGGTCCGTCCTCCACCTGATCGATCCACCTTGCCCGCTGTGCACCTCACCTTCTTGTTCCCGTCGGATCGTTGTCGAGAACCATTTTCACCGGATTACTGTCCGACATTCTGGCTACGTGCCCGGCCCACCGCAGTCGTCCTATTTTCGCGGTGTGAACGATGGATGGTTCTCCCAACAGCTGATGCAACTCGTGGTTCATTCGCCTCCTCCACGTACCGTCCGCCATCTGCAACCCACCATAGATGGTACGCAACACTTTCCTTTCGCAAACTCCCAGTGCGTGTTGGTCCTCCACGAGCATCGTCCAGGTCTCGTGTCCGTAGAGAACTACCGGTCTTATAAGCGTTTTGTAGATAGTCAGTTTGGTACGGCGGCGAACTCTATTCGATCGAAGCGTCTTGCGGAGTCCAAAGTACGTACGATTTCCAGCCACTATGCGTCTCCGAATTTCTCTGCTGGTATCGTTATCGGCGGTCACCAGTGAGCCCAAGTACACGAATTCTTCAACCACCTCGATTTCGTCACCACCGATAGAAACTCGTGGTGGGTGGCTCACATTGACCTCTCTTGAGCCTCTTCCTATCATGTACTTCGTCTTCGACGTGTTGATGACTAGTCCAATCCGTTTAGCTTCGCTTTTCAGTCTGATGTAGGCTTCCTCCATCCTCTCAAAGTTACGTGCCATGATATCAATGTCGTCGGCGAAACCGAAACCACCCTCTATGCGTTTCGAAGGGACTCGAGAATGCCCCTGAAACTCGAACTACGCACATCACCCGATCCATCGTCGCCTTGATCAACCGTATCAGTTTATCCGGAAATCCGTTTTCGTGCATTAGCTGCCATAGCTGGTCCCGATCGATTGTATCATATGCGGCTTTGAAGTCGATAAATAGATGATGTGTGGGCACGTTGTATTCGCGGCATTTCTGCAATACCTGACGTATGGCGAACACCTGGTCTGTGGTAAAGCGTTCACCCATAAATCCCGCCTGGTACTGCCCCACGAACTCTCTTGCAATTGGTGTTAGTCGACGGCATAAAATTTGGGAGAGTACCTTGTAGGCGGCGTTCAGCAATGTGATTGCGCGGTAGTTGCTACAATCCAGCTTATCGCCCTTTTTGTAGATGGGACACGACACCTTCCATCCACTCCTGCGGCAGAACCTCATCCTCCCAAACCTTGGTAATCACCCAGTGCAGCGCTCTAGCCAGTGCTTCACCACCGTGTTTAAACAGCTCTCCTGGTAGTTGGTCAGCTCCAAGGGCTTTGTTGTTTTTCAGCCGGCCGAACCCCTCCTGGATTTCCTGGAGATTCGGAGCCGGAAGTCGCATGTCCTGCGCGCGTGCTCCTAGGTTCATTACCATACCGCAACCGTTGTCTGCCATATCGCCATTCAGGTGCTCTTCGTAGTGCTGCCGCCACCTTTGGATCACCTCACGCTCGTTCGTAAGAAGGTTCCCGTTTATGTCCTTACACATATCGGGCTGTGGCACGTGGCCCTTACGTGAACGGTTCAACTTCTCATAGAACTTTCGTGTGTTATTAGCGCGGTACAGTTCCTCCGTCTCTTCACGGTCTCGATCTTCCTGCTGGCGCTTTTTCCTCCGGAAAATCGAGTTTTGTCTGTTCCGCGCCCGTTTGTATCGTGCCTCGTTCGCCCTCGTGCGGGGTTGCAGCAATCTCGCCCATGCTGCATTCTTCTCCTCAACTAACTGCTCACATTCACCGTCATACCAGTCGTTTCTCTGATCCGGAGCCACCGTGCCTAGTGCAGCGGTTGCGGTGCTTCCAATGGCGGATCGAATATCTCTCCAGCCATTGGGAGTGCCACTTCCAGCTGCTGCGCGTAGTCTTGGGCTAGTCTACCGTCTTGTAGCCGCCCAATGTTTAGCCGTGGCGGACGACTTCGACACGTGTTGATCACCGTCGAGAGTTTTGAGCGCAGGCATACTGCAACGAGGTAGTGGTGATTTGGTTTTCCGTTACTTGATTAGGTGACTCCCATGTAGCCTTGTGGATATTCTTGCGGGGGAAGAAAGTGCTTCGGACTACCATTCCGCGGGAGGCTGCAAAGTTTATGCATCGTTGGCCGTTGTCGTTCGATACGGTATGCAGACTATCCGGTCCGATGACCGGTCTATACATTTCCTCCCTTCCTACCTGAGCGTTCATGTCACCGATGACGATTTTGACGTCCCGCAGTGGGCATCCATCGTATGTCTGCTCCAGCTGCGCATAGAACGCTTCTCGTCGTCGGATCTCCCTTCGTGTGGGCAGTGCACGTTGATGATGCTATAGTTGAAGAAACGGCCTTTTATCCTCAGCTTGCACATTCTTGCGTTGATTGGCTGCCACCCAATCACGCGTTGGCGCATCTTTCCCAGCACTATGAAGCCGGTTCCCAGCTCGTTGGTGGTGCCACAGCTTTGGTAGAAGGTAGCCGCTCGATGCCCGCTTTTCCACACTTTCTGTGCGACTTGCGATCTAGCGGATTGCAGTTCCATGTTCCAAGCTTCCAATCGTGATCCTTTATTCGTCGCCTAGGTCGTTGCCGATTGTATCGAGTCGTATTATCTTCTATGTCGTTCGTAATAGTTGTTTTTAAAGGCGGCTTATTGGGCCTGCGCAAACCGCCTGTCTCGTCGGAGGGCCGTCGTGTCAGGGCTGTTTAGCGTCCCACCTAACACCAGGACTTGGGCTTGTGCGCTTTGAGCGGCACACGGTCGCTTTGGCGGATCCTACTTGCGGATACATGAGGTTTAACAGGGCCCACTGTCAAACCCCACCACATCCTAGGCAAGCCCCACAACTCGCAGATGGCCTGGGGAGGATCGTCAAGCCCTTGGACATAGTCCCTGCTGCCCCCAAATCTGTTTAGATGTAGACTAAGTATATAGGCTATAGTATATTGGTAGAACTCTGAAGATGGAAATTATTCATAAGGCAAAATGTCTTCTTCTTCTTCATCAATGGCTCCCAATCAGGAGAGAAAAACAAATTTATATCATATTATGTTACTGAGTTCAACATTTTTTCTAACATAGGCTGTTATAAACTTGGTTCAGGATGTTGTTAAAATAACTAAATTTTCTAACAAAACAATGAAACATAACTCATTCTGTTATAATTTTGTTATGAAAAAATGTGATAATAATTTATCATAACTCGATTATTTCAACGGTTGTTATAAATAACTGATGTTGTTACAATCATGTTATAATCTTGTTTTGCCTTCCTAGTCGGGTCCACATTCCAACTGGAACTTGGCCTGCTTTTCAGCTTAGTATTCTTTAGCATTTTCTCAGTTATTAATTGAAAGCTTCCCGGGCAGAAGCCATGAACAGAATAACAAACCATGATATGGACTTGATTGAGAGATAAAAAAACAGCCAACAATATCAAAACTTTGTACCGAAATATCATTTAAATATCAAGATATGCTATGGATAAGAACAAACGAATGATCACTTCTTACAAATAGCATAACTTGATATCCTTTTGATATTTTAGTGCAAAATATTGATATTTTAGTCTGATCTTTTATCTCTTATATCAATCATGTCCATATCTCATTTTGCTATCTTATCAACATTTGATATTATTAAGCTATTTTCGTCTACTCGTGTTTTCTATGCCCGCCATTGCATGGGTATGTATCTTGTGTGGCAAGTACAATGGATACACTATACCCAGGGTATTGAGAAAGTTTTCCACCCGAAAACATCATAGACTGGACCGAAAATCGAAACCGCCATCTCCGAATTGGCAATCCTACGCCTTTGCTCGTAAGGCAACTGGAGAGCCCAGTAATGTATCTTCCTTAAATGTTAGCCGGTATTAGGCGAAATATCATGTGCTGCCTTCTTTAAATGTTCGCATTTGCCCGATATAAGGCAAAATGTGTTGTTTCGTCTTTTTTAACTGTTCTCGTTTGCCCGGTATAAGGCAAAATCTGTTGTCTCGCTTTATTTAAATGTTTGCATTTGCCCGGTATAATGTGATGTCTGTTGTTTTGCCCTCTTTAAATGTTCGCATTTGCCCGGTATAAGGCAAAGTGTGTTATTTCGCCTTCTTACAAAGTCGCACTTCCAAATTTGTTTTGCTTCAAACTCTGGTGTAAACTCAATGTTTATTTGCTCTACATAATAATTAGGTGAATTTTGAGGCTTTATAAATCTAAAGAACACATTATTAAACTACTTGTAACATTAGTAAAATTATAACCTGCGACTTGGTATTGACCGCGAAAAAGTTCACCGCGAAATAGTACTAACCGCGGAGTGGTATACCGCCAAATAATATAAACCGCAAAATATTATACCGTGATACGATACTGAGCGCGAAGTGGTAGACCGCGAAAGGGTTAACCGTGGAATGTTTTACCGCGAAATGTCGTACAATCATGATTATTGCATAACTATAATCTGATATGAATATAGATCTTCTTCTTCTTATATACATAAAAATGAATTTCTGTCTGTCTGACCCTTACAGACTCGGAAATTACTGAACCGATTTGCGTGAAAATGTGTATGCAGAGGTTTTTGGGGCCGGGGAAGGTTCTTAAGATTGTTTGAGACCCCTCCCGCTCTGGAAGAGGGGACTTCCATACAAATGAAACAGAAATTTCTGCATAACTCGAGAAAATTTGGCACGTGGAGATTTTTGAAGACTATAAATGTTTCTATAGCGAATTAATCAATTTTAGGCGAGACGAAGTTCGTCGGGTCTGCTAGTTCTAAATAAAACACTCACGAAGCGAATACCTCTCTTGTATGGTTTATTATATTCTTCTCAAAATATTAGAGTCAGGCTCATTGGTGATTGGGTAATGGGGAGAAGTAATAAATGACCAAAGCTCCTGTAGGAGAAGTCGTAATTGGTGCTTGAAACTGTAATGAGGTGACCATGAACATGAATTTCATTCTCGTTTTAATTGAAGGAAACAGGGTTCGGAACATCTAGAATCTATATCGACTGGGATCAAACCAAACCAACCCTGACAAAGACAAAATACTCATTTCACATACTCTAGCCGATTACTGGCTAATATCACTGCCAGTAGATGCAACTCTTTGCAACTCTTCTCTATCTCACAGTTGAGGTTGAAATACGTATCTACAAAGATAACAAAACGTGGTGGAATTGAATGGAAAGTACTAAACTCGTCTTATGACAGTTGACGACATTCCACTAAAGGAGTTAAATTTTTTTTTCAGAACTGCTTCCGAAGCTGGTCTTGATCAAGGTTTAAAGACTATTATTCTTCCATTTACTTCCAGTGGAAGTAAATGGAAGAATAATAGTCTTTTAACCTTATAGCATTTCCCCTAAGACGCTCTAAAATAATTAATCATGGTCTTGATCGATAGTGCTGTATGCGGCTCTGAAGTCGATGAATATGATGCTTCGTGGGCTCATTGTATTCGCGGCATTTGTGCGGTATTTAGCATACGACAAACATCTGATCTGTAGTTTTATTGCGTGGTAGTTGGTACAAACCCAAGCAACCAAAAGTTCTGATTTTACTTAAATTTGTTCCTAACCGAACCAATTGGTTAACTTTTGGTTCACATTGAGTTCCAAGCAACTTAACGGAAACATCAAAGTTCACTTTTGCGCTCCCACCTTAAAAAAAATTGCTTAAAATGCGAGCTGATTAAGCCAAAACATCCCCTCTTATGCGAACTTTTGGTTGCTTGGGAAGGCACTAACTTGGGGAATTAAATTGTGGCAAGATGGGGAACGTGACTCAACAAATCAAATTTCTTTTTTTTTTTTATTTTAATTATATAGGTACGCCAAATATTTTCTGAAACAACGCAAATTTGTATAATCGATGGGGCTCGTGAACACCAAATCGAAAATAATTTCCTTAAATTTAATTATATACGCCTAGAAAAACAGATTTTTCTAGAATTTCTTAGAGTTTTTTTCGAATATTTTTTGGGAGATCTACGAATTTCTTTGGAAACTCTATTAGGTATCCAAAAATTCTTTTGGAACTTCATTCGTAAATTTCTGTAAAAAATCCTTCTGAAATTCTTTTGTAAAATCTTTTAGAAAATCATTCAGGTTTTCTTTTAGAAATTTGGAAATTTTGAAATATCTCCAGGATTTTCTTCGATATTTTGTTTCTGAAAATCCTCCAGAAATTTTTTCCACTCCAATAATTCCTCCAGGAATACTTTAGAAAATAATGCCATTAATTCCTTTTGACATTCCTCAAGGGATTCCTTTGGAAAATCCTCTGAAACGGCTTTTGTGTATTCATTCGTAAATTCCATCAGAAGTTCCTTTTGCTTCTAGTTTGCTTCTAATAACATAGAAAATTTTATTCCGGAAAATTTGTTGGAAGATTACTTCCGGAAATTCACAAAAGAATAAAACTGAAAGTCCTAAAGGAATTTTTGGGAGGGTTTCCCACGGAAATGTCAAAGGAATTTCCAGATAAAATTTCCGATGGAACTCTTGAACTAAGTTTTGAATAATTCCTTAAAGAATTTCTGAAGAGATTTCCGAAAGAATTTCTAAAGGAATATCCGAGGGTTATAAGGAGTTTCTGATTAAATTTCCGGAGGAATGTCCAAATAAAGCGGACTACTTACTCGTGCAGGAAAAACGTTTTTTTTTCACGCTTGACAGATTTTTCAAAATACTGACGCTTAAACCGGAAAGAGCCTCTTCCCGACATGTCAACCACAATTTGTGAAACTGAGACAGATCAAGAAGATCTCAATTCATGTCTCATTCACTATCATCAACTCATTGGGCAGCTCCGGTGGGATAAAATGCTCGTTGTTGTTGGATTTGAGTTGGAACCTTTAGGAAGATCCATTAATTACGTAACGCATAAATTGGGTATTTTCAACCCCCTCTCCCCCCTGTATAGATCGTCACACTTCGCTCAAACCTTGATCAACTGGCAACAAAAATAGACAATATGGGGGATGGCTAGATGGCTGTATTCATTTCGCCAACAGGTGTTTAAAAAATGTAATCTGCGACAAGACTTCATTCGAATCATATGTTGTCTAATGTCCAATCACTACACACTAAAAGCACATTTTTTCGAGTGGTGCTCTCGGTGGACATTGACCATGTCATGTGGGTGTGCATCGTTGCCCCGGATCTGCGCTAACTGCACATCTCCAGGTCCGAGGAAAGCAGCCCAAGCCTATTAGAGAAGTGTTGGAGGTTGGAAGTAGGAAGAAAGAAAAAGGAAGAGGAAGAAGGAAGAAGGAGGAGGGAAGATGGAAGAAGAAGGAAGAAGAAGGAAAGAAGAAGGAAAAAGAAAAAAGGAAGAAGGAAGAAGGAAAAAGAAAGAAGCAAGAAGGAAGAAGGAAGAAGGAAGCAGGAAGCAGAAAGAAGGAAGAAGGAAGAAAGAAGAATGAAGAAGGAAGAAGGAAGAAAAAAGAAGGAAGAAGGAAGAATGAAGAAGGAAGAAGGAAGAAAAAAGAAGGAAGAAGGAAGAAGGGAGAAGGAAGAAGAAAAAAGGAAGAAGGCAGAAGGAAGAATGCATGCTCGGCAAGCCTCGTTGGATAAACGTACAACTCGTGCTGAAAAAATCATCTTCTTGCAACTAGTTGCACAAACTACTATTATAGAATTCAAAATAAAATGTCTGAAACTCGATTTATGCATATGCACAACATGTGTTAGATTTTGTTCAGTAAAGGTATTGGAGGGTAATCACTACCTTCGGTGGGGTTTGATCGCATGAAACCAGTACGCTAGACAGGTGCTTTCTCAACTGACGACCAACTGGCAAAACCTCACACAACCCCACTTCATCGAGCGCAGTTGCTGATGAAGCAAGTGTGGAGGACCCAAACAATACTAAATACTCATCCTACCTGGTTGGCATTGTACAAAAATACATATGAGAGAGTTAGTTCTGAAAATGGATTTCGAGAGTTCGACTACGTGCCTAGTGCTGGGAATTAGGTTTCACCAGTACACTCTAAGATGCGGAGTACAACGGAGGTCCTTCGTAGCTTAATCTAGCGTACCTGTTTCGGGGTATCAAACCCCACCGAAGGGAGTGGTTACCCTCCAATACCTTTTCCGAACTAAATTTATCACATGTTGTGCATATGCATAAATGTTTCAGACATAGTAATTATTTTCCACTCCGGGTGGCCTTAGACCCGGAGCAATTTTATTATTTTAACTTATTACGCAATTAACTTTGAATGAACTGTAATGAATGAATGTAAAGGAAATTAAAAAATACCAAGTTGGAATTATTTTTCTAAATTTGCTGGAGGGGTCCACAAGTAGGTCTGGGTGAGCCAGGCAGGCAGTGTTTTTTCTTGTCTTTGTCTTATTGTTCAGTGTACCACGAAGCTAGCTCCCTGAGGAATTGAATTACACGAACCACAATTCGAGCACGACGCTACGCCACACCAGTCATGACGTCAAATACTCGGATGTGCAGCTGAAAAAACCTAAACCAAAATCCCTACCCCGTCCGTCCTAAATAAATTAATCTCTAACCTTGAGTCACCTCGAGTATTTTGGCCGTTGTTCTTTCCCAACTAACTGTTAATGATAAGATGATATGCATTGTAATGATATCATACTTGAGAATTGTGGCTCCGCAAAGTGTCACACACGACTGAGCCTACCAAATATATGAAATGGTTGAAAATATTTTTAAAAAAATTAATACTTTATGCACAGGTAGTTCTAAAAAATTTCCAACCCAAATATTGTCTAGATCAGATCGTAAATCAAACCCAACCACCTTCTGTATGGTCTTGCTCTACATATTCTCGCATACCTAAGGAAATCCACCGAATTAGGCGACGAATTGTTCGTACTTCGTGAATTGTTCGTAAAAAGTGAAAATAGAAAGTATACTTACACACACCAATCCACCGCGAATAACAGCGTCACATTATGCATTGGAGCATCAATCGCCGTCAGAACCACCAACAATAGCACCATTGCCGCGCTCGGGATGCTAGCAGAGCTCATCGAAGCTGCCGTCGAGGTCATAACAACCGTTAAAATCTGTCCGAAATTCAAATCCATGCTACTCATTTGAGCGATGAAAATAGATGCAACTGAAATGAACAACGCAGTACCATCCATGTTGATGTTGGCGCCAATCGGAAGTACAAAACGGGTGATCCGGGTATCAATTTTAACCTTATTCTCCATACATCTAAAAGTCAGCGGTAGAGCTGCGGCCGTCGAAGCGGTGGCGAATGCAGTTAACATGGGCTGAATTAACGCCACGTACAATTTAAAAGGATTTTTCCTCAGGAACATGAAATATATAAACTGCACTATAATCCACTGATACAGCAATACTCCGAACAATACGGTGAAGATAAACCATGCCAGCTGGGTCATCACTAAGCTTATATCACTCACAGCCAAAATCTTACCCGCGATAACGCTTCCGACCCCAATCGGAGTTAACCACATCACTCCGGTGACCATCTTCATAATGACGTCGAAAATCGCTCCAAAAAACTGAATCACTACGTATCCCTTGCTGCCAATTGTTCCGAGAAGTGTTCCAAATACCAAGCAAAAGAAAACTATTCCAAGTGTATTGGTTCCAGGTCTGTATTCAACAATTCGAATCAGTTCATCCTCGTCATCCCAAGCGAAAGCATTAGGAGCGGACGGCTTAGCATTCACCTCTGGTAACATCGTAACATTATTGCCACTAGACCGTGGAACATAGACTGTGTGAGCTTGCTGGATTGCCGCCTGGAAAATGTTATCAGGGAAGATATTCCTAAAACAATTCCACATTTGTTAAACAAACCGTATTTGTCCCAAAAATATTTGCAACCACCCTTACCGTCCCAAATCCAGAATGCTATCCATCAAGGAAACGGTTTTACCACTGGAAACTGAATACTCGACCATGGCTTCGTGCACCCGCGGATCACCCGGATGAATCAACAGGACCAACGTGGTGCCCAGAATAGCGTTCAGCAGCGACGTCAGTGCGAAGTAGACAAAAGTCCGCAGAGCAATCTTCCCATTGAGCTTGGCGTTCAGGCTGGAGGATCCGCTAATCAAACTGGCAATGACCAGTGGAAGGATCATCAATTTCAGCACACGCATGAATAATTCACCCGGGTAGGCAATCAGCATGATGGTGTCCTCGGAGAGTTCGAATGAGCGAAGTGTGATACCTGTAATTGCATACCATAATTAATTACAATCTGTGTAGTATGCGAAAGTACAATCATAATCGTTTTGTGATTTTAACAGTTGAGAATAATGGAAGAAACATCATAGAAAACCTGTGAAATAATTACTTGTGAAATGAGTTAAGCATGTGTGAAATTCTTAAGTCCTTCCCGTGACATTTTCATATAATTTCTCTAGGAAATCTCTCCAAAGAATTTCGAGTAGAAATAATAAAAAAGTTACCGTGGAATCCCGTGGAAAAAATAACCAATTTCCCGAATCACGGATTTTTATTAAATTTCCCTGAAATCTTAGCAGAAGAAATGTTCGGTAAATATATCAGTTAAACGATCGGAAATTACAGAAAATAAAATGATTAATTTGTTAAATATGTATTCAATTTTAAAAAATCGTTTAAATAAATAATAAAGATGCTGTGAAAATCCCAAAGGATTGCTTGTGAAAATTTCGAATAATTTTCAATGGAAATTGATTAGAGTTTCTGTGGAAATCCTGAGGAATTAAGGTTCCCCAAAACACACGCGACGCGATTCTATCGCTTTGCCACAGCGATTCTGTCGCCGTTGGTATGGAAGCGTAAATAGAACATCGCTTGCAGCTAGTTAGTTGTCGCCGTCGCGGCGATGAAATCGCTTAGGTCTGGGGGAGCCTTTACTCGTAAAAATGCCCATAGAAATAACAGTATTTACAAATCAATCAAAGAAATACTTACCCAATACAACGCCAAACAAAACTCCACTTAATGTCACTAGAATCAATTTGTTCTCGCAGATGAAGCGTATCCATGCTGGCTTTACCGATTTCACGATGGGAGTGTTTCGTTGACTCTCACCTCTTAAAAACTGCTGCTCACTTTGTGCCATCCCATTTGCTGAATATGTCTCCGAATAATAATTAAACTGTGCGAAAATAAACCAAGCGTTATATTTAGATTAGAACTGTGATTACGAATCGCCGCAATTCTTGAAACGGATTGTAGTCGTTAAGCACCCGTTAAGTGCGCTTTCTCCGCACTAACTAAATCTAAACAGCATCCAAAAGACACGCGAGACTGAGATTGCCACGCGCCTTGATCATCACCGGCTGCCACAATCCACAATTCAATGATGTCGACAATACGGAACGTGCCATTACTGTCGCGCGATCCGATAAATTAGCTCCGTATGGGTTTCATGTTTGCAAACAAAAATTAAATTAAATCTAAACGAGTGCAATGAGCAACCACAATTGCAATCAATCAGTGGGAACGATGATGGCGCGGCGGCGTCGCGTATATCTGATTGCCACTCCACAGCTTCGGGTTAACCGAAAGCATCAATTGCGATTGCGGAGTTTATTGCGAAGGACAATTTTCGATTAAGTGTCAGACAATACATATCAAGAGTAATTGTGCCTTATAATGTGAAGGTTGTAGGTGGTATTAGATTAAATCTGTCTTATCTGATCTTAATTTGTATTTCTTCTCTGATATCTTAATTTATAATTGTTTGTTTATTTTTTTATAATTCCAATAACACTCGACAACTATAAAATAATAGGTCCTTTGTGACCTTGCTTATAGATAGCTTAAAGACATTTCTGTTGCACAACGTTTTCAGTACCACACGGTTGTTGAAAGCATATGTGATTTGAACCCACGAATAAGTAAATATTGGTACACAGCTTTCCGAAGTGTATAATCAATATATCTTTCATCAATCATATTGAAGTAATTGCCTACAAAATTGAACTTGTTTACGTAAACATCAACTATACATATTGAATCCGCGTGCGTGCTTAAAAAAACAATAGTACTTCCACTTGTTATCGATTTTTCATGCTGCCTACCCATAATAAGCCGGTGCACATAGATTACAGTTTACACTTTGCACCGGGCTTTAAACCGCGGTTGCAATACATAATAAATCTATCTATAGATACTGCTTTCAAACGCGGAATGCCCATCATAGCACGGTTCCTGAATTGAAAAAAAAAAACTACGGCACGTTAATTGCGACTTTCAATCAATATCCCCGTCAACAACGTCACAATGCGATACCGGTCGGTGGGACATCATTAAGGATAATTTTGGAAGCTAGAACAGCTGGTGATGCCCTTCAAAGGTTGGGAATCAATGGAAATTTATCTTTCTAAAGGAGATTGCGCAATGTGTTGTTATATAATTTGTTATAACGACATTCTTGAGGGTTCATAAGACAGGGTGAAGAAATCGCAATTGTTTCTTATCATTGAATTGCAAAAAAAAATGCGATCTCGTGCTTATAGTTTATTCACTATTAAGCATCTTTAGTAATGTTACATTATTATTAAATATATTTATTAAAATGATTTTTCAAAACATTTTAGAGTTCATCGCTGAATAGTAATGTTACAGTTCTAGTTCTAATTTGTCTTTAAGTAGTCAAGTTGATAGCTGTAAATCAGATTATGGAAAATGCATCTTCATTATTTTTAAGGTGATGAATATTGTAAAAAAAAACTATGCTTGTTGCTGTTATAACGATAAATAAAATTTTTGGGTAAAGAAGTCTTTATGAGAAATGGTTAAACATAAAATGATGAAAAACGTAGAGGGATATGCGCTAGTTACCACATTTAGTACGATACAAACCTGAGTGTCAAATTCCAAAAGTTCTATTTTGACCTCTCTAATATGCTTTTTTAATTGAATTTTATAATGCAAGAAAAGGCAATATCATCGCCAGAACGATTAGTTTGATTTTGTACCATTTAAACCACTTAGACAAAACAGTGTCTTAGTTCGGAATGCCAAGACCAAGGAGCCGATGGTATCTCGTAACAGTTCCATACTCCACCTATACTAAAGCTATTTTTTGTATTGTCTTAA
This sequence comes from Armigeres subalbatus, assembly GCF_024139115.2. Classification (NCBI taxonomy): domain Eukaryota; kingdom Metazoa; phylum Arthropoda; class Insecta; order Diptera; family Culicidae; genus Armigeres; species Armigeres subalbatus. The sequence continues at coordinate 454,456,016 of NC_085140.1, forward strand.
TTGAAATCAAAGATCCTTTCTGTAGCATTTATATTATTTACAATCACTCTGCCTTCAAGATTTGGCTTTGTTTCAATATAGCATTCAGAAGGTATTATTTATCATACCACATCGCATTATCGTACAACACGTAAGAAAACACGTTCCAACACAAATTCCATGTACATTACTTCTAACTAAATTCGTATAAATACTTACAAATCAAGCACCAGCTGACTAATGCAGTCTATCGGTATTCGAAGCAGCTCAAATCCAGAAACCACAACATTGACTACCTGGTTTCTGGTTTGGTCAGTGAACCCTAACACCGACAATTTTCGTTAACTTTCCCCGTTAAAAAACCTTCCTGTATTAAATATAGATAAAGGGTAAATCCCTACTTGGACACATGGACCGATTCCCGGCACACTGTACATAAAACTAATGATTAATTATTTTAGAGCGTCTAAGGGGAAATGCTATAAGGTTAAAAGACTATTATTCTTCCATTTACTTCCACTATTCACTTTATATGTATCAACAAACAGATACGTATTTCGTTTCCTACTTGGAAATTTCTTCAGTGTCGATAACAGTCGATAACAAAACACTGAAGAAGTTTCCAAGTAGGAAACGAAATACGTATCTGTTTGTTGATACATAAAAAGTGAATAGTGGAAGTAAATGGAAGAATAATAGTCTTTTAACCTCATAAAACTAACGATATATACTATTAAGGATAATGATTGATAATTTTCTCTAGGTGACTCGGGGAAGCACTACACACCGTGTTGTTTTTCCTATCTTTTGTCTCTTTCTGGCATTTTCACCTCGTAACTTTGGAGCGGTGTATTTCGGCTTCTAGTTGTTTGATATAACTGTAAATCTATTAACATGTAGCTGGGGAGTAAGCACGCGCCGCTGATACTTTTTCAAAATCATTCATTCGTAGTAGAAAAAAAATTAAGCATTCAATGATGAAAATGATGACGATTTGATGATTGGTCGTGCTTCCCGTATCCCCTTAAAGTCTCCAAATTATCTCTCACAATACTGAATATTAGTCAACCATTTATTCTGATCTAATGTTGGTCCAATTAAAGAAAATAAAAATTTAGATTCAATACTTTCGCCATTTGTTTCAACATCACATCCTATTTGTTTTTATCACCAAAACAGATATAAAAATATTAAAAAGCATTTTTAATTGTACTCTCACACAGCAAAACAACACCACGGCACAATAGCTTTAAGCCACACCGTGCTGCCAAAATACCAGTTGTCTTTTCAAAACTGAAAATAATTCTTCATTTGTTAAAGGAAAAACATCCAATACCTTGACGCTCACATGTAATTTCAAATTCTCTCCATTTCAAAAAGTGAAGCTTAACCCTTTCCTTCCCATGGTAGCTGTAGAGCTCCATCAAATTTTGCACCTTCCAACATTTATCGAATTATTTCAACAACAAAAAGCAGTACTTGGTACAACTCTATGGTTTCATTAGACTGCAAATATAATCAATTTTGAGTAAAAATAGTGAAACTATTGAAAACAATCAAGTAACTATTGATTTACAATCAAAAACTTTTGTTTTCGTTTTCCACTAGTTTAAGCTATGTCAAATAACTTTTGTTCTAGAAATCTTTGAAAAGAGTCGTGGGAAAGAAAGGGTTAATGTTTTCAAGTATTGAGAAGGATTTTAATTGATTGAATGTATATTTAATGCAGCTGTACGCTTTTTATGCCGAGAATGGGGTAGGAAACCCTATATGATATGAAGTGAGACATTACACTACTAAAAATCTACAAATATTTATTGGCAAAAATACATAGATTTAACTTATGATGTATATCAGCGCACACATAACTATTCTCCACGCGAACTACTAATAAAATATATATCCAAATAAACTTTATGTGTGGTCTCGAATCAGCAATTATTTAATTTATGTGTGATTCTTTATCGATTATATTAGGGTGGAGCTATTGCAAAAATTTATAACGGCGACACATATATCTTATATATAGATACTAGCTTTATGTACCCGGCCTTGCTCGGAATTGCCAGTTTGGTTCGCAGTTTTTTTCACAATCGGAAAATGATAAAACCAATTGGTCAACAGGGTAATTGTGTTTACTTACTCGTGGGTTTGAATAGCCATATTCCGAGCAAACGTCTATTTCTAAAGAAGGAAAAACCTCAACCGATGCATTATTCCGGGCAAACGCATATTTTTAAAGAAGGGATCACACCCACCATTGCCTTATTCCGGGCAAATGCCTACATTTAAAGAAGCAGTCACATCCACTATTCAGAAGGAAACACATTATTCATTGCTTTTCACTGGGCAAACCATGATTCCGATGAAGGGTAACAATAACCATTATTGCTTTATACCCAAATGCATGCTTTCTATGAAAGATTTTACTGATGCTGTTCATAATTATCCCAAATGCCTTCATGTCGAATGACATGTTAATGGCCAGCTTCATTCAGGGAAATGTCATATTCTTGGATATGTGTATCGGGAAGTATCGTTTTCGGGAAATATAATTTTCATTCGTTTCATTCGTCGGGTCTGCTCATTTTCGGAGAATGTTATTATCGGGAAAATGTTATTGTCGAGGTCTTGGTATTTTGAGGAATTCGGGCAATTTGTTTTCGGAACATTGTACAATGTCAAAGAACCTCGGATGAACTAAATAAGACGGATTTTAAATTAAAACGTTTTCTAAACAATAGCAACCCCTAATAACCTCCCGCATTCCAAAAGTCCTCCCAGCCTGTCTATAATAGTTTCCTTTGTGTAGAGAATACGTGTTTACAAAATGAAAATAAAATGACCTACCCCTACACACTTAAATCTCAATAAAAATCAATGGTTTTTTTTACCGATTTTATCCTGTAAAACTTAATTTAAACCGAAAGCTCAGTAAACATATCAGAATTAACCGATCTTTGTAATGTGTAAATTACCGAATAACTCGGTATTTATCAAATTTTTCAATTCTGTCAAACAATTATACTGAGCACTCGGTAAAAATAATAAATTTTACTGAGCTTACGGTAGTTTATTAACCGACTTCTCAGTTTCCGAAAGACCTTCGTGACGCCTGATGTACCGCCATATTAGTCCTCTGAAAAATGAAATTAGTTTTCCTTGAGGAAGTGTGTTGCGCACGTTTCACGTTTTATTTGCAATGGAAATGGAAATAATCGAGTTGCTGTTAATTTCAAGGTAAGAAAAAACATAAAATTCCCAGCCAACGGAAAAATTATCGTAGTTTAAAAATTGCAGGAAATCGACAGCATCCGCTGAGAACGGCCCGTTTTTTCTTCAGAAAAAGGGCTGAGGAAGTCGTTTAAAAGTTTAAAAGCTCTGCGAATGTAACTCCCCATTATTCCCTCTTAGTATTGGAAATTAATAATGAAATATGTTACAATAGAAATTACTTCTGTTTTTCTTTTTTCCGCTAAAACAAAAAGGATGCGAAATTACATTCTGTTCGGTAATTTGTATTACAGAAGCCCGTATTTTTTTACAGATCAACCTGTATTTCTTTACCGAGTGCTCGGAAATATTTGACATTTCGTTATCGAGTATGCAGAACTGAGAACTCGGTAAATTGTTGAACTTTTTACTGAACTGACTACCGAGAGCTCAGCTGTTGGGAAATCGGTAATTCATTTACCGAGCCCGTTAAAAAAATTAAATGTGTATCAACTCAAATCGTTTCCTTAGGACAGACAATATTTGAAACAAATTTGGTTCAAATTGGTCATGGGGTTCAAGACTTACATTGAGTTGATCGATTGCTAAGCAATACCCCTCCTCCCATATCTTCCCTCTTTTCCAAAGAGTATTCCCGACCACACTATCGTCGCCTCCTTAACATGAAGAATATGTGTTCCAAATTTGGTTGAAATCGGCCAAGGGGTTCAGAAGTTATACTGAGTTGATCGAAAACTAAGCAATACCCCTCCCCGCACACCCTCCCCCTTTTACAAAGAGCATGCTTAACCCCCCATTGTCGTCTCCTTGAGATAAAGAATGTGTGTACCAAATTTGGTTGAAATCGGCCAAGGGGTTCAGAAGTTATACTGAGTTGATAGATAACTAAGCAATACCCCTCCCCGCACACCCTCCCCCTTTTTCCGAAGAGCATGCAATCGTCGTCTCCTTAAGTCAAAGAATGTGTGTTCCAAATTCGGTTGGAATCGGTCAAGGGGTTCAGAAGATACACTGAGTTGATCGATAACTTAGCAATACCCCTCCCCCCACACCCTCCCCCTTTTCCAAAGAGCATCCTCAACCACACTATCGTCGTCTTCTTAACATGAAGAATGTGTGTTCCAAATTTGGTTGAAATCGGCCAAGGGGTTTAAAAAGTACACTGAGTTGATCAATAACTAAGCAATACCCCACCCCCACACCCTCCCCCTTTTCTAAACAGCATGCTTTGCCCTCCCATTGTCGTCTCCTTAAGATAAAGAATGTGTGTTCCAAATTTGGTTGAAATCGGCCAAGGGGTTCAAAAGATACACTGAGTTGATCAATAACTAAGCAATACCCCTCCCCCCACACCCTCCCCCTTTTCCAAAGAGCATCCCTCACCCCCCTATCGTCGTCTCCTTAAGATAAAGAATGTGTGTTCCAAATTTGGTTGAAATCAGTCAATGGGTTCAGAAGTTATGCTGGAACATACATACAAACATACATACAAACATACATACAAACATACAAACATTGAGTTTTATATATATAGATAGATAGATAGATAGATTTTTGGCAGTGTAGGAATGATCAGTAATAAAGGAATTAGTACAATTTTCTTCTTCTCTCCTCGCTTCTCGCAAATTATGGCAGCTGCTATAGGACTGTTTCAGTGGACTCGTATACTGCCGCGATTCGCATAAGAGTCCCATGTCGATTTTTGACAATTTTGATTTTCTTTCAGAAATAAGCTTATAATGAACTCTTCTTTAAGAAAAACTGATAAAATAATAGGCTTTGTTCTATAAATTTGAAAATCAAAACCCACTTGTGTTGTCCCATCTTGCTATTTATTCGCATAACAGTTACATTCCACATTTGATACACTTTCGCGCAAAACATTAAGGACATAGTTGGAAGAGTACCACGATGGCAGTCAATATGGCACCGGACCTTCCACGGGTCAACCCCACACCTCCCGCACTCCTCTCCCACCAACATTCGAATGCATCGAACAGCATCGAACAGCATCGAACAAAAGTTTAATATTCAGATTACTAACCTGTTCACAGTATATTTATGTACTTCCCGTGATAATTAACATGTTTCTTCGAAAAGTCCTATGCATTTCGGCTCGAAATATAGCCTAAACTAGCAGTTTCGTGCCAATTTAACTGCAGTCCGCGGTTTGTTGGGTTTATCACTGCACTCCACTTCTTCTCAAAGGGCATTTAAAAAATCGTTTTTTTACACATTTCTCCGCACATAAGCAGCCCGAAATGTTGATGGAATGCAAATTAAACTTCACTTTTTGGATTAGGTTACTTGTTTGAGGCGAAAACTTAATATAAACTGCAATTTTTGCCCGAAGAAAACGATTAAAAACTGATCGCGGAGCGAATGTAAACACCGATACTGATAGCAGCAAACTAATAAACAGGGTGGTTCAAAACTGATTTTGCTCCGCCACGCTTAGTTGATTATGTTTCATATTTTGGGTGTCGTTCGCTGGTTTCGGTCGGTTTAAATAGGGGCTTACCGTGCACAGGTCATTTCAGGTTTGTATGGCAGTTGATATGGCGAGGTTGAATTATTCTGATTGTGGCACTCCGTGATTGGGCGCTGGCGAGGGGAAGACCTATGACTGGATGAAATTTAAGAGCTTTAACTCCTTAGACAATGCATATTGAATGGACGTTTGAATAGTTGGGAGTCGATTTTAATCGAGGTTGCAAATCTTTAGCATGATAATAAAGCCCCAAATACATATACAATATCGGCGGAACAGAAACGGAAACGGCAAATTTGACAGTTAGCCCATATGTTTTCCGTCAAATTTGCCGTTTCCGTTCCGCTGCCATTGTGTTTGTGTAATTCAACAAAATAGCCAGATTTTTTCTGTGATACATATCTATCGCACCAGGGGCAGATACTTCATACAAAAAATGTGACATGGAGGTGAGCGGAGTATAAAATGCTATTTCAACGGATCTTTCCTTAGGTGCGTTCAGTGAAGTCTCTGGAATGTCGCTTTCAGCTATGTGGGTTTTTTTTCACCAGCGTTTGGAGTAGAGGCACTGTAGCCAGTGTAATGGAAGGTTTAGTTTCCCATCATATTTTTCCTACAAACTTGAACCGGCTTGTTCTCAATCAGTTTTTGTACAAATCGGCTTTTGGAGGACACTCGGAGCTTGGGAGCTGGGTGGAGCTGGGTCGTTTTTTGAACCACCCTACTAATATTCTTATACTAATATTCTTCTAAGTCGAGTCAAGTACAAGACACTGAAGACGACCACACAGTTGTGGTCGAAATACGTATCTGCAAAGATAACGAAAATTAACTGGTGGAATTAAATGGACAGTACTTAATTCGTCTTAGACGGTTTAATACATTCCACTAAACGAGCTTAATATATTTTTCTAATATTCTTTGTTTTTTCATAAATACGACACCGATACTACTACAGTATATGACAGTTTGTATTGTACCAATACTTTCAAAGCTTTGTTTTGGTACTCAACCCACCTTCACCTTTATTGTAATACTGGTCCATTTAATAGTTCCATAGCAATATATACAGATGAAGATTATTATGCCAAATTTTCAGAAAGAACGCTGGTTTTATCGATTTATTAGATTTTTTTAAGTTTCTCCATGTAAAACGATTTGAAAAATTCAACGGCATATTTCTCAAGTTGAAGAAAACTGACATGGGACGCTTATGCGGATAGGGGCAGTATATTGCAAAGGCTTTTTACTCGGATTCAGAAGGTTGTTCGGCAGCATTATTACCTGCATTTTTGGAGACGATTCCGACTATTTCCCGCCTAACTTTTTAAAAGGACCTAAGTAACATTTTTTTCATGAATAATTTGAATATTGCAAACAACAGACCAATATGAAAGCTTTTGATTGCAGAACTCAAATTAATTCATGGAAAAAATGCTTACATCCTTTTGAAAAGTTTAGCGAGATTTCTTTTATTTATCAAAATTTTAATTTATTTAAAATCCAAATTAAATAGAAACTAATCAGATGTCTGTTCAAAAATGTTGTTAATCTTTATCTATATATAAAAATGAGTTTGAATTTTATTTGAGACAATATATTATCTGCTTTAAAAAGAAAACGTTACTTTCCGATTACAGTATCAAGAGCATACCCAGTAGAGTGATTCAAATTTTGACTTGTTTGTCCCCGGATGCTAAAACGATTGCATTTGCCATTTTAATAATCCTTCTAAATTTTTAACAACTTTGGATGTAATTTGATTGTGCAACCGTCATTTGAAGTTTGTATGGAAATTACTGCGAAAATCGACCCTTATGAGAAATACCGTTCCGTGAGGTAGCCCATGAACTATTTATATATAATCAACACATTGACAACATAGAATATTTCTTAAGCTGAAAGGCAGTTGTTGTTGAGTAGTGATTTGTCGTTTGGAAGCAAAGTTATGAAGAAAACAAAAATGCTCATTATTGATATTGATGTTATTCTTTTACGTGTTAAATTTAATTTCCCACGATACAGTATTCCCTTAATAACTTTTCTTGCAAGCATCAAATCGGTTAGCAACAAAGTCGACCTGTTCCGGCCGGCACAAAAATGACCATTATAATATTTTTGGTCCACATTAGCAATATCGGTATCAAACTTCAGCATTTCGCATGACAAGTTGGATTATGACATTCGGATATGATTTTGGGGATATTGGTCACCCTGGAGTCAGTTCCGAGGCCCTTTGGGGAAGCCTAAAAAGGCATCAAAATCGGCCATTTTCAAAATATCACAAACTATGGTAAAATGGATATAAAACTTCAGCATTTTGTAAGAGCATCAATATCGGCCGCGAGCATTTTAATCACCCGCGCAGCGCTTTCATTTTAGTTTCGTCACTCGTTTCCGTATACGGATATATCGGTCACTATTTTCGGCTCTCAATTTGGTTGCTGTATTCCGTACCGGTGACGTTTGACAGTTGACAGTTCATCAAATAGCAGCGCTCTTATCGCGCTACCAATTTTGGTCACCTGTCAGTCGCGCTACTGTTATAGCAGCGCGTTTAGTAGCGACCGGTAAAGTGTCAAGTAATGATACTGCGCTGCCAAACGGCTTAAACTCACCACCGGTAATCTTGCTCTAAGGCAAGTGAACTTTCTAATGAGAGCCTACCTACACTCAAAATAGTCCACACGTTCATGCTACGTGGAAAATCACGTAGATCGCAGGAAGGCCCTTGGGGATGCCTCCGGAGTCATCAAAATCCACCATTTTCAATATATCACCAACTATGGCAATATGGGAGTCAAACTTCAGCATTTTGTAAGACAAGTTGGATTATAACATCCAGATATGATTATGGGCATATTGGCCACCATGGGGTCAGTGAGAGGGTGAGACCCTTGAAGAAGCCTCCGGAGGCACCAAAATCGGTCATTTTCAAACAAGTTTTAGCAATATCGGTTTCAAATTGCAGTGTTTTGCAAGATAAGTTTGATTATGACATCCGTATATAATTCTGGGGTAATTGGCCACCCTGGGGTCAGTTCCGAGGCTCTTAGGGAAATCCCGGAGGCATCAAATTCGGCCACTTTCAAAATATCACAAACTACCCTAGTAACATCGATGGATTTATTGTGGTTTTATAGCACACTTAAAGAGTAATTTGATGTCTTCAAGAGTGTTATAAAACCAACAATTATACTTGGGTATGGCAATATGAGTATCAAACTTCAGCATTTTGCAAGACAAGTGTCACCCGGTCAAGATCGGATGTCATAATTCTTCGTGTTTTACAAAATGTTGAAGATTGATACCCATATTGCCACAGTTTTTGGTATTTAAAAAAAATAGGTGATTTTGATGCCTCCGGAGGCTTTCACATTGGCCAGTCGTCGTTCACATCTTCGTCTTCTTAAGAAAAAGAATGTGTGTTCCAAAATTGGTTGAAATCAGCCAAGGGGTACAGAAGTTACACAGAATTCTCCTTTTTTTAACAATACCCCTCCCTCCAGACCCCTCTCCCCTTTCCCGAATTACCCTCCCATATGATGGGCTTCTCATAGTGAATATGAGTACAAAATTTAGGTGAAATCGTTCCAGGGAGTTGAAAGTTACACAGAATTGTTCGTTTTCCAAACAAAACCCATACCACCACCCCTCCACCTTTTCCAAATGAACATTCCACCCCATTGTTAACTTCCCCTGATGATAGAGAATGTGTGTACCAAATTTGGTTCAAATCGGTCCAGGGGTTCAAAATTTAATCTGAATTGCCCGTTTTCTGAACAGTACCCCTCCCTTCAGACCCCTCCCTCTTCCCAAATTATCCTTCCATATGATCGTCTCTTCATAGTGAATATGTGTACAAAATTTGGATAAAATCGGTCCAGGGAGTTGAAAGTTACAGAGAATTGTTCGTTTTCTAAACAAAACCCCTACCTTTACCCCTCCTCTTTTTCCAAATGGACATCCCACCCCTTTGTTAGCCTCCCCAAATTTGGTTGAAATCGGCCAAGTGGTTCAGAAGTAGTTGGCGAACATACATACATAGATTGGTTTTTATATATTTAGATATTTATATATTTAGATATTTATATATATAAATATAAATAAATAATAAAGAATATAGATAAATAGATAAAAGATATAGATATAGATAGAATAGATAGATTAGCAATAATCTCTGCAATTTTTTATTTTTTTGTTTGAAGGCATCATTATGGTGCCTTTCTCGTGCATTATAAAAATAGTATTTTGGACTGAGTTCAGTGCGTGATCTCTCATGTTTCGGACAGCAGAACGATCGCGTGGTCGGACGAAATATTGTGTTCTGCATTGCGCGGCCGGTAATAAAAATAATCAGTTCAGTGCGTGATCTCTCTTGTTTCGAAGCGGGCTTGGTAGTCATATGGCTACTGCTTCTGCCTCATACGCAGGAGGTCGTGAATTCAATCCCAGGTCCGTTCCATTCTCCTACTTTGTATCTTCCTCTTTATTTCTCATGTTCTAGCAATCGCTAGAACTGGAAATGGACTTCCATACCGTTTCCATTACTATTCCTATACCTTCAACTTGAGTATTCTAACAGTAATCTGCTAGAATTGGAAATGAACTTATAGAGCTCGTTTCCTACATCCAATTAGAAATTCCATCAGTTACCTTCTCCTATCTATCACATTGGCAGCTCGTTAACCAAGACGGACCTCTGCCTCTCCAACCTAACCCAGAAATTCTCCAACAAATTCCGCATGAACTCGTGGCAAGTGCAGAGGTATATTCGGCTTGCAGTGGGCGAGTGATTGCATCATCATTTCCTCCCCCTTCCCTATATTGACTTGCATTCTGACGTGACAGGCTAACAAATGAGATCACCAGTACTTGTACATTGAAGATGTGTGCTAGTCCCAAGCAAACATCTGTTGGATCCCTGTGCAAGAACAGCTGATCTGGTCATAATGGAGTAGCAACTACGAGCAGTCAATCAAGCTCAAGCTCAAGCTCAAGCTCATTATAAAAATAGTATTTTGGACATTACTCGCGAGCCCATAGTCCGATCTGGTCAATTTTCAATAGGAAACAATGGGAGAGTATTTTGCGTCGAATGCAACTTGAGAGTAAATCGGTTAAGGATAAGTGCCTGAAAAATGAGTGGCACTTTTTTTTGGGTGGGTGTGCACAGACATACACACAGACATCACCTCAATTCGTCGAACTGAGTCGATTAGTATATAACACTATGGGTCTCCGGGCCTTCTATAAAAAGTTTGTTTTTGGAGCGATCATATAGCCTTTACCGTATACTTAGTATACGAGAAAGACAAAACAAAGAATTTTGTGAAGCGCTGCAACCTCGATATTCCTGTTTCGTTAGCCAACAATAGGATGGAAGGGCCAAAATCAAGATGAGGAGAGATGATTGATTTATACAAGAGTATTTTGCTGCCAATAGTCAAATCGACAGATTTCATACTTCTTGGCTATTTTCTTGATAACATTGTAAATATGTGTGTTAAATTTTAGTTTGTCATTAATAATCACGTCAAGATATTTAATCTCGCGCTCGTTGTCTGTGTGTGTGTGTGTGTATGTCATCCTCTACCCTTCACCCAACCGGGGGCGTTGAACAAGTAGCACTACGAATAATTTGATCAGATCTCATGCTCCGTAATGGTGCCCTTTTTGTTATGAATACTAGTACTTTAAAAAAGGATTTTCGGGGATGGGGATGTACTAGCTATCCACAACAGGTGCAGCAAAACTTCACAAGGACGCCCTTATTCGTACTGACTACTCAAGGAATAGAAGGTCAAGAAGAGCCACCGTTGCTAACTAAAGCTTGAACCGGATACCTGGGACTCCCACAATATCCGCGGCAATAGCAGCAAACGATGCCCTGTACGTATTTAGTATTCAATAATATAAGCATAAAAGTAAGTGCTGGAACGAGCTCACCGGGTTCATATGTGATTTTGATGCTCATCCTCCATTCAGATCCGCATTATAGATGCCTGGTCATCGCAATTGCCTCGTAATAGTCTCCGAATGAAAGATGTTGATCTTGTTCTCCTTGCTGGTATCAATCCACCGGAATATTACGCACATGACCACATTCCTGGAAGCCAATCTTCGTACAGCAGTCGACTATGGTTTATTCCGTTACTTCCGAATATGATGTCATCGTCGGAGTCTCTCAACGTAAAACGATTGCAATTTAAATCAGCTGTAATTTCTTCTACCAAAACTATGACACTACTAACAAATTGGGAACCGGTTCCATACACCATGCACAGTTTACGCCACAAGCCATTTTTTTCAGTCAGAGATGTCCAAATGCGATGATATTTTCACATGTTACTAACGGTCCTCCTTTCCATATTTTTGAAATCTGAAGAACGATTTCCATTTTCTTTTTATGGGATTTGAACACTATTTCGTTTGAAAAAAAATGCAACTGGAAAATTACACAAAAGAGACGTCAAAAAAACCCTACCGATCGCTTTGGTTACTACGACCAGACTCTCATTTAATCTCGCGCTCGTTGTCTCATCATAAATTTTAACAGAGACATCCTCATTAACTTGGTGTATTTTGTTTTATTATTATTCAATTTCAATGAATTATTGGCAGTGGCTGATTTTCTACCCACCGCTTCCACATCCAGGCACTTTCGTATATGCGCAAATAGCCAGCATGAGTTAACCGCCAGAAATTTATATGGCGAAAGACATCTAACGCGGGTTTTCTCAAAATTAGGAACTTTTCATAAAAAAAAACTATTTGGTACCGGTTATGAAGGATGGTGTCCGCTACTACGCCTACCAAATATTTTTTCGATTAGGGTGCTTAATTTTGAGAAATCGAACCTTAGATGCCTTTCACCATACTTATTTCAGAAAGTTAACTCCTAGTGTGCCACTGTAAGCACGCTCAAAGCAGGCGATTCATTACTTGCATTTCAACTATCTACTTAGAGAGTGTAAATCCTCGTTCAAGCGTGTAACGGGTTCTGCTAAAGTTTTGCCTGAAATAAATATCACGATGTAATCAGCAAAAAGATTTATATTTTAAAATCTCCGTCGCATATCATTTAGGTACATAATAAATAAAATAGGCCCTAATACACTTCCCTGTGGGTGGCACTCCGAGCATGTTCTCCATGAGACTAGAAGCAGAATCATTAAAAGTAGTCCTTTGAGATCTGTCAGACAAATAGCTTTCAACCATTTGTATGCAGAACCAGTAATTCCAAAGCGCTTCACAGTTTTCAACAACAAGGGCCGAGAAATTGTCTCAAAAGCGCGTTTTAGATCTAAGAACACAGCAACAACCGTATATTTACGCTCTACTTTTTCTTTCCATTTGGCTAATACCAAGTTCAGTGCGGTTTCACAAGAATGACCTTCTCGATATCCCGATTGTTCCGGTATCAGCAAGTTATTACCATTCAAATACTCAAGCAGCTGGCCTTTCACAACAAGTTCTAAAATTTTCTGTACTGTACCGCTCATAAAAAAATCTACTCTTCCGCTCATTTTTGATCGCAAAGAAAAATACGCGTCAGATAGTCGCCTAATAAAAACATGCCTCCAGAAAAAAGCTACTTCGATATTTTTTTAAATTTTCCGCCACGTGGTGTATTCCGGCGATAAATGCTTGGATAGCACGTGCTATTTGTACTGCGGAGAAATTTTTCACATCTATGAGAGCCTTGGAAAATGATCACGAAAGTTGTCATTTTGTTACAAGGCACAATAATGTGTGCAACATATTGATGGGACGAAACTCTTCGGCTTTGATCGTCCCAGCAACCTTTTAAATCGTAATCCAAGTCGGAATCACTATAGCAACTCCTTCCAAACTTGTGGCACGTGCCCCGTTTGTAAAGATTCGTTTATCAGGTTCAGGTCCAGCAGGTTGTGTCCGTTAAAAACAGTCTTGTATTACCTTGACATTAGCGTTTTGTAAATCGTTTGTCAATCATCCCCACAAACTCAATCATTTCCAGTTTACCACAGATAAACATGATAGTAAAGCCTATTTTACTGTTGTGGGATTTGCTGCAGTAAACTGAGCTTTCTGAACGATTCACAGGCTTTTTACAAAATGAGCAAAAATGCGAGTGTTACAAATATGCGATCATGGGCAGTAATGTTATTGGGTGAAATCCTTCAAATCTACAATTATAATTGATCGACTGTTTAATTTCGTCAAGTTTATCAACTAACTCAATGGATTGGTTAATCAGTGAAACACTGTCGACAAAATATCGATTGAATCTATCTGCAACAACTTGATCTGACTGTTCTAAAAATGTGCCATCGAAGGTTATGGATCGCGGTTTACTAATATTAGGTTTTAACAAGCATTTCAATATTTTCCATAACTCCCAAGTAGCACATGTTGTCACAATTGAATTACGGTGATCGATATGCGACCATTTCATGTATGAATTTTAAAGAACTGCAACTGTTTATGTAACAGTTGTGTAACCAAAAAAGCGTAAAAAATTAGGCTCCTATGTAACAAAAACACTGTTACATAATAAGTTACCTTGTAATCTATCCGCAACATTTCCAGGTTACAACTAGACTACGTTGTTACTTTAAACTGACTGAAATTGTCAATAAGGTAGTTGTCATGAAATCTAGAAACGTAAATAATAATAAGAAAAAAATAAATGTGATTATAATGTTACTTGAGCAAAATGTCAAACATTTAAAGGACCAAACTCATGAATCAAAAATAACAACAGGTGAAATGTAGATTTTCACCATATTTTGGAAGAAGTAAGTGTGCGGAATAAAATTTACGGTGAAATCTATAGTTTTAGTTGGGTAAAAATCACGCGCCCTCGATAGAACCAACTATTTAATATTTATTTTGTAATTAATTTAATGAAATTTTCATTTTAAATTGGGTTTCAAATGAATATATAACAAGATAATTTTATTTTAACATAAATTTTATTTGAACATTGATTAAAACGACAAAATATGGAATCGTTGGACAAAATAAAATATTTTCCGATCAATATATTTTTGAGATCATATGTTTTATTTAATGGCTTCGTACATTATCTTTCAAAAGATTTTGAATACCTTTTTTGTTGGTCTATATTATTTAATTTTTAAATATACTAATTATATATTAACGCATTTGAATAAATCAACACAAATTACACATGGTGCTTCCCGCGCCACAAAGTAACCTGCAAGTAAATTGCCAGCTGCAGTTATAAGAATAAAATCGTTCGGGTAAATCAAATAGCAGATTTTTTTTGGCAAGTGGTGTGGGACACCAGGTTAATTGGTGAAAGGCATATTTCAAACAAGAACATTCGGATTCTTTAGCTTCATCCCATGATAAATGCTTTTAATAATGCCACAAATGTGACAATCCGAAGATGGCGAACTCGATTTTCGGTCAGGTCTAGGATGTTTGCGGATAGGAAACATTCTTGACTCCCTGGGCGTAATGTATCCATTGTACTTGTCATACAAGATATATACTCATGCAATGGCGGGCATAGAAAAGCTTTCAATAAATAACTGAGCATATCAATAGAATACTATGTTGAAAAGCAAACTTCCAGTTGGGATGTAGAGCCATTAGAGAAGAAGATGATCTGTTCATTGTCCGACAAGTTTATATGCAAAAATCACAAGAAGATTGAGAAAATAGTAAAACAATAAAATAAAGATATGTACGGGAGTTTTGCATGGGCAGTTCACAACGCGCATTCTTGCCTACTATGCAGAATAATGTCAGCCAGATCAACTAACAGATTGAAATAGAAATGAAAGTGATTTCAAAATTTGTTTGAAAAATAACTGCATTTGTGATAGAGAGATAATTCATTTGGATTAATAGAAGAAAAACAAGTCTGAAATTTTTAATCCCAAATATGTTGAATGCTGCACGACTTTGCTCGTAATGACCATTTTGAATGTTCGATTGATTTTCTGATTGTATGTAGATACCAGCATTACACTAGAGATTTTATTTCCACAGTCACAGTCATCTTAATTATTGAGAACAGATTAAATGTATATTTAATGCGATGATACTTTGGAGCGATATTCCACCCAGAAGCAGGCGCAGAAGTGCTAGAAGTATAAATTGGTCGCAGGTCCTCATTTCTATTTTTCAATTTAAAAAAAAAGTATAGTGTCAGTACGAATTCTTTTCGAATAACTTGTAGTGGGCATATTTAGTTTCCAATATGATTTTTGATTTGTACACAATCATTTGGTAGGCAGTGTTGATGAAATAATCGGCTATACCAATTCGTTACATTCTGGTTTCACGTAATCTTGATTCTCGTTAATCTTTCAGACCTATAACATTTTATGAATTAATTTGAATACTGCAATCAATAGCTTTCATGTTGTTCTGTTGATTGCGCTATTCAAATTAATTCATGAAAAAAATGTTACTTAGGTCCTTTTGAAAAGTTAAGCGAGAATTATTTCTTATGTATCATCAATAGGTTACATTGTCACTAGTGTGCCTTGAGGGTTGATAACTTAGTAACCAGAAAGTTTGTTGTTATATTGCATTTAGTTTTTGTGTAACACACTTTCATAGCTGAAAACGTTTCAGGGTAACTTCTCATTTGACAGTAGTGAAAATGTAGTTACGAGCAGTGTTGTAAAATGTCATTTGCATTCGTTTGTATAATTTTTCCAGAACTTTTTTCTGAAGGTAGCCATCATTCCTGAGGTATGACGAACTTATAGCGCTTAACTGTACCTACAACTTTGTCTAATAAGACATTGCTGTAAATATGTAATCTGAGGCGTGGGAGGCAAAATGTCATTCAAATGACATTATGTCAAATGACACGTGACATTTTGGAGAGTTTTCACTATCCAGCCTCATATGTTATATTTAGGGCAATGTACCCTTGGACAAAAATATAGCCCTACTCAAGCGTTATGAGTACATCTAAAATTTTGAAATAAATTTGGCTTCTGAAGAAAGTTATGAACAAATTAGTCATTTGACATTTTACAAGCCTGGTTACGTATGACAAAATAAGCCTACGAAGTGAATTTATATTCATACAACGCATAAGTGAATTTGTGAGCTTGAGGAAATAATGAACGTTTGTAAAAAATAGTGTTAAAATATTACTTACTTACAGTACCCAAGTGGGGAATTGTAGTACCCAGTACCAGATTATGTTGGTCATACTTTCACATCAAGGTAAAGGAAAATATCAAGATGAGCTATCTATAACTTCCAAATTGTCCCCACTTCCGATAATTTGTGCACATAGTTGCAAATGTGTGTTTTTTTATATTCCAATTCGTTATTGATAATTTGCAATATAAAAACAAGCCAGTTGTATTGAGTATTTACGAATTAGCAGCTTAAATTTCTTCATAAAATTGTTTTTTACTTTTTTTGTTTGATTTTGATCATTCGGTAACTACCCAACCAATAGTCTTTGTGTAACAAATTAATGACTGTATTGTGACATTAAATCCAGTGACAGTTTCAGATAATGGTTGCAACTGAGTTACTTTGTAACCCGTAAGTAATTTTCTATACTTTTAGATACGTAATGACTAAACGGCAACTTAGATTCATTGTGTTGGTTCCAAGCATCTTTTATGTAACATTTATGTAACATTGCATTTATTTTCTAATTTTCGAATGGTTACAAGTGCTGAGCTCTTTGCTGTTGTTTTGATGCTGATCAATTTTCATTTGAATATATTCACATCTTGTTTTTTTTTTAACTTTTGCGAATATTTACCCTAATGTTTTTTCTACACAGTTGGTATTCTTCAATTTCCCGGTTTACCTGATTTATCACAGCACAGCTTTTTTAATACCACCTGAATTTACTTTGATTTTTTGTGATTTTTTTCATAGGGTTAACTCATAGTTTAATTAAGGCTAAAGGTCTTAATCGACTAAAAACCACCCGTGTAAAAAAAACTGGGTGTATTATGCGCGATCTGGTACCTTTTCCAATTCTGTACAATTTGTCCTTTTACGTTTCATAAAAATCAAATAATTCAATAAAAATCAATTTCAATCATAAAAGATCCAGATGGTACCAGATGTTATAATGAGGTAGATAAAATACTAATGAACGTCTTTGTGGCAGTATACATTAAACTGGAGCGTTTTGCCCAGGTACTTGTTAAAACCCATGTTTTCCATGGCTTTTCAAAAAAGCTTCGAATTTACGAATTTACTTGAATTTACGGCTTTTTGGAGTACCAAACAACACAAAGTTTTCATGAATTGCATAGAAAAGTAAAAAGTTATTTAAGTATTGCCTTAGGGGGGGAATATTATAACGTCTTACCTATTGGTCATTAACTTTGAGTGAACTGAAACAAAAGTATGCAAAATGGCTTTTTAGACTTGTCTTAGACTGGCCCAGATTAGTATGGGGAGAAAAATGTTGTATTTCATCGGAGTTAATCAGCGGGTGTCATTTTAGTTGTATTGAGTATGTTGACAGTTCCCAGGATTGACAGAACACAGATCGTAGATTGCTGATGATTAAATGAACTTTATATAGTTTTATTGATTTATTAGGAGCTGATTTGTGTATTTTTGGATTTCTTGATCGAATTGCATCAGCCGAAACCTATATAAAAGTTCATTTAATCATCATACAATGTTCTGTGAAATTGTTCTGTAGCATACCAACTGCCGTTTTTGCAATTTTGAGGTCAATCGAGCAATCAGAACCAATTTCCAGATCGAATGACTGACGAAGGTGTGTTGTCCTATACATTTTGGCTGAAATCCCCATACAAACTTCAAATCAAATGCGCCAGCTTATGCAACAAGCGATTGAGCTGAAATTTTCAGAGATTGATTTTCTCACCCAAAGACACAATCCTCGGGGGTGCCCCGTGGAATTAGACAACTTTTTGTTTCCTGGGCCAGTCTAGTGTACCTATTTCAGTTGGCGCAAAATCCCTTCGTAGAACCCTAACCCCCAAATTCTCATGAGCTCGTGGCAAGTGCAAAGGTGCTTTCGGCTTTCAGTATACGAGTGACAGCATCATCATTTCCTCCCCATCTTCGATAGACCGTAAGGACGTGGCCGGCACCGTCACGATTGCTCTGGTCAATCACGGAATAGCAACTGCGAAATGTCCGGCCATCATGCTCATGCTCAATTGCAATAAAGCCTGACACCCGCTGGTTGAAATTAGCATTCAACGGAAGTGTCAATACGTGGCAACCAATTATTTACACAACATCATAACTGCATTTTTCAGTTTTGTTTTGTTACGCAACTGTTCGGGGCTACTTTTGGAACGCGATTGAAATTAGATTTTTTTTATGCGCTCTTGCGATATAGGAATAGGACTGTCGAGCAGATGAAGTCCTAACATCTAACAAAACATCTTCGTTCAGTGCCAAAAAACACACAGCTGCTATTATTATTCGTGATTTACAAGCAATCGAAAAGTTACTACTTTTTATTACACTTCGACTTGATTAAAATTCGGAATAAAACCCTAGACCGGTATATTAATCAAGGAATGTGTATTATGCACATCGTATTCAGGATGAGGGAAGAAGATGAAATATGTATATATGAATATGAAGGAAAAATCCACATCCAGTTATGGTGACAGACAGCTGTGGTAGGTTTGGTTCAATGGTGATGAGAGTTTCATCATTCGGCCATAAGACTATGTGATATAGTAAATAATAATGACTATGGAAAAACTTAGAGCTTTAATGTTGTGGAAAACACTCTGCTAAAACCGTCCTCACCACTAATAGTTTTTCACGACAGAAAAATACCCAATGAGAAGAAAAAATAAGTTGTTATAGCAGTACATTATTTGAAACTTTTACTCTTGGCCTTGAGGAATAATTGCATATAGAGGAGTAATGCATCTTACTTTGTACTCTACGACAGTCAGCTTACGTCGAAACAGAAAAATACAGCACCATGTTTTTTATTCTTTTTTCTAGCGTTCATACTCATTGCTGAAAAATAAAATTGAAATAAAAAGCCAATCCATTTGCTTTGCATTCCTTTCAGCAAGCAACAGTTATCCTATAATTATCTCATTATACTGTCGGAGATTCTATAGTTATATGCAAAAATGGATCCTTTCCCTTATTATATTTTCTTTAAACTATTGCATTCCCCCAAGAATAAAGTCAACTTTTCTTTTATGTCGAGATCTACAAAAAACCATGCAACTCCATAAGACAAAACAGGAAAACTACAATCCGTTCCAAAGAGAAATCTATCAACTTGGCATTTGTCGGGCAATATAATCACCTTCATTTCCTTCTCCAGATGCAATCCAGCTTCCGGAATGGAGTAGACCGAAGTGGATGAGGGTTTCCGTTTATTATTTACACACTACTGCTCACGACGTAATCAATATTGTGATGTGATCCTGAATGATATGCAATGCTCCTGAAGCTATAAATCAAACCAAAGACCAATTGAAATAACGCTGCTACTAATCCACTTAGGAGGAACTGCACTTGAACGAGAATCACTGGTTTCCATTGACGCGCCGGGCTACGACGTCCCTTGCTACCACCCGCACAGGATACGGCAACCTGACCAGAATCGGGCCGCCACCAAAAGATGCGACCGTACCGTACGAACCGCGAACGGGAAATGAGAAATGAGGAAAACCCTTTCGCCTGGTGCACCACCCAATGAAATGTAGTGGAAAAAGTGAGAGAATATTGCTTGGCAAAAGGATTATGAGAATGTCAAGCTATTATAGGCGTGAAAGATACTACTACTAGCATCGGATGCACTTCAGTTACGTGCACTGCTGTATTTCCTCTACAAGGAGATATAGCAATGCTGAATACGCTGAAGCCGGTGACGACATCGTCGCTACATAAATATCAAGCGACATTGAATTATTCATATAGGTATCTAAATAAGTCTATATCATACGCAAAGATTTCAGCTGTTTGGCCATTACGTTACTTGTTGCTCTCAAAATTAAATTGTTGTGAAATATGAAAATAGGAAAACAATTAATACGAAACACAGCGCATGGTATATAGTAAAAAATTTCAATGTATCGTTGTAAAAGAGTGTTACTTAAAAATATGATAATAATTCGACAATGAATCTTAATCGAGAATAATTTATTCCTAATTCGATATTCATCAAATCTATTCCGATAACGCTGACTTCTGATCAGCGGCAGCAAAGCAAACACCACTATTGAATATGTTGGTGGTACATTAACCCAGTGCCCAAAAACTCTTATCACTATGCCTTCGTTAAAATTCCTTAAAAATTGCTATCATTGATTGACTATTAAAAAATATCAGATTTTGAATTTGACTCTTACCCGTTGACCCACCAATCGAGAGCCTTGAGAAGAGGTCGTGTCCGCAAACATGAAATGATAAAATCTAATTCTGTATAATCTATCAGGTTCAATGAGCAGGTGAAATGTTCCAGGTTCATCAAAACATTCCAGAGTTTAGATAAAAGTATCTACCTGATCTATCATGGCTGGTGTGACCTGGTGTGAAGAATTAATTTTCTGAGAATACCTGTCATTATATTTATAAACTGCCAAATTATCCGTTGATCGAACTCCACCCGAGAACAGCAAACATTTTCTCAAAAACCTCGTGCTCAGTATTAACCGCCTAATTTTAAAGGACTAAGACGAACTATTTCGATGTATCAATCGTATTATTTTTAATTTTATTCAAAAAAATGACGAAAATATTTTTGAAAAAACTGCCACTATGTTACAAGAAAAAAGCCAGCGAAAGCTTCGAAGGATTCAAAACTTTGGCAGTCTTGCTTTACTGGAACTCCAGAAAAAAATTGAACTTGCCAATTTTCCAGCAAACGAATCTAAATTTATTGAATCTCCAGTGAAATGAAATTTGCCGAACTGTTTCCATCAGTTTGTTTTGCTGGATAGCAAAATCGAATTTTGGTGATGCCGTCATCATTTTAAACATAACATACCCTTGTAAAACCCGGAACATCTCGACTATTGGAAAGTTCAGCGCCCACCAGCTGACGAACGAAAATGGCCTACGACTAATTGATTTCGCTGCCATCGAATTTAGCCATTCGCAGCACCTAATTCCAGACCTTGAGATCACCACTGTAGACAGAATCCCAAATCGACCACGTTCTTATTGGTGGACGGTACTTCTCCGAGATTATCGAAGTCAGGACATACCGTGGCGCAAACATCGACTCTGATCACTATCTGGTGGTGGTTAAACTGTGTCCAAAACTATCCGTCAACAACAATGTTCGGTACTGACGGCCACCGCGGTACGACCTAGAGCTACTGAAACTGAAGCAACCTGATGTCCCCACTGCATACGTGCAGTATCTCGAGACAGCGTTGCCGGAAGAGGGTGAGCTCGATGGGGCCCCTCTTAAGAACTGCTGAAATACAGTTAAAGCAACCATTAACGACGCAGCAGAGAACAACGTCGGGTATGTGGGACGAAGTCGACGAAACGCAGACGGAATGCAGACAGATTCTTGAGGAGAAGGACGCAGCGTGGGCGGTCGCGCTGCAGCACCCAACAGAACGTAGAACGTTATAGGCGGAAGCGGAGACAGCAGACCCGTCTTGTTCAGGAGAAGAAACGCCGCCTGGAAGAAGCGGAGTGCGAGAAGATGGAATAGCTGTGCCGTTCTCAAGAAACACGCAAGTTCTATCAGAAGTTCAACACATCCCGCACAGGCTTCGTGCTGCGAGCCGAGATGTGTAGGGTAAGGATGGGAGCATCTTGACGGACGAACGTGTGGTGGAAGCAGCACTACGAGGAACATTTGAATGGCGCTGAGAGTACAGGCTGTGAAAGTCAAGGGAGCGGATGAGATGACTACGTCAGTTCAGCGGACGATGGAAGCCAACCAACAACCCCCACCTTGAGGGAAGTTAAGGATGCCATCCAACAGCTAAAAACCAATAAAGCAGCTGGTAAGGATGGTATCGGAGCTGAGATCATTAAGATGGGCCCAGAAAAGCTGGTTACTTGCCTGCACAAACTGATTGTCAGAATCTGGAAAACTGAACAGCTGTGCCCTATCTACAATGTTAGTCGTGTAATACGAAGGGGTTGCTTGGGAAGCGTGGGGCGAGCGTGGGGCGTATTCGAGGATGGAGAGCTGCGGTCTCGAACCGTGTATTGTGGCGTCAAATTGTTGATTCAGTGTTATCTGTTTAGATGTAGACTAAATAAATAAATAAATGAATAATAAAATGAAAAATAAAATTTTCAAATAATGAACACATTTGATGATTAGTTCTGAAATTTGTTACAGGCTACGAGGGGGTGGGGGAAAACAACATTTTTTGCGTTACATAATATTTGAGAACAGACCCCAAGGAATCGGTATACAGTCGAGCCTGCGAGAGTAAGACCGCTGCGAGAATCTAAAAAAAGATAAGCGCGACAATATCTTACCTTATGAATGAAGTCATTTTACAAAAAGTAAAGTGCGGCATAGACCATAGACATCGCGGTCGGGAGGCCGGTATGTAGACCTCACGCCTATCAACGCGTGAATTCTCGTTATGCTACCTTTAGACAAGGTAAGTGAATTGAGCAAGTCGCTTGAATCGAACGCGAATGGAACGTGTAAACACCTTAATTCTATTCACTTGAACGATAATAAAGTTGAACATGTTCAACGTACACGGCACGGCAAATGCTGGGTAAAGCGTACCATTGGTACTTCGCGTACCTGAAGGAATAAAATAGACCCCATCTCGCGGTCCTTAGCCTCTTACCCAGCAACTCCTATCCCTACCTCCCCGCGGTGCTGGCCGGGATACGAGCAACCTTAGGGAAGATCGGGTAACCAACCCCGGTGGGAACTATGGTCGTATGCTGACAGGGAAGGGGGGGTTTGCTCCTCTCCGGAGGTGCAAATCTTATTGAGCGTCTGTTCTCCATGTTAGGGGCGGCTGATCATCGTCCGAGTGCCAGCGAGGGACTCTAAGTGAAACTGTGCACCATGGTCCTCCGGAAATTTAGGGGGTTCGGAGTCAGGCCCTGCAAGCCAGCCTTTAAAAAATCATAAGCAACTCAAAAAATCAATCAACAAGAGAGTACGGACCGGAACCATCGGCGAAGACCACTGCGACGAAAAGGGACTAGCGATTGGAAACTCGGTTCGTGGAACTGCAAATCTCTCAACTTCATCGGGAGCACACGCATACTCGCCGATGTGCTCAAGGACCGTGGATTCGGCATCGTAGCGCTGCAGGAGGTTTGTTGGAAGGGATCAATGGTGCGAACGTTTAGAGGTAATCATATCATCTACCAGAGCTGCGGCAACACACACGAGCTGGGAACAGCTTTCATAGTGATGGGCGATATGCAAAGGCGCGTGATCGGGTGGTGGTTGATCAATGTGAGAATGTGCAGGTTGAGGATCAAAGGCCCTCAACTTCAGCATAATGAACGTCCATAGCCCACACTCCGGAAGCACTAATGATGGTCAGGACACATTCTACGCGCACCTGGAAGTACGACAGCTGCCCAATATCCCATCATAGGAGATTTGAACGCTCAGGTTGGCCATGAGGAGGAGTTTAGACCGATTATTGGAAAGTTAATCGCTCACCGTCTGACGAACGAAAACGACTAATTGATTTCGCAGCCTCCAAGAATGTGGTCATTCGCAGCACCTACTTCCAACACAGCCTCCCGTATCGGTACACCTGGAGATCACCAATGCAGACAGAATCACAAATCGACCACGTTCTGATTGATGGACGGCACTTCTCCGACATTATCGACGTCAGGACATATCTGTGGTAAATATCCAAATTTTCACCGTCCATTTTTCAAATTCCGAAGATTAGGAGAAATCGACTGTACGCTCCAAAACTAGATTTCTGAAACATGAGTGCTAGCTTTCGTCGCTGGAACATAGTGTCCGAACCGGAGCCGAAGAAATTTTTCAGTCGGTACATCGCATTTGAGAATGGAGTGGATCCGAAATCAGGTGCATTCTCATCTGATTTGGCATTTTTGTAAATGTCCAGCAAACGTCTCCCTGCTTTCACCTTGAAGATCATAAACTGTGTAGCTTCATCAGATATTCCAGCCAGTTTCAAGGAGTCTTCCAATAAATCTTTCCACTGCTCAAATGCATGTCGATGTATTTCTCCCTCTTCTCCTGTTGGCATGCATTCAGGGATATTCACCGACGAGATAGATAATTGGTTGATCGACGACATGAACCGGGACTCCTCCAAAGATGATTTGTCTTTCCGAGTGCTGTGTGGTCGGAAGTTTGCGCTATAGTCACTTACGCTTTGATTTTCAATATCAGTGGCCGGCGCAGAACTACCGGCATCTTCGAGCGGCTCCTTTTGCATTCGAATACGTTCCAGTTCTCGTCGAAGCTCATCCGAACGCTGCTTTTCTGCCTCCAGCTCGTTTGCCATTGCGTCGAATTCTTTGATTTTGCGGGCCATATCCTTCTTCTTCATCTTCTTGCTCGCAACGGCGGTTGTCATTGAAGTCGATTCTCCGCTCGCTGTGTTTTGTACAGCTTTTTCCTTAAAATAGAAAACATATATTTTTGTTGGAGTAATTGGCCATTTGGTTTCTATTTTCTTTTTATATTTGGCTAACTGTATTCTAGAAAATTCTGTCTAGCCTATTTAATACCACTAGGCATACTACACATATTAGGAAATAAACCCAATCTACAGATTACCATTTGGAAAAAAAATCTTTATTCTTCCGTTTTGTTCGATCTGTGTCCTAGTAAGCCTACACTGGTGGAAATAAGTATAAAGACAAGCTCGGTTTCCATACAAAATGGCCATATTGGGAAGTCAATATCTCGATTCTTAGCGATTCGATTGGGCTGATTTTTTGCCAACAAGCCTAAAATGACTTGAACTTTTATTCAATGATAGTTACATTTATGCATATATTCTGGTTATACGCGTTTCTGTTGGAAATAATTATAAAGACAGTTCCGTTGTATGGAGCTCCATATAAAAAAGTGGTGTCTTTATAATTATTTCCAGATTTTGAGGTCAAAATCAACAGAGATGTATACAATTTACTCAAAGATCGAAAGTTCAAGTTAAAAACAGGTGCCTAGTAAAATTTCAGCCAAATCGAATCGCTACGAATCGAGATATCGATCCTCAATCATGATGAAAATGTATGAAAATCATGCTTGTCTTTATACTTATTTCCGGCGGTATATTGGTAAATTGTACCAATCTACTTACCATTATCAGGAAACATCAAGGTTTATTTTTCTTTTTTTTTATTATTTTGACCTGTGTCATAGTAAGCCTACTGGAAAATCTATTCCAGCCTACTTACTACCATCAGGGAAAATATATTTTTTTCAATTTTTTTGTTTTGCCTGTGACATAGTAAGCCTACTGGTAAATTATACCAGCCTACTTACCACCATCAGGGAGCATTAAGATTTCTCATTTTTTTCGACCTGTGTCATAGTAAGCCTACTGGAAAGTCTATCCCAGCCTACTTACTACCATCAGGGAAAATCTATTATTTATTAATTTCGACCTGTGTCATAGTAAGCCTACTGAGAAAATTATCCCAGCCTACTTACCACCATCAGGGAAAATCTTTATTGATTTGAGCCTTTGGTAACTGTACCACTAGGTTAAACTATAATACTATATCTCCATTTTGTTTTTTTTTTTGCTGACCTGCTAGGAAAAGTCCACCAAACCAAAATGGCGGCACACAACCCTTTTTTTAATAACTTTCTTCGATCCATGATTACATTACTGCGTTTTAATACTTACCCTTTGGGAGCATTTGTAGCGCTATTGTGGTAAATATCCAAATTTTCACTGGGGGAATATTGAATTTTGGAAAAATTTCACTCGTATCTATCGTAGCTATTTCACCCGTAAGAAAAGATACAGCTACCGGATGAGTGGAAGGAAGGAGTTATATGCCCCATCTACAAGAAAGACGACAAACTGGAGTGTGAGAACTTTCGAGCGATCACCATCCCTAATGCCGCCTACAAAGTGATATCCCAGATCATCTTCCGTCGTCTGTCACCATTAGTGAACGAGTTCGTGGGAAGTTATCAAGCCGGCTTCGTTGACGGCCGCTCGACAACGGACCAGATCTTTACTGTACGGCAAATCCTTCAAAAATGCCGTGAATACCAGGTCCCAACGCACCATCTGTTCGTTGATTTCAAGGCGGCATACGACAGTATAGACCGCGTAGAGCTATGGAAAATTATGGACGAGAATAGCTTCCCTGGGAAGCTTACCAGACTGATCAAAGCAACGGTGGATGGTGTGCAAAACTGTGTGAAGATTTCGGGCGAACACTCCAGTTCGTTCGAATCGCGCCGGGGACTAAGACAAGGTGATGGACTTTCGTGCCTGTTGTTCAAAATTGTGCTAGAAGGTGTCATGCGGAGAGCCGGGTGTAACAGCCGGGGTACGATTTTCAACAGATCCAGTCAATTTATTTGCTTCGCGGATGACATGGACATTGTCGGCCGAACATTTGCAAAGGTGGCAGAACTGTACACCCGCCTGAAACGTGAAGCAACAAAAGTTAGACTGGTGGCTAATGCGTCAAAGACAAAGTACATGCTTGTGGGCGGAACCGAGCGCGACAGGGCCCGCCTGGGAAGCAGTGTTACGATAGACGGGGATACCTTCGAGGTGGTCGAGGAATTCGTCTACCTCGGATCCTTGCTAACGGCTGACAACAACGTTAGTCGTGAAATACGAAGGCGCATCATCTGTGGAAGTCGGGCCTACTACGGGTTCCAGAAGAAACTGCGGTCGAAAAAGATTCGCCGCCACACCAAATGTATCATGTACAAGACGCTTATAAGACCGGTAGTCCTCTACGGACATGAAACATGGACAATGCTCGAGGAGGACTTGTAAGCACTCGGAGTATTCGAGTGACGGGTGCTTAGGGCCATCTTTGGCGGTGTGCAAGAAGACGGTGTGTGGCGGCGAAGAATGAACCATGAGCTCGCCCAACTCTACGGCGAACCCAGTATCCAGAGGTAGCTAAAGCCGGAAGGGTACGATGGGCAGGACATGTTGCAAGAATGCCGGACAGCAACCCTGCAAAGATGGTGTTCGCTTCTGATCCGGCAGGTACGAGACGGCGTGGAGCGCAGCGAGCGAGATGGGCAGACCAGGTGCAGAACGACATGGCGAGCGTGGGGCGTATCCGAGGATGGAGAGATGCGGCCTCGAACCGTGCATTGTGGCGTCAAATGGTTGATTCAGTGTTATCTGTTTAGATGTTAACTAAATAAATGAATGAATGTTCAACGTAAATTGTCAATTACGTAATTGTCAAAACGTAACATTGAGGTACCCGCATAAAAATTTACCATTCTGAAAACCAGCTATACTGTTTTGTAACTACAGTTCATACGGTTTCCTATTTTCTCTATGGTCTTCGTAAGTTTCGTAACCACATTGCAATCATGGCTTCTGGTTGACAATTAAACGAAACTTCATGAAACGAAATGTTAACCATATCTGCTGTTGTACATGATTGCTGGCAACCTCGGCATAAGAATTTTTCTAAAGAAAAAAAAAATCTGTGAACACCGAGTTGTATGTTTTCACTTTTTTTTTTAAATTTATACCGGGATATTTAGGCCGGTCGCAATGCTGTTTGGTTTTGTATGGCGTGTTTGAAAATAAAACTAGAACTGAAACTACCCGCTCGGAAAGATCTTCTAGACTTCTACCGTGATATCTCTGAGACAAAAAAATTAGTCTCCTAGATATTTTTCTTCGATGTCTAGCACCTGTCAGACCTCAAATCCGCCTCAAATGCAACAACCGTTTACACCGGTATCTACCTCAGATTTTAGACGAGTCGACCGTTTGAACCGGTTAAACCGAAAGGGATTTGACACATCGGTTCTCTTAGATAACGCAGAGACATCTCCTAGACATGGGTACCACAGTTCTGCTAGACTTTTGCTAGATATGATGGAGATATGGGTACTTGATGATTCTTCTTCTTTTTTGTTCTTTTCTTTTCTTTGTTTACATCGAAAATTTTAGAATTATTTAAAAATGTTTATTTAAATTCTATTTACATCGTTATACAGTAGCAAGTTAAGTTCTACTCGGGAATGCGCCTGTAAATTGGGTAAAGATTGTGAGACTGATATACCAACTCCATGGAATCGAGTAGGGGCAGCAGGGGCATTTGAATTTAGATATGTTAAGATTATATAAATTATTGGAAATTCCCTAAGGATTTCAATAGGAATAATTAATTATTTCCAAATAGCATTTGAACAATCCATCAATTCATTAAGAGTTCGTTTCGAAATCCTTCCCGGAATTCCCGAAAGAAATCCTGAAAGTATACCGAAAGGAGTTCCAGGAAGCGCATGGAATCACAAAAATTCAATTGGAACATCGAAATTATTCCAAATAAAATCCTGAAACAAAATCAGACCGAAAAGCTGAAGCACTGTTTGTGGAATCTCGAAAGGTTTCCGGATAGAATCCCTACACAATCTTTAGGGATTCCAAACAGATTCCCAAGAATGGTTTTGAAAGGAATCACCAGTAAATTCGAAGTTGATCCTTAAAGTATTGAGAATAAACTTCTCAAAGGATGAGAAATAGAATTCTGAAAGGTTCCGATTTCTTTAAAAATAAGTTGCGAAAGGATAGCTAACGAAATCTTAATACCAAATCGAAAAGGTTAATCTTGGGGTTCAATTCACAAACCTCACGTGATGCCCTTCGCTATCATTTCGTAATTTCATTCGTAACCTTTTTGGTATTCCATTCCAAACCTTTTCGCTATTTCATCTGCTTCATCAGTCAAGCAGAATCCTCGAGATTTTATTCGTAATCCTTGTGGGATTCCATTCTTCTTTCTTGCCTCCATACTTCCCTATAGCACACTATGAAATTTCAAAATGATTCCAAATGAAATCCCACGATTATTTCGAATCAAATACCAAAAGAATTTCGAATTTTCTCCCCAAAGGAGTATGAATAGAATTCCCACGAAACTTCGAAAGAAATCACGGAAAGATTCTGAATGGATTCCACTCGGAATTCTTCCCGTTCGATTCGAATTAATTCGATTCGATTCGAATTAATTTTAGAATCACATGTGGAATCCACTCGAGTTATTTTTCCGAATCCCTTAGGAAACCTTTCGTCGTTCGGTATTTTATTTGGAATTCCGTTGATAATTCTGTGGGGATAAAATCCGAAATTCTTTTGGAATTCCGTTCGAAACCATTTTGGGATTCATTCGGAATTCTTTATGGATTTCCTTGGTATTCTATTCGAAATCATTGCGGGATATCATTAGAAATACTTTCAAAATTCCACAAAAGTGCTCAAAGTGTAGAACTCGAACGGATTATGAATGGAATTCCGTGGAATGATTGTGTAGAATGCGAATGGAAATTAATAAGATATGTAATTAAATTATGTATAGAACCCTAAAGAATTTTGAATTTAATCCCTGAAGAATTGCGATTGGAATCCCGCAAGGATTCTGAATGGAGTACCAAAAATATTTCGACTGAAATCTCGGAAGAATTGCGAAAAAACATATAGATTCAGAATAGAATACCGATTGGCTTACGAATGGAATCCTGTAAGAATTCCATTTGGTATACTCGTCATTCCATTCGTTACTCATTCGAAATCACATATTGTGGAATCAATTTTAGATTCCATTCTGAATCCTTTCATGCTGTGGAAAGGACAGCTTTCCAGTTAGCTTCTTTTCAGCACATAGCTCTGTTGATGCGGGGATCCTGCGTGAACGGAATGGGGGTCATTTATTATCAAAGTTGAGCAACTTGCTCCTCTAGACGAACCTCGATCACCTCCGTCAATTGTTTCTCGGAGGTTAAACTGCAAAGAATAAAAAAATAAATTTTAATGTTCCCATTCCCATTAAATATGGTAACTTACTTTCTCATTAAGCTCTATAACCTCGGGTCGAAATCTAATGCCCTTGATACTAAGATTAATATGAAATTAGTTTGGCGTCCTCGAATTCCTTAATAACTTAATAACTTAATAACTTAAGATAGGGTAGGTCATCTGCAAGAGAAATAAAAAGTATATTAAATTACAAATAATCGAGCTGATTCATTGCACTTACAATTGATCACATAATCCGCCGTGATATGCTCCATGGTAACCTCGTGTGCTTGCAGGCAGGGGATCGGCTTACAGCGTAGTAGAAGGTGATAGCAGAACCGTAATCCAGCCCTGATCCTTTTGGTTCATAAGATCCATCTTTTCAGAATACCTAGTTCTCCGATGATGATTTGAGACGATGAGATTGACAAGACTGGCAAAACCTAAATAAAAATAATCCTAGGTGTATATATTGATTCAATTAGTTATGAAAATTAAAACTAAATATCTACGGACACTAAAAGAATTTACGGCCACTGCAAAACACTATCAAATAAGGCTATAGTACTTTTGGTTTTGTTTCTAGAATCCTTTTGGGATCCATACTAACTTCAAGAGAGAATCCTTTTTTTTCATAAGGGATTTCCTACTGCCTTCCATGAAGGGTTTTTTTTAATTCAGTAACGATTTCTGATAATAAATAATTCAAAGTGGAAACCAGCTATTGTTT
The DNA here is from genome assembly GCF_024139115.2 of Armigeres subalbatus. Taxonomy (NCBI): domain Eukaryota; kingdom Metazoa; phylum Arthropoda; class Insecta; order Diptera; family Culicidae; genus Armigeres; species Armigeres subalbatus. The sequence continues at coordinate 454,487,343 of NC_085140.1, forward strand.
TTTTAGATTAATTAATAAATTCTTTCAAAATTTCTGGAAGGATATCTTTGTGATAACTGGGACGAATCCTTCTGGTATCCTTTGAGGATTCATTCAAGAGTTCTAGGAGAATTTCTTCGAAATCGTGAGAATTCCGAATTCAAAATTCCGGAATTTCGGAGAAATTTTCACTAAATTCCTGTACGCATTCTCTCGAGATGCTTGGAATTATTCAGAGTATCTGAAATAATTTTTGAAAATATCAGAAGGAATTCTATCAGAATTTCTGCAGGAATGCTCACGAAAATCATTTAGAATTCTCTTTACATTATTAGAGAAATTCTCTCGAAATTTGTTGTGGCAATCTCTCGGAGAGCCATGAAGGCACACGGTATTCCTGAAGAAATTATCTAGAGATTCTAGGAGGGTTCCACACGAAATGTAAGAGGGTATCTCTCTGAGTACCTGGAGGGAATCTTCCAAGGATTATTGGAAGAACTCTTTCGAAATATCTGGAATAATTCTCTAAAAAAATTCAAATAATATCCAATAATATCCAGTCAAATGAGTCCAACGCAGATGTTCTAGGGTCCCTAAATTGTCCGGGAGTTGATTTCAATTGATCTACCAGGTCAACTACGACTGACATTAAACCGATAGCAACCCAGCATGTCCATATAAGTCTTTAGAGCTCTTGTGAATGCTTTATCATTCAAATAAGCCCAACGCAGATGTTCTAGAGTCTCCAAATCATCCGAAAGGTTACTCAGGAATTCCTTCAGAAGCTCCTCAGGAATTCCTTTGGAAGTTCCTCAGGAATTCCTTCGGAAGTTCCTCCACGAATTCCTTCAAGTTCCTCCAGGAATTCCTCCGGAATTTCCTTCAGGAATTCTTTCGGAAGTTCCTCTAGAATTCCTTCGGAGTTCCTCCAGGAATTCCTTCAAGTTCCTCCAGAAATTCCTTCGAAGATTCCTCCAGGAATTCCTTCGAAGGTTCCTCCAGGAATTCCTTCGAAGTTTCTCAGGAATTCTTTCGGAAGTTCCTCCGGGAATTCCTCCGGAAGTTCCTCCGGGAATTTCTCCGGGAATTCCTCCGATAGTTCCTCCGGCAATTCCTTGGGATGTTCCTTCCGGAATCCTTCCGGAAGTTCCTCCAGCAATTCCTCCGGAAGTTTCTCCAAGAATTATTCAGGAAGTTCTTCCTGGAGGAATTCCTGGAGGAACTTTCGGAGGACTTCCTGGAGGAACTTCCAGAGGACCTCCTGGAGGAACTTCCGGAGGACTTCCTGGAGGAACTTCCGGAGGACTTCCTGGAGGAACTTCCGAAGGACTTCCTGGAGGAACTTCCGAAGGACTTCCTGGAGGAACTTCCGGAGGACTTCCTGAAGGAACTTCCGGAGGACTTCCTGAAGGAACTTCCGGAGGACTTCCTGGAGGAACTTCCGGAGGACCTCCTGGAGGAGCTTCCGGTGGACTTCCTGGAGGAACTTCCGGAGGACTTCCTGGAGAAACTTCCGGAGGACTTCCTGGAGGAACTTCCGGAGGAATTCCTGGAGGAACTATCAGAGGAATTCCTGGAGGAACTTCGAAGGAATTCCTGGAGGAACTTCGAAGGAATTCCTGGAGAAACTTCCGGAGGAATTCCTGGAGGAACTTCCGGAGGACTTCCTGGAGGAACTTCCGGAGGACTTCCTGGAGGAACTTCCGGGGGACTTCCTGGAGGAACGGCCGGAGGACTTCCTGGAGGAACTTCTGAAGGACTTCCTGGAGGAACTTCCGAAGAACTTCTTGGGGGAATTTTCGGAGGACTTTCTGGAGGAACTTCTGGAGTACTTCCTGGAGAAACTTCCGGAGGACTGCCTAGAGGAACATCCAGAGGACTTCCTGGAGGACCTTCCGGAGGACTTCCTGGAGGAACTTCCGGAAGACTTCCTTGAGGAACTTCCGGAGAACTTCTTGGAGGAGCTTCCCGAGGAGGACTTCTTGGAGGAGCTTCCGGTGGACTTTCTGGAAAAGAGCTTCCGGAGGAATTCCTGGATGAACTTTTGGAATTCCTGAAGGAACTTCATTAGGAATTCCTGGAGAAACTTCTGGAGGAACTTCCGGAGGAATTCCTGGAGGAACATCCGGAGGAATTCCTGGAGAAACTTCAGGAGGAATTTCTGGAGGAACTTCCGGAGGAAATCCTGAAGGAACCTCATAAGGAATTCCTGGAGGAACTTCCGGAGGAATTCCTGGAGGAACTTCCGGAGGAATTCCTGGAGGAACTTCCGGAGGAATTCCTGGAGGAACTTCCGGAGGAATTCCTGGAGGAACTTCCGGAGGAATTCCTGGAGGAACTTCCGAAGGAATTCCTGAAAGGACTTGTGAATAAATTCCTGGAAGAACTTGTGATGGAATTCCTGGAAGAACTTGTGAAGGAATTTCTGGAGAAACTTCCGAAGGAATTCCTGGAAGAACTTTCGAAGGAATTCCTGGAGGAACTTCTGAAGGAATTCCTGGAGGAACTTCCGGAGGAATTCCTGGAGGAATTTAAGGAGGTAATCTGGAAGAACTTTCGAAGAAATTCTTGGAGAAACTTCCAGAGAACTTACTGGAGGAAATTCCGAAGGACTTCCTGGAGGAACTTCTGGAGGACTTCCTGGAGGAACGTCTGGAAGACTTCCAGGAGGAACTTCTTGGAGGACTTTCTGGAGGAACTTTCGGAGGTCTTCCTAGAGGAACTTCTGGAAGACTTCTTGGAGGAACATCCGAAGGACTTTCTGGAGGAACTTCTGGAGGACTTCCTGGAGGAACTTTCGGAGGAATTCCTGGAGGAACTTCGAAGGAATTCCTGGAGGAACTTCTAAGGAATTCCTGGAGGAACTTCCGAAGGAATTCCTGGAGGAACTTCCGGAAGGAATTCCTGGAGGAACTTCCGAAGGAATTCCTGGAGGAACTTCCGAAGGAATTCCTGGAGGAACTTCCGAAGGAATTCCTGGAGGAACTTCCGAAGTAATTCCTGGAGGAACTTCCGAAGGAATTCCTGGAGGAACTTCCGAAGGAATTCCTGGAGGAACTTCCGGAGGAATTCCTGGAGGAATTTCCGGAGGAATTCCTGGAGAAACTTCCGGAGGAATTCCTGGAGGAACTTCCGGAGGACTTCCTGGAGGAACTTCCGGAGGACTTCCTGGAGGAACTTCCGGAGGACTTCCTGGAGGAACTTCCGGAGGACTTCCTGGAGGAACTTCCGGGGGACTTCCTGGAGGAACTTCCGGAGGACTTCCTGGAGGAACTTCCAGAGGACTTCCTGGAGGAACTTCAGGAGGGCTTCCTGGAGGAACTTCCGGAGGAATTCCTGGATGAACTTCCGGAGGAATTCCTGGAAGGGAACTTCGGAGGAATTCCTGGAGGAACTTCCGGAGGAATTCCTGGAGGAACTTCCGGAGGAATTCCTGGAGGAACTTCCGGAGGAATTCCTGGAGGAACTTCCGGAGGAATACCTGGAGGAACTTCCGGAGGAATTCCTGCAGGAACTTCCGAAGGAATTCCTGGAGAACCTTCCGAAGGAATTCCTGAAAGGACTTGTGAATAAATTCCTGGAAGAACTTGTGATGGAATTCCTGGAATAGCTTGTGAAGGAATTTCTGGAGAAACTTCCGAAGGAATTCCTGGAGGAACTTTCGAAGGAATTCCTGGAGGAACTTCTGAAGGAATTCCTGGAGGAACTTCCGAAGGAATTCCTGGAGGAATTTACGAAGGAATTCCTGGAGGAACTTCCGAAGGGATTCCTGGAGGAACTTACGGAGGAATTCTTGGAGAAACTTACGGAGGAATTCCTGGAGAAACTTCCGAAGGAATTCTTTGAGAAACTTCCGAAGGAATTCCTGGAAGAACTTGTGAAGGAATTCCTGGAGAAACTTCCGAAGAAATTCCTGGAAGAACTTGTGAAGGAATTCCTGGAGGAACTTCCGAAGGAATTCCTGGAGGAACTTCTGAAGGAATTCTGATAGAACTTCTGAAGGAATTCCTGGAGGAACTGCAGAAGGACTTCCTGGAGGAACTCACGGAGCAATTCCTGGAGGAACTTCCGAAGGATTTCCTGGAGGAACTTCCAAAGGAATTCCTGGAGGAACTTCCGAAGGAATTCCTGGAGGAACTTCCGAAGGAATTCCTGGAGGAACTTCGAAGTAATTCCTGGTGGAACTTCCGAAGGAATTCTGGAGGAACTTCGAAGGAATTCCTGGAGGAACTTCGAAGGAATTCCTGGAGGAACTTCCGAAGGAATTCCTGGAGGAACTTCCGAAGGAATTCCTGGAGGAACTTCGAAGGAATTCCTGGAGGAACTTCAGAAGGAATTCCTGGAGGAACTTTCGAGAAGGAATTCCTGGAGGAACTTGAAGGAATTCCTGGAGGAACTTCTGAAGGAATTCCTGGAGGAACTTCAGAAGCAATTCCTGGAGGAACTTCCGAAGGAATTCCTGGAGGAACTTCCGAAGGAATTCCTGGAGGAACTTCCGAAGGAATTTCTGGAGGAACTTCCGAAGGAATTCCTGGAGGAACTTCCGAAGGAATTCCTGGAGGAACTTCCGAAGAAATTCCTGGAGGAACCTCCGAAGGAATTCCTGGAGAAACTTCCGAAGGAATTCTTTGAGAAGCTTCCGAAGGAATTCTTTGAGAAGCTTCCGAAGGACTTCCTGGTGAAACTTTAGAATACATTCCTGGAAGAACTTGTGAAGGAATTCCTGGAAGAACTTGTGAAGGAATTCCTGGAGAAACTTCCGAAGGAATTCCTGGAGAAATTTCCGAAGAAATTCCTGGAAGAACTTGTGAAGGAATTCCTAGAAGAACTTGTGAAGGAATTCCTGGAGAAACTTCCGAAGGAATTCCTGGAGGAACTTTCGAAGGATTCCTGGAGGAACTGGAAGGAATTCCTGGAGGAACTTCCGAAGAAATTCCTGGAGGAATTTCCGAAGGAATTCCTGGAGGAATCTTCGAAGAAATTCCTGGAGGAATCTTCGAAGAAATTCCTGGAGGAACTTCGAAGCAATTCCTGGAGGATCTTCCGAAGGAATTTCTGGAGGAACTACGAAGGAATTCCTGGAAGAGCTTGGAGGAATTCTTGAGAAACTTCCAGAGGAATTTCTGGATGAACTTGCGAAGAAAGTCCTGGAGAAACTTGTGAAGGAATTCCTGGAGAACTTCCGAAGAAATTCCTGGAAGAATTTGTGAAGGAATTCCTGGAAGAACTTGTGAAAGAATTCCTGGAGAATCTTCCGAAGGAATTCGTGGAGGAACTTCGAGAAGGAATTCCTGATAGAACTTCTGAAGGAATTCCTGGAGGAACTCTGAATGACTTCCTGGAGGAACTCACGGAGCAATTCCTGGAGGAACTTCTGAAGGAATTCCTGGAGGAACTTCTGAAAGAATTCCTGGAGGAACTTCGAAAAATTCCTGGAGGAACTTCCGAAGGAATACCTGGAAGAAGTACCGAAGGAATTCCTGGAGGAACCTCTGAATGAATTCCTGGAGGAACTTCCGAAGGAATTCCTGGAGGAACCGAAGGAATTCCTGGAGGAACTTCCGAAGGAATTCTTGGAGGAACTTCGAAGGAATTCTTGGAGGAACTTCCGAAGGAATTCCTGGAGGAACTTCTGAAGAATTCCTGGAGGAACTTCTGAAAGAATTCCTGGAGGAACTGAAGGAATTCCTGGAGGAACTTCGAAGGAATTCTGGAGGAACTTCGAAGGAATTCCTGGAGGAACTTCAGAAGGAATTCCTGGAGGAACTTCGAAGGATTTACTGGAGGAACTTCGAAGGAATTCCTGGAGGAACTTACTGGAGGAATTCTTGGAGAAACTTCGAAGAAATTCCTGGAAGAATTTGTGGAAGGAATTCCTGGAAGAACTTGTGAAAGAATTCCTGGAGAAACTTCCGAAGGAATTCGTGGAGGAACTTCGAAGGAATTCCTGATAGAACTTCTGAAGGAATTCCTGGAGGAACTTCGAATGACTTCCTGGAGGAACTCACGGAGCAATTCCTGGAGGAACTTCTGAAGGAATTCCTGGAGGAACTTCTGAAAGAATTCCTGGAGGAACTTCGAAAAATTCCTGGAAGAAGTACCGAAGGAATTCCTGGAGGAACCTCTGAATGAATTCCTGGAGGAACTTCCGAAGGAATTCCTGGAGGAACTACTGAAGGAATTCCTGGAGGAACTTCCGAAGGAATTCTTGGAGGAACTTCGAAAGAATTCCTGGAGGAACTTCTGAAAGAATTCCTGGAGGAACTTCTGGAAGGAATTCCTGGAGGAACTTCGAAGGAATTCCTAGAGGATCTTCCGAAGTAATTCCTGGAGGAACTTCAAAGGAATTCCTGGAGGAACTTCCGAAGGAATTCCTGGAGGAACTTCGAAGGATTTCCTGGAGGAACTTCAAAGGAATTCCTGGAGGAACTTACGGAGGAATTCTTGGAGAAACTTCCGAAGGAATTCTTTGAGAAGCTGCCGAAGGAATTCCTGGAGAAACTTCCGATGAAATTCCTGGAAGAACTTGTGAAGGAATTCCTGGAAGAACTTGTGAAGGAATTCCTTGAGAAACTTCCGAAGGAATTCCTGGAGGAACTTCCGAAGGAATTCATGATAGAACTTCTGAAGGAATTTCTGGAGGAACTTCCGAAGGATTTCCTGGAGAAACTTCCGAAGAAATTCCTGGAATAACTTGTGAAGGAACTCCTGAAAGAACTTGTGAAGGAATTCCTGGGGAAACTTCCGAAGGAATTCCTGGAGGAACTTTCGAAGGAATTCCTGATAGAACTTCTGAAGGAATTCCTGGAGGAACTTACGGAGCAATTCCTGGAGGAACTTCCGAAGGAATTCCTGGAGGAACTTCTGAAAGAATTTCTGGAGGAACTTTCGTAGGAATTCCTGGAGGAACTACCGAAGGAATTCCTGGAGGAACTTTCGAAGGAATTCCTGGAGGAAGTTCGAAGAAATTCTGGAGGAACTTCCGAAGGAATTCCTGGAGGAACTTACGCAGGAATTCTTGGAGGAACTTTCGAAGGAATTCCTGGAGTAACTTCGAAGGAATTTCTGGAGGAACTTTCGAAGAATTCCTGGAGGAACTTCCAAAGGAATTCTTTAGGAACTTATTTTATTTTCTTCTTGGTCTTATCTATCTTATTTGTATTATTTGTCTTATTTATCTTATTTGTCTTACTTACACCAGCACCACTGTTATCACCCAATTTCTATTCAAAGCTTTTGTGGAAACCTTGCACAGAAATCCTCTAACGATATTTTCTAATGTTGTTCTAGAAACGGCTCATGTATTCATTTTCCAAAACCAGCTGGAGTTTGTTTATTTTGATTTCCTCATTGCGTGATTGGTTGGTGCTGCTGCTGTTCTCTCCTTGAACCACTGCATGAGTGATACTATAGATAGTGGAATATATAGATGAGCGAAGATAAATCCTCTGTCTCCAAACGAACTGTCAAACGTGTCTCCAAACGAGCATGACGTCACGATTTCAATGGAAACATTAAGGGCTGTGACGTCATATGCGCGTGTGCACGGGCAAAAAAATCGACTCAGCCATGCTTTCGCTCATCTATAGATTCTACTATCTATAAGTGATACATTTCTTCCGCATTGTTGCCAATTTGTTTTGTTCTCCGTTTACGGCAAATTCTCAAGCAATTGTAAACTGCATGATGATGAAATCATTTTGGCGACACTGACAGCGTCATTCTGGCGGACTAATTTGGGCAATTTTCTCTCTCAGAGAGTGCTACCACGTGCTTTCTACGGAAAACCCTCCTCTCAGACCTTAAGGATTCCTCCACGATTGCCGAAGGAATCCTCAGGATTCAAGTATTCCCCTCGAGATTCCTTCCTTCTTCTCAGGATTCCCGAAAAGAATCCCTCAGAATTCGAAGGAAAACCCTCAGGATTCTCGAAGAATGCCCTCAGGATTCAGAAGAAATGCCTTCAGGACTCTGAAGGAATTCCCTCAGGATTCTCGAAGGAATCCTTAGGATTCGGAAAGAATCCCCAAAATTGAAGGGAATCCTTAGGATTCCCAAAGTAATGCCCTTAGGATTCCCAAAGGAATCCCCTTTGATGTTCCCGAAGGAATCCCCTTAGCAGTTCCCGAAGGAATCAACTTCGAATTGCCGAAGAAATCCCCTTTGGAATCCCGAAGGAATCCCTTTAGGTTTCCTGAAGGAATCCCCTCCAGAAGGAATCCTCTTAGGATTCCCGAAGGAATCCCCTCAGGATTCCTAAAGGAATCCCCTCAAGATTCCCGGAGGAATACCCCGAAGGAATGCCCTCAGGATTCCCGAAGGAATCCCCTCAGGATTCCCGAAGGAATCCCTCCAGGATTCTGAAGGAGTCCTCAGGATTCAGAAGGAATCCTCAGGATCCCAGGATTCTGAGAGGAATCCCTCAGGATTCCAGAAGGAATCCCCAGGATTCCCGGAAGGAATCCCCAGGATTCCCGAAGGAATCCCCCAGGTTCGAGAGGTCCCAGGATTCGAAGGAACCCCAGGATTCCCGAAGGAATCCCGCCAGGATTCCCGAAGGAATCCCGCCAGGATTCCCGAAGGAATCCGCCAGGATTCCTGGAATCTGAGATCCCAGGATTCTCGAAGGAATCCCGCCAGGATTCCCGAAGGAATCCCGCCAGGATTCCCGAAGGAATCCCAGGATTCGAAGGAATCCGCCAGGATTCGAAGGAATCCAGGATTCGAAGGAGATCCGCCAGGATTCCCGAAGGAATCCCGCCAGGATTCCCGAAGGAATCCCGCCAGGATTCAGAAGGATCAGTTCAGGATTCAGAAGGAGATCCCCCAGTTCAGAAGAATCCCCCAGGATTCCAGAAGGAATCCCCAGGATTCCAGAAGGAATCCCCAGGATTCAGAAGGAATCCCCAGGATTCTGAAGGATCCCCCAGGATTCGAAGGAATCCCCAGGATTCAGAGGTCCCCAGAGTTCCAGAGGATCCCCAGGTTCGAAGGAATCCCCAGGATTCAGAAGGAATCCCCAGGATTCCAGAGGAATCCCCAGGATTCGAAGGAATCCCCAGGATTCTGAAGGAATCCCCAGGATTCGAAGGAATCCCCAGGATTCAGAAGGAATCCCCAGGATTCAGAAGGTCCCCAGGATTCAGAAGGAATCCCCAGGATTCGAAGGAATCCCCAGGATTCTGAAGGAATCCCCAGGATTCTCGAAGGAATCCCCAGGATTCAGAAGGAATCCCCAGGATTCGAAGGAATCCTCCAGGATTCAGAGGAATCCTCCAGGATTCAGAAGGAATCCCCCTAGGATTCTAGAAGGAATCCCCCTAGGATTCTAGAAGGAATCCCCCTAGGATTCCCGAAGGAATCCCCCCAGGATTCGAGAAGGAATCCTCCAGGATTTCCGAAGGAATCCCCCCAGGATTCCCAAATGAATCTCCCCAGGATTCCCGAATGAATCCCCCCAGGATTCTCGAATGAATCCCCCCAGGATTCTCGAAGGAATTTCCCAGGATTCCCAGAAGGAATCCCCAGGATTCAGAAGAATCCCCCAGAACTATCGAAGCAATCCTTCAGAACTGTCGAAACAATCCCTTCAGGATGCCCTAATCAATGTCTTCAGAATTCCCGAAGGAATCGCTTAAGAATTCCCGAAGAAGTCTCTCAAGGATTCTCGAAGGAATCTCCTCCAGGATTCTGAAGGAATCTCTTCCAGGATTCCCGAAGGTATCTCCTCCAAGATTCGGAGGAATTCCTCCAGGTGACCTGTGGAAAACCTCTGGAATTCCCAAAGGAATCCTCCCAGGACTGTCGATGCAATCCCTACATGATTCTGAAGCAATCCCTTAAGGATTAAGGAAGGAATCTACCAGGAATTCCCAAAAAAAAATCCTCCCAGGTTTACGAAAGTAATCATCTAAGGATTGCCAAAAAACTCCACTTAGGATTCCCGAAGAGATCATTTAAGGATTCCCAAAGAAATTCAATAAGGATACCTAAACAAGTCCATTAATGATTCAAGAATGATTCCACTAAGTATTCTCGAAGAAATTCACCCAAGTTATCTGTGAAATCCATTCATGATTACCGAGAAGTACTTTCAGGATTCCCTTTTTTTTAGAATAAATCCCAGGAAATTGGCAATGAAATACTGAAAATAAATAATAAATCAATACTTAGAATACTTAGCTTTTGACATGGATGATTAATTCGACGTCGGTCCCATCGCCTGATGATTTACATAATAGCAGGAAAAATCACAGCAGTGGTCCATGGATCCTGCAGGATGCAGATTCGAACGTTATTATTGCTGCAATAGAAAACAAAATAATATTTATCGTTGTATCCATAATAGTTTAGGTAGGTATAAGATTCCTGAATCAAGAATGTTTTCAAGACTCACTTTTTCGAGACATATTTCGATCCGATAATCCTCCGCCTCGTATGCTGCTCCACCTTCTTGCCGAAAATTTCGGGATTTTAGCGATTCTGGGTTCTCGATGATTTCCTGGACAACGGTTTTCCGAGCAAATTTAACAACATATTTAATATGCAAATAATTTGTTTATCGCACACAACTCCGACTTCTCTAAATGGAAAAACGGTTATGAAAAAAATATGGCAACGAAAAAGCGCGCGAGCAATCTTGACAGCTAAACCGGTTCGACTGCCGCTGGCGTATGACTGTGTGGTGAACAAACAAACACTTGCAAAATTAGTTGACTAAAATATGCACTTGATTCGTGTCCAAGATGAATTTGAAGCCCGACTAGGGTGGTTTGTGTCAAATTTAGGTAGATTCCTGTTCGCTTTTAGACATCCTTCCGTGCGGGTTATACTGCCTCTTTTAATATCTTATCAGTATGGAATGTCAAAACCGCAATGTTTACATTTGAATTTTGTTGTCGGAGATGTGTATGAGCTATTGATTTCCGTAATGCAGCTTAAAAGGTATTTACCTTTTCGTATAGCAACTGACAAAGCGCTGTCATAGATGCTAGCAGATAGTGTAAGAAAACAATACATTAGAAGCAATATTTCTGTTGACGGCTACTGTTAAACGATTAGCAGCAGAGTAGCATCTATACAGATCGAGAAAATGTTGTCTAAAAACAATTTCAGCGATTGATGATGCATAAAAGTTAGCCAACAGAACATGCTGATAGATCAGAAAAATATATTAAGCTCTTTAGTGGAATGTATTAAACCGTCTAAGACGAATTAAGTACTGTCCATTTAATTCCACTAGTTATTTTCGTTATCTTTGCAGATACGTATTTCGACCACAACTGTGTGGTCGTCTTCAGTGTCTCGTACTTGACTCGACTTGACTCGACTCGGCTGTTTTATGCTGATAGATGTTTGAATAATGGTTGAAATAATGCTGAAAGCATAATTTTTAAGCTTATGTGCTAAAAGCAGCATGTAGGTCTCTTTCTAACGTTTATACAGCATGAATCTGAAGATAGCGTTAGTAAAACAACTTATAGGTTATGCGAAGAAGCACATCCATAATTTTCTTTGTTATTTACATATGTCTAAGTGACGGTGATGATAGAGCAGCGGCCATTGAATCCGGAGATCAGGAGTTCGAATCTAGGTAGCAACAAAATTGATATTTGAGTTTCCACAAAAAAACACATTGAATAAACTCTAAAACTTACTCTCCTCTCAAATAATATTTAATCAAATTGAATTCAGTGGCTGTATAAAACTTATTTAACAGATTCAAAAAATCTGAATAAGCGCTATTGAAGCGAATTATATTACTAAATGGTTTAGTAAAGATTGAGAAAAAAAAAATGTATAACATGCTGTACCAAGTAGTTGTGCAGACACGACAAAAACAGCTGAATAGATTCGTCAGATTTGCTGGTAAAAGCATTGAATAGAAGTTCTTGATCATATGTATAGCACACATATTCAGCTTGAAGCCGTATAGATGAGTTGAAATAACATTTACATTGACATTAAATGTTAGTTGGGTAGTCTCCAAGGATTTCCTGTATCCGCTTTCAGCTGAGGAGAAGCGTTTTTAGCTATGCCCAGGCGTTATAAATTTCACGGGCAAAGAGAGTAAGTCGTTTCTCACGGAGAGATGCTCTCACTGCAAGGAGCTGTGCCGAAAAAAGGTGTCAGACTAGGAATAGGCCTTTTCATGTGACACTGCCGAGACTGCACTTGTTTACAACCGCTGAACAGGCCTGCAAGTCCGAAGCTGTCATTTTCATAGAAGATCTGTCAATTGACGATGAAATCAGCTGTTTTTAAACGTCTCGTGAAAAGGCCCATTGGTCGGGGTTCAGCCAAAGCACACCAAGCGCCAACGAAAAATTACCGATTTTTCTGCTCAAACTTTCGTTTATCAGATTTAATTGATCGCAAATCGTATTGGATATCCCTCAACCCCATAACTGAGGATATCCTACTGCAAATGTATGCTTAAATTGATATGAAACAATTTATGTTTTTCTTAAACGAACAAAATATCACAAGTCGGTCGAAAAGCCGCTTGGTGCGGTTTGGCTGAACCCCGGCCAATTGTTCTACTGTATCAACTTTAACTATTCGACAGCGTAAACTTAGTAAATAAAAAGAATATGAAACATTTTGTTTTCATTATTATTTATGCAAAGCAAATGGCAAATAATCTATCTGTATTTGAACCATACCATCAACTGTTTCACGTAACGGTGCAACTATATAGTCCAACTATATTCTCAATTCCCTGGAGGTACATTATTCAACCTCACAAGGAACGGTTGTATTACTGTTCAAGTCTTGCAAGGTGGTTTGGTGGTTTGACTGGCTCATATGCCATCGCGTGCGGAAGGATTTGCTATCGACGAGTACTGTCTCCAAATTTCTAATATGACATCAGCATTTAGTCGAATAGGATTTTTATTGCACAGTTCGATAGCAAATCCTTCCGCACGCGATGGCATATGAGTAAGTCAAACCACCTTCCTTTTGCCAGTGGAGATATTTCAGCTTCCACGCTGATATTCTTCCCTCCCCTTCATGCGGGAGTTTGGTAGAAGGAAGGGTCGTGTGATATAATGCCATCACAAATATTGGCCCTCCGCTCGCTTTCAAATCGACTTCTATAAAAACATTCTTCATGCCTGCCGTATCCTAACGGAACTATCAATTCTTTACTTTCGCCTCTAATTCTAACATGAAACATCCCGCATAAATCCAAACGATAGCCGAACCATTATTGGAACGGTATACGTTCCAGGTTGAACCATAATGATAATGGTACTTAACCATAACCGTACTTTAGTCTGATAACGTTTTGACCATAGTGACTATGGTTTTCGTAGACCGGACTGTATGAGCAACGGGTTGTTAAGAATGTTAACCGTAAGAGAAAATGATTTTCTTCATACATTTTTGGAGGAAAAGATTGTATCAGTACTATATTGATTATGGTTCGTAGACCGTAAACATCATTTATTAAGGTTGAGATAATTCTTTTACCATAAATACGTATTGTTCGAAGAACTTAATGTTAATGGATAACGATATCAACTATGGTCATGATATATTTGTAACTGTACGAAGAACGGTAAATTCAAGATGATACGGGTTTGAGTGAAAACAACCCCTTTTTGGGTAGTTTTGTTTCTTTGTTTACGAATTCGTGAATGCAATCCCTTTTTGGGTAGTTTTGTTTTTTTGTGTACGAAATATTTCAACCACCGAAACGCCCGCCCCCGCCCATCACACACACAAGTGCAGTATTTGACGTTTGTAAATAATAAACAAAAACAACGTGTATTTCGTTGGTTTAATTTCTTCCCATCGTACGGCAAGGAACAGTATTCCATTAATTTAAAATCATTTGTGAATAACTGTGAAGTTAATAGAAGTTATGAGTGATTCGGAATCTGACGCCAATGACCAAGCAGGGGATATCGAACATTTCAGCGGACCGGTGGAGAACGCGTGGTTGCTGAAAATACCAGAGTTCAAAAAGGAAGATAACCCTCAAGGGCTGGCTGAGGAAAGCTCTTTCTCCTGCTTGTTTCCGAAATATCGCGAAAAGTACGTTAAGGAATGTTGGCCCTTGGTAGAGAAAGCTCTCGACGGGCATCGCCTGAAAGCGGAACTAGACTTGATTCAAGGTAACATGACGGTAAAAACCACACGGAACACATGGGACCCGTTCATCATTCTGAAGGCGAGAGATTTGATCAAGCTGCTCTCCAGATCAGTTCCTTTCGAGCAAGCTGTGAAGGTTTTGGACGATGAAATAAGTTGCGATATCATTAAGATTAAGAACTTGGTACGAAACAAGGCAAAGTTCGTCAAAAGACGTAATCGATTGATTGGTCCAAATGGATGTACTTTGAAGTCGCTGGAACTGCTGACGAATTGTTACGTTTTAGTTCAAGGAGCCACAGTTTCAGCCATTGGACCTTACAAGGGACTGCAATGCGTCAGAAAAGTTGTCGAGGAAACTATGAAAAACATACATCCAATCTATAACATCAAAGCATTGATGATCAAACGAGAATTGATGAAGGACGACAAGCTGAAAGAGGAAAACTGGGAAAGATTTCTTCCTAAATTTCAAGCTAAAAACACAACTAAGCGAAAGAAGCCCAAGGAGCAGAAGAAAAAGAAAGAATACACACCGTTTCCTCCTCCATTACTGGAGAGTAAGGTCGATAAAGAGCTGGCTTCCGGTGAATATTTCCTCACGGAGGATCAGAAAAAGGCAAAGCGATTACAAGAACGGCGAGAAAAGGAGCAGAAAAATTCCAGCATTCAAAAGCAACGGCGAGAGAAGGATTTCACCGCTCCGGATGAGAGTAAACCCAAGAAGACCCAAGCTAATGATAAAAGCAACAAAGTTGATGTTAATGCGTTGAAAAGTAAAATTGCTAAAGCAAATAAGAAAGCTAAATTTGTTAAATGAAAAAGACAATAAAATAAAATGGGTTGAACATAATCAATAAAAACAATCATTATTCGGTCCAACAGCCTTCACCAAACATGTTACGGATTGTGCTAAATCTGGAGGAAAATTATGCTCTTTTAGTGGAATGTCTTCATTTGTCATAAGACGAATTTAGAACTATTCCATTGAATTCCACCACATTGTAATCTTTACATATACGTTTCGTAACGGTAAGACCATCTTAAGTATCTCGTATTTGTCGAATCAAAAACGAGACACTTAAGATGCCCTTACAGTGTAAGTCGAAATACGTACTTGCAGAGATTAAAATGTGGTGAAACTAAATGGAATAATACTAAATTCGTCTTATGACAGATAAGTCTGGAAGTTGATTTCAATTTTTTTTTTAAGATAATTACAATCATAAATAAACCTAAAACTAGGTACAAAAAAATCTACATTATAATGGTTATGGTTGACCAAGCGTAGCTCAACCATAGAAAATAGTAAAAATATTTTAGGCTCTTTTTAGTGGAATGTATTCAACCGTCCAAGACGAGTTGAGTAATTTCTATTTAATTCCACTACGTTTTGTTATCTTTGCAGATACGTATTCCAAGTCCAGTCAAGTACGATACACTGAAGACGACCTCACAGTTGAGGTCGAAATACGTAATATTTTGTTTAGCTTAGAACTATAACAAGTGCTTTGAAAACACAAGTCGTATATGTTTTTGAAGGTCAATCCGTCCTAAAAGTACTAGGAATTTCAAAAACTATACCTATTTACGTTGCAGACTGCAATCGATTCCTAATCTAAGAAAACTTCTTGACTTCCCTGGGCATAACATCCTTATCGTGTTATCCACAAGAAGATTACGAATGCAAAAATGATGACACATAGAAACCTCGTAGTCAATAACTGTTAATAAACGCTAAAATGTTGGGCGACAGTGTCCCAGTGAAAGACTGGAACGCCAACAAAAAAGATGTAGATGAATAATCCAAATTGAAAAATGAATGATGACTCAATAACAATATAGTACCTACCAAACTAATAATAATCATTTGGCTTGGTAAATTTGGGGGTGTCTTTGTCGTTTATTATCCGTATTTGTATTTAGGAATAAGTTCGAATCAATATGTCATTAGCACACAGTTTTTTTTTCAGATCACTTTTCCATAGAAGTTTTATTTGTAGTAGTTTATAATAAAACAAAATAATTTAAACCTTATAGGAATAGAGAATCAAAAGTGAGCCATCGTTTTACCGCCATTTCAATCTGGACTTGAGTAGCCACACTGCGTCACACGCATCACGAATCATCCCTTCATCCTGCTTGGGGTTTCAACAACATTCAATTCTAAGGACTTCCGCCGCGAAGAGCCAGTACCAAATGAAGCACTGAACCTCCTTGCACTTTGTAATCCTGTGCGGTTTTGTCGTCATTCCTGGGGAAACAAGAACCTATTAGTACGATATATAGAATTTATTTTGAAGACATTACATTTGCTTTCCGGAAAAGATAAGACGCTGCTGTTGAGGGGGGATGCCTTCTTTTTCCTCGACCCTTTCCTTGATGCGGTCCACTTTATCCGTGGGTTCAATGTCGATTTCGATTTCCTTTCCAGTAAGGGTCTGACATTCATTGATTTAGTTGATTTATTCATGTGAGCAATACAAAAGAGGTACTCACCTTCACTTTGATCAGCATCCTGATGTAATTTGTATCCTAAATACTGGAAGAAAATTATTTTTATATGAGACGAATTTTCAGTTTTCTATTCGCCTTCTGACGCTTTAAAAAATCAGCGCAAAATGACAAATGCTGTCAAATGTCAAAATAAAAAGAAAAAAACTACGCCCTTCAGAAGTTTGACTGATGGTACACGCTAAATCGGTTTACGTCGGTATGATCGACTGATGATAGTCCCGACGAATTATAGATTGTTTCACCCTTGGTTTCACCCTGAGACGAGACCTGCAAAGACGCTGCTTCTTTTCTCTTGTTTTGACACTTGTTCTTCTTTTCATCACAGTTGACCATCGAGTTTCAACTGTTTACTTGACTGTTTCACCTAAGCCCCAGGTGGACCCTTCTGAGCACAATAAAAGTGTATCTAATTCACGAAATAGTTAATTCATTTTCATAAGGATTTTTATACCAAGAACAAAACACAGGTTTATTACTGATTATTAACAAGCTAAACGGAAGGTTTGGAATACTCGTTAAAGTAAAAAAGTCTTGGTAAAACAAAAATGATGTGGAATATTTTATTTGGGATACCAATACTTTCACTCAAAAAGCTGCTGGTTGCACCTGACAGTTCGTGACAGCAGTTGACTGGCAGCAGCTGAAGTTACATTTTTCCTCTTTGCAGGTCTCGTCTCCAGGTTTCCACTAGCCTTAAGCCCCAAACAATGTTAGCGGAACGGCAACGGAAACAGCAAATTTAACAGAAAATATATTGGCAAACTGTCACATTTGCCGTTGCCGTCGCCGTTCCGCTGACATTGTGTTTGGGACTTTACAGAAGGACGTAAGATCCCGATTAATCGATTATGCTATAGCGTTTAGACAGTTAGACACGTAAGACAAGGTAAGTGAATGAATCGCCCACTTTGAGCGATACTTGTTTGTCACTCCTGACGGAATCAATTTTTCAAAGTACTCGCGTTTTTCAAAGGCACACCATTCGATACGAAAGCAACGCGCAACTGTCATTTTATTTTTCAGCTTTGCTGCGTCGCAGCATGCCTGAAAAAATAAAATATTTGCTTCCATATCACTGAATGGTGTGCCCTTGATAACTGCGAGTACTTAAAAATTAATTCCGTCAGGAAAGTGACTCTTACTCTATGGGTCTGTCTCAATTGGATAATTAAACTGAAATTAAACCTTAAAAGTGACATTTCAATAATTATCAAAATAACCCTGCTCATGCAACCATAAGATTACTTTGACAGATATCGAATCATTTTTCCATCGATGTCTCTATTGGAATTGCTGGGTAGCACCAGCCATTCTTATAACGGGTGATTTTTAATTTCCTTTTGTCACTTTTAAGTTTAATTCTCCAAATGAGACAGACCCATATAGTATATTATAAATTCAGTAGAAAATCAATTATAGCTACATTATCAAAATTGGATTTCTCACAATCCATACGTTAAACCTAATTTCGGAAGTGGTGCGCTGTATGGCACATCACAAAATGAAAACAGCGCACCACTTACTCAGTTAGGTTTAACGTATGGATTGTGCAGAAAAAATCCAACTTCGTTAGCTGGATATAATCAGGGTTTGCAATTGAATTGATAATACTGATATCACATAACTGTATATAGGCATCTTGCCGTGAAATGTGGGTCCTTCGAACTGATGATTTTGGAACGCCAGGCAGAACCTTCCAGTGGTGGAAGTCAAGCTTTACTGAACAACGCGCATAAGACAGAGCAGCATCGCATGCTTTGCTTTCTCTTTCTGTAGCCCTGGATATACGGGAGTGCCGTTCGTCGATTGTTGATGCACAAAGAGCCTACTTTGAAATTTGCAGTTTGTTCTATGATGTCTATCTGTATGTATCTTGTGCTGATATTGTAGTTAAGAAAATTATTTTGAGCTATTTAGTATAGATAGTAGAATCTATAGATGAGCGAAAGCATGGCTGAGACGATTTTTTTGCCCGTGCACACGCTCATATGACGTCACAGCCCTTAACGTTTCCATTGAAATCGTGACGTCATGCTCGTTTGGAGACACGTTTGACAGTTCGTTTGGAGACAGAGGATTTATCTTCGCTCATCTATATATTCCACTGTTCTATACTATTTAGTGGAATGTCTTCACTTAATCATAAAGACGTGAGTTTGTACAGAAATCTTATTGACGTCACCACTTAATTGTATCTTGACAGATACGTATTTCGACCTCAACAGTAAAGGCCGTCTTCAGTGTCCTCTGTACGTCGAGAGTCGAGTATGGCCGAATCAATGCTACAGACACTGAAGACGGCCTTACTGTTGAGGTCCCGAAACTATATATTCGTCAAGACTACAATTAAGCAGTGGAAACTCAATACGGATTGTTACAAACTCGTCTTATGACAAGTGATATTGTAGATTTACTTGACCAATGGATTCGAAGGTCGGTCCACTTGCCTGTTTCAAACGTTCCCTGTTGCAGCAAGGTTTCCCGAACTTATTTGAACTTGTTTGGTAGATTCCCTTGTTTTTTGCTCCTTGTCTGACAAAACAATAGAGGTAATAAACTATAGAGGAAGATTGTCGCTTCCTCGTCACTGGCGAAACATCTTTTGCTGGCGAAGATAGGGCACGCAAATGTCAACAGAAGGAAACAAAATAACAGGCAAAAGACGCGGGCAGAATTGTCAGTTTTGACAGATTTTACTATGAAAATGGAGATTGTGGAAGGTGGGAAATGGGGATTTTAACGACTGTTCAAGGAGCGACTATTTCGAAACAAACAAATATAATACACATTGAACATTTATTCATTCAACAAATTCATCGTCGTCCAAGAAATAATTAACTACATCTGTTCACGGAGAAAAAATATGGTAGAAACTAAAAGGCACTTATAAACAAAGACGGGAAATGTTCCAACAATTGGAATTCTAAATTTACTGTCAGTGCTATTCCAATCGAGCAGAAGACCTGTGTCATGAACCGAGTTAAAAGCATGATGACACGTAGGTTGACAGCTGGATTCACAGAGCTTTTCACTCGGGACTTAGTTTCCTCATGGCAGTAGCTTCCAAATAACATTGTTTCGTCATTTTTATTCGCATGTAGATGTTACTTTACGATTGATTTCGTACTGATTGATTTACGCCAGCCAAAAGAATATCATTGAAATATTCGGATCATAACGCAATTTTAAACTAAAAATATGAATTTCAATTTTCTCCTCATCGATTTTCTTCTAACTGCTTATAAACAAGCTCTGTGAACTATCATCTTTAAACAAGCTCAGAACTGTCAACAAGTGAGGTTAGATCAAGATCTTGCATTGGTCTATTCCAAAAAATCACGCAGAACATTTGGTAAGGGCTAATTTAACTTCCGCAAATAAACATGTTTAAATTATTGTTGAAATATTTTTGGATAAATGTAGCCTAATAAACCCTACAAATGGTAGAAAATGACTTCAACTTGGCATTTTATTGTATTTTGCTATCTCCATTTGCGTGGGTGTATAAGCGTTATTAATCATTTTTTCGAAATTAGGAAAATCACTTGTGCGATTCTCTTCTAAAATTAACGCATACTGGCTCTAACAGTTGCGCCAGGTCCCCACGCGCGCCGAAGTTGTGCGCTATGCAAAAAAGTAAAATATACCAATGTCAAACAGATGTGAGCTTTACGGCGAGCTTTTTCCACATTCGCTTCTAAGGTGCGCAGGCATATTGTTGTCCTTTACAAAAAAAGATATTCTTTAGTGAAATTGATCGATTGAAGTTACGTATTGCTTCGATAATGAAAGGACCATCAATATAAGGAGATCTTGGAATGGAAGGAAAATCTGAAAATGTACTAGATCGATAAAGCTCGTTGCAATGAAAACGATAAAAAACAAATACGCAAAAAAAGTTCCATGAATCGTGAACTAGAGTTCACGGTGTTTTTCGGACAACAGTCACGATTCGGGAATACAGCAGTTTCTGGAACGTTCTGACGGTCGCCTGAATCCAAGAATTAAATCACGTGTATTTTCGCCTGTTCAGAACTTCAACGCTTTGCGTAAATGTCATTCTTGTTTTTGTTTGTCATATTGTCAGAAATGATCTAGTAGTCTACAAATTCGAATATATCGACATATGAAGTGAGAATCTGAACAAAATATGACCAGAAGATATCAAGATAGGGAGAGAGGATAGAGCCAAATGTATGTAGATTAAGGGACCGATAAAACTATCACATAGGGAGACATCGAGAAATAGAACATCGTGATGTATAGAGTCGATCAGTATTAACAATCAAAATTGTTGGATAAACTATTTGATAATTAGGAAATTTTTTATTTCAAAATATGTCTTGTAAATAATATCATGACGATTAGTAAATCAGCCTTTATTGAATCCTGCCCTCCAAAACGAGCACAGTGTATAAAGGGCGATAAAAAGATCAAAAGGACAAAACGTTGAATGAACAAATTTTAAAAAACTGCAATGCAATCTACCTATTCGAAACAAAATATTGAATAATATGCTAACAACTCGCTTCTGAACTAAAATCTAGAGTCTGAAGGTGAAAGTCTACATTTGAGAGGCATGGATGTTTTTCCGAAAGTTCAGTTGCTCTGTACGAGAATTAGAAGAACGTTCACGTTTTCGAAGCCTCCTTTCAGGAGGCTGGAAGCACCATTCAAGAGGCTCCGAGTTTTTCTAAGAGGCTTGGAAGACTATCTTCAAGAGGTTATGCGTCCCTTCAAGAAGCTCTGAGCTTCCTTCATGGTCTCGCTGAAGCCTGTTTTGAAAAGGGTATGCCATTTTCAAGAGGTTTTAAAGGCCGGAAGCTTCCTTTCAAAGCTTGAAATTCTTCTTCAAATGCTTGAAAGCGTATCCAAGAGCCTTTGAAACCTTTTTCAAAACGCGGATGCCTAATTTCAAGAAGGAGGGTCCTTTAAGATGCCTCGCAAGCTTCCTTTATGAGGCTCAAATTTTCTTCAAGAGGCTTGAAGCATACTTCAAGATGCTCAGAACTCCTATTTTTAAGAGGCCTCAAAGCCTCTTCAAGGGCTGAAACTACCTTTCAGAGGCTCTGCAGCCTTCTTGAGATGCTTAAGCCTTCTTCCAGAGGCTCGGAAGAATCCCCTCAATAGGCTCTTACTTAAGCTTCCTTCAAAATGCTCGAAAGCTTCCCTTCAAGAGGCGATCGAAATTTTAAGCCAAGAGGCTTAGAAGCGTACTTTCAACATGCTCAGAAGCCTTCTTTAAGTGGCCTGTAAGCTGCTTCAAGGGCTCTGAATCCTCCCTTCAGGATGCTCAGAAGTCTCGAGGGCTCGAAAACTTCATTTCAAGAGTCGACTGTTGAAGAGTGCCTTGCTTCCAGTGACCAGTCCAAAAGTAGTATTTGTGTTAATGGATGGTGACAATAGTCTTGTAACGCCTGCGCTTGATGCTACTGTTACTCCAGAACTGTTTCCCAAATTAGCATTTTATTTGTCCTACCCACGACTGGAACGTGATGCGCTCTGATATATATATATATATATAGATATAGATAGATAAGATAGAAGATAGAAGATAGAAGATAGAAGATAGATAGAAGATAGATATAGATAGATAGATAGATAGATTTTTGGCAGTGTAGGAATGATCAGTAATAAAGGAATTAGTACAATTTTCTTCTTCTCTCCTCGCTTCGCAAATTATGGCTGCTGCTATAGGATCTGTTTCAGTGGACTCGTATACTGCCGCGATTCGCATAAGAGTCCCATGTCGATTTTTGACAATTTTGATTTTCTTTCAGAAATAAAGCTTTATAATGAACTCCTTCTTTAAGAAAACTGATAAAATAATAGGCTTTGTTCTATAAATTTGAAAATCAAAACCCACTTGTGTTGTCCCATCTTGCTATTTATTCGCATAACAGTTACATTCCACATTTGATACACTTTCGCGCAAAACATTAATGTAATACTGGTCCATTTAATAGTTCCATAGCAATATATACAGATGAAGATTATTATGCCAAATTTTCAGAAAGAACGCTGGTTTTATCGATTTATTAGATTTTTAAAGTTCCCACGAAAACGATTTGAAAAATTCAACGGCATATTTCAAGTTGAAGAAAACTGACATGGCGTTATGGATAGGGTATATTGCAGTGCTTTTACTCGATTCAGAAGGTTGTTCGCAGCATTATTCCTCGCATTTTGGAGACGATTCGATTATTTCGCCTAATCTTTTAAAGGATTCTAAGTAACATTTTTTTCATGAATAATTTGAATATCAAACAACAGACCAATATGAAAGCTTTTGACTTGCAGAACTCAAATTAATTCATGGAAAAATGCTACTTATCCTTCTGAAAAGTTTAGGAGATTTCTTTATTTATCAAAATTTAATTTATTTAAATCCAAATTAAATAGAAAACTAATCAGATGTCTGTTCAAAATGTTGGTAATCTTTATCTATATATAAAATGAGTTGATTTTATTTGAGACAATATAATATCCCTAACAACACCTATTTGTCATATAGGTTATTGTAACTCATGTGACCAGATTTAGTCACAAAGAGCTGTAACCACTTTTGTCTAACTTAAGCTGTTTGGATCTGCTTTAAAAGAAAAAACGCTTTCCGATTATAGTATCAAGACATACCTAGAGAGTAATTCAAATTTTGACTTGTTTGTCCCGGATGCTAAAACGATTGCATTTGCTATTATAATAATCCTTCTAAATTTTTTACAACTTTGATGTAATTTGATGTGCAACCTCATTTGAAGTTTAAGGGAAATTACTTGAAAATCGACCCTATGAGAAATACCGTTCCGTGAACTATTTATATATAATCAACACATTGACAACATAGAATATTCCTTAGCTGAAAGGCAGTTGTTGTTGAGTAAGATTTGTCGTTTGAAGCAAAGTTATGAAGAAAACACAAATGCTCATTATTGATATTGATGTATTCTTTACGTGTTAAATTTAATTTCTAAGATACAGTATTCCCTTAGGGGTGTCCATAAACCACGTAGACTCTTGAGGGGAGGGAGCGGTTTTAAAAAGTCTACGATAGTCTACGAAGGGGAGTGAGGGTATACCAAAAGTCTACGTAGACTTTTTAATTTTAATGTTTTTAAAAGTGATTTATACAGCAGCCGGGAGAAGCTCACTTGTTTGATTTTTTTTGGATGTTCCGCTTTTTGCATGACTTACGAAATAATCTTTTGCATTTCCTCAAAATTTAATGAATTTCACTAGAAGTAAAAGTCTGAGTACGGTTAAACTATCATGATTTCACCAGGAAATTCTTCGTGTTGAGCAAGAAAATTCTCCAAAGTATTCTATAAAACTTTGATTTTTTTCAAAATCTTCATTTGGATTTTACTGCAGATTCTACTAGAATTTCTGATTTTCGGTAGAACTTCTTTAAAACTATGGAAATTATGTCTACTAACGGATTTTTTTAGTCCCTGAAATTTTTTTGCTTAATTTCGAAGTTCTTCGAATTTTATGAGGAATTTTTTAAATATTGTTCGAAATGCCCGTGGAAAATTCTCTTATTCGTAAATTTTTCGGAGTTCTAATGCAAATTTTGAATTATCGATGGAAAATTTTCGGAATTTTAAATAAATTGTGAAACTCCCACGAGAAATTATTTGAATTTCCCACCAAAAACAGTTTGAGTTTCACAAAAAAATATTTGCAATTTTGTAAAAAGCCCTACTAATATCATGAAAATTATTCGAATTTACAAGAGTTCAAAAAGTTCATCTGAAAATTCTTCATAATTTCACCGAAATTATTCAGAAAATATTTTTGAATGCATAAAATTTATTTAAACTTCTCAAGAAATTGCTCTACATTTGTAAAGACAAATTTAAAATACCATAGAAACCATTCTAAATTTCCACGGGAAATATTCCAGAATGTCCGAAACTAAAATTACTCCGGGAAATCATTCTAAATTTCACGGAAGATTACTTGGTTTTTAACGGGGAAACTTTTGAACTTAGGAAGAAAATCTTGATTTCAACAGATGATTATTCAGGGATATTAATGGAATTTTCAAGAAAAGCATCGGAATTACCACGGAATTATCATATTTGGAGTATTTCAAGGTTATCAATTGGGAAATTTTACGAAATTTCCACGCAAAACTTATTGGAATGTAGACTTGACATTCTCGAAATTTGAGTGAATTCTTTAAATTCACCATTTTCACAATTATGAACCGGCGTTGAGAATTATAGGTCAGATGCGTGACAGATTTTATCAGTGGCGCGCCGATGCAGAAATGTTTCGATGGTGTGCATACTTCTAGGAAGAGTTGAATTAAATACACAGATAAAAAATATGGATTTTAATGTATTTTCATGCACATATTTGGAGCATGCAAATAAAACGTAATATTCAATCGATCTCACTATTCTTTAAATCGAAATAAATTTAAACGGAGCTTGCTTGTAAAGTTAAATCAAATTTTATTTAATATAGAATGTTAATTCGTTTGATGGGATAAACAGCAATTTTACACGTCGTTGAATTTTCAAAATTATTTGCTGTGTAATTAAATTAATTGGGTTTGAGATTTGATTTCAGGATTGAGGGACAGAGATTTCGTTTCAATTTGATTTTTGTTTTGTTGGATTTTGCTCAGTGTGATTTTGTTGTTTTGAAATTGAATTTTGTTGTAATGTTTACATGAAATTGAATTGAATAGCTAATTGTTTAAAACGTAGTTGATTTCTAATTTTTCCAATCACATATGATGTTTTGTAAAATTTGAAAGTGTACATGTAGACATCATTGGGGAGGGAGGGTTTGAAAAAGTTCATGAAAGTCTACTAGGGGGACTGGGGGTTTGAAAAGGAAATTTCGGTCTACGTATTTGTGACAGCCCTTCAATAACTTTTCTGAGTCATCAAATCGGTTAGCAACAAAGTCGACCTCCGTCCATACAAATGACCATTATATTTTTGGATCACATTAGCAATATCGGTATCAAACTTCAGCATTTTCGATGACAAGTTGAATTATGAATTCGATATGATTTTGGGGATATTGGTCACCCTGAGTCAGTTCCGAGGCCCTGGGGAAGCTCCGAGGCATCAAATCGCCATTTTCAAAATATCACAAACCATGGTAAAATGCAGAGTCATATTATATAGAGTTGCGCAAAGAGTGAAGCCAAATCTACCTATTGAACTGTCAAACCGTTCACCCATCGAGTAAACAAATGCTTGTCGGTGAGGCGGAAGTATGTATCGCTCAATGATTATTATAGAATTAAAACGCATTGTCACGCATTGAAATGTATTAGATTTGATCTTGAAACAGCTTCAAATATCAATTCATTCCACAATAAAGCAGCAACAAGAAACTCACCCCTCGCACTCTGTGGGTGACTAGGTTATCGAATTAAAAAGCTTTAGAAGTGAACGCCCTGTGAAGTCATACTGATGGGTTGAACAAAAGTAAGTTGGCAACAGAATAAGAAGAGCATCATTCAGAATAAGTGTAAGAAGATCCTCTTTTGTAACTCTATATAATAGACTTGAAATGGATAGTAACAAGATTAAAGCTAAGTAAACAAGATTAAACGACGACGATGAAGTTTTCACGCAAACCAACACCACCAAAGAAGATGAAGGTTTACGCACCTGTTGATGGTGTTGGTTTGCGGGAGAGCAACCTGATTCGTCAAATCGTCGTTTGAATCTTTTGTTTCAGCAGATAAGTCGTTTTGAAAATTTTGTCTTGAAAACTTCAGCATTTTGTAAGAGCATCAATATCGGTCGCGAGCATTTTAATCACCCGCGCAGCGCTTTCATTTTAGTTTCGTCACCGTTTCCGTATCGGTCACATTTTCGGCCTCAATTTGGTTGTTGTATTCCGTACCGGTGACGTTTGACAGTGAAGTTCATCAAAGCGCGCTTTCATCGCGCCACCAAATTTGGTCACCTGTCAGTCGCGCTACTGTTATAGCAGCGCGTTTAGTGCGACCGGTAAAGTGTCAAGAAGATACTGCGTGCCAAACGGCTTAAACTCACCACCGGTAATCTTGCTCTAAGTGAACTTCTAATGAGAGCCTCACCACACTCAAAATAGTCCACACGTTCATGCTAGTGGAAAATCACGTAGATCGCAGGAAGGCCTCTGACGAGCTTGGGATGTCTCCGGAGTCATCAAATCAGATTTTCAATATATCACCAATTATGGCAATATGGAGTCAAATTCAGCTATTTTGTAAGACAAGTTGGATTATAAATCCAAATATGATTATGGGGTATATTGGCCACTATGGGTCAGTTCCGAGACTTGAAGAAGCCTCGGAGGTGCCAAAATCTGTCATTTTCAAAGTTTTTAGCAATATCGGTTTCAAATTACAGTGTTTTGCAAGATAAGTTTGATTATGACATCCGATATAATTTGGGTAATTATACCCATCAGTTCCTGAGGTTTTAGGAATCCTGAGGATCAAATTCGGCTTTCAAAAATATTGATAACATGAGTAATATGAGTATCAAACTTCAGCATTTTGCAAGACAAGTGAAATTGTGACATCCAAATATGATTCTGGGGATATTGGTCACCCGGTCAAGATCGGATGTCATAATTCTTCGTGTTTTACAAAATGTTGAAGATTGATACTCATATTGCCACAGTTTTTGATATTCAAAAAATAGGCGATTTTGATGCCTCTGAAAGCTTTCACATTAGCCAGTCGTCGTTCACATCTTCGTCTTCTTAAGAAAAAGAATGTGTGTTCCAAAATTGGTTTGAATCGGCCAAGTAGGTTACAATTGAATTGTCCTGTTTTTAAACAATACCCTCCTTCAGACCTCTCATCTTTCCCAAATCACCTCCCATATGATGGGCTCCTCATAGTGAATATGTACAAAATTGGTAGAAATCGTTCCAGGGAGTGAAAGTTACACAGAATTTTTTTGTTACTATTGTGTGTTATGCACAGCACATGTTTCTGAAATGGACAAATTGATATGAAATTTCGAAAAAGAATCCACGTGTCTTGAGGCACTCGAGCCCTCAACTCCTACTCTAGATAGGCGTGATAACCCCTGCAACAAGACCACTTAAAGGTCAGTTTTGGAAAAGGTATCAGAATTCTGTACCAACCTCCACTGCGGTTAGCTCTGTTTTGCAAATTAAATATCTTCGATGCTTGATTTGTCCAATATCCACATGCTTTACTATTGTATATCCACATCAAGCGAGTGCACATTGTTTATTAAACGAAAGGATCGCACTCCATGCCCCCGCAACGGGCCAAGGGCTGGTAAAGAATGCGAATTAGACTCCAGGAAACAAAAAGTTGACTAATTCCACGGGCACCCCCAGATTGAGTCTTTGGAGAAAATCAATTCTGAAAATTTCAGCTCAATCGTTTGTTGCATAAGCTGGCGCATTTGATCGAAGTTTGTATGGGGATTTCAGCCAAAATGTATAGGAAAATACACCTGTCACCATTCGACCTGGAAATTGGTTCTGATTGCTCGATTGACCTCAGAACTGCAAAACGGCAGTTGGTATGCTAAGAACAATTTCACAGAACATTGTATGATGATTAAATGAACTTTTATATAGGTTTCGGCTGATGCGATTCGATCAAAACCCAAAATACACAAATCAGCTCCTAATAAATCAGCCGAAAAGCCCCGTGAATTCGACCACATTTTTCTCCCCATAGTAATCTGGCTAGTTCATTTGAATCAATCTCACTTGCTGTGCCATAGGCTTGTTTGGCTAAAGCATTTGATGAGTTTGATTGCCTTTACGTAAGCGGTCGCGTACCAGACGACTAATGACGGTGAAGACCGACACTTGATTACAATTAATTGCATATTATTGGCAAGTTGCTACGAAAACCATTTTTTTTTCAGAAAATATATAGGGTGAGTGTACCAATTGTCGCCATACATAAGAACAACTATTTTTTTAAAATAAGAGCGATTCCAAGCACTACCAAAATTTAAGAAAATTTTTAATTCATGATTTTCTATTGAGTTGAAACTTTGCACAGTTTTTCAATTTCATCTAAATCGTCATTTTCGATATCAAATCTTCATATTGATACGACTAACTTTTCAAAAGGTGTAGTGAAAATGGTTCTATTTAAAAGTGCACAGCAAAAAAAGGAATGTTCGATTGTTAGATTTTTTTGAACAGTTAGACAACTAAATGGTGATTCTTAAGAAAATGCACAGTAAAAAAAAATTTTTGCCTTTAAAATACCATTTTGTCACAAAACTCAAATCAAAACCTATCTTTTTCGAACGTAATTTTTAGGAAAACGTATTATATTAGCATCTACCATAAAATTTGATGGTAAACTAATAAACAAAAAGTTATGACATTTCAAACATTTCACAATTTTATATATAAAACAAAAAAATTTCCTTTATTTTTTTTTTTCAAGAATCGCAGTTTGACTGATTTTATTGTTAAGGGCCTTGCGAGTTAAAAAGTTGTTTGTATGATATTCTATATTTATGTATTCATCGATATTATGTATATTATATGTATAAATATTATATGTATAAATAAATAAAAATGAATTAATATTATCCTAAGTATTAAATTAAATGTGAGTTAATAATGTTGTTATAGAAACTCTAAGAGTTTTGTTTGAATTGTATGGGTTGAACATTGAGACTATTGAGGTATGGGTTATGATATCATGAAAACAGTTTATTAATACTTATTTTTATTTATTTTATTCAAATTTTTAAATATCGAACACTTTTGAACTATTATCAACAGTTTGAGTATAGTTTTGCTTTAATTTTATTTTCCGACAATGGAATGAAACAGGAAATTTTGGGTTCCTTGATCGCGTTATTAAATTGCTCGCTGAGCTCTGAAGCCTTATTTTGCATCTAGTAGTAGTAAACAAGAATAATTTGGTTAAATCTTTTCTTTTCTACGTTTGCCCAATCAAAAGTTCTTTCGCAGTTTTAATTGGATGCTCACGTTCTTTGGCTAAATCCTTTCGAGGCCATGCGCTTTATTGTTCCTCCAATAGCATCACAAGGACCTTTGCCTATGTGATGTAGCAAAAATGCTCCTGCATCAATTCCGTACATTGATTTAAATTGACATAGCTGAAAAATTCTTACGATTTTTTGTACTGCGACGCTGCTCCATCAGACATGAAATATATCTTTTGACTTCTTTATGCTTATCAACGCGTAAAAGTTAATCATTTTTCAATGAACAAGTTTAGGATACTGAATCGCTAAATCTTCGGAAATTATAATAAAACTTAAGGTTCAATTTGCGTACTCCATTAAAATAAATAACGAATGATGAATTGTAGCTTGTTTACGTTCCAGTGATGGACTGCACTTCATCTTGCAACAGCTGTAATTTCAGAAAATCACAAATGACTACACCATTTTGTAATGTATTTTTCGTATTTTAAAAAGCTGATTGTTCTGTTTTAATGAAATGTGAGGGATTAAACTTTCTAATTTCAAGCAAAAAATAGACACAAACTCATCTACAGGTTTTACAATAGTTTCTATGTCACACCTATCCGTGGTATCACCCATTGCTCAAATGATAACTGATCAATATATTTTTCTTCAAACTAGCGAATAAAGTATTTTCCAATGATGAAGAATCTGGACAATCCGAACAAGATCGTATAGCAATTTGATGTTGTATTTTCACACAAAAGACTACCAGTTAACATTTTAATATCCTTTGTTAAATTGATTCTTTTCAAACTATGTAAAATAAGATTAATATTCTCAGGGTTGTGCACACACACATTATGTGTTCCTGAATTGGAAAGAAGCTTACACTTTGGCCGAAGGCTTGCAAATGAGGAAAAACCCATTATTTATTATCGTGAATTTCCTTGAAGGGTGTACGCTTTTTCAAAGTCGTCATCATTAATCGTTTTTGGATTGTTGACGCTTTCCATCTTTTTTACTGATACATAATCTTTTGACCAGGCATAGCTCGACTTACTCATCATCTTCAAAATATTGAACTACTATTTCTTTTGTCTCATCTGTTAATGCAGTATAGACCCAGTATTTTGATTGAGCATAAGTCTTCAATTGTTTTTTTTTTTACTGTATTTCTGGTTTTGAACTCATCAATGGCATCCTGAATAGACCACGAACTTGGCAGCATCGACAAAATCAATAATTTTCTTTCCTTGTCGGCTGCATTCGAGAACCTTCCTTCATATTTAATACCTCATCGTAGTTCGTATTTTCCACATCATCAGGTCCCAATTTGAAGAGGTTTCTTCGTACAGCTTCGTTTATTTCACGGTATTTTTCTCCGGTAATAAACGTAGTCCATCTTACCATTTAATCGGAGTCACTTTTATCCCAGCTATGCCCCTGCAGCGTTCGATGTCTTTGGAACACTCATCTTCCGATTGATTTGTTGAAACAGATTTCGCTGATGGCGGTGGCAAGGCTCTCAGCACTTAATACTTCTGGTAATTCCTCAGTTGTTGTCGATACATCTGGCATTCCTCAGTTGCTGTCGTTTTCGAACTTCCTGCGCTCTGCTCAACCGATGATATACAGATTGCTCTTGTCGTCTTAGACGGAGGACGCAAATGCGTAAATTTGTATTCAATGTGGACATTGGGCAACCAGTCGCGTCAGTTTATCTATATGTGCCGTAGATTTCGTAACTCTTTGAACACTTTTTCCATCAAACGGCCTACAAAAGTTGAGAAAGGGCTACTCATGTTGTTCGTAATATTTCAATAAACAAAATCACTTTTAAGTTTTACTGACTAGTTTGGTCATTTGTTGACTGAAGAAAAAGATCTTTAACAACCTTAGTAGTAATTTTTTGCTTTTTCGTGACATTGTCATGGTATGTACCTATCTGCATTTGTTGTTGAAGATACCGTTTCTCCCGATCATAAAGTCTATTCTAGAGGTATATTTTTGCAGGTAACCTAGACGTGCACGCGTATATAAATCTTTGATTTGTAGCTTTGTCTTAAAAATAAATTTCTGATATGTTCTATCAACGTTATTATCAACAGGATTCAACACTATTAAAAGAATTTTCCAGTCAGTGCAATGAAAATTATGACACATACTATCTTTGATACAACACTGGATCGCTTAAGTTTCTAGATGCTATGAATAATTAAATCAAAATATCATGAAAACAACTTGTTTAAATCACGTCCTTAACAATAAAATCTGCATCAAACTGCAAATTCCGAAATAACTCACACAGAAAAAATTTTTTCACTAAATGTGAAAATTGTAAATGTTTGAAATACATAACTTTTTGTTTATTAGTTTCTCATCACCAAATTTTATGGTAGATAGCTAATATAATGGACCGTTTCCTAAAAAATTACGTTCGAAAAATATAGGTTTTGAGATATTTAGTTTTGTGACAAAATGATATTTTTAAAGGCAAAAAATTTTTTTACTGTGCACATTTTCTTAAGAATCACTTTAGTTGTCTAACTTTGCTGAAAAATCATAACAATCGAACATTCCGTTTTTGCTGTGCAGCTTTTTTATTTTTGAACCATTTTACATACACCTTTTGAAAAGGTCTGACTAAATGAAGATTTATATCGAAAATGACGATTTAGATGAAATTGAAAACTGTAGAGTTTCAAATATTTTCGAAATGGTCGCTCAGGACGCACTGAAATGCCCTGTGGAATGCCTCTAAGTAAAAGGCATGTGGGTGGATCTTATATATAAGCGAAAGGTTTTACTTAGCTCTAGAACAGCTGTGAAACCACCATAAAATTTGTTATAATCATCAAAATGGATTAATCCATAATAGAACGCATGCACCAGTTGTGGCGCTATTCTTATTTTCTTTATTTGGCAAACCATTGTTTTTAGGACTGGCAAATAGGGACCACTAGTGCGTCAACTTGTAAAGGAGTCAAAATTAGCAAAATAATTTTTACAATTATGCTTTTGCTTGTTTTGGAGGAGATCAAAGGTTTATCGTATCATATGAATATGCTTATCGATATGAACTTGATTTGCGATTTGATTGGCCATTTGACATATAAAGCATTAGTGATAACTGCTGATAGCACAATTGTGCCATAGCCTAAAGCTCTTTTAGTGGAATGTATTCAACCGTCAACCGTTCAACAGTACTCTCCATTTAATTCCACCAATTAATTTTCGATATCTTTGGAGATAAATTGGCCGAATTAGGCGATTCAGTTAGGCTGAAGGTCATTAGGGTGTGAAGGCTATAGCTGAAGGCCAGGCTGAAGTATTAGGCTGAATGGTCTTAGCTGAACCATTAGGTCGAATGAGAACTGGGGAGTGAGGAAGTGAGAAAAGGATGAGGATAAGTATAATGAAGAAGAAAAGGAGGAAGAAGGAAGAAGGAAGAAGGAAAAAAGAAGGAGAAAGAAGGAAGAATGAAGAATGAAAGGAACAGCAAGAAAAAAGAAGAAAGAGGAAGAAAAAAATAAAGAAGAAGAAGGGAGTAAAGGAAGAAGGAACAAAAAGAAGAAAGAATAAAGAAGAAAGAAAGACAGAAAGATAGAAAGAAGAAGAATGAAGGAAGGCGGAAGAAGAAGAATGAAGAAGAAAGAAGAAAGAAGGAAGAAGGAAGAAGAAAGAAGAAGAAAGAAGAAAGAAGAAGGAAGAAGGAGAAAGGAATAAGGAAGAAGGAAAAGGAAGAAGGAAGAAGGAAGAAGGAAGAAGGAAGAAGAAGAAGGAAGAAAGAAGAAGGAAGAAGAAAAGGAAGAAAGAAAAAGGAAGAAGGAAGAAGGAAGAAGGAAGAAACAATGGAAGAAGGAAGAAACAATGGAAGAAGGAAGAAGGAAGAAAAAAGAAGGAAGATGGGAGAAAGAAGAAGGAAGAAGGAAGAAGGAAGAAGAAAGAAGAAGAAACGAAGTAAAGAAAAACAAGAAAGAACGAAGTAAGAAGGAAGAAGGAAGAAGAAGAATGAAGAATGGAAGAAGGGAGAAGATAGATGAAGAAGGAAGTAAAGAAGTAAGAAGGAAGGAAGAAGAAAGAAAGAAGAAGGAAAAAGGAAGTAAAGAGGTAAGAAGGAAAATGGAAAAAGGAAGACTGAACAAAGAAGGAAGAATGAAGAAGGGAGAAAGAAGAAAAAAGAAAGAAGAAGGAAGGAGACAGTTAGCAGAAGGATGGTGCAAGAAGGGAGAAGGAAGAAGACAGATAGCAGAAGGAAGTTGCAAGAAGAGAGAAGGAAGAAGGAGTAAGGTGAAGAAAGAACTTTTCATTTTCACTTTTTGCTTCTTTTGGCTAATTCTAATGACCATTCGGCCAATGACCATCTGGCCTAATGGCATGACATTTTTGTAGATAGAGACACAATTGTAGTCTTCAGTGTTTCGTACTGGATCGAGTCAAGCATGAGACACTGAAGACGACCACACAGTTGTGGTCGAAATACGTATCTGCTATCGAAAATTAATTGGTGGAATTAAATGGAGAGTATTTAATTCGTCTTAGACGGTTGCCCATTTTTTTGTTAAATATCTTGGCTGTGCATATGCACAGCATATTTCGAAATGGACAAATTGATATGAAATTTGCGAAAAGAATCCACGTGTCTTGGAGGACTCGAGCCTCAACCTCCCTACTCTAGATAGGCGTGATAACTCCTACAACAAGACCACTTAAAGGTCACGTTTGGGAAAGCCATCAGAATCCGAGTACCAACCTCCACCGAGGAATCTTGGAAAATGATCACGAAAGCCATTTTGTTGCAAGGCAAAAATGCAACATATTGATGGTACGAATAGACACCTTCTTCGGCTCGTCCCAGAAACCTTTATATTATGCCCGAGGAATTAGTTAATAATACTCGATATTAGTAACGCACGTCTGTCATTTTGTTTTTTCACGCAGAACTAAATAACAAAATGTTTTGGGTTGCATTCGTATCGAGTGGTGTGACCCTGAAAACGCGAGCACTTTGAAACTTGGATTCCGTCAGGAGTGACCTTAAATCGAAATCACTAGCAACTCCTTCCAAACTTGTGGCACGTGCCCCGTTTGTAAAGATTCGTTTATATCAGGTCCAGCAGGTTGTGTCCGATCAAAGCAGTCATTACCTAGGCATTAATCGTTATCGACTCCAGCCGTTTTCCAATTGGATAGCAAAATTTTCAATTTTTAATCTGCCCATGATCGCACATTTTTTTACATTTGCATTTTGGATTTTCTAAATCGTTTGTAATCCTTCCCAAACTCAATCATTTCCAGCTTACTAGCTGTTGGATTTGATGCAAAACTGAGCTTTCTGAACGATTCACAGGTTTTTACAAAATGAGCAAAAATGCAAGTGTTACAAATATGCGATAATGGGCAGTAATGTTATTGTGAAACCTTCAAATCTACAATTATAATTGATCGACTGTTATCGTCAAGTTTATCAACTAACTCAATGGATTGGTTAATCAGTGAAAACTGTCGACAAAATATCGATTGAATCTATCTGCAACAACTTGATCTGACTGTTCTAAAAATGTGCCATCGAAGGCTATGGATCGCGGTTTACTAATATTAGGTTTTAACAAGCATTTCAATATTTTCCATAACTTTTTGCTGTTGTTTTGATGCTGATCAATTTTCATTTGAATATATTCGCATCTTGTTTTTGTTCAACTTTTGCGAATATTTACCCTAATGTTTTTTCTACACAGTTGGTATTCTTCAATTTCCCGGTTTACTCCGATTTATCACAGATGGGAATTAGGCCGAAGGTTGAATGGTCATTAGCTGAATGGCATTAGGCCGAATGAGAACTGGGGAGTGAGAAGTGAGAAAAGATGTGAGGATGAAGTATAACGGAAGAAGAAAAAAGGAGGAAGAAGGAAGAAGGAAGAAGGAAAAAAGAAGAAGGACGAAAGAAGTGGGAAGAATGAAGAATGATGAAGGAAGCAGCAAGAAAAAAGAAGAAAGTAGGAAGAAGGAAGTAAAGAAGTAAGAAGGAAGAAGGTAAAAGGAAGAAGGAACAAAAAGAAGAAAGAATAAAGAAGAAAGAAAAAAGAAGACAGGAAGATAGAAAGAAGAAGAAAGAAGGAAGACGGAAGAAAGAAGAATGAAGAAGAAAGAAGAAAGAAGGAAGAAGGAAGAAGAAAGAAGGAAGAAAGAAGAAAGAAGAAGGAAGAAGGAGAAAGGAATAAGGAAGAAGGAAAAAGGAAGAAGGAAGAAGGAAGAAGGAAGAAGGAAGAAAGAAGAAGGAAGAAGAAAGGAAGAAAGAAAAGGAAGAAGGAAGAAGGAAGAAGGAAGAAGGAAGAAGGAAGAAACAATGGAAGAAGGAAGAAGGAAGAAAAAAGAAGGAAGATGGGAGAAAGAAGAAGGAAGAAGGAAGAAGAAAGAAGAAGAAACGAAGTAAAGAAAAACAAGAAAGAACGAAGTAAGAAGGAAGAAGGAAGTAGGAAGAATGAAGAATGAAGAAGGGAGAAGATAGATGGAAGAAGGAAGTAAAGAAGTAAGAAGGAAGGAAGAAGAAAGAAAGAAGAAGGAAAAAGGAAGTAAAGAGGTAAGAAGGAAAATGGAAAAAGGAAGACTGAACAAAGAAGGAAGAATGAAGAAGGGAGAAAGAAGAAAAAAGAAAGAAGAAGGAAGGAGACAGTTAAGGAAGGATGGCAAGAAGGAGAAGGAAGAAGACAGATAGCAGAAGGAAGTTGCAAGAAGAGAAGGAAGGAGGGGTAGAAGAAAGAACTTTTCACTTTTTTTTTTTCATCTTCGAATGCTATTCGTTGACCATTCGGCCAAATGACCATTCGGCCTAATGGCATGACATTCTTAGATATAGATTGACCACAACTGTGTGGTGTCTTCGTTTCGTACTGAGTCGAGTCAAGCACGAGAATGAAGACGACCACACAGTTGTGGTCGAAATACGATCTCTATCGAAATATTTGGAATTAAATGGAGAGTATTTAATTCGTCTTAGAGTTACCCATTTTTTGTTAAATATCTTTTATGATATGCACAGCATATGTTCTGAAATGGACAAATTGATATGAAATTTGCGGAAAAGAACACGTGTCTTGAGGGACTCGAGCCTCAACCTCCTACTCTATAGATAGGCGTGATAACCCCTACACAACAAGACCACTTAAAGGTCACGTTTGCGGAAAAGCCATCAGAATCCGAGTACCAACCTCCACCGAGGAATCTTGGAAAATGATCACGAAAGTTGTCATTTTGTTGCAAGGCACAATAATGCGTGCAACATATTGATGGTACGAATAACACACTCTCTTCGGCTCGTCCCAGATCCTTTAGGTATCCCACGGAATTTGTCAGAGCATACCACTCGATCGGAGTACGGACAACTCGTCATTTTTGTTTTTCACGCAGCAGAATCCAAACAAAATGACAGCGGGTTGATTGTATCGAGGGTGTGACCCCGAAACGCGAGCACTTTGAAACTTGATTCGTCGAGTGACCTTAAATCGAAATCACTAGCAACTCCTTCCAAACTTGTGGCACGTGCCCCGTTTGTAAAGATTCGTTTATATCAGGTCCAGCAGGTTGTGTCCGATCAAAGCAGTCTTGTATTACCTTGGCATTAACGTTATCGACTCCAGCCGTTTTTCCAATTGAATAGCAAAAATTTTCAATTTCTTCTAATCTGCCCATGATCGCATATTTTTTTACATTTGCATTTTGGTTGATTTTCTAAATCGTTTGTCAATCCTTCCCACAAACTCAATCATTTCCAGCTTACTAGCTGTTGTGGGATTTAGCAATAACTCGAGCTTTGAACGATTCACAGGTTTTTACAAAATGAGCAAAATGCAAGTGTTCTATGCGATAATGGGCAGTAATGTTATTGGGTGAAACTTCAAATCTAAATTATAATTGATCGACTGTTTATTTCGTCAAGTTTATCAACTAACCCAATGGATTGGTTAATCAGGAACACTGTCGACAAAATATCGATTGAATCTAGCTGCAACAACTTGATCTGACTGTTCTAAAACAGCATCGAAGGCTATGGATCGCGGTTTACTAATATTAGGTTTTAACAAGCATTTCAATATTTTCCATAACTCTTTGCTGTTGTTTTGATGCTGATCAATTTTCATTTGAATATATTCGCATCTTGTTTTTTTTCAACTTTTGCGAATATTTACCCTAATGTTTTTTCTACACAGTTGGTATTCTTTCAATTTCCGGTTTACCTGATTTATCCAGCACAGCTTTTTAATATCACCTGAATTTCTTTGATTTTTGTGATTTTTTCATAGGGTTAACTTATAGTTTAATTAAGGCTAAAGGTCTTAATCGACTGAAAACCACCCATGTAAAAAAACTGGGTGTATTATGCGCGATCTGGTACCATTTCCAATTTTGTACAATTTGCCCTTCTACGTTTGAATCATAAAAGATCCAGATGGTACCAGATGTTCGAGTGTTTCAGAGAAATATGTTTATGTTCTATTAGATTATTGGTACAGGATTTTTAAACTTCAGTAAGAACAGCTGATTTTTGATCTAAGGTACCGACGATTGTTTGGAAATCAACGTTTCTTGCAACAAGACCCGAGATAACATGTTTCGAATATTTTATCCAGCACTACTGTGCAGAGAAATACGTGTGCATATAATCGAAGACTTTCTGTTTTAATTCAAAAAAGCCAATCTTTTGTGAATGTCACACCAATTGATATTAAAATCGCCAGCGAGTATATTTATTTTACTAGGATCTATCAACATCTCCTACCAGTTTTCTAAAATTTCAACAAATCGCTGGTCGTTTGAACTGGGAAAGTGATATAAAACACCATAGTTACTCGTCTTCATAGAGGCTTATAACCTTTTTATAATGAGGTAGATAAAATACTAATGAACGTCTTTGTGGCAGTATACATTAAACTGGAGCGTTTTGCCCAGGTACTTGTTAAAACCCATGTTTTCCATGGCTTTTCAAAAAGCTTGAATTTACGAATTTCATTGAATTTACGGCTTTTGGAGTACCAAACAACACAAAGTTTTCATGAATTACAGAAAAGAAAAGTTTGTATTGCCTTAGGGGGGAATATTATATCGTCTTACCTATTAATCATTAACTTTGAGTGAACTGAAACAAAAGTATGCAAAATGGCTTTTTGTGACAAAGTGTATCTATTTCAGTTGGCGCAAAATCCCTTCGTAGAACTCTAACCTCCAAATTCCCATGAACTCGTGGCAAGTGCAAAGGTGCTGGCTTGTATACGAGTGACAGCATCATCATTTCTCCCATCTTCGATAGACCGTAAGGACGTGGCCGGCACCGTCACGATTGCTCTGGTCAATCACGGAAATAACCGGAAATGTCCGGCCATCATGCTCATGTTCAATTGCAATAAAGCCTGACACCCGCTGGTGAAATTAGCATTCAACGGAAGTGTCAATACTGGCAACCAATTATTTACACAACATCATAACTGCATTTTCAGTTTTGTTTTGTTACGCAACTGTTCCGGCTACTTTTGAACGCGATTGAAATTAGATTTTTTTATGCGCTCTTGCGATATAGGAATAGGACTGTCGAGCAGATGAAGTCCCAACATCTAACAAAACATCTTCGTTCAGTGCCAAAAACACACAGCTGCTATTATTATTCGTGATTTACAAGCAATCGAAAAGTTACTACTTTTTTTACACTGACTTGATTAAAATTCGAATAAAACCTAGACCGGTATATTAATCAGAATGTGTATTATGCGGATGAGGAAGAAGATGAAATATGTATATATGAATATGAAGGAAAATCCACATCCAGGTGTGACAGACAGCTGTGGTAGGTTTGGTTCAATGGTGATGAGAGTTTCATCATTCGCCATAAGACTATGTGATATAGTAAAATAATGACTATGGAAAACTTAGAGCTTTAATGTTGTGGAAAACACTCTGCTAAACCGTCCTCACCACTAATAGTTTTCACGACAGAAAAATAATGAGAAGAAAAAAATGTTGTTGTAGCAGTACATTATTTTTTATACGATTTTAAAGTCGAAACTTTACCTTGGCCTGAGGAATAATTGCAGAGTAGTAATGCATCTTACTTTGTAATTTCTGACAATCAGCTTACGTCGAAACAAGAAAATACAGCACCATGTTTTATTCTTTTTCTAGCCCATACTCATTGCAGAAAAATAAAATTGAAATAAAAAGCTTTGCATTCCTTTCAGCCAGCAACA
The DNA here is from genome assembly GCF_024139115.2 of Armigeres subalbatus. NCBI lineage: Eukaryota > Metazoa > Arthropoda > Insecta > Diptera > Culicidae > Armigeres > Armigeres subalbatus. The sequence continues at coordinate 454,527,091 of NC_085140.1, forward strand.
GTTATCTTACTACGGCTTTACATAACTCTTCACTAGTTATAATTATCTCATTATACTGTCGGAGAATCTATAGTTATATGCAAAATGGATCCTTTCCTTATATTTTCTTTAAAATCATTGCATTCCCCAAGAATAAAGTCAACTTTTCTTTATGTCGAGATCTAAAAAACCATGCAACTCCATAAGCCAAAACAGGAAAACTACAATCCGTTCCGAAGAGAAATCTATCAACTTGGCATTTGTCGGCAATATAATCACCTTCATTTCCTTCTCCAGATGCAATCCAGCTTCCGGAATGGAGTAGAACGAAGTGGATGAGGGTTTCGTTTATTATTTACACACTATGCTCACGACGTAATCAATATTGGGATTGATCCTGAATGATATGCAATGCTCCTGAAGCTATAAATCAAACCAAAGACCAATGAAATAACGCTGCTACTAATCCACTTAGGAGGAACTGCACTGAACGAGAATCACTGGTTTCCATTGACGCGCGGCTACGACGTCCCTTGCTACCACCCGCACAGGATACGGCAACCTGACCAGAATCGGGCCGCCACCAAAAGATGCGACCGTACCGTACGAACCGCGAACGGGAAATGAGAAATGAGGAAAACCCTTTCGCCTGGTGCACCACCCAGTGAATTGTAGTGGAAAAAGTGAGAGAATATTGCTTGGCAAAAGGATTAAAGAATGCGCGTCATTATAGGCGTGAAAGATAATACTACTAGCATCGGATGCACTTCAGTTACGTGCACGCTGTATTTCCTCTAAGGAGAGCATAACGTTGAATACGCTGAAGCCGGATAATCGTCGCACATAAATATCAAGGACATTGAATTATTCATACATGCATCTAAATAAGTCTATATCATATGCAAAGATTTCAGCTGTTTGGCCATTACGTTACTTGTTGCTCTCAAAATTAAATTGTTGTGAAATATTAAAATAGGAAAACAATTAATACGAAACCCAGCGCATGGTATATAGTAAAAAAAAACTAAAAATATGATAATAATTCGACAATGAATCTTAATCGAGAATAATTTATTCCTAATTCGATATTCATCAAATCTATTCCGATAACGCTGACTTTTGATCAGCGGCAGCAAAGCAAACACCACTATTGAATATAGCAGGTACATTAACCCAGGCCAAAAAACTCTATCACATGCGTTCGTTAAAATTTCAAAATTGCCATCAGT